>NW_023503376.1:1387336-2081005 GCF_014529535.1 Bradysia coprophila
TTTGGACCATCGGTTTCTTCAGTAGTTTTGTAGAGTTTTCAAAGCTCTACATTCCGATAGAACATTGTTTTCAAAAATACTATCAACTTTCCGAATTATGACCTTCGGAAACTTAAAGTCGCCCGGGGGGACTTCTTCCATGGCTCCATTGGATCCATCAACCACATGCCCGGACACAGTTTTCGATGATATACGTTTTCCGCACACAGGCTATCGTGGTCCTTAAAATTTGCAAAATTCGATACGCCCTAATGGAATCCCCCTGAAGTAGTTGCAAAAGTAGTTGCAAAAAAAATCTGTGGCTGGCAACACTGAATCTGTTAATATTAAACCAAAGTTTGGCAACTACTTTTGCAACTACTTCAGCCCTTATGTGGAAGTAGTGGCTAAAGTTGTAGCAAAACTTTCATATTGAACCAAAGTTTGGCAACTACGTTTGCAACAACTTCAGCCCTTATGTGGAAGAAGTGGTTAAAGTTGTTGCAAAACTTTCATATTAAACCAAAGTTTTGCAACTACTTTTGCGACGGCATGTATTTTTTGGGAGCAATATTATGTCAAAAAATCTGCAAAATTTCTAGCAAATTTTTGGGAGCATTTTTATTCTTTTGTCTGCAAATTTATTGTTTCCTGAGGAGCAGATTATTGAAATAAATCTGCAAATTTATTTTTTCTTCAGGAGCAATATTGTTGTCTTTCAAATTTTATGTAGAATGAGAAGCTTAAATTTTCGGTCAATCATTGAGGTCGGTACTTTTTTTCGGTCGATCGTTGAATTACGTAACTTTCCTCAATTCTAACTCGGCGGTATATTTTTTGTTATTTTATCCGGTGGCGGTGAGATATCGCTAGGACATCAAATGTTTTCTTGTAAAACTTTTGTTAATCTTTCTTTATATATGAGAAAACGTCTCTTTTGTTTAATTTCAATTTAAAAATACAATGGCATTCCAATAATTAGAAAAAAATATTTTGTTTTTGTTTTATTTGTACATAAATGGTTTTCTACAGTGAGATCTACTTTAGCTGAAAATAGTGATGTCAACAACGATATTCTAGTAAGTAAATGTGTTAGCCAATATATAAAGTGAATGGCGATGTTTAATATCTTAGCTCAACTCAAGAATTTTCTTGAGTTGAGCTAAAATTGAGATCTCAAGAAAATCTTGAGTTTTGATTTTCTTGAGTTGAGCTTCTCCTCAAGATTACTAATTGAGTTCAGTTGAGATCCCAAATCATCTCATTCCTAATTTTCTTCTCGCCGTAAAGGCGTTTTGTTGGTTCCTAGGAAATTCATCCTATTACGAAATGTAACGGAAAGGAGTTTAGTTCGTCCCTACAGAATATATTTGCCGTCTATAATTTGGTTCAGTAAATTTAAATTTTACATAAAAAAATGACACAGACTAATTATTAGACGTTGCGAGAAAAAAAAATTAACTCCTAAGTTACCGACACCGTTCCGGCGCCCGGCTCGCATTGCGGCCCTCCGCTTCGCTGCGGGGCAATGGGCCGGATCGCTCGGCGTGTTAAAACGCTTTTTATGTACAATGAAAATTGGTATTCATTTCGTAAAAAGATGAATTCTGTAGGGACGAACTAAACTCCTTTCCGTTACATTTCGTAAAAGGATGAATTCCCTAAGAACCAACAAAACGCCTTTACGGCGAGAAGAAAATTAATAATCTTGAGTTGAGTTGAGATCTCAAGAAAATCTTGAGAAATTGAAGAAAAGATTGAGTTCTTCCACATGAAATGAACTATTTTCTCATTTTTTGCCTATCGCGATACAATAATTTTGCAGCTGAAAATTGTCCCAAAAAATTGATAATTTTGCTGATTTCGAAACAATGATTTTGCTTATTGCTAAAGAATAATTTTGCAGATCAAAATTGCTCCAACCAATAATTTTGCAGATTCCGAAACTATAATTTTGCTTATCGCTGAAGAATAATTTTGCCTAACATTAAACAATAATTTTGCTGTTAAAAATTGCTCCAAAAAATAAATAATTTTGCTGAATGCAAAAAAATAAAAATTGAAAAAAAAAATAATTTTGCCTTTTTGCCCTTACGTTGAAGTTTTTCATATGAACCAAAGTTTTGCAACAACTTTAGACAGTACTTCCACATAAGGGCTGAAGTAGTTGCAAAAGTAGTTGCCAAACTTTGGTTCAATATGAAAGTTTTGCAACAACTTTAGCCACTACTTCCACATAAAGGCTGAAGTAGTCGCAAAAGTAGTTGCCAAACTTTGGTTCAATATGAAAGTTTTGCAACAACTTTAGCCACTACTTCCATATAAAGGCTGAAGTAGTCGCAAAAGTAGTTGCCAAACTTTGGTTCAATATGAAAGTTTTGCAACAACTTTAGCCACTACTTCCACATAAAGGCTGAAGTAGTCGCAAAAGTAGTTGCCAAACTTTGGTTCAATATGAAAGTTTTGCAACAACTTTAGCCACTACTTCCACATAAGGGCTGAAGTAGTTGCAAAAGTAGTTGCCAAACTTTGGTTCAATATGAAAGTTTTGCAACAACTTTAGCCACTACTTCCACATAAAGGCTGAAGTAGTTGCAAAAAACCATGGCTTCTTTGCTTTACTATTAAAGTAGTTGCAAAACTTTAGTTTAATATAAACATTTTCAGTGTTGCGAGACTATGTTTTTTTTGCAACTACTTTTTGCAACTACTTCCAAAGGCTCCTAATGGACAAGTTGTTTATTATGAACCGGTGAAATTTACCATTACCGAGCGGATTTATCGTTCAAAAAATCTGACATCCTCTATTACAATCGGATATGGACTGCCAGGACATAAAATGACGAAACTTACTGGTACATTTACCCACTACAAATTTACCTAACATACAAAAGTTTCGATGTTTTACTGCACTGAAGTGGAGTTGAAAACAAATGGCCTGCGTCTTTCGTACTCTTTTTTTCCCATCCACTGAATGTGTCGGGCAAACAAAACTTTTCCGCTTTGAAATGGGATTGACGTTAATTACTACTTACATGGGTGACCAAAGAAAGCACAGCCCCACACAACATACTACCTTACAGTTAAAATTGTGTGACGAGCACCTCCAAATTCAATGCAAGAAGTTTATGGTTTAGAGTGTTACCGTGGAAGAATGACTATTTCAAATGTGTGTAGTGACTGCAGCTAGCAACGGACTAACGACCCAATTGTTACAACGAAACTTACTTTTCCAACGACATTATCTATATAAGTGTACACAGCGAATACAAATGGTTTCTATAAATTACAATAACAAAACTGTTCTGTGTCGGTACAGATACCGAGTAAATTATTATTGTGGTCCCATCTATTTTATATTTAATTCCGATATATTTCCCCAGCGACATATAATAGAAAGCATTAATGTTCAATTTTATTTGTGTAAAATGTCAAATAAGTCAGAACTCGTTTCCGTACCGTACAAATTACATGAGACCGAAAATTTTGTATAAACCAATTATGTACAAAGGGTATACGGTAATTCAAAATAGTTATTCAGTCACACCATTTAACTAAACGTTAGGATCCTCCCTTTCTAATAGTCAACCGAAAACGGTACAGTGGGTAAAATGGACACACTTTTGTTGGATAAGTTTTGTCGGGCTTTCAAACTTTGATTGCCGAGGAGCGATGACACTTATGGCAATAGTTTCTAACATTTAGTTTATGTATCGAGGTGTGATTAGGAGGAGGAGAGTTTATTCCCTCGTCATTTTTTTTGTGTCTCACAGTTTGTAAAGTATCCGTTATTGTCATTTAAAGCGATGTTCCATTTGAAAAAGGATATCCCATTGAGTATACTCAGCTGACATGATTATGATTAATGTCCAGAAATATGTTGTCATTATGACCTGGGGGTTCCATACTTACACAGAAGATATGTGTCTGATCAGAAAAAAGTGAAAATGGACGGAGAAGAGGTATATTCAGGGACTATTTTAGGGAAAACATTTTTCCTACCTTTTTTGTTGAAATTTTCCTCATTTTCCTATATTTTCATCAATTTTCCAAAAAAATGTTTTTGGAAAATTCGGAAGAAAATACGTGAAAATTTTAGCGACGAGGAGGTTTAGGAGGTTTAGGAGCATTTTAGATTTAGGTCTTTAGGAGCTTTCGTTCGCTGGAAAGAACATATTTTATGTTTCCTTGTACAAATAGCTCGAGGCTTACTATCGGGTCAGGTCAACCTGAAAATTTCAGGTCAGGTCAATTTCAGGTCAGGTCAATTTCAGGTCAGGTCAAATTTGACCTGAAACCTGATAGTTTTAAGGTAACTGAAAGTAGTTCGACAACGATAAAAATAATTTTCCTGCAACCTTTCAAGTGCACAGCAAGATATTAAAAAAATCTAAGGAAGTCATTTTTAAGAAACTGATGGAGCGAGCTACTCGGCGAAGGGTTCAAAATAGCCTTCCGTTGGGAAGAGTCACAATGGTTACTGCCACCAGTACAGCCCTGGTGGCCACTCAAGATGTGGATACTTATATGCCCACAGTGACCTATTTCTTTCTTTAATTGATTTATTCTCTTTAATTCGGCTGACTACGAACAAATAACACTTGCCATAGTGCTTGCTAGTTATAGTGTTGACATCGACCACATACGTAGTTCTAGCATCAGTGAAGCACTTTCGGGGAACTCTATTTTTTGCAAAACCAGCTTGACAACAAATCTAAAAGTCTTTTTAACATGAAAATTTATGTCCCATTGTCTTAGCCATGACTCATGACCCGCAATTAACTCTTCTAGCAATGTATGAGGTGATAAAAATTAACTAAGTCATTAATTTTGGCTTTTTCTTAACGAAAGTAGTTTAACTTTCATTCGAAATTCAATTTCAGGTCATCAGGTCGTATCAGGTCATATCAGGCCATGACCTGAAAAATCAGGTCAGGTCAGGTCAGGTCAATGTCAATTTTCTTATCAGGTCAACCTGACCTGACCTGTCGTAAGCCTTAGCTCGATGTGGAAGGCTGGCAAAAAAAACTCATATTTTTCCTTTCGAAATGACTATTGATGGGAAGTCTATATTCCTTGTCGTTGATTTCCTACGTGCAAAGTATTGTCTTGTTCGTTCCAGTATATGACAAATGTTAGCACTAGTACTCTTAGCTTAGAGTATGCCTAGGTTTTTAAGAGTGGCCGATTTTACAGGATCGGAAATGGATATATCCAGAATAATTGAAATTACCAAACAGCTCTTAGTCATACAAAATCAAAACCTTTATACAATGTGACTAAAATAATGTCAATTTGTGATTGCGACAGGTAATTTAATGGTAATTCCAAATGGAATTTAAAAATTGTGGAATTCAGGACTTCAATTGGAATTCAGGACCGGAATATATCTGAACTCAGAATGAAGCAACACTAACATCTTTCAGATTTAAATTATTTTTTATGTTATTTTACTCATCCACTGATTGTATGACCTCGATCCTCATTTATAATAGTTTAATGAGATTTTCGAAGTTTCATTTTAGGAGTTTTAGGAGATTTTAGAAGGACTAAATTTCGGAAAATTTGGCTGAGATTTTCGAAAATTTGCTAAAATTTTCCATTATTTTAGAAAATTTAGCTCTGAGGAAAAAAGTGTCTTTATTTGCGAAAATATTTTCTCAAATTTTCATGCATTTTTCCGAAAAGTTTTTCACGAAAACAAAAAATCGCGAAAATTTGAAAAAAATTCGATAAAATATTTTCGCAAATAAGTCCTAGAGGGAAATATGTGAAAATGTATTCCCAAAATCAGTCCCTGGGTGTAGGTATATTAGCACCAGAAATAAACCCTTCAGTCGACTTCGAATAACAATTTGTACAGTATATATGATCACCTGTCCCAATCATATTATTTATTGACTGGGAATGTCTTACATTTTACGACAATAAATTCATCTTGTTTCTCATAATTTTTTCTTTTGCTCTCTTCTCTCCTTTTTACGATTTTTGATATTTAATTTCACGACATTTATATATCTTCTTTCAAAAAACAAAGCGAAATACTTCAATACGAAAAAGGATTTTCAAATATTTATTCAATAAACTTATGTGGATATGTGTGTGGTTGTATGGAAAATGCGATATTATGTGTGCTATGCATTATAAAACCGATTGTGTGGATTGTCTACTTTTGATCTCATTCACATACACCACAATTTACATTTACGATGCGAGATGATGGGTTCTTTTTCTACTACTTCTTCTTCTTTTCCTTCCAATTTATCAAATTTCAAGATTTCAGAATTGGTTAAATTCCGAAAGCATGGAAAATATTTGAAGTTTGGGGGAGGGAAGTTAATCTTGAAGCAGAGTCGTTGAAATGTATATGGCGGCGTATAATTTTATTTGTTTAATATTTATTGCGATGAGGTAGACGGTTTTTTTTTCAATTATGTTAAATGTTACTGTTATTAATTTTGTGTTCGAAAGAACAACAACAAACAGCAAATATTTGTGGGATGATGAATATTTTAAGAGAATAAATAAAAAAGAATAAAACAGAAATTTAATTTCAACAAAGTAAAAAAACAGCAATCGCATAGCACTGCTCCTAGCATTAACACTGATGTCAGACTTAAAAGAAGTCTCCTAATTTTAATACATGGTTGCGTGGACACAAGTGCAAACACACCCAGGTTATACTCTTCAATGAGTATATAGAAGAGAAACGGGCAAGACAGGTTTAGTCCCAAACACACCGAGACACAGCGGCGAGTTATGATTCACTTCAGGTTGTACTCTTCAATGAGTATATAGAAGAGAAACGGGCACGACAGGTTTAGTCCCAAACACACCGGTGAGTTATGATTCACTTCAGGTTATACTCTTCAATGAGTATATAGAAGAGAAACGGGCAAGACAGGTTTAGTCCTAAACACACCGAGACACACCGGCGAGTTATGATTCACTTCAGGTTATACTCTTCAATGAGTATATAGAAGAGAAACGGGCACGATAGGTTTAGTCCCAAACACACCGGCGAGTTATGATTCACTTCAGGTTATACTCTTCAATGAGTATATAGAAGAGAAACGGGCACGACAGGTTTAGTCCCAAACACACCGGCGAGTTATGATTCACTTCAGGTTATACTCTTCAATGAGTATATAGAAGAGAAACGGGCAAGACAGGTTTAGTCCTAAACACACCGAGACACACCGGCGAGTTATGATTCACTTCAGGTTATACTCTTCAACGAGTATATAGAAGAGAAACGGGCAAGACAGGTTTAGTCCCAAACACACCGGCGAGTTATGATTCACTTCAGGTTATACTCTTCAATGAGTATATAGAAGAGAAACGGGCAAGACAGGTTTAGTCCTAAACACACCGGCGAGTTATGATTCACTTCAGGTTATACTCTTCAATGAGTATATAGAAGAGAAACGGGCAAGACAGGTTTAGTCCCAAACACACCGGTGAGTTATGATTCACTTCAGGTTATACTCTTCAATGAGTATATAGAAGAGAAACGGGCAAGACAGGTTTAGTCCTAAACACACCGAGACACACCGGCGAGTTATGATTCACTTCAGGTTATACTCTTCAATGAGTATATAGAAGAGAAACGGGCAAGACAGGTTTAGTCCCAAACACAGCGAGACACACCGGCGAGTTATGATTCACTTTAGGTTATACTCTTCAATGAGTATATAGAAGAGAAACGGGCACGACAGGTTTAGTCCCAAACACACCGGTGAGTTATGATTCACTTCAGGTTATACTCTTCAATGAGTATATAGAAGAGAAACGGGCAAGACAGGTTTAGTCCTAAACACACCGAGACACACCGGCGAGTTATGATTCACTTCAGGTTATACTCTTCAATGAGTATATAGAAGAGAAACGGGCACGATAGGTTTAGTCCCAAACACACCGGCGAGTTATGATTCACTTCAGGTTATACTCTTCAATGAGTATATAGAAGAGAAACGGGCACGACAGGTTTAGTCCCAAACACACCGGCGAGTTATGATTCACTTCAGGTTATACTCTTCAATGAGTATATAGAAGAGAAACGGGCAAGACAGGTTTAGTCCTAAACACACCGAGACACACCGGCGAGTTATGATTCACTTCAGGTTATACTCTTCAATGAGTATATAGAAGAGAAACGGGCACGATAGGTTTAGTCCCAAACACACCGGCGAGTTATGATTCACTTCAGGTTATACTCTTCAATGAGTATATAGAAGAGAAACGGGCACGACAGGTTTAGTCCCAAACACACCGGCGAGTTATGATTCACTTCAGGTTATACTCTTCAATGAGTATATAGAAGAGAAACGGGCAAGACAGGTTTAGTCCTAAACACACCGAGACACACCGGCGAGTTATGATTCACTTCAGGTTATACTCTTCAACGAGTATATAGAAGAGAAACGGGCAAGACAGGTTTAGTCCCAAACACACCGGCGAGTTATGATTCACTTCAGGTTATACTCTTCAATGAGTATATAGAAGAGAAACGGGCAAGACAGGTTTAGTCCTAAACACACCGGCGAGTTATGATTCACTTCAGGTTATACTCTTCAATGAGTATATAGAAGAGAAACGGGCAAGACAGGTTTAGTCCTAAACACACCGAGACACACCGGCGAGTTATGATTCACTTTAGGTTATACTCTTCAATGAGTATATAGAAGAGAAACGGGCAAGACAGGTTTAGTCCTAAACACACCGAGACACACCGGCGAGTTATGATTCACTTCAGGTTATACTCTTCAATGAGTATATAGAAGAGAAACGGGCAAGACAGGTTTAGTCCCAAACACAGCGAGACACACCGGCGAGTTATGATTCACTTTAGGTTATACTCTTCAATGAGTATATAGAAGAGAAACGGGCACGACAGGTTTAGTCCCAAACACACCGGTGAGTTATGATTCACTTCAGGTTATACTCTTCAATGAGTATATAGAAGAGAAACGGGCAAGACAGGTTTAGTCCTAAACACACCGAGACACACCGGCGAGTTATGATTCACTTCAGGTTATACTCTTCAATGAGTATATAGAAGAGAAACGGGCACGATAGGTTTAGTCCCAAACACACCGGCGAGTTATGATTCACTTCAGGTTATACTCTTCAATGAGTATATAGAAGAGAAACGGGCACGACAGGTTTAGTCCCAAACACACCGGCGAGTTATGATTCACTTCAGGTTATACTCTTCAATGAGTATATAGAAGAGAAACGGGCAAGACAGGTTTAGTCCTAAACACACCGAGACACACCGGCGAGTTATGATTCACTTCAGGTTATACTCTTCAATGAGTATATAGAAGAGAAACGGGCACGATAGGTTTAGTCCCAAACACACCGGCGAGTTATGATTCACTTCAGGTTATACTCTTCAATGAGTATATAGAAGAGAAACGGGCACGACAGGTTTAGTCCCAAACACACCGGCGAGTTATGATTCACTTCAGGTTATACTCTTCAATGAGTATATAGAAGAGAAACGGGCAAGACAGGTTTAGTCCTAAACACACCGAGACACACCGGCGAGTTATGATTCACTTCAGGTTATACTCTTCAACGAGTATATAGAAGAGAAACGGGCAAGACAGGTTTAGTCCCAAACACACCGGCGAGTTATGATTCACTTCAGGTTATACTCTTCAATGAGTATATAGAAGAGAAACGGGCAAGACAGGTTTAGTCCTAAACACACCGGCGAGTTATGATTCACTTCAGGTTATACTCTTCAATGAGTATATAGAAGAGAAACGGGCAAGACAGGTTTAGTCCTAAACACACCGAGACACACCGGCGAGTTATGATTCACTTTAGGTTATACTCTTCAATGAGTATATAGAAGAGAAACGGGCAAGACAGGTTTAGTCCTAAACACACCGAGACACACCGGCGAGTTATGATTCACTTCAGGTTATACTCTTCAATGAGTATATAGAAGAGAAACGGGCAAGACAGGTTTAGTCCCAAACACAGCGAGACACACCGGCGAGTTATGATTCACTTTAGGTTATACTCTTCAATGAGTATATAGAAGAGAAACGGGCACGACAGGTTTAGTCCCAAACACACCGGCGAGTTATGATTCACTTCAGGTTATACTCTTCAATGAGTATATAGAAGAGAAACGGGCAAGACAGGGTTAGTCCTAAACACACCGAGACACACCGGCGAGTTATAATTCACTTCAGGTTATACTCTTCAATGAGTATATAGAAGAGAAACGGACACGACAGGTTTAGTCCCAAACACACCGGCGAGTTATGATTCACTTCAGGTTATACTCTTCAATGAGTGTATAGAAGAGAAACGGGCAAGACAGGTTTAGTCCTAAACACAGCGAGACACACCGGCGAGTTATGATTCACTTTAGGTTATACTCTTCAATGAGTATATAGAAGAGAAACGGGCAAGACAGGTTTAGTCCCAAACACACCGAGACACACCGGCGAGTTATGATTCACTTCAGGTTATACTCTTCAATGAGTATATAGAAGAGAAACGGGCAAGACAGGTTTAGTCCCAAACACACCGAGACACACCGGCGAGTTATGATTCACTTCAGGTTATACTCTTCAATGAGTATATAGAAGAGAAACAGGCAAGACAGGGTTAGTCCCAAACACACCGAGACAAAGGAGGGTAAGGGTAAGGTACGGAGCTACTCGAAATTTTTAATTGATTTTACGCAACCGGAAGATGAATGACTTGAAACCTTTTGCTTGCTTGATGTCTCGATTGCACCTCCATCAACCACACTTTTTATTTATATTTATATTTTTCAGAAATTTGTTAAAATTCTTTAAATTTTTTTTAGAAGTTTTAAGAATTGGAATTTCGAATAATAAGTCTTCCAATGTGTTGTGTATTTTAACTCGTAGTGTTCAACCATCATATCCTCCAAATATTTTCTATATTAATGCTAGAATCAGTGCTACGGCAATGTATAAAAATAATAACGAGATGACGACAAGACGCGAATCATTTTTTGATGGTAATTCTAATCGGAGGGATTATCGTCGTTATCAAAAGTGGGTCTGCTAAAATAATTTCATTTGATATAGGAGCTCATGGGGATTTAGCTTGGTTATAAATGTTCCGTATCCATGTATTCGCCGTTCAATTAGGACTTGGACAGCAATTATCGTGTCGCTAAATGTAATTGTTGTCGAGATAAAATAATTTTAATTGGTTTGTTGTTACCTTTAGGAGAGGTGATGGGAGAGATCCATTTTACGGTGATGTTAAGTGCGGTAGATAGGGGCTTAGAGACATTAACCACGGATCTTTTTAGTTAAAAATATCGCTCGAAAATTCGTAGGTATATAAACTTAACACGAGATTGAGTAAGCGTTTAGAGGAAAATACAACAAAAATAAACAATGAGTTCATGATAATGTCTTCGATAGAAAAATTAATGTGAAAATAAAATACTTTGTAAAGAGACCTTGAAAACTAAAGAGATCCCTGAAAATTAAAGGAAAATCCTTAATAATTGTGTAAAAATCCTTGAAATTCCTTTTAAATTGACCAAAAATCCGTTCCTAGAAAATCCTTACGCATTCTAAATACACTATTATCTGCCTCCCGGTGAAATTTCAATTGAAGTAAAAGATTTTATGTTAAATAAAGTAACAGATTCGACGGTTGTTCTAGCGATTTGTGTCTGAGCAAAATAATTATAATTTTATTAAAATATTTGATTGACCTATTCATTAGGGCGTATCGAATTTTGCAAATTTTGACCGCGATAGCCTGTGTGCGGAAAACGTAGATCATCGAAAACTGTGTCCGGGCATGTGGTTGATGAATCCGATGGAGCCATGGAAGAAGTCCCCCCGGGCGGCTTTAAGTTTCCGATGGTCATAATTCGGAAAGTTGAGAGTATTTTTGAAAACAATGTTCTAGCGGCATGTAGAGCTTTGAAAACTCTACAAATCTACCGAAGAAACCTATGGTCCAAAAGGTGCCATTGTCAAGATTGCCTAACATCGAAAATGTGACCTTTTGGTTTTTGACTTATATTTCCTGAGAGACAAATGATTTTTTTTAGCCTGTGGTATGAGGTGGTAGAGGAGGTCGAGCACTTCCAGTACACTAGGCATGTCCCGATCCATTATACACTTGAAATCACTTTTAACCTTTTTAATTGGAATTTTTAAGAGTGGCCACGTCGCCCACGAAGCAGGTGCAGACACTGCAACCGGTGCTGTTGAGTCGAGGACACCTTGGCCAGTAAGTATGCATAATACTCCATGACAGTAGCTGAACTTTTTCACAAAATATCTGTGATTTCGATGTGGCACACTTTATACTACAAAATCTGAGTAAATTGAATTTATGAGAAAAACGAGAAATAATCGATTTAATTAGTTATTTCACCCACGAATAGTAGTAAGAAGTCGATTTCGTTGCAAATACACAGATTATACATATTTTTCGATATATTTACGAAAAATTGAAGTTCGTAGCATATTGTTTCAATACAAGTGCCACATCGACATCACAATTATTTTGTGAAAGAGTTCAGCTACTGTCATGGAATATTATGCATACTTACTGGCCAAGATGTCCTCGACTCACCAGTACCGGTTGCAGTGTCTGCACTTGCTTCGTGGGCGACGTGGCCACTCTTAAAAATTTCATTCACAAATGTTATAAAAGTGATTTCAAGAGTATATCCGATCGGGACATGCCTAGTGTACTGGTAGTGCTCGACCTCCTCTACCATCTCATACCACAGGCTAAACAAAATCATTTGTCTCTCAGGAAATATAAGTCAAAAACCAAAAGGTCACATTTTCGATGTTAGGCAATCTTGGCAGTGACACCTTTTGGACCATCGGTTTCTTCGGTAGTTTTGTAGAGTTTTCAAAGCTCTACATTCCGATAGAACATTGTTTTCAAAAATACTATCAACTTTCCGAATTATGACCTTCGGAAACTTAAAGTCGCCCGGGGGGACTTCTTCCATGGCTCCATTGGATCCATCAACCACATGCCCGGACACAGTTTTCGATGATATACGTTTTCCGCACACAGGCTATCGCGGTCCTTAAAATTTGCAAAATTCGATACGCCCTACTATTCATTAATGTATTTGCACCTTTTTCTGTGTAGTTTAAAGCAAACAGTTTTCAAGGTCAGAATCCCATTTATCATTTGTCTTTAAATGTTAATTTTCCGCTCCAATTATCTTAGAATGTCAATGTCTATCCAGATTCATCGAAGAGGAATTAATTTGTGCCCATCACCTTTAGATCGTTATACAAAGAGCGCATTACCAAGAACCGGAACGATGAAATTCATCCCTCAATTAAACTTTTTCTCATTTATTTTCCATCGAATCGAAAATGCTCTTCAAATTGGTGATCTTCTAGCTTCTTTTTATGAGTGCACTCGTTTAATTTTAAGTCTATTTTAATAATAATACGAAAATATAATTCTGGGTTTGGTTTTACGAGAGTTCTTCTTTCTTTCCTTTCGAATTCACCGTCGTCGATAAGTTCTTTCCCAGATCTTGGTCTTAAGTTTAATATTTATTTATTTTCTGTTTTGTTGAATAACTTGAAGAATGAGAAAGTAAATATTTTCGGAAAAGAAACCTTTTTCTAGGACCTGTATGCAGGCATGAGCATAGTTGAACGTGCTTCAGCACGAAATCAATATTACTTGTGTGATAGATGGGGATCTTTTTTTGCATTTTAAAAATATATTTTCAATGGAATTCAATCAATATTCCATAACAAATAGAATATTGTGTCGATGTATTATCGAACGGTAGCAGCAAGGCCATCTCACATTATTGAATAAATCTTAAATATTCCTGCATGAATTAAATAAAATATTCCCTATTTCCATACACATACACACACCAGATTTTCGTAAATCCTTCTTCTCGAAAGTCTCTAGTGTGTAGAAAATCCGCATTATAGTGGTATGGTGTTACCATACAGAAAAAGGTTTCGAAAGCTCTTCAATGTTAACCATAACTTTAATTATGCCTGACGTTGGTTATCATAATGATGAAACGAAGCGACAACCAGTTCCTTAATATAACATACAATTTTAATCGCCTTAAGTTGTAATACCGTTTCTATGAGTATTATGGAATGGAATATATATGGAGTGTGTGGTACATTGCCTAATGTCGTAATAGTGTACGTATCTTGTCTTAATTTAAATTCTGCTTATTATGTTCACAACTATGCTTTGACAGCCATCCACTACAATATATTATTATCGATTACTTTCCGCAAAACGGAAACTTTAATACGTAACCGTTTTTAATTGGGTAAAAGTTGCATGGCGAAGTGGTCGCTTTTCCGAATATGATGCAATTAACTTTCAAAGTTTCTCTTTCGAAAAATAAAAGTTTTATTAGCACTAATTAGTTTGATAAGTGGACAAAGTAGCTGGAATACTAAACATGCATGAGATGACTCATGTAGCATGAGTATCTTTTCAGAGAAAATGAAAAAAAAAATAACTTAAATGTCAAAGATGGTTATGAATCCCACACGGACAATTTCTTTGAATTTGATTTCGTTCAAATCAATTCATTATTCATCATTTAGATTTTCTAGATTGAAAGAAATGTTTGATGAGATAGCAACTGAGTGAAGATCCTCAATAATTGTATTGATAGGGCTAGTTACCTGACTGACTGCAAATCTCTAAAGCCTGCCCAGCTGCATGAAAAAGAAACAATCAGCCCTTTGGCATCCACCCTTTCAGCCACAATGGCCAGTCCGGACATCGGTCAGCCATTCAAACTTGTAGAAAATTCCACGAAAATTTCAAAAAAAAAAAACTTTTTCTAGGAAATAAGCCCTGCTCGGGAGTATAATCCCAATTTAATTTCTAAGAAAACTAGGCATCGTACCATTTTCCGAATAATTCGATCAAATTTTACTGACAGCAGACACGAACTTGAAAACTGGATACGGTACGGCCCAACCACATGTAGTGTGCAACAAGTAGAATTCAATAAATTGAATGTCAATCATGTATCCACTATCCACCCACATACAAAACCTACAATACAAAACCTTCCTTGAATAGCGGTCGGGGTACACGTTTTCGTACTAAATATATATTCGAGTGTGACGACATTTTTCCACTTGACGATTTGATAAACAAATATTTTGTACAATCGAGAAAGAGGTGTAGTCTATGGGGTTCCTTTCTATGTAGATGTAAACTGGCATCATATAGCCGTCGTGTATAAACGAGAAACGAAATGTTTTATTCAAACGACTTTTAACAAGAGAAGAAAATTCGTCTGGTGAATCGGCTTCCCGATACTCACATAAGAACTTACTTAGCAAATTCTTCAAGAAATAAATATATCGCTGCGGCGAAAGCATTAATGGCATATTGTCCGGCGAAACAGTAAAACTAACTGTACCTCTAGCTACACATAACGACGCAAAGGACACGTAATTCAATTTTTTTTGTGTGTTTTTCTGCCAAGCTTAACCGTATAACCAAAGAAAAATTCGCGTTGCGTTGTTCGCCAGCTACTCATAGCAAAGAGTTACACTCAAGAAATGACGTGGTGGCGCTGTCGTATGTGAGTGTCCATGTAATTTTGGGTGAGGATTAGCATCAGCCTCACCATGTCACTTCTCGAATGACTGTAAGACACATAACGACACGAAGGAGACCTAATTCAATTTTATTTCTTTGTGAAACTATTAAAGTTTGAAAAATTTGAATTTGGTGTCCGTCGCACCGCTAAGAGTAGCTGGAGTAAGGATAATTTGCCCCTCAATATGTCAGGAAAAGTAGAATGAGAAAACCAACTGGATCCGTAAAGCTTCACTGTAGCATGATTTACCATTTTCATTGTCTATAGGTTTGTTTTTACTCTCAGAAGTAGACCGTTCTGTAGACTAGGAAACTAGTTTAATTGCAGATATTTCTCTTTATACTGCTGAAACACCACTGAAATAAAATTCCTTTCATTTTTGCTTATAGTAATTTTTATTCTCAATAATGCATAATATAAGAAAATAGAGATCTAATACTATTAGAGTAAGTTCTAAACTCCTAAAATTTTATTTCCTGCTTTTAGTTGTTAGTTTTTACACATATAAAAAATATTTGAAAAACAATATTTTGTTTGTCCATAAAATGGTTGTCTGTGTGTGTATGTTATGTGTGTCATTTTTCTTGTTGTATCATTTTCTTTGCGTTCACAAAAAATTAAAGAAAAACAACCAACCGAAAAAGTTCAATTTTTAATGTATATATTGCATAAATGGTCAGACATAATACAACACAACATAAAAAAAATGTAATTCAATTTTCCTTTTCGCACGAAATTCAATTAGCACAATGCAAAATTAAATAATCTTAATTGAGAGGGCAAAATCCCCAGATAATTTTCATTCTTAGAGTGCTTCTGGTTCATTTCAAATTCATTTTGATTTTTTTTTTACGTTTTCGTATTTAAATTTTAACTTCATTTGTCTTTGAATCAGAGTGTCTATCATTAGTTAAATACAGAAAATGGACATTTCACATTAGTGAATCATAAGATAAATGATATATTCGTTTAGATTCGAAGAGTTTGACGATATATCAATGGAAGTTTCTAATAGTTTCGAAGGAAAAAAAAACTTCGTCAGATTATTCGAAACGAAACTTTCATTTTTCTTATAATTCGGTAATGTGACACGTCCCCTTTCGATATTAAGCTATTTATATAGAAAATCGCATCACTTTCAGTAATGTCGATTTGTAATTGATTTCCTTGTTAATCAATAAAAAGGTGCAAAGCGGACACATCAGTTTCAGTCTCTTTTTTTTGCCATTTAACAATTGCACATCCATGACAAGGTCATAATGTACAATTTAAATGAAAGTTTTAATTTGATTTTTTTCTTGTTTCATTCAATAATTAATGCCTCGTATATGTACGCTTTGCAGCATTTTATTTTTGTCGGAATAATTAAAAACAGAGGAACAGCGACACAAAAAAAATCGTTTTTTTTTTGTTTCGCTAAAACACACACAGAGTTTGCACATATTATATGGTTTATGAATTTTAAATGTTCATTTTTTTTTGAGGGGGAATCATCATCACACTACTAAAATTCCGTAATTAATGTTTTATTCACAAATTGGTGATTTATATTTCGCTTTATCGATAAATGAAAAATCATAAAATATGCACAAACGTAAAATGGTTTAATTCGTTAATCAATCATAACGACCAACAAAACTTTGATTCAGAATACAAAATTTTGATTTTGTTTTTTTTTTTTGTTGAAAAATGCGAAACAAATTCATATGGATGAGAATGTATGTGAAATAATGAATCGATTGATAAGGATTTAATGAATTTTGTATGCGCACCAGTACTCTGATCTGTTTTTAAAGTGAAATTTATCTCAAAATAACCCAATGTACACTTGTACACCTGGTGCTTACTTCCCTCAGGCTATGTAACGTACACCGATTGTATGGATTGGGCTACGTTGTAATCTACTATAACATAAAAACCGATTTTGGTTTGTAGGCTAAGTAGATAGTTTGGTCGTTAGAAAAGAAGAAGCCAAATCATTGGATAGAAGTGAAAATCATCTCAAAATACTCACAAAAAAAATAATAATTTGCAAAGTCAATTTGATTTTTGTTTGGTTGGTTTTTGTTTGGTTTCACCAATGGAACGAAAAGTATGAACAGGAGGTATACATTATTTTCAGGAGAACAGCATTATGTATTATTTCGCATATTTTCTTATAGTGGAAATATTTTTTTTGTTTCTTAATTTGTAATTGTAAAAAAACTAAAAATAAAAACAAACGATAACATTATAATTAAGTGACATATAAGTAAATAGTGCTGATTGATATAATCCAACGTTTTTTTTTTTCAATTTTTTTTTGTTTTTTTAATTTTTTTTTCTTTACTTCATAGTAATATAGGATATGACTAGTTTCGACAAATTAAGTCGTTTTCATTATTTTAATTAATTGCTTAAAACATTATTTAAAAAAAATTGTAAAAAATAAAATAAAAAAACAAACAAAACTTAAAACTAGTACAAAAAAAAGATTGTTTCGTAAGCTAAACGTTTTTAATTATTTATTTTATATCGAGAAAAGAATGTCATGTTTCAAATCAAAGGTTAGTTAGTTTATTTGTAATTGAATTATTTTGTGAAACGATCAATATGGTTGATTTTCAATCATTTTTTCGTTGATAAATCCGTTCTTTCAAAGTATTTAACGACTTAGTAAAACATTTCACACAAGAATCCAATTAATACTTAAAATGGGGATCAATATTTAATATATTTTAGTTAAGTGGGCGTTGAGTTGAACATCACAAAATCCAACTGGATTCTATTTTATAGGAAATCAATTAAATGCCACCAAATTTCAAATATATATATATTTTAACACTAGAAAATTGACTTTCTTGTGGAAATAAAAGTCAGAAAATATTTTCTTTTTCTTTTATTCTTTTTTAGAAAACCTTTTCAGTTTTTTTTTTAAATTTAAATAAAAGACAAACAAACTTAAATAACTAGAGAAAAAAAAGTGCAATTAAAATAAGAGAATACTTTCAGTTGTCCGTTGTTCAAGTTCAAATTGAAAAAAACGGTAAAATATTATTCCAAAGTCGGTTTAAATAAATTTAAATCGGTTTTTTCTCACTGGCAATTTGATTTTTTTTTTATTCATTTTTTGTTCATTTTTAAAAACTACACTCTCTTCTCATCAATAAAAAATCATAAGAAGCTGTGTTTCGATATGGCTAAATTCTAAATGCACTTTTGTAAATAGATGTAACAATGTCATTTCAATACTTGAATTCAACATACAAACAAACATATCAATACGAGTAAAGAAGTTATTTTTTTTTTTAAATTCTATTTCAAAAATGTTAACTTTTCAATTAGTTTTTTTTTTTACTTATTTTGTTGTTTAAAGTGAGAAAAACTGAAATTCTGAATTGGTGTTGAATATGTAAAATTTATTAGAAATTTTTAACCAAAAAAAAAATCTTTAATAAATGTCACATATTCAGTCAATCCATAAAATATAAAATAAAATTATTTAAACCAAGTTCGACAAAGTATACATACAAAAAAAAACGAAGAAAACAAATCGAATAATATTAAAAACAATTTAAAATAAAAATAAATCGAAAACACACTAAAAAACATCTTAAATTTAAATTGATTAGATATTAAGTATAAGTATATATACACATACAACAACATATTTATATTTTTTGTTTTATTATTATAGTGTTGATTGTGTGGTTTAGAATTACAATTTATCTTTTTTCTCCGAATTTTAATAATTTTATTTTTTGGTTGCCAATATAAAAATAATTTAACAATTCTGTGGATTTTATTATTTAAATTTTTTTTTGCTTCGTTTTCATCATCGTCATTATCATCTCCTCCAAATACATATATTTGAAGTTAATTTTCTATCTAAACCACACACCCAAAAATGATTATTACATGAATACACAGAGCAACACACCAAACGGAAAAACCCATGTAAATTTTCTTCGTACGGTTTTTTCATCGCTTTTTTTTTCTCCATTAAATTATCCATTTTGTATATCATTGCCAGCTGTAAAATTTTATCCTTTTTAATTGTGTCTTAATGGGTTTCATCGTGTCGTATATTGCTTTTGGTTGATATACAAAATATTTTATTTTTCTCATTTTTTTTTTGGTTAATTATTCTGTTGATTATATTTTTGTCCGACGTTTCAATTTTACAAGTGAAGAATTTTCTTTTTGCTCAATTTTTTCTTCTTAGTTTTAGTCTAACATTTAATAATTCATTTATCATTTCCAATGTTATGTTATGGTAAGAAGCATTACGTTGTTTCTCTACCTTTTACTATCAAGATAGACACTTTGAATGTTTGATTTGAGTCGCAAAAAAAAAAACATTTTTTTCCTGACGACAGAGAGAGACGAATTAAATGGAAGTTTATCTTCCTTGGCATTTCAGAAGAAGCCGGTAAAAAACGTTTTCAATTGAAAGTTAAATAATAATTTGTGCTTTCCTATTCATACACGAGGAATTGTAAATCATTTTCATGGTCATATTCCATCGTGGTGTATTGTTTCTTTTTTAGTTTTTATTTTAGTTTTAATGTAAATCTTCATAAGAGTGTGTGTATTTAAGGTAATTTTTTCTTGTTTTTTTGAGAAATATTGGTCAATATCGTATAAGAGAGTTTTTATTTGTTATACTTTTTAATACTTTTTTTTTCTTCCTTCTTGTTTATTATTAGTGTAAAATTCTTTGTGTATCATTTTCATGTCTTAATGTGTAAAAATGTCTTGGTGTGTGCGCGAATAAATTTTTTTTGTTTCGTTTTGTCTCGGATCATATTCATATGCAGATTAGTCTCAGCAAATCTTTTATGGTAGAGTTGATTAGTTTAATCTTTTTTTTATTATTATTTTTTTGTCTTGCTACTATTATGTTTAGGATAATGAGTCGCTATATAAAGAAGAGTCTGTTTAGAAGTTACGTAATTTTCTGATGGTTCAAATTCACCATTAACAATAAAATTTATTTAGTTTTATTTGTTGCTTTATTATACTTCTACTAAAAAACGATCTTCTTTATGTTGAAGTTTTCTTCTATTTTTTTATTAATTGTTCATTGTTATGTCTGATAAGCTTAGTTAATATTTCGAAAAAACATTTAAAAACGTTCACTACTTTTAATGATCAAAAAATTTTTATTATCTTCTTGTTTTAACAATTTAAAATTGGGGGGTAGGGCTAATTGCGTTTTTCAATTTTATTTTATTTTTATTTTTTTAAATTTTACTGAACTAGCATCTCTCGTGATAAATCGTCTAAAGCTATCATGTTCATGTTTTTCATTTTTTTTAAAGTAAAAAGTAAAGACAAAAACAAAGGAAGATTTAAACTGTTCCTATCAATTTCTTTGGGGTAAGTTTTATTGATTTTTTTTATTTAAATTTAATATTATTAATCATCGTCATCGTCTTTCTTAATTCTCAATTACCTTTAATAAATCCATTTTTTAATTCTTTTTTTTATCGTCAAAAAATATGTTTTTTTTTATTTATTAATTACTAACATTATTGTTATTAGAAAATTTAGTCCGTTTAAGGAAGTACACAGTCTAATAGTTAAAACAATTGATTCCCATAGTTTTTCATTTTTTTATTTTTATTTTTATAATTCTCACCATCATTTTAGTTTTCATTATTTTTCATAACTTTTTTTTATTATTATTTTTTGAAAAATATCGATATACTAAATAAAGTAGTGTGGATTTCTAATGATCTATCAACTTGGATTTTCTTCTTTTAATGCTGTCCTTTTCGATTTTACTTTTTTTTTAGCCATATATAAAATATATAAACAATTTTCCCAGAAGAACTCTATTCATCATTTTTTAAATTTTACTTTGTTTGTGGTGTAATTATCACGATTTATCTATCTTTCGATTGAAGATTTAATTTTATTTTCTCTCTCTCTCTAAATAAGAACCGATAAGAAATTCGTACTGTTGTGCACACGTAAAAAATCCCACTTTCGTATCTAAGCTGATAACTCTACATTTCTCTGATTTCTCTCGTTTCGTATGCTATTACAAATGTTATATGATAGAAACCAGAGAAACCAAGAAAGACAGATTTTCGACACAAAAGTGGGATTTTTCATGTGTGCAAAGCAATAAAAGAAAATTTGTTTGTTGAAAAATCATTTTTGTTTGTTCTTTTTTGTTCAAGAAAAATAGTAACTGATATAAAGTGGCGCGGATATGAATTCTTAAAAATTCTATTACAATTTCTCGTGTTTTAATTTAAGTTTTTTTTTCATTTAATGTATATGGCAAGAATCAATGAATTTTCGTCATATAAATTTAAATTTGTGCTATTATATCGAAAGATTAAATTAAAACATTCTCTCAAAAAACATCTCTTTACAATATAAATATTTATGGTGTTTCATTTTAATCGACTGTTTTCATTTTTTTTTAAATTTATTTTCTTTTCATTTTCATTTTTTTTTTGTTATATTAATATAAAATTGGCACGTGCATAAGTATTTCTATAAATATGGAGTTTATATTCATATATATTTTTGAAGAAGTGCGTATATTATCAAATGAATGTTATGCTGAACATAATCTTAACGAAAGAAAAATAAATCAAACAACGAATTATGAACCATGTAGAATGAAAGACATTGTAAGAGAACTAGATTTCGTGCAATGCGACAAAAAATAAAATGTAAAATGAAAGCGTTCATTTCGTTCGCGTAAGGACACGTTAGACGGGAGCAATCAAAGAATCCATGAAGACATCAATTTATTATATGGAATTGGATTTTTCTCTAATTAATTGAATTCCCGTCATAAATGCGCCTTGTAATTCGAAATAAATGGAACAGTGGATCGTTTTAGCGTAACGATATTAGCGCATTTTTTTAAAAGTTCCATAATTTGAAATTTTGGCGCATTTACGGGGGGAATTCAAAATCATTCGTTTGTTCGGCTGCGAGGTTGAACTGAACTTAAGAGATTACATTGAGTGCTATTCCAAATCTAAGGAATTTACCGAATAATAGACAAGAAGAGATAAACACATCAGGTGTCTCAATATAGTGCAGATAAAGATGTAGTCAATATTTATCTTCTTTTAAAACACAATTGCAAGTCGACTGTTTGCAGATGGAACGATCTTTTTACCGTATGTTGAATTTCGTTTGAAGAATTTCCGAATCGGAAATGCTTTGAAAGTGGTAGCTTTTCAAATTGAAATGCAGAACACGTTCGTTCTATAATTTTTTGTGAATTTATTGAGCATAACCAGCCACTCTTGTCTGTATATAGCGTCCATTCAAAAAAAAAAAAAAAAAAAATCGGGAAAACTCTTTATGAAAAAGAGAGAAAACAACAAAGATTTAGTTGAGCTGAGCGGAAAAATCTACGTGACGATTGAAAGCAAGGTCACCACTAATCTTAATCAGTTCGAATTAAGTCAGGACTTCTGTTCATTTAACGGTTTTTTGGTTGGAAATTTAGGGAGCTCTGTCAATTACTATTACGGAAACTGATTGATGGAAAACAATGTAGAGCGCATTATTAAATTATAGCAAAAATGTTTAACAAATCGTCGAAAAACTATTGCATTATGGAATGTAATACTATAAGCTACAAACATTTATAATAATAGTTAATGTTGGTTGTTGTTATGTTGTTTTTTTTATTTGTTCTGTTTCACACACCACACTACATAAAAATATATATCATATTTCGATCCAATTTTCCTCTTTTCTTCCATGTTCATTTTCATTTTTTTTTTATTTTATTTTAAATGTTCTTGAGATTTCATTTATAAGTTCTGCATTGTGTTTACGTTCATTTTGTTTTTCATCTTTTTTTTTATTGAAATAGCCGTTTCTAATAAGCAAAAAACATCAGCATTAATTGGCATTGGTTTTTGTTTATATATTTTAAATATTATTTTAAATATATAAGTAATATAAGCATTCAATATAATTAGTGAAATATTAATTATTAAGTAATGATTGTTATTTTTATTACATTCAAATAGGAGTTATAATCCTTGTCAATTGTTTTTTTTTTTAATTATTTTTCTTTCCCTTACTCTCTTTTTTTAAGAATTTTTTTTTTCTTTAATTAATTTTTATAGGATATGACTAGGTCGACAATAATCGCTATTAATATAATAAATATTAATAATACCCCTATTGATCTTCTCTTTTTAAATATTTATGTAAAAAACAAACAATCAAACAAACAAACAAACAATTGCTTAATGACGAGACAGTTTTTTTTTGTTAATTTTTTTGTGTGATTTTTTTTACTTACTTTCGCCATAGAATGTTATGAGTAAACTTTAATTATATTCATAATTCAATATGTATAATTAATAAATATTTTATAATTGACAATTTATTAAAGTTTATTTTTTAATTTATTTTTTTCATTTCATTTTTCTTTTCTGGTGTGGTTGCAGCAAGTATCGAAGTTTAACAACGTATATCTAAATAACACTACTTATAATTTAAAGTTTTTTTTTTGTTGTAATAAGAAATTTTATAAAACGGTATAATTTCTAATTATTTTTTTCCTTTTTTTAATTATTTTTTTTAATGTAGAAAATGAAGAGCACATTCAAGCACAATAATTTTATGTTTTTTTTTTTACTTTTTTTTGTAATTTAAAATTTGATTGTTTTTATTATTATTTTTTTGTTTTAAAAAGACTTTTTTGAAAAAGATATACAGTTTTTGTTGGTAGTTTCTTCCATAAAATATTTTATTTTTATTTGTTTTTTCGTTCTCGGTAGAAATTCATTGCGTGCTGATACCATTTTAACTTGAAAGGTTTTTAATTAAAAAAAAAAAATAATTAAAAATAAAATATTTAAATTCAATTGTCCGATCGATCTAGTCCACAGCTTGATCAGATTATAGAAAGCCTTTTACAGTCACAAAATGGTCGTTAAACCCTATGTAGAGTTCCAATAGTAATACTAAAAAATCGTACCTAACATTTAATATCTTAAACCTTACGATAACATCATTCAAAAAAGAAACATCTACATTTCTCCATATTATTAAATTTAATTAATTGTCTCCCAGTTTTTTTATTTTTTATTTTATTTTATTTTTTTAAATATTTAGTTCTTATTTCGTTTTTATTTTAATAATATTGGTCAAACAAAAGCGGTTTTTGAGCCCACTTACAGAATTCGTAATATTTAGCAACATTTTTCTTCTTCTACTTTTTTTTAAATTTACGTTCAGTTGCCGATTAGTGTCACATCTCATTTGATTTTTTCTTCTTCTTTTATTTCTTTAGAATGTCAAATTGAATAAAAAACTATATTTTGAGAAATCCAATTTTTTATTTAGTATTTTTAACGACAATTTTTTTTTCACTTTAATTTTTAAACTTTCAACATGGCTAAATATTTGAATCTTTTATTTCGGCGGCCACACAGCAAAAAACTTTTAACATTTAAGTTACTGATTATATTGAATAGAAATGGTAATGTAAAGTAACTTTGAAGGGACAAATTTCATTTTGAATTATTTCTTTTCCATTTTTTATTTACATTTAATTGGATTTTCATTACTTTTTTCCCATTGGCATTAATAATGATTCAATAAATTGAAATGCCAGAATTGTTTTTTTTTTATCTTGTCAATCGATAAAAATAAATGAAATATCCTTAATAATTGTTACAAAAAAAAAACGAAGCGAAATGTCAACAATACAACACCATTTATCCATACTGTACAGTAAATTTTAAATTGTTAAAAAATATTTTTATTATCCACCTCTTTTAAATTGTTTCGGTTTCTGCTTCTTCATTTCTTTTTTTTTGAATTTTTTATTAATCCTAAAAACGTCAAAATTCTCATTTTTTTTTAATTAGTAATGATGTAATAAATAGCTTCATTAATAGAACATTATTATTGTATAAATATAATACACTGTGTATAGAATGTTAGAATTTAACTGGTTTTTTGTTAGTTTTTCTTTTTAATTTTTATTAAATTTTATTGAGAAACAATTGTCGATATGTGGTTGTTTTTTGAGGGGTGGTTTATTTATCAAATAGTTGTGGCGAGTTTTTGTTTTATTAATCATTTTTTTTAAAATAATATTTGCGGCATAAAATACTTAAAAACAAATTTGTGGTTAACCTGGAGTGGTGAGTGGACAACGATATTAAAACCAATCGTTGTTCGATAGAATAATTATTTAAAATAATTTTCATAATATTGAAGGGCCATCACTCCAAGTAGATTCATTTCAAGTGGAATGATTTAATGCAAAAATTCATTAATTTTTTGGTGGATCAGTTATTTATGCGGAAAAACTGAATTTTCCGGACATTATTTTCAGAAACTCAACAATTCTCATTCCATTGATTAAACATTCGGTTAATTTATGTGATAAGAATTGGGCAAGTTTCTGGAGGCTTTAGTAAGATTATTAAATCAGGCTCCAAATAAACTGGCAGTACATCATACAGTGCAAACAGTGTCTTTTATGTTCAACAAATTGGAAATCAATTATGGGGTCCACAATCGAAATGAGGCAAAACCGCATTGCAATTTCATCAAAGTGAAACCACTATTCGAAATCTAATCTACTTAATAACATCCGCTTTTTAATGCTTTTCGCTTTTCGTCCGTATCCTGGATGTATAGCTACACTACATTTGGCCATGGTACGCTGTATAAAAGCAACGTTGTGACAGAAATCGTGTATTATTTTTAATGGCAATAAAACTCTCGAAAAACTATATTTGCTGTATCACGAGCGACGAGATAGATTCGAAATGGTCATAAAAGTAAAGCGTTACTGTCTCTCGTTGCTGTTGTTTTTTCTCTGCTTATGTCGTTCGTTTGTCATAGCAATTTTAATCTCGCCTTGGATAATGAAATGGACAAAAAGTTTTCAATTATGTCGTAACGTACGAGTTGGAATTTATTGCATTGGAGAACAGCTTAAAGTGTTATAAACGAGTCAATAGAAATGACAATTATTTGGATTTGCGAAAAGCAACAAAAACCAAATAAAATTGGAACAGTTAGTACCAAAGCTAGTACAGAAGTGACGAGGGATACACCAAACTTTGTCTGCTGAATAGACACAGAGATTGAACGTTATTACTGCAACAAAATTTTCGAACAATAGACACGATAGCGTATACTCTTGAGTATGTACTACATTAATATACCGGGCCAAATTCAGAACCATTGCTTTATGTAACGACTTTTGCCTCCTTTTATTACAAATATATATAAAATGAAAACAACGTAATATTACATCCCATAAAATTAACATAGTCATCGTGTTCCATCAGGTCATTTACACTCGAAATTCAAGCATCGATGAACAAAGCAACAAAAAAGGTTATTTGCTTAAAATCACTTAATAAAATGACTCACACATTAATATTTAATGGTGATTCTTCTCCGGGTGCGTAAGCAACAAATTTGTTAAAATGTTTTATGAAAAATGCGGAATATAGTATACCGGCCTGTTAATTGAAATGTTACGAATGCTCTCAAGTTGAGAATTTATATTTTTGTATCTTAAGCCACAAATAAAATTTCAATGCAAAAGTTTAGTGTAATATGCTATATTGAGTGATATTCGGTCGTGTGTAGGAATGAGAAAAATATTTTTGGTTTTTTAATGCGGGAAAATTATAAAATGTTGTTAATGTGCGGTCATAAGATGCGGTATCTCTCGGTTATTTCCGGATGTACGTTGTTCGTGCCGTCCCATTCCAAAATATATTTATTCGTTTCAAATCCATTTATAAATCATTCAAACTTCATTGCTATTAACAATTTTTTTTTTTCATTTTTAAATTCAAATATTTTCCTTGTTCAATTCTTAGTGTCGTATTTTAAAACCGTTTCATTTTTGTTTGAATTTTTTTTTCTTTTCTTTTTAATATTGTAAAAAACACACCTAATTTTTTTTGTTATACTTTTTTACACACTTAATACAATTGTTACAACATTACCCTACCTTAACCTTATATAAATTTTAAACAATTCGCAAAAAACGTCATTTTAGTCATTTTTTTTATCTTACGGGTACGTAAAAAAATAAAATTACTTTTCAAAGATATTTGATTTGCTTGTTTTATTTTAATAAATATGTATATTATAACAACATTGGTTTTTTATTCATTTTTTTCTTCATTTTTATCATTACCCATTAAAAAACAGTAGAACACAACACTATCTTTTCATTTTTTTCAAATTTTTTAATTTTATTTTCTTTCTTCAATTTTGACGAAAAATTTTAAATGTTTTTCTTTCTTCCATTTTTCTTAGATTTCCTCGTTTAATTAAGTTTCTCTTACTTTTTTTTTGACTCCTTCGGCTTTTCTTTTTTAGTTAACATATAAATTTATAATACAATTATTATTTATAACTTTCACAGACAGTTTTCTTTTTCTTTTACTTCAACAATTTTGGGTTAATCATCAAATCAATAAAAAAAAATATTTTTTTTAAATTTGTAAAGATGCTAAACCTTTTCTTTTTCTCTAAAAAAATTCAAGTCTTTTAATCAGTAGTTTCGATTGTAAAAAATTAATTTAAACAAAAAAGTTTCTGCTACAAATAATTTAATAAACTTTGCAATTGATTCTCTTCATTCTAATGGTGAAAAATGCATTTTTCGTAATTTCGTATGGAAAAGAGTTACTTTTCATGTCCCATTCCACTATCGAAATGCGGTACGTTTCGACACTAAATAAAATTCAAATACTTAAGATGAAAAAAATTTCGTTCAGACTCCAGGGCCTATTTTTGGTAATTTTTTTTTGGTAAAATTTACCAAATTTTCCAAAATTTACCAAATATTCCAAAATTTACCAAATTTTCCAAAATTTACCAAATTTTCCAAAATTTACCAAATTTTCCAAAATTTACCAAATTTTCCAAAATTTACCAAATTTTCCAAAATTTACCAAATTTTCCAAAATTTACCAAATTTTCCAAAATTTACCAAATATTCCAAAATTTACCAAATATTCCAAAATTTACCAAAAATTTATTTGGTAAATTTTGGCAAATTTGGTAAATTTAGAAAAGCTTTGGTAAACTTTTCCAAAAAATTGGTAAATTTTGGTGAAGTTTTCCAAAAAAATTTACCAAAAATAGGCCCTGGTTCAGACACTAGTGCTGAAAACAAATGAAATGTTTATTTCGTCACTTTTATGCTATTATGACTCAGGGGCACTGAGTCAGTACCTATTTTTAGAAAGTTTTTAAGAATTTTGAGAATTCCTACAAATTTAAAGAATTTTGTGAACTCAAAAATTACTGAAAAATCTTACAATTACTTAAATTCTTGAATTTGATAGTTTTTAAGAATTTTAGGAAATCTTAAGAAAATTTTAGGAATTTTTAAGAACTAAATTCCCAAAAATAAGCTCTGTTGTGAATGTATGAACATCACGTTGACAAGTAACTCCTCTCGTCCTCAAATTACAAAAAATATTATTGAAACGTCCGTAACAAAATGAAATGAAGTTATTCGCACACGATGCATTACTAAACTCAATTTCATTTCGAATTGGCATTCTCTTTTTCCATTGTGCAAAAAGCAGCCCCATTTCGCTAGTTGTATCGAAAGTAGCTATTTATATAATATGGACACCACCAACAAACATCTACGTTATGAATCAAACAAACAAAAATATAATAAAACTAGTGAGTCAGTCGGAAAAAACTATAACGAAACCAGCGAGAGAGAAAAAAAATTGTCAAAATGTAAATAATGTGAGGTTCGTCTAAGAGAAATGTTTTGGTTTTTATGTTTACAAATGCGTCACGAAAATTGTTTTTATCATTTTCTTTTCACATATTTTAATCTTATCCTCAATTGTCTGAGCAGATTTCGAATAGATGCACACAAAATAGGGAAACGTTATGAACAAGGAAATCATAATCATTTGGAATACTATGTCGTGATTATTGGACATGGTCAAACTACCTATCGCTAGGAGGTCGACATAATTGAGCAATTCAAAGATTCAATCATCATTTGGTCACACTAAAGAGTCTACTGAACTCGGATCTATCTGCGGGGAAAATAAATGCCATAATTTGTCATGCGTACATAAATTCACGTCAATCAGGTAATTGGTGTGTCGAAAGTGATTTTTTTTAAATAAAAAAAAAATCAGAATTTCTAGAACAAGTCAGATAATATCTAGAAAAACAAGAAATCGATAAAAATAAAATTCACTGAAACTTTCAGGTAAAAATAAACAATAACCGCGCGATAACTTCCATTTCCATTTTATATTGTTCATTGTAACCAAACGTTATCCGAAACTAAATCTGAACACAAAAATTATGCGTTCTTATCATGGACGAGAGAGAGAGAGAGAGAGAGAAATAATAATAAAAAAAACTATGGAAAAATGTGTAATAATTGACGATTTAATATTTATTTTTTGATAATTATCCTCAACAACACGCTAATGAGCTTCAATACGTAATCGTTAACATTAAATGTGTTATACTCATATTTCACTTTCATTTCGGAATATGTATGTAAAACGTACCGGACGATATTTCTTTCGTTTCGTTTTTTTTTTTCTCTCCATGAAAATAACATTTAACCGACTCATGCAATAAGCCGCTTACAATTGAATTGGATATTATAATGGAAAAACCTTCTCTGACTCCTTCGTATCGCAAGTTTTGGAAATTTTCAAATTCATTACACAAAAGCGGGTAAAGTGGTTTTGTCAGGAATTGAAAGGTGAACAATGACGATGACATGACCCATTTTCAGGGAAAATAGTTACCACGTCTATATTTACATTAATTTTCCATTTCGATAATCTGTATTCGTTTGGAATCAACATTGAATTCAATGCGAAAATGCGATATTCAGTTTATTCTTTTCATTTCTTTTTTTTTTTGGTTGAAAATACGCAGTGGCATGGAATATATTTTGGAATTCGATTGAAATTGCAAACTCCAAATAGAATCATTCGATCGAATGGTGTAGCTAAATGTATACCGAAACCGAAAATGTTTCTGCAGTGGCCTCGAATGGGATTGGGGAATGATTGGAACAGCAACACATTTAAGGGCAGACAATTACAATTTCCTGTAAATCTTTGAGGAAAATGTAAAGGATAAAAGAGGATGTTCATGTTTATGACACACACATCGTTCTTATTATAAAATTTTCTATGGAAAAAGTAACCTTCACAGGAAAGGCAATACAGAACAAGACATGAAAGTCGATCTGTTTTGAGTTGCACGGATTTTTGAAAGAAAGGGGAGATCAACGCCTGATTTTATACTTGTTTGTTGTCGCCTGACTTTATACTTTTCTGGCGTAAACGTCTGATTTTATTCGTTTTTGGGAGTCAACGCCTGATTTTATATTTCTCTGGCGTCAACGCTTGATTTCATACTTCTCTGGCGTCAACGCCTGATTTTATACTTCTCTGGCGTCAACGCCTGATTTTATACTTCTCTGGCGTCAACGCCTAATTTTATACATTTTTGTGGTACCTAGTGATCATTTGATCAATTTTTTTGGTTCTAAAGTCTATCAAGCTTGATCATGTCCGGAGCGTTAGCGGAGGACTTGACGCAGTCTAACTTCCAAAAAAAAGAACGAAGAAAATTTTTTGAGACGCGGCAACTATATATAGGCGAGAACTTAAGTTTCTTTCCTTTGGCCTGTATCACCACAAATCCTATTCTATCTTATTCGCGCTTCAAATACGAGCAAAACGAGCTATCACTCGACTATGTAGGTTTAAAATTGCCGGAGATGCATCGTTTTGAAATTGGCACTTTTCATAGAAAATGCACCAAATTAACGTTTTCCCAAACAATCAAAATCTTTCAACTTACTCTGTATGTTTCTATCTATCTATCTATCTATCGACGGACGATCTCGGAAACTAGTCAGCCAATCTCCATGAAATTTTGCAGGAACCTCAGGGTGGGCATAAAAATGAAAATGTGATACGCCATTACCCCAGGAAAAACCAGAATTTTGTTTTATTGGCCTCGAAGTGGTTTCTGAGTGTGGTTTTCGAGGGTCGGGAACGCGTTTTCGGTTGTAGCTTAGCTGTATTGAAACCTACAGAGGCGTGCGACCCAAAGGTATTCGTAACACGATTCGAACAAAAAAATAATAAAAAAAACCGGGGCAGATTCGTTTGAGCTAGAGTGATTAGAGTGACCAAATTTGGGGCTACTCGAGCGTGGGATGAAAGGACTAATATTTTTTTGGGTTATGAAAGATAGAGAGTTACTTTCTTCGGCAAAGTCTCAGAGTTTTACGAGTAGAAAAGAAGGGCATTTGTGAAAAATGTCGATTTTTGGAAATGGGTGGGTCAATTGTGACAGTTGGGATCAAAAGTCGGTCTATTCCATCTGTCAAAGTGACGTTTTAAACGTCAAACCAAAAATTTGTAGCCAAATAAACACAAAATCGTTTATTTTTCTATAAATCTATTCCACTGATAGAATTGAGGAAAAATAAGCGTCTTCGTAGCTATTTGGCATAAAAATTTTAGTTTGACGTTTAAAACGTCACTTTGACAGATGGAATAGACCGACTTTTGATCCCAACTGTCACAATTGGGGTTTTGGAGATATTTCTTGAATGGTGGCAGATAGAGAATTACTTTCTTCGTCAAATTTTCGATTTTCGTCGAATTTTCGAATTTCGTCAAATTTTCGTTAAATTTCGTCAAATTTTCGAATTTCGTCAAATTTTCGAATTTCGTCAAATTTTCGATTTTCGTTAAATTTCGTCAAATTTTCGAATTTCGACAAATTTTCAAAGTGGCAAATGTTCAGGAACAGACCAGCAAGAAAATTTATTTGCCACGTGCGACGCAGATTTTTTTGGTAAAATTTTGGTTGTTTCCAGTCAAATTTTTTTTGGTAAAAATTACTTGGCAGATGATGAGAAAACCTAAGCCAGCTTGTTTGAACTAAAATTGGGTGTAAAATATAATTTTTGCGTAACGAAGCTGAAAGCGTCAACTCTAGCGATATCATTCATTTTAGAAATTGTACTTCAAAGACTGCGTCACACTTTTCTCGAAGAGATTTTTGTTGGTAATAATCGATTCAGAAAGTTAAGTACATTAATTTCCTTCGAACAACCCTAGCAGTCTGTGTTCAGCAAGCACGAGCCAAACTCGGCTGCCATGTCTGGGATTTACATGATAACGTTGGAAAAGCGTATTTATTTTTTTAAGTTAATATAATTATACGAAATTATATTTTCATAGGAAAAACATTTTCCATGCATTGTGTAGAATGCGCATTTCATGAAAATATCACTGCGTCAGCTTTCATAAATTATTATTAAGAAAATCCTTTTATGTAAGCCAGTGTACAAGGAAAAACCTTGGAAGAAATGTTATTATACATTTTTTTTGTTGCTTCATACATTTAATGAGGCTTTGACAACAAACATAGCGCATGTTGCACGTATATATCTTTTTAGCGCACAGCACAGAGAGAAAAAAAAACCTAACTAAGCCATAAAGCGAACAAAAGTTATTAAATAAATTAGTTAAATGAAACGAGCAATGTGATGTAATAATATAGAGAGAAAAACAGAAAATAAGAAAAAACGAAATGAAACGAGTGAGCGACCTATCTTGTTACTGCTTTTGAATGAAATCACTTGTAGTTACTTGCATATAATGCAAAAACCAATCAAATATATTAAATTATTATAAAATACTCGCGAACCAGATTCACATAACACATTTGTATCCACCTAGATTTGCCGTATAATTTATGCCAAGACGAGCGATTGAATATGATTTTCTGCGAGATCGTTGTGTATACACATATCAAAGAAAGTGGTTTTTTTTTGTACATAGAAATTTATATTTCCGATGTCGTTTAAATAATAGCGGTGACTGTGTAGACTTGTGGAACGTATTATGAAATTAAAAGTGAATGAAAAAAAAAATAGAAAAAAAAAGTTTCGTTAATTTCAAGGTAAAACGTGTTTTTTCGGCTGAGACCTGAATTTAGCTACTTTGAATGAGGTCGAATCGATACGTATACCGAAAAAAAATAAAAAAAATTATTATTTATGTCCAAAAACACATATGTGTTGCAGTAATTATACCGACCACATCTAGACGGAAAGACATTAATTAAATTAGGCTAATTTGGATGGATTCCCTCTGTGCCTCGAATATCTATAAAAAATTATATTTTCGGTCTGGTAACTAACTAACTTCAGTCCAACACAAAAGTAATGTCCGAAACCGACAAAATTGATGGAAATCGGCTAAATTGTTGACCGGTCCCATCAACCGTTAAACATTATTTTTCTTTCGCATTGAAGTGTATTGTAAACGACAAGTTATTGGGAAGCGCTTTGAATGAAATTCTGTCATTCAGGAAACACACATCAAGAAATATAATAATAAAATGTGTGCGGTCCCATACACATACGAACCAGTTCACGGTCGTTTATTGATAATCCTCCATTATAGAATCATATCGTTTGATCTTGAAGCGGGGCCCCGGTCGTCCTTCGGATCACACAAAATATGTTTTCTATTCAAGTCAGCCATCAATTTGGCGTATGTGAGTTTCCTCGATTTTTGCGAAACGTAATTTTTCCATATTATTTTTGCGGTCACTGATCAACATGTATGCATTACTTCATCGTCCACATATTTCTAATAAATAAACAACAACAACAAATTCTAATTAAATTTTCTATGTACAACGTTGAGTGTGTACACACAAATACATCATTATCACTCTCGTTCGGTTCAAGTCTCATTAAATCTATGCCCCGTATAAATAGTTACTATTAACAGAAAATTCACTTTTGCTTTTATTTTTTTCTCTCTCTTTCCATGAAGCGAAAACAGTCACCATAATAATCACACAATATATGACCAGGCAGGCATAATAATTTCATCGTTTTTTTTTTCTCTCTCCATATACTAGCATTGTGTATATGGGATGGAAGTTTTTAACATTTTTCTTCTTCTTCTTCTACTATTCGTTATACACTTTGAAGAGATATTATACCATGGCCGAAGAGAGACATACATGATGTTTTATTGGTGTTACAGATAAATATACGGCATGATTTTTAATACATAGTTTTCTTTATGTGATGTGTTGCTATTTGGCTTTGAAAGAGAAAAGTTAAACTGAACGGATTGAACGAAGTGTGGCACATACAACATAAAAAGAAATGTTGAAGAAGAAGAAGAAAACCAACCGACCAAACGTCAAAGTAATTTCTGTTTGACTTGTTATGAGATAGAGATATATTTTATGTAATATTTTGGATAAATAAATTAAAAAAATTAAAAAAAAAAATCTGTGGCAAGCGTGTCTAAATCTTTTAATCTTTTTATAAGTTTTACGTTCGAAAATATTAGTTTATTTAATGGATTTATTGAGTTAATGATATACTATTAAGTGTAAAATAATATTTATACCATAATTCGGAACACGTTTGATTTGGTGATCCTGGGTTGGTTGGTTGGTTGGTTTTTTTTTCGGGCGATTTTCTATTTTTAAAGTTAATCCATTGATTATAAAAATGCGCTATTGAACACTTCATAAATATAACATTTTATATAATTTATCCACCGTACATATCTCTACATGCTATTATACTCGGTATGTATAACCTCAACTCAATGAATTTTTAAATTTAGAATCAAAGGAAAAATTAATTAACATTTGGCTTTATGCATTTCGTATATATGGATTTATAAAACGGTTCTACTGTCATGTTATTTCACAATATAATAATAAATTAGCATCTCTGGTTGCTGGAAGTGTATTTACACAAAAGGAAGGTATTAGTCGACTGGCAGGCTTGAGAGAAGAGAAAGCTTTTTGCGTATATTGTATCTCTTCTGACGGAACAATTTTCCTTTGATAATAATCCTTTTTGCAAAAGATTTGCTGCATTCGTTGCACAAAAGAATTTTTCGCATAGATGGATGTGAGAATGTGGGGATTCCTTTTTAATTATGTCTGATTTTCCATTAATAGGAGCGAAACCGAATTTGATTTTAACTTCATTAGCTGCAGTTACGTCCGCTTTTTTTGGTGGAATTAATTTGAATTGATTTGTGCAACTGTGTCAGAGCGTGGGAAAAGAATTAAATTTTTCCATGAATAATGACGTAAAACTATTAGGTTTTTTTTTGTTCAAATCGAAACTATTTTCAGATTTTTCTGTTATTTATTCAATAAAAATCACTTTCATCTTTCATAATGTCAATTAGAGTCTTTAAAAATTGGTCTTTGCAATCGAAATTAATCTAATTTTACGATCTAGTCTTGCAGTATAGCGAACTCCGAAAAATTCGGAAAAAATTCCGAAAAAATTCTAAGAAGAAGAAGAAAAAATTCTAATTTTTTCGGGATTTTTCGGATTTTTTCGGGATTTTTCGGATTTTTTCCGAATTTTTCGGAGATTTTCGGAATTTTTCAGAACTAAATTTCTCAAAACTAAGCCCTGACTAGAAGTGAAGTTAGTGCAGTGTTCATAGTTTTCATTTTTAAATTCGAAGCATATTCCTCTGAGCTTCCTATCAGCGGTAATTTAACGAAAATTTGGACGTTTTGTAAATTACAAAGCAAACCACTTATCTTAAATTATGATTTATTTGATGAAGGAAACCGAAACAAAAAAAATCAAATTTATTCAACACACTCTCATGCAATTAACGAGAAATTCAAAAAAAAATAAAAAAATTAACAAACCAACTAGCAATTTTGCAAACAACACACTCGATAGGCAAAAATCGGAAAAAAGTTTTTTTTTTCTTTTATCAAACAGAAAAAAAAAGTTTGGTTCACACACTCACTACAATATTCCAAAATACGTTAGCAAATTACGGAAAAATGTTTTCGGGAGGCAAACAACTGATTAAGTTACAAATATAAAATAAAAGAAAAATCGGAAATGAAAACGGAAAAAAAGGAGAATTGAAAATTGTAATGAGATTGTGGTTGGTTAATGTTTCATAAACATATTTTCGATCTCAAACGATGTGTGTTTAAACTAACAAAAATTTCGCTAAAATTTAGTCTCATTCTCGAGAGATTTAGTTTTTTTTTTAATTAATTTGTAAATTTGTGCTATATCCCTCAACGCTGTCGGGTTAAAAAATAATTTTGAAAAAGTTTCATCATTGTTTTATCAAATTGTCTCTTCCTAATCAATTTATCTACTTAATAGCCAATCCAATTTATTTTCTAATTCAATTTTAAAAATTTAATTTAGTCTTAATTCTTTGCCAATTTTCATTTTTTTTTCCTCTTTTAAAAATAATTAATTATTCATTTTATACACACACTGCGTCCCGTCACCAGCAAAGATTCATTATAATGAAGAACCGAATCCTGCACCATCAACGTTTTTATCTATACAAAATTTTCGAATCCAATTTTATACATAAAACATCAACGGATACTTTATTAATTCGCATCAAAATCAAGCGGTTCGGTGGCGCTTCGTTTAATATTACCCACAATATATCACATCATAAATTTTGATTAAAATGACAAACCAATTTTGTAGCTCATGACAAGAAAAGAATGAAATTCATGACCCATAGCTTTTTCTTCCATCCCCGGACAAAATAACAAAATAAAATAAAAAATTTGTTACATAAAATAAGAACTTCCTAACGAATATCCCCATTCATTACTCGTTCATTTAGATCAGCCCCCCGTATCCACATCAAAAAAAAAAAAATGTCGGTTTTCTTCTCGCTAAATCGAAAATTTATACCTAACGCCAAAGCAATCAAAGTCAAATTAATTTTACTTTTGTCCGAAATTTTCTTTTTTTATTCGACACTCTCCTCTCTCATTTATTTTACATTTTGCTGGCTCTTCATTCCCTGATTATTTTTACTGTTTTCTGGAGAATAAGCTTGACGTGGAAAAATACAAACATGAAAATACAGAAATTCTTTTCAAACGAGAATATTACAGTCAGAGGCAGTAAAATTTCAGCATGAATTCGGTTCAGCTGTTTGTCATCTGATCCACACATACAATCAAAACTTTTTATACGATTGAAACTGCTACACGCATGACGTTATAGTGGTAAAACCGTATACAGACGTATGAACAGTTTTGATTGATTGTGTAGATCAGCTGAAAATTATCTGAAGCAAATTCGTGCTGAAAATTCACTGCCTCCGACTGTAACCGAAACGTTACAAAAAAAAACGAGAGAATATGATTTCTCATTTGAAGTGAAACGTTTGGAAACGGCTAAAATGCAAATGATTTCCCTTTTTTCCTGCCATTGTATTTCATCAACTCATATAAGTGAACAAGTACAATTAAGCGAATGTGCCTTGAAGAAATCGTTTAATTATGCACTGTTTATACAAAACATTGCGAAAACTTTTATTTTTTTATTTTTGTATTCTTTCTGCATTATATTCTGTTTAATGTGGGGTTTCAATTCGCATAAAAAGAAATGGATTTTCATGATACACACCATACGATGTGTTCACTTTTTTTTTGTGTTCTCTCCACTCATTTCCATATTCTTTTGTATTTATTCGCATTTATTATGTATATTCTACATCCCTGTACTCGGCGAGGCAACGCGCATTATACGAAACACCCTCAAATTAATAATAATTTGATCAGTTAATTAGAATTGCTGTTCGGTTTAAAATCTGAAAGATTTTCCTTTTTTTCCCATTTTATATTCCACAATAAACGTACCCCTTGGGTAAGACTTTTTTGAATAAAATGGACGAGCGCGCGTTTTTTTTTCTTCCTTCTTTTGTTTTTGCAGTGGTGAATTTATGCAAAAAGCGGGAGGTATAAAGACCGAATAACATTGAATTAATTCGGTATCTGTGAATATCTAAATCTGCTTTGTTCACGCTATCAGCGAAATAATGTGCCGATTATTCAAAACATTTTTTTTTTAAATTCAAAGTTAAAATTATTTGTCGCAGACACATCAAAATATTTATTAAAAAAAAAAAAATCAAAAGATTTGTGGTTCAACCAAAACAGAAAATAAAGACAACATCGCAAACACCACATGGAAAACTGACATGCTAATTCATTAGCTTCAATATTCCTCTCAAAAATCAATTATACAGAGAATTTTCTTAGTCAAATAACAAAGTTTCCGTGTGGAAAAGTTGAAATTCATTTTTGCTTTAGAATTAAATTTTCCCCGAATGGCAACTATTTAAAACTTCAACTTTCCAACATCCTGTTTAATCACCGTTTTCCACAAATTGAGTGTATGTTATATGGTGTTTGTGCTCCCATAAAATATTCAAAATTGAATTTTGCTATTAAAATAAAACGTAAAATGTCAGTGGTCGTATTTTCAAATGTATGGAACGGGGAAGTGTACACGGGCTTCGTCTAATTCACTTTATTAACTGGCAAAATTCTCTCAACGATACGCTTTTACAAAATGAAAGAAACGAATGGAACGTCTATTTTACATTGACTTACTGGAATGGAAGTTCGGGAAAGAAAAGTTATTAAATATTTGTTTTAAAACAAATGTTGTATGGATACGTACCAGGTTGATTGAGTGCAGGATGCTATCATACGTTTAAAAACTTTATTTACATCGTTTAGGGAACTTGTAGCAACAAATTTCAACCGAATTTCTATCAATGTCAAGAAGTTATTTTCAACTAGACCACTCTTTCTACATGTGTCATGCCGTGTGTCACAGGTCACAACGTATGAACTTATAAAGTACACCAATGACATATCAAGGTACTTTGAAGGTGTGTGTATACAGCATGTGATAAAAGCGAAATTACATTATCATCATCATCATCATCATCATCATCATCACCACCACCAGCAACACGGGACACGGCAGCGTTACACAATAGTTAGTGTGGAATGTTGTCAACTAGATTTATCACGTCATCCATTTTATTAAGATTATATTTGTCGGATGAATTACAGGGCATCATGCGAACCATATTTTGTTAGAATTTCATTTCGGGAAGCGGAATTTAGTTCAAGAGTACAGCTCACAAAGCCGATACTAATTGCTTTGTTAAATTAGGGATATATTGAAGTGGTTTGTTCGTCCGTTGTGAGTTCAGGGACGCTTGCAGCTCGGCAAGATTTCGAGAAAAAATTTGAAATTTAATGTTGAGTTTTTGTATTGATTTTATTCATACACTCGTTTGCATAATTGATGCTGCACACCGAACACAAATTCTATGCTGAGCTCTCAATCTAAAGATTTTTCAACTAATATGGAGTTTCTACGGAGGTGAAAATATGGATGGGTAAAAGTCTGTTCCCAGCAAAGAGCTAAGAACTTTTAATTAAAAGAGATTGACTCTAAATTACATAGATGTTGTTGTAGACTTTATAACCATGAAATAAATGTTTCATTTCTCATTTTGATGTTGTTTTATGAAGTGAAAACTTTTGTCAGGTATAAATAATAATTCATAGCCGATGTGTTGCAGCAAAACATCCCGAAACGAAAATGTGTGTACGGTAAGAACAGAAATATATCAGTCGGAACGTAATATTTATACACACAAATATTGCCGAACCCAACATCTGTGTATGATTTGTCTGTGTGAACAGTGAACCTTTTGATCAACCCTTTTAAAATTCGAAAACCAGTTTTTGTTTCGTTTATTTTCCCTTTTCTCTTCATTATTTTGTTCATTCCCGTTTTTTTTTTAAATTCTGTTTTGTTTGCTGTGTAAGATTTCCAATGAATTCCATGCTTCATATTTGATGTACATGTGTGTTAGTTTCATCGTCGTTTTTTTTTCTGTTTCTTTCGTTTTCGCTTTTGAGAAATGTAAATGATTTCATACAGAGTTAAGAATCGTGTTTTATGCCTTGAGTTGTTATATCTTTAAATGATGATCATTTTCCTAGGAAGTTGTTGTTTAAAAAAAGAGGATTTAAATAGCGCTCGAAACGTGAATAGATATTACAAGTCGTGTACCACAAACATGTTTAAAGGACTCATGCCTGGATGGGAATAAACCGTTCAGATTTTGACCTTTAGCAAATTTAATTTTCGTTTGGAATTGATGGAAATTGAGGCATATTTCATCGAGTCAGTGAATTCTTGTTTTTAAATTTAGAAAAAAAAAATTAAATGATGATGGATGTACATGCTTCCTTTAAAGGAACGACCGTCAAACACATATCAGAAGTCTAGAAAATATAAATGCAATTTTTAGTAAATTATTTATAGGCCGCGTACGAACTTGCGTATCAGTCATGAAGCAACAATTTGAAACCTATGTCATTCTCGTTGAACATCCGGAAAATTTTTTTTTTTTGCTGTTTTGAGAGCCCTATAACTAAAGAGATTAGTCCTACGCAGGGCACAGTATTCGAAATTTGAATTATAAAATTCTGATAAACTCTCAAAAAATCCTAAAAAGATCTAGGTATGTACGAATAGTCCGTTGCTAAAGCCGCAACGTTAAAAAGATCGTTATGTCAATTGAGTGTGATGGTCCGTGCGTGTTCTGGTGGGGTGAGTGAGTTTCAGTTTGTTTTTTTTCCCATAAGGTTTTGTTCCGTCTTTGTTTTTTGATTGAAATGAATTTTCTCTTTGTTGTGCTACGTTTTGTGGGTAATATTATCATAGAAGCTTCTCACCAAATTTCGAAATTTCCATCGAAAGTTGGCAGAACTTTTATTGTAAATTTTCGGAATTACTAGTTCAATCAGAAAATTTACGGCTGTCTCGTGTAACGGACCAGTGGAAGCGACTGAAGATGGTTAGACCACGCTAACCTCTGACCGCCACTGGATCCGGAGGTCGAAACGGCAATGTGTCTCCACATTCGCTTTACGCCTACTATGGGAAAGGGAAGAGTGATTCTGCTCTGTTTGTTTAGCTGTGTTCGATTGAAATTTACTTGTTCTGAGCTCAGGCTCCTTTTTTGAGTAAAAATTTATGTTTGTTGGATGTTAGATAACGCAAAAAGAAATTTTCGAAGGCTTTCAAGAATTTTTAAGCATTTTGGGAATTAATTTTGAAGAATTTCCAAGAATCTGAAAAAATTTCAATAATTTGAAGCAGGGCCTATTTTTGGAAATTTATTTGGAAAATTTTACCAAAATTTCCAAAAATTTCTAAAAAAATTTCCAAAAATTGCGAAAGTTCAAAAGTCGAATATTTTCATAATTTTGAACGGTTTTGGTATTTTCTGAGCTCAACCTTACGTTTTAGCCGGTTTTCAATGTTTTTGTTTGGTTCTTGACACACTCTTCGAAATATAATGACATCGAGCATGATTAATTTGAGCAAGAATCAAATAAACTTTGAGAACCCCGGCTAAAATGCAAGACTAAACTCAGCAAATGCCAAAACCGTTCAAAATTATAAAAATATTCGACTTTTGAACTTTCGGAATTTTTGGAAATTTTTTAGAAATTTTTTGGAAATTTTGGTAAAAATTTCCAAATAAATTTCCAAAAATAGGCCCTGATTTGACGTATTTCGAAAATATGCCCTGCTTAGATATGCGACTACGCATTTTGGCTCTTAAAAAGCAAGAATGCCAGTACAAACAATCGGCTGTGTAATAATTTGATATAGGTTTCGAACTGTTCCTCAGAGGACCTGATATGCACACTTTCTATTCTATTCTGTTGTAAGTCGAAACTGGGAATGACTTAATTCGTCTTCTATGTTTTATGAATCGATAGATCAATTTGGGTGATTCATTAAAAAAAAAAATGTTTTGTTTTGTCATTATCGGTTCTTGTTTTTTTCTTTTCGTTTTTTTTTGTGTGTGTCTCATTTTTGGTGACGAAGAAAGTATAATAGGAAATACGAAAATATTTAAATATTTAATCATTTCGCTTTTAAGTTGTCATAAAATTGTCCAACGTTTTTATATTTAATTATTTATTTATTTTAATTTAAATTTAAAGAAAAAAATGCATTACAAAGTAACTAATAAAGAAAAAAACATTAAATTAATATTATTGCTCTTTTCAGAATAAAATTATCAACAAAGCAACTAATATAAAAAAAAAACAAGGAAAAAAAAACAAAAAGTTTAAACAAAAGTGTTTCAAAAAATCGTTTTGGAATTAAAAACTAATCAACAATTTACCTCCCCAACAAAAATCCATTACTTGCAACTAGTCTACTTAATTATCGGCATAAGAGAACAACAACAATAGTCTACGTAACATTAACTACTATAAAAATATTTTTTTTTTGTTTATTTTTATGATGTTAATAATTTATGCATAAGAATATTTTTCAATTTTTTTTTTTAAATTTAATTCGGCGACTCAAATTATTTTTATTTTTTAACTTTTTGTCGTTTAATTTTTTAATTTGATATTTTTTTTCAATAATTGAGGAGGCGCGTAAATCAGTCCAAGAAGGTGATTTTCTTTTATTAAATTTTCATTTTTCTTTTCTTTTTAAATCCTTAAGAAGCCATATGTTTGTCACGAAGTAAAAAATATTTACAAAAGTTTTTTTAAAATCTCAGTTTTTTGTGTGTGTGTAGGCTACAAGATATTTTTTTTTTTGTTAAATGCTGAGAAACTGGCTACTCATTTCTGTTTTTCATCATCTCAAAATTTTTCATCTTTTTTAATTAATATTTTCCCTTACAACTAGACCTTTTTTTTTAAATTTTAATTTCACATTATAAAAAATAGGATGACAAATGATTATTCGATCGAAAAAAGATATTTTTTGTTTGTTTCTTCATGTTTTCATCAGTTGCATGAATGTAAAAAACTTTCCTTAATTACTAATTTAATAATCATAATAATCATTAAAAAAACATTCAATATTTAAAGCAATGGTACTTGCACATATCTGTATATGTAGAGTCGATAATCCTTGCTGGCCAGAACAACGCTGCCATCATCCATCAGTGCCACATCGAAGCATTGGGCATGTTTCACCTTACTCTCCAGCGCCGAAACCAATTGACCATCTTGCGTGAAAATCGTTAAATTAAAGTTGTTATGATTGTCGGCAATTAAAATTTCGCCAGCTGCATTGATTCCGACACCGATCGGATAGTTGGTGATACCTTCGCCGCCGATTTGACGCAAATAAACGCCCTCGTAGCTGAACACTTTGACGCAATGGGCCCGATTGTCACTGATGAAAATCTCTTGCTTATCATTCACCACCACACCGTTCGGGAATTCCAGATGCTTGCTGCAGCCGAACTTTTGCAGCACATTGCCGGTCTGATCGAAGATAATGACACGCATCACTTTGCATTCGACCACGATGATGTGACCTTTATTGTCGACGGTGACACCGCGCGGATGTTGCAAGATATTGGCACCAAATTTACGCACGAATTGCCCGTACTGATTGTAGATCTGAATTTGATGAGTCGGAGAGCGTTCGGTCACAATGATATCGCCGGATGTTCGGACAACGGCCACACGATTCGGATACAAGAGTTGACTGTCGCGTTTGCCACATTCGCCGAATTGGAATTTGAAGCGTCCTTCCTTGTCGAATATCTGAATTCGATGATTGTTCGTATCGGCTACAATTATGTCGTTTTGTGCATTGACAGCCACGCCACTCGGTTCAGTGAATTGGCCTTCCATAACACCGAATTCGCCGAATTTGCAGTGATAGATCATTTTCTGTCGTTTGATTTGTGACTTTGGTGGAAAGATTGACGTTTGCATTAACTTCGATGTGTAATCGATCATACTGTCGGTTTGGCCATTGGTTGACGGAATAGTGTATTGATCGGAGATATTGTTAAAAATATTGTCTGAGCCGCCGTTACTCCACTTTTCATAGGGATTGACCTGGAGATTGACTTCAGCCACAAATGGACCGAGACTGTTGGCACCGTTGAATCTTTTCGATATTATGTTCGAGTCAAATGTTGAGAGTGATGGCTGGGACGATTGAGTGCAAATCGATGATGATCCATTGGAGTAGGGACGTTCAATTAAACTGGTTGCAATCGTTGTGACATTGTTCGACGATTGGGAATTTTGCGATTGATGGCAGCCATTAATTAATTGACTTTGTTGTGCATTCAGACTACCTGTACTGCTGGACGGGCTACTGCCATTTGTCAAAAGATTGTTGATCGTTGGTCGAGCGATTGGTGGTTGTTTGGTAGGAATTTCCGGGCTCGATCGAATGTATCCGAATGTGTTGCGCACACCCACTTGAATGGCTTGATAGTTGGAGACAAAGTCTAATTCGTACGACGATTGAAGCTCTTGAATGAATGGAATGAACGATTGATTTTTGTTTTCCATCAGTTTACGCAGCATCATTGCCTCGGCAAGCCCGGCATGTTTAGTGATGCGTTCGACAAATTCACATGCTTGGACGACTTTATCAACATGATCTTGAGATTTGTTTACCAGCAACGATTGTGACAAATTTTTAGCGTTGTACGAATTTTCCAGTTCCTTTAGCAGTTCTTGTTTGCGCTCCTCCAACATGGAGATGTAGAACTGGTAGGTTTCGTTAATTTCGTTTTGTGCTTTATTAAACTGAATCTGTATGCGTTGAGCGTTGTTCTCACAATTCTTTATGACGGATCGTAAATCGTTGGCTTTGCCTCGAACTTCGGACACAATTTGAAGCAAATTTTCGATCATTTTCGGTGTGGCATCGTTTACGTGTTCGCATTCGTGTAGCACAGCTGGATGGTCGGCAGCGATGCAGTCTTTGCAGACCGTGATGCTACAGGTGCGACAAAAAAATTTCAGCAATTCACTTTTGTGGCGAGTGCACCAGTAGTTGCTGCTCGACTTCAACGATGACCCATTCGTTTCAATTGAATTTCCAATGATGTTGTTGGTCAGACCACCAATTGTCGGCGGCGATATGAGGCTACACATATTCAATTTGGCAGCAACCGATGTGGCCGTTGATAGCTCGTCCTTTAAGTTCAGACGGCTCGATTCAAACCCATTCATAATTTTACTTTGTCCACTACTACCGTTCTCGTTAATTCGCAACACACTATGTCCTTCAAAGCAATGCATAAATTGATGAGCCGTTACACAATTTGAACACAAATAATTTGCACATTCGATGCACTTGGCCACAGCATCAGATTGTTTACTTTTGCAGCCAGTACAACGTGGACCGCCCGTTCCGGAGCCTTGCGATGTCTGCGAGTCTAGGCTACTGACTATACCACTGCTGAAATCGTCACAAATAGCCGAATCACTCACTGGCGGTGATGAACCACTTAATGTTAGGGGTGAATCGGACAGATAATCGTTCGGTTCGCCGAATGAACCAATTGAATTAGCACCACGTAGTGACTCTAGAGATGGTGTTGGAGATGCGGCCATGTTTTATTTAATTCAATCGAACTCAACATTTGAACACTTTTTCGAAAATATTTTTAATTTTAATCGGAGATTTAATCACATAAATAGCTTCTGTTCTTGTATTACACTTCTTCGCACTTAAATTGTTCGTTTAACTGTTATTCGTTTACTCAAATTTTTTTTTTTTCGTCTCGTCACTCTCTGTAGACCTGTTTTAAAACCATAGTTCAATTAGTTCAAGAAATAAGATTTATCAATCGAAAGGAAACCACAATCAATTCATGTTCAAGTACTTGTCGTTGTAACAATTGGCAACAAAAACAATTGCGAAATTTCCGCAACAAATTAAATGCAATATTCCAACTACCTTGGCAAGTGCCACACAGTCAATTTGCTATACCACCGCACACCGATTTCATCCGGACTGTCTACAATTTTCCACTACAGGAACCAATCATTGAATGGGATTTTAATAAATTTCAACAAACAACAACAACAAAATAAACTCTTCCAATTTTCTTTCTCTAAAGTTTTGCAAAGAACAACACAGTCGGTAGGCTATATAGTAACTAGTTGAGTGACACAAACCAGTAAATGTATCACAAGGGGATGATTTTGGAGAGTTCAGGGACAATATGAGCGCATGATCGAGGCGCACACGTACAGCAATCATATAAGCATATATATATACTCTCAACGAGACGCGACGACAATGGATATAAAAGCTACAAGTTAAATTTATGCACATCTCGCAGGGGTGGTTTGTTTGGTATCAAATTGTGTGTATATAGACGTTTCAAATCTGTGTGTACGTATACATATACCATGGCTATGGATAGCTGCTACCTATCTGCATATGTATATTTGATGCCGAAAGATTGCCACCAGAGTTTTTACCGAAAATGTAAAATCTCTAAATAGGGTTAGAGATACAAACATGCCAAATACTAACACAGCCATAATAATCATATAATGGGGTATGGGTATACTTCGTTAGCAAAGAACCCATCCATACCTCTCACCCTCGCATAAAATTTCCGTTATACACAAACTACAACTGGCGAGATGATGAAAATATTTTTTTTATTTTTTATTTTTGAAATCTAACCGAAATGGTAAGTGATTGTTTGAAATATTGGCATGGGTTTCGGCTATATATTAATATTGTTGTCGAATTTCTCGTGTGTGCATTGGAACACGTTCTCGGTGCTCCGTTTTCGTTAACGAACCAGCCTCGCAATGATGACCGTCGGAAACCAATATTGCGTCATTTCACTTTGCCTGTCAGGGGGTTTTTTTTTCTGTGGGGGGTGTTTGGGCGCAACTTAAATTTTGTGTGTTTGTTAGTGGTGTATTTCAGGTTGAATCTATTTTTTGTGTGTGCACAAATAACGTTATTATGGATTGGGATTTAGTCACCAATTCGTTCGTTCGGTTCTTTTTTTTTTGAATTCCAAACATAAGGTGGAATGATAATCCCTGGGGATTTTAGGATCGTTGAAAGTTTGAGCAACGAAAATTATGATTTTGTATTACACAAAGATTATCATTAATTTTCGTCTATACCTCTAACACACACAACCGGTTTTGGAAGTTTCGTTCAACAAAATTTATTTGATGAAAACTAATCTACAAACAGACAGGTAAAATAATGTTGCTAATCGGTTGGGAGTATTCAAATTGTTCGCAACTAACTGATAAATCCCCTCTCTACATATCTAAAACCATAAAGATAAAGAAAACATCAAAGTAAACACTCGTATAGCCATACCCCCGCGCAAAACACAATATGCTTACCGATGCCAGATTAAATGGTATACGAGATATTACACAGGAAGGAGCAACAAATTAATCAATGCTTTTGATTCGATATGAATTATAGATATGACGAGATTAGAATTGAAATGAGAGTTGGTTTTTTTTTCACGAGCAAATAAAGGGTAATCAATATAGTATACAACACACAGGGTGCTACAGGTCGTTCATCTCGAATTACATGTAATTCGCCAGAAGAAAACGAAAAGTAATTCCGCTTCCTCTACCGTCGTCGGAGCTTAAATAAATGTTTTCTTTTAGGTAACAATGTAATGTGAGCTTCATCGACGGTACTCGGTATAAGTGTATATTTGAGTTATAGGCAGGCTTTGTTCTGAATGAATTGTGCTCGTACTTATAATGAAGTTTACTGGAATAAACCCCGCCGTCGATCTTTTTATGGAAAATGTTTCTTATTTTTTTTGGGGGGGTAATGGAAATTCTCAGAAACATTGGGCTATAATGAACATCATAATATATTGTTGCTGTTAGCCCATCGTTGCCGATAAATTTTACAAGTTTTTATCACATTGCACGAAGGATCTCTGAAAGAATTTCGTTTCATTTCTCAGTAAAATAAAAATTGATTTAATGGCCGAGTTAGTGTATATAATAACAAACTTCTGAGTAAGGAAATGAAATTTCATTTTTAATCGTATTCTATTACACCCAGACGGTAATGGTTAGGCCGACAATAGGGAAGGTCAGATTGGCTGAACAGAAAAACCAGACGAAAGCTCAAATGGAGACGCAAACGGAGGTGGCAAGTTTGGCAGATTCACTGAAAAATAATTAAATTCTGACGGCAAGGATTTTAATCAGGCCGAAATTTTCCGAGCGATAAGACTTTGATAAATCAGGCGGAGCTTTATGCGGCACTCATGGGAGCACATGAAACTCTGCGTATAGGGACGCAAGGCGCAGAGGTCGTTACATGTCACATGAATAAGTTGAGACTTTCGGACACTCCGAGATGTTCCTGCGATCCAGAAGGAGAAACGGGTGCACACTTTATATGTGATTGCCCCAAATTTCTTCAACTAAGACGCAGGATGCTCGGAGACTACGAGGTGGTTCCTTCGGAAATTGCTGCAATAGGACCTGACATCTTAGACAGGTTCCTATCGGCAACAGGAAGGCTGCCATGATTTACATGATGACCGGGAATGGAAACGAAGGATCAACAGATCTGTGTTTCGAGATCTTAAATGATCGTCCCAAACTGATAAATCTTTGATAAATCAATACAGACAACACATTTTCAAATGCTTATCGCTCGACATGTATTGGTCCGATTGAAAAAACAATTAGTTGATCGGACTATTGAGATGATGTGCTCCACCACGGCATTTTGTTTAATTAAAATCCTTGCAGCCAAAATTTAATTGTTTTTCAGTGAATCTGTCAAACTTGCCCTATTTCCGTTTGCGTTTGTGTTTTCGTTTGGATTTTCTGTTCAGAAAATCTGACGTTCCCTAATGTTTGATATTTTTGTGTACTAATTACTAATTACGCGCAGTTAATTCATTGGAAATTGGTTTACGCGAAGCATACACGTAACAAAAAGATAAAAATCATTTGGGTAGTCAACAACGATATGTTAGTCGATGTTACGTGCAAACATGGAATAAAAATTCGATTTATGTTTAGGGTCACAAACAATCTACGTCCCACTCACAATTCATAAATATATTGCGTTTTCAGATAATACAACAATATCACCGCCGTCTCACTTCACTTTAACTTGTATCAATAAACAAACAATGATTGAGATGTTAAGCTGAAGGAAACCATTTGAATCGAACGCACCAACGAAACGATTTTATTTGGAAAATATTATTCCGATGCGACCCACTTCTAACCTTTATTTTAAGAATTTCAACCATTGAAATTGTTCGAAATTAAATATTCAATAAATTCATATATAACACCCAAAACTGACCTATACAATTTCGTATAAACAAAATCGGATCTCGTTTTTAAACCATGGCGTTTCTATTCCGACACAACTTGAAATCGAAAATAAAAATACCAAAAACAAAATTCGATCTTAATATTTATAGGTTCGACATGGACGCATGTACCGATGTATCTATATATAAAATCTATACAACGACGGCGACGATGACCTTTCTAAAATTATGATGAATAAAAAAAAAAGTTTAGACAATTTTTGTTTTGATGTGATGTAATAACGAAAAATGTAGGTATTGAACATGCCAAATACAATTTTTTTGTTGTGTTGCTTTCTTGATTAGAAGTTGGTCAAAAGGAAATCGATATAATGTAGACACAAGAAAATTAGATGTTTACTAGACTGTGAATGTTTAAGAAAGAAAAAAGATTGTACTTGAAGTCAAGTCAAGAGTGTATCGAGTGAATTGAGTAAGATTTTAGTGTTCCATTTTTTTTTAATTATTTCTTCGATGTAATAAAATAACGTCATAACAGTATTAAGACGATTTTCCGGGGACGAAAATTCAAACAAAATTCGAACAAAAAGTCTCCCGGTGAAGATGGTGTTCCAGTGGAAGCCATTAAACTAGGTGGCGACTCATTATTGGGTGCAATAACGACTTTGTTTAATCAATGTCTTCAATGGGAAGAAGTACCAGAAGCATGGGAAAATGCAGTGATAACATTGCTGCATAAAAAAGGGGACATAACAAAGTTGGAAAACTATCGACCCATAAGTCTCTTATCAACACTCTACAAGTTGTTCATGAAAATAGTTACGAAGAGGAACACCAAGAAGCTCGACTTCTACCAACCTGTTGAACAAGCTGCATTTAGATCAGGATTCAGCACAAACGACCACTTACATGTGATGAGAACGCTAATTGAGAAATGCAATGAATACAAGATTGCTGTGATCTTGATATTCATAGACTTTGAAAAAGCTTTTGATTCAGAGGAAACATGGTCGATATTGGACTCATTAGACGAGTGCAGAGTAGACTCAAGATACTCCAACACAATTCGATACGTCTATAAAAACGCTACGTCGTGTATAAAACTTCATAAGAGCACGGAGAAATTCAGAATTGGCCGAGGTGTACGACAGGGTGACACCATATCACCTAAGTTATTCACATCGATTCTGGAGAGTGTTTTTAAGAAATTAGACTGGAGTGAAATGGGTATCAACATAAATGGAGAGTACCTGAGTAATCTCCGTTTCGCAGATGACATCTCCCTGATGGCAGCTGATGTAGATCAGGCGCAAATTATGTTGCAACAGCTGAATGAGGAGTCAAACAAAGTCGGCCTCAAGATGAATTTGTCGAAAACGAAAATCATGACAAACATTGACGACGACAGAGACATTAAAATCGGTGATACTGTCATTGAACGAGTCGACAGTTATGTGTACCTAGGTCACAAATTGAAGTTGGGTCTAGACAACCAAACTGCAGAAATAAAACGTAGAATTGGTCTTGCATGGGCAGCGTTCGGAAAACTCAGGCTAATTTTCAAAAGCAAAATGAACAATAGTCTGAAACGTAAAGTGTTCGATACGTGTGTCCTTCCTGTGCTCACATATGGAGCGGAAACGTTAACGTTAACAAAAGCTTCCGAAAATAAATTAAGAGTGGCACAAAGAGCTATGGAACGAAGTATGCTTGGAATTACGTTCAGAGATAGAATGACAAATCAATGGAACCGACAGCAAACAAAAGTCGTTGATGTCATGGAAAGAATAGCATCTTTAAAGTGGAACTGGGCGGGACATATTGCAAGAAGGACGGACGAACGTTGGACCAAAAAGATCATGAACTGGAGACCACCTAAAACACGACCTAGAGGTAGACCACCAGAGAGATGGAGTAATGGTATAAAGAGAATTGCAGGCGCAAATTGGCAACAAGTGGCAACTAATCGTTCAGAATGGAAAAGAATTGGGGAGGCCTACGTCCAGCAGTGGACAGAAACAGGCTGAAAAAGAAGAAGAAGAAAATTCAAAAAAAAACTTCCTTCCCATCATTCGTTGCGATAAGACGAATTCTCGAACTAATGAGTCCAAAAACATCACCCGAGCACTTATTGCTGATTAAACATTTTAACTTTAAACACAATTTGTGCGCCAACACTCACACACAGCCGAGTCACGTAAAGTGCGATGATAAATCATTATGATGCCACTTTTACCAGTGTTACACACTCATTTTCGCACTTTACTGGAACGACATTATACTTAAAATAAATTCAGGTATTAAAAATATCACAAAAACATTACCCAAACAACCTGACTCTGCATTTAATGCTCCAATAAACCCACGTAAGACAATTTCAGGGAACAATAAACTATTTACCCAAAGAAAACAAAATCTCATTGGACCTTTTTGAATGATCATTAAAAACCATCTTCATGGTTAATGGTGCGTATCATCTAAAATATATTTTCCATGGTAAAGATGGGGCACTCCAATTGATATACAATATATGGTGTGTGCCAGGGGCTTACGTATTTTGTGTTTAAATTTGTGAATTTCATCATTTCAACCCTTTGAAAAGTCACATTTAACGTGTGATGTCATCTGAACCAATTAACAAACGATACTTGGTGTGTTAATAATCGGGTGTTCACTGACATCGTCGCCGGTGAATTATAATACAAAAACCATTCGTTTCAAACGAAAGTCGGAAAAAGTTTCCATGTCAAATTGGATATGTGCTGAAAGTGTTTCTGTCGCTGAGCTCGACTGTACTTTAATTCGATTGAACTATTTTCTGGAAATGTCTTTTCTCGACAAAATGAAACTAAACTTTTTTTTAAAAATTTTCGAAGCCATTACTTTCGTATTGATGGGTTCGATGAGTGTATACACCTACGGGGTTGCATACGTCTATATATGATGTCAAATTGTACAACGGAAGATACATTGGTTAAATGCATGTCTCTGCAACATTGTATTTTGGGAGAGCGGTGGAAATAAAAAAAAAAGGAAAATTCAATTTTCGGAAAGTAGGTTATATTGCAGATGACTGTGAGAACCTGCCATTATATTTTGAGAAGGACCCTATCGTCATCGCATGCATAGCGAACAATTCGAATGCTATTCAGAATTATTTCACAAATTAAATATTTTATATCCTCTGAAAGCTGACGTTTCCTCCAATTTATTTTATACAAGTCTCCAGTGGTTTTCCCAGGTAATTCTATTGATATAGAGACACGGATATGGATTCATTTTCCTTGAAAGTTCGTATCGAATTCAGTTCGATACAAGGTGGATTTGATGGTGAAACTTATAGGTGCGCGAGAAACAAAAAAGAAACCTTTTTTTAACGATAACGCTAAAACATAAATAATTTATCGAACGCCAATTAAAATTAGTGTTTGGCTAATTAAATACCAAAAGCATTAAATACATTAACCGAACTAACAAACAGTCTAATTTTGTAAATTCCTCTCTTCAAATATTTAATTAACGAAACTTTTACACTGATTAAATAGAAAACAAACCAAAATCTAATACACAAGTCTCATTAAACGTTTTGCCACAATTTATCTCCAGAAAGAACGAGAAAACTTTTATCTGGCTGTTTTTGACAATGCAATGAGCTTGTTTCGGGCTAATGAATGTTTCATCTGTATTTATGTTATATTTTTCTTCCCTTAGTCATTTTTGTTGTTGGTTTTGTTTTCTGCCTTTCCTTCCTTTTTTGTCTATCATCTTACATTTAGAGACATGTAGCAAAGACGGAATGACCAGTATATTTAATTCAACCGAAAAGAAACTCATATTATCTATATATACGTACGTACACACAAAACGAATGTGTACAAACCGGGGATATTATGAAATAAATAACCATGCGAGCCAGGAGATGTGGAATATAAGCAACAAAACAAAAATAAAATAACTCCAGGACAAAAAGGATTGGTATAGATTTTATGTGTTAATGCGGTAACTGTTGTTGCTTCATTAAGATTAGAACGATGTGTGTATAGGATTAATGTAAATAATTTAGGATAATTTGTTTAGAAGGTTCGCGTGTTTTGTGTATGCGTATATGGAATGAAATGAGACTGACTATATATTGTACAGAGTGAGCGCTGCGGGAAATGAACAAAAACGCTCATATTGAATGTAAAAAGCGATTTTATGGTTGACTATCGTAGGTTGGTCGGCCACGAACTCGAATCGCAATGTTGCCAAGCTGGGATCGACCTGGTTTGGGTCAGGGAGCCGCCGTCAGCTAAAACTTCTTTCGGCTCTATAAAATTGAATTTTGATCCGAATTGAGTGGGAAAAAAATCTTGTGTTCCTTGAACCTTTCTGCATGCGAGAAAAATGTAAGTGATTGAAAAAATATGCTGGTGGCGCTGTAAATCAAGATGGCGACCATCAATACAAAAAATGTGCAAATCTGGAAAATCCGGTAAATGCTTTTTTTAAAGTAATTAATGTTTTTTGTTTTTAACATAAAATAGACACCATTCGGAATAATTTCGCCCATGGAACCATGTCAAAAATATTTCATTTTATATTTTTAAATAAATTTTCAAAAATCACAATTTCATAGAGCGAAAAGAAGTGTTAGGCAACGTCGGGCTCCTAGACCAAACCAGGCCGATCCCAGCTTGGCAACATCGCGATTTGAGTTACTGATCGATCCATCTACGATAATCAACCATAAAATCGCTTTTTACATTCAATATGAGCGAAACGGCTTTTCGTAGCGCTGCAGCATAACTAAAATGGTCAAATGGTCAAGGATGAATTCGTCCAAATCGGTTAAATTTCAGATACTTCTTGAAAGAAATGAAAATTGTGGATTTTCGGAAATATTTTAGAGAATGTGTTTTGGGAAATTTCCTATGAATTTTTTCTTCCCAACGAGTGGACCACTCGGAGTGGTCCAAATGGCATCAAAGAACTTTACCACTTAAATGTCAATTTTTGACCTAGTCATTCTTAAAATCGATTTTGAACCGTTTTTAATCGTTTAACCGCCATGATGGCACATTTTTCTTCATTTGGCCACAAATGTGTGATCATGGCTTCACGGTTAAAAATCGATTTTAAGAATGACTATAGGCCAAAAATTGACATTTAAGTGGTGAGGTTCTTTCATCCTATTTTCTGTAGGTTTTTTTGTAATTTGACTTGTGTAGGTTACGTGATGGTCTCGCAAATTTACTGCAAATTAAGCATTTCCCTCGTGAATAATCCGAAATTATTAAAACGAAAGTCTGCAAGCTGGCTTTTATTTTGCTCATTCCCGCAGCTCCCAGTACAACATAAAATTTTCGCAAACGTATGCCTGTACGAAGATATGGTTGATTCGTAGTCGTTTATTTGATTTATGTAAACCCATCATTTTACGATAGTTTGTATCTAACAGTGACTTGATGTAACCCTCCACAAGGAAATGTTGGTAAATATGTAAACAAAAATCGTCTATATCGAAAGTTATGTTACAAATCAATTAAATTGTGCGTGTGTGTGTGTGTGTAATATAACACACATCATTCATTTCCAACCGCTTCTCATCAAGAAAATTAAAAAAAAAGAAGAAGAAGAGAGAGCGATAAAAATCAAACCACTTCGATAAACATTTCCATATCACACATTTTATTACACATAACCGTCTTTCTTCGATATAGAATTTTTTTTTTTTTGATATTTACACACAACCTTTTAAAAATATACAAAAAAAAACAAGCATTTTTATTGTGTAAATATTCTAATTTGATAACACCCATAAGAAATTTGGTTCTTTTTCTTTCGTCTATATGCAAACCCATAGACAATGATGATAGCGTTGAGTGATACATCTAAAAGGAAAATAGTGTTACGTGATGACTATCATGGTTTTTAACATAAACATTATGTGTATCCACCAGCACCCAGTTCATCTGTTGATATACATAGTTTTTCTCTGTTTTCGTTTTTCCTACCCATAAAACATATTTTGATCCAGAGAGTTTATTCCGAGCACAACTTTTTCTTTTTTTTGTCAGCTTCCACAGTCACTTCTAACCGCAAATACCGAACATCCGAAGTGACTTATTTGATTATATATAACGAGTATTCGTGTCGAATATTATCGAAAACAATATGAAATTGCTATTGACAATGGGAAACGACTAGTAGAGACACCGAGTGTGATACTATCGTGTACGTGATTAGTGTATCAAAATGAAATTTACTTTCATATCCTGGAATAAGTTCTTGGCTCTGTGTTATATAACATAAAATAACATTTAACTAAGTAGGAAGTTCCATTATTTCGTAGCGGAAGTAATAAGAGTGAATGTTTTGATTCGTAAAAGCTCGGTTTGGAAAATGGGAAAACACACTAACCTACCCACCACCGTGTAATAATTCACTGTACCGTCTTGTAAAAATATAAACCGAATTGATGGGGAATGGCTAACAGTTTCGTTTCTTTTTTAAATCCATATTTTTCGCAATCGTAACATCTTTTGCGTAGAAAATATTTGCTGCCCCAAATAAATATTACGGAAAAAACAAATTACATTTATGTGGGATACCCTCATTAGATTAGTTCATTATTACCACCTTTACGTTAATATCAGTCAAATATTTCGGTACGATGATACATAAACTGTAATAAGCAACATGTACCGCATATTAAGGATGTTTCATTGAAAATATTGTTATAAGATTTTCCGGACACGTACAATGTTTACGTTTTTCTTCTTCACACAAACACATACCACTATGCCAACACAAACAGTATTATTGATGATGATTTCGTTTAAGATGAAAACTAGAAATGTGTTTTTTTTTCACCCATCTTTAGACCCGTACGAAGTACTGAGGTCTTATGCGTTTACGCATACGTCCGTAACACGTCGAATTGGACTCCCTGAGTAAGGGGAAACCTATTGTGGTTGTCGAGAGATGCCAAATCAGTGAAAAAAAAATGTCCGTCTGTCCGTCTGCACGATAACTTGAGTAAAACGCATCCGATTTTGAAAATTCTTTTTTTTCCCGTTTGGTAATGTCAAAAGACAGGCTAAGTTCGAAGATGAGTGATTTTGGATCGACCCTTCCCGAGCTGTGACCCAATAAGTGCTTTACGGTTTTTCGAAGATATCTCCGGACATTCAAACGTTACACTTGTAACTGATACGTCAAATAAAAGGTATTTACAATACCGATCGACAAAAAAAAAGTTTATGGAAATCGGATGACCGTCTCGTGAGTTAGACCCCTTGGTGTGAAACAGGCACAGGGCGGCAAGCAGTTTTTGCTTGTAGGTCGGTTACATTTCAACATATTTCGTCTGTTTTAGCTTTATTAGATAGGTATTGACCGTACCAATCAGGGAAATTTTTTTTTTTGAAATTATGTTCTCCGGAGCGTGAGCTAGGTCTCTTGGAGTGAGCTCTTATCTGGCTACTCGGCCGTACAGTGAACGTGGAGTATTTTGTCAATATCTCGAGTAAATTTTGACCGAATTTCATGAATTTTTTTTTGTTTGAAAGGTATTAACGAATGTAAAGCGTCGGTACTATTTCCGGTCTCCTAACAAAATGGCTGCCGGCGGCCATATTGGATTTTAGTAAAATAGAAATATCTTGGGAAAAATGGTACTTAGAGAGTTTCTGTTAACATGGAAATAATTTGTTATGTGTGTGGGGTTTCAGGGATTCCATATACGGACATCTATATATATCTATATTCACCTATATTGAGCTATGTACAGGCATATTGAGCTATATAATAGCATATTCATCTGTGAAATGTTTATTTACAGTGAAATATAGGTAAATATAGCGGTATATAGCTGTTTAAATAGAAATTTATGAAAGTTGACTTCGTACGGGGCTGTCTATATTGCCACCGGCAATTTATTTGTATATGCTAACAAGGCAAAGAAAGATAATGTAAGTGATTTTAAAGGGCGAATAGCTTTTCAGTAGAGAATGAAGTAAAAGAAATGAAGAGTTTCACAGTAAAGGCTTTTGATACGAATAGGTGTTTCGTACGGGTCGGCGTTAGCTATGTTTTTTTTGTGTTTGTAGAAGGGAATCTTCTACTTCTTCAGTTCGGGGGTCTATAAAAAAGTCTTTTCAACAAAATAAACAACAAATCTGGTTGATCGTATACGCACGTTGTGGAAGGGAAATGTATGAATTTTCTCGCAGAATTTTTTTTTTTGTTTGACTTTATATTTGATGAAAGTCTACAGTCATTTATTGATAGCACGTATACACAAAATCTAAATCCGCCGATTCATCATCGTTCATACTCTTGTCATGGATTCTTCGTTCGTTTTTTTTTATGTAATGCCATCCCTGGCATCCCATATCTATGCTTACAAACAATATTGACGAAATATTGAAAGCAATCGGTGAAAGAAAGTTAATAAAAAAGCAGTCAGAACATGTAACACACGTAACAGAAAATAGAGTACTCCGTAGGTAGATTACGTTCACTGGCAGAGAGTGAAATATGCTTATCGTGTCACATGTTTACTTTATGGAGATTAAGTGCACATTTCAGAGAATTCTTTTTTTTTTATTAATAAATTTGACGTCAATACAGAGCCAGCGCGGTTTCTTTCCATCAAAACGTTCCTTTGTTCTTATATAATAAATTGGGATTGTTTTATGGAATTCGTGGAATAAAACACACAAAACAAAATTTCTTCATTATTTTCATCTATCATTTATATGCGCTTGTTGTGACGAAAGTGGATTAAAGCTATGTGAACATTGTTTGTGGATAGTTGTTCTGTGTATACAAAGGACTAATGATAAACAGTCGGATTGTACGATGCAATATGCATGCAACATTGCGTAAAACATGTTGTGTAATGTGTATAGCCCGAGAGGATGATTAAAATGGTACAATGGAAAATGAATGATCTGACTAAATTTACAAATTTAGCGCTGTTTGAAATTGTAGTGACAATGAATCGGGGGAAATCAATACTGCTCATTAACACGAACTTTACAGCTATTTCGATGGTTATTTAGACTGACTTTGTTCAATGAGATCGGGACAGTTTATAGTACTAACAGTGCCAAAACAATAGAGTTTTTAGAGAAAATTCATAATATTCTCTACATTCAATCAACTGAACTCTCGCAAATAAGAACTGAAACTTTATCGATTGCCAATACAATTTATTTACTAAATATTGTGTACAATGTACACTGTACATGCATTACTGCATTACATACCCTCAGGAAAATTAAAAACATCGAAGAGGAAAATAATTGTAAACCAAGCTGGATAAGCTGGTAAAATAAAGAAGGGTGGAACAGAAGCATCGACACAGATATTCTTGGATGCACACTGCCACTGCTACTAGAGAGCTCGTCTGAACGATGTTTTGACATTGGGAAAGAATTCTTTCAAATTAACATTCCATTTTAACTTCGGTCTTCGGTCATCGAGATGCTAATTCCACCCAAGCCTCCCGTACCCAACAAGGATGGCTTTAAAACATTACCTTGCAGTCAATTTTTTCAACAGCATAATTCTGAACTTTCTGCTCACTTCACTATGAATTTTTGATTGTCCCAAATAAAAATCAGCCAACCTTCCAAACCACACAATACGTACATTACCCCAGGTAAGCCTCACAATATTTGTGACAAGTAGGTATGCAATGCATATACAATTGTACATACTTTACTACCACTACACTTGGTATAATGCTACCTGCAAAAATTCAGCAACGTAAAAATCAGAACAAAATTTGAATAATGCTATTCATGACGCAGACGATTTTCCTATGAAAATAAACATTGCAAATCCAAGATTCTTGAGAGCTATCCGGAACATAAATCATACAGAAAAAAAAAAACAGTAAAACGTTGAAAGGAAAAGGTGTCTTTACCTAAGCAAAGTTACAGATTACTCGGGTGCTAAGTGTGCACATTTGCACCCAATTTATTAAAAAAAAAAAAATTCTTCTTACTATTCCATTCCTATCTCGGGGACGAAACATCTATTTGATCTGCATTATAATGCCGGAAACTAGGACAAAAACATTAAATATAAATAACACAAATACGAAAAACAATGCTCCAGCCGAATAGGAAAGGTATAAAATACAACTTTGCTCATCTTATGGAAATGCCATGCACGGAACTTGGGTGATTTCAAACCAACCAACATAAATCTACTGTTTTAACTATTGTTACGAAGCGTATGAGGTCTAGTCGTTACCTACACAATATTATTCTACTCTACAGCGTCTATGGAAATATAAACCAACGTCATTACACGTATGTGCTCTAGCCGTTTTGTGTATTATTTTTGTTTATGTTGCAGAACAGAAGTTCGGAATATGATTGCAAATGACATATTGATGAAATGTTCAAATTACGTTCATGTGCGTCAAACTACACGAGAATCGATTTTCACATCACTAAAAGCAATTATGTTTGTGTAATTATACATATAGCTTATTGTGCCTTCCCGTAGCCCACACCCCATCATGTGCAATGCGACAACGTGAATTGTGTGTTACACAACACAGACAACAATCTAACAATCGATCGACTCTAATATCAATAAGTGAAATAACTGAGTCAATTCACGTGATTGAGAAATTGAAGCCAAAGCTATTTGAATTTCTGAAACGTTTCGTTTTGAAGATTACGAATTTGTGATGAAATGTGCTAACAAAATGCATTGCACATTTAACTGGAAACAAAGGACATTATGCGCTGCGCAATAAAAAGAAAAAAACTGAATGCAGTCATCTGTTACGCGATACTTTTGTTTGAAACAATTTATGGATCGTGACGTAAGAAGACCCTGGTAATTACTGGAGCGTTCTTGATCCGAAAACGGTTGTGTTTAATTTCGACTAGCGAATGGTGTCTTGGCTGGAGTTAATGAAACGGGAAGTGAATGCAAATCTGTAACGTTTCATGTCGAGACAGGGCTTATTACTGGGAATTTTAATTCTGAAAATTCTGAAAAATTTCGAACAATCCTGACCGAATCCTGGCAAAATATTGATTTTTTCGGAGTTGTTCGGAATTTGTCCAAAAATTTATAATTAATATTCCCTGCGTCGTAATCCCAGACAAATATCGAACAATTCTGACCGAATCCTGACAAAATATTGATTTTTTTCGGAGTTGTTCGGAATTTGTCCAAAAATTTATAATTAAAATTCCCTGCGTCGTAATCCCAGACAAATCTCGAACAATTCTGACCGAATCCTGGCAAAATATTGATTTTTTTCGGAGTTGTTCGGAATTTGTCCAAAAATTTATGATTAAAATTCCCTGCGTCGTAATCCCAGACAAATCTCGAAAAATTCTGACCGAATCCTGACAAAATATTGATTTTTTCGGAGTTGTTCGGAATTTGTCCAAAAATTTATAATTAAAATTCCCTGCGTCGTAATCCCAGACAAATATCGAACAATTCTGACCGAATCCTGACAAAATATTGATTTTTTTCGGAGTTGTTCGGAGTTTGTCCAAAAATTTATGATTAAAATTCCCTGCGTCGTAATCCCAGACAAATCTCGAACAAGTCTGACCGAATCCTGGCAAAATATTGATTTTTTTCGGAGTTGTTCGGAATTTGTCCAAAAATTTATAATTAAAATTCCCTGCGTCGTAATCCCAGACAAATATCGAACAATTCTGACCGAATCCTGGCAAAATATTGATTTTTTTCGGAGTTGTTCGGAATTTGTCCAAAAATTTATAATTAAAATTCCCTGCGTCGTAATCCCAGACAAATCTCGAACAAGTCTGACCGAATCCTGGCAAAATATTGATTTTTTTCGGAGTTGTTGGGAATTTGTCCAAAAATTTATAATTCAAATTTTCTGAGTAGTAATCTCAAACAAATCTCGTTCAAGTCTGACCGAATCCTGGCAAAATATTCATTTTTTCGGAGTTGTTCGGAATTTGTCCAAAAATTCATAATTAAAATTCCCTGCGTCGTAATCCCAGACAAATGTCGAACAATTCTGACCGAATCCTGGCAAAATATTGATTTTTTTTGGAGTAGTTCGGAATTTGTCCAAAAATTTATAATTCAAATTTTCTGAGTAGTAATCTCAAACAAATCTCGTTCAAGTCTGACCGAATCCTGGCAAAATATTGATTTTTTTCGGAGTTGTTCGGAATTTGTCCAAAAATTTATAATTAAAATTCACTGCGTCGTAATCCCAGACAAATCTCGAACAAGTCTGACCGAATCCTGGCAAAATATTGATTTTTTTCGGAGTTGTTGGGAATTTGTCCAAAAATTTATAATTCAAATTTTCTGAGTAGTAATCTCAAACAAATCTCGTTCAAGTCTGACCGAATCCTGGCAAAATATTCATTTTTTCGGAGTTGTTCGGAATTTGTCCAAAAATTCATAATTAAAATTCCCTGCGTCGTAATCCCAGACAAATGTCGAACAATTCTGACCGAATCCTGGCAAAATATTGATTTTTTTTGGAGTAGTTCGGAATTTGTCCAAAAATTTATAATTCAAATTTTCTGAGTAGTAATCTCAAACAAATCTCGTTCAAGTCTGACCGAATCCTGGCAAAATATTGATTTTTTTCGGAGTTGTTCGGAATTTGTCCAAAAATTTATAATTAAAATTCACTGCGTCGTAATCCCAGACAAATCTCGAACAATTCTGACCGAATCCTGGCAAAATATTGATTTTTTTCGGAGTTGTTCGGAATTTGTACAAAAATTTATAATTAAAATTCCCTGCGTCGTAATCCCGAATCCTGGCAAAATATTGATTTTTTTCGGAGTTGTTCGGAATTTGTACAAAAATTTATAATTAAAATTCCCTGCGTCGTAATCCCAGACAAATCTCGAACAATTCTGACCGAATCCTGGCAAAATATTGATTTTTTTCGGAGTTGTTCGGAATTTGTCCAAAAATTTATGATTAAAATTCCCTGCGTCGTAATCCCAGACAAATATCGAACAATTCTGACCAAATCCTGACAAAATATTGATTTTTTTCGGAGTTGTTCGGAATTTGTCCAAAAATGTATAATTAAAATTTTCTGTGTCGTAATCCCAGACAATTTTCTTAGTTTCACTCTAGAAGATGCTGAGCAAATTATTGATGATTGACGCGAGAAGTTGACTTGGTTCAACGAACCCGAAAAAAAGTTTTTCCGAGAGAAAGAAGTGTACAGAAAGAAAATCCAACAAAATGAGATTTTTTTTCCCTTCAACTATCAACTCCTTCAATATATTTCCATCGTCTACACAACTCTTTGGGGATCAAAACTCAATTCCAACTTATATTGAGGTGAATTTAAAGTTTGAATTAATGTACAAGAATATTAATAGACGACATCCATAAGTTAGATGTTGTATACCCATTGTATCCGAAAAGTGAACTCTATCAGATCTGGAGAAGAATCCATACAAAACTATAACAAAACAACACACAAAACGGGTTGACCTATGGGTTAATATTTTCAGAAAGAACGAAGTTTCAATTGTTAGTTTCCAACATAATAAATTGTTCGTAACATTTTCGCAACATACACAACGCAAAAACAGATTTTAACTCATTCCCTTTGAAATGGTCTAATTATAAAATTTTTCGGTCTCGGAAGTGATTTCTCATCCCAAGTGGATTGCTCGAGAGTAAAATTGCTGTACAAATTATTATCCTTTTCGGATGGAATATATCTGTGCGCTGCGATCACGTAATTCATTATTAATTTGAGTACAATTGGGGATTATATAATTTTAATTATTCACTTTAGAAAACGCTGTACCCCAATTATTTTGCTGACAAAGAAATGTCAAATAATATTCTTATAATTGTATTCCAGCGAAATAATGGTATTGTGTTCAGCAGAACAGCTTGAATGTAATCGGAGACGAAATGCTTCGTCGAGAGATGTGTGCAACCTGTTGGATCTCAAAATGCGCAAAACGAATTCGAGCCAAAATATACCGATGTGCTTTAGCAACGATATATTAGAGGTCGGTGAAATCTGAACATCGGAAAGTTCGAAAAGTTTGCAGACGAAACTTTGATTGAAGTCAGTCTTCCACTCAAAGATTAAGTAATTGGGTAATTGAATGTGTTGATTGACGTAGAAATTGTGTGTTTGTTTGTGTGTGAATATAACTATTAGGTGAACGTTTCGACGTTGTAAGTGTCATTCAAATGGTACACTCGCTCATAGAGTTAGAATTCCTTTTCTATCATCAGATTTGCTCAAACCTGACTTTGATATCAAAAATGAGGAAGTTGAGTGAACGCTGGACATGCCACCAATGGACAGATAATCGTTTTGAGTGCAAAAGAACTTGAAGAAAATCTTCAAAGTACTCTCAAGGATTTTCTAATGATTTTCTGATGATTTTCAAAACTTTTTTTTAGGATTTTCCTTTCATTTTCAAAGGGATTCTTCAATTTTCAAGAGTTTTCTTACATTTTTTGAGGATTTTTTCAGAACAGATGGTCAATTTTGAGTTGCTGAGTTGGAATATAATGCTTCGTTTTCTATTGTTTATAGCTATAGCATGTAATGAAATCGGAATACAATAAAAAGCTCAGCATAATTTTCCACCTCAGCAACTCAAAATGGTTCATTTGTCTATAAAAAGATTTTCTGCTAAGGTGAGTGCTAAGAAATCTTCCATTTTTATATACTCCTCGTCACCTATCGTTTACATAATACAAATATTTTGACGCCTGCCGAAGAACTTTTGCCTTCGTTTAAAAAAACAGTAAAATTACGAGACGATTACATACTGTTTGGTAACCTTTGTATTGTAAGAATGTGCATGTTTTTTAGCAGCATTTCAATGGCCCCGTATTGGACTACAACTTCGCTCTGACGCAAAAAAAAAATTTATAAAACAATTGGTTGTTCCATAGGTTACACATGGTCACCATTCGAAAAAGCCAGTATCCAAATTTATTTCTTCTCTGTCAGAAATGTTTAACTTGTGAATTTTATGATCAAATAAAAACCTTTTGAATCCCTGGCACACCAGCCACTTTCTGTCTTCGCGTTTGCTTTTCTAAGATATATGAATGTACTAACAGGCGAGATGCTACGAGAACAGTACATATACATGTAATTTGTAAAATATGCAACGGTGGAAGTTTAAAATGTCTTGCACACAAAGCACTTTTAAAAATTGTGTTTTATTACGTTTTTCCTACAAGAGGATATATTCTGTTAAACAAATTTAAATAAGCAATTTATCTCGATATTTTCTTTTTATTTTACTTCTTTTTTTGCTTCTTTCCACTGCATAAAAATGGAACAATTTTCCTTCTGCTTATTGACTGACGGCAACTGGCAAATATAACACACCGCTTCATTATGCCTTCAAGGATTTTATAGCAAGCAATAAAAAAACAAGGCATCAGAACAGTCGGAGCGTTTGCTGCGACTTAGCCCCGTACGACCCGTAATCCTATTTCGTCCGTAACCATAATACGTCCGTAGCCGTAATACGCCCGGAACCCTAATACGTCTACAACCCTCTAATGCGTCTGTTACCAAAATGCAAGTCAAGTTGGGCATGGTCAAATTTACTGAAAGTGTTCATTTTTAAAATTGCGCATAGCGCAATTACGAAAGCCCGTACGAAGTACCTCCCAAATAAAACCAACAATTTACGATATTGTTTTAGAAACCCAAAAGTTTTTGCCAACTTTCCATTGGGTATTCAATTACCTCTCAAATAAAACAAAATCTAGCAAAATCGGATGAGATTTACTCGATTTATGTGCAAAAAACACTTAGGGCCAAGTAGCGGCCTTAGTCCAAGGGCCCAAATTTGAAACTTTTTTTGCCATCATTCTGTTCGGCATTCAATTATCTCTCAAATAAAACAAAATCTAGCAAAATTGGATGAGATTTACTCGATTTATGTGCAAAAAACATTTAGGGCCGAGTAGCGGCCTTAGTCCAAGGGCCCAAATTTGAAACTTTTTTCGACACGTTCTTTTCGGTATTCCATAAAAAACTAAATCTGGCAAAATCGGATGAGATTTTCTCGATTTATGTGGAAAAAACACTTAGGGCCGAGTAACGACCTTTGAGCCCTCCCAACAAGCTCGCGCTGCATCCTACACAAAAACAATGTTCAGCAACTTTGTTCTACTCGTCAATACCTTTCATTTGATATATCACAAGCAGCTATTGCGTGCGTATTTCGGTAGATATCGTCGAAAGACTGAATAACACCTATAGGGCCCTAGCTCTGGAAGGGCCGACCCTACCATGCCCATTTTCGAACTTGACCTTACTTTTGTCGATACCAATCGGGGAAAAAAAGAATTTTGAAAAAAGGTTGTGATTTGCTCAAGCTAGAGGGGTCACAGACGGACGGACGGACGGACATTTTTTTTATTGCGGATTCGTCACCTATGAACATAACCAAATGCTTTGCCCTTACTGTCTGCTTCCAATTCGACGTGTTACAAACGGCATATTAATCTTATAAGCCCCCAGTACTTCGTACGGGGCTAAAAAGAGCGAAGAGTATAACAAATAGGATTTTGATTGGTGTATGTGAAGGATATATTTTATTTATTTTTATTTTTAAGACAATCATCGTCTCCGGCATCAAAGCCATATCCACAATGGAGTTTCGTTGGAAGAAATAACAAAAATAAAAGAAAAACATAGAAAGTTTCCAAGAACATTTTCCACGAAATTGATTATTTTTTAAGGATTCAACAGCTATCGAAAAGCGTAATCATCAAGAAAACGTTTTGTATAAATATAGAGCGAGAAAAGAAAAATCAAATAACGTTCGACTCATGGTATATTAAAATCCTCAACACAAACACAGACGCAATACCTACATTATTCAAATGAGCGGTCTATAAATACGCGCCTACATAGTCATCAACAAGTAAAAAAAATTTGCACCGGCAGCAACAGTGTAAGGGGCTAGCGACCCGACCGGGCGTCACGCACATACATAATAATTTTTTTTTATATCTTTTGCATTCTACCAATATCCTTGTTCGATATGCGCAGAATCCGAAAGCAGTGAACAAATTTGGTTGGAAAGTACACAAGTTCTTTGTTCTTTGTTCCGGTGTCCGTTTTTGCCATATCGACTTTATTCGTCTTACAATCGAATCAAATACATCATCTTCAACACCATCACTGGCAAACAAATCATTACGATATTGCAGTGTTTTGTTAGCAACAATTTCCATTCAAATTATTCAAATGCGAAAAGAATTTCTTCTCTTTTTTTTTCATCTTCTTCTCTGTATTCGATTTCGATTTCTTTCACCCCAAATCATTATTTAATTTAATTTAATTGAAAGTATTGACGATAAAGTATTTTGAGAGAAAAAAAATAAAAAAATAAAAAATTCCTGACGAGTATATCGAGATAAAAAGATTCGTTTTCTTTATTATATTGGATCGGCCGTATAGCAACAAGAGTGTGTGTGATGTATGTTAGGTGGAATGTATTTATTATACACCATGGAAATAGCATACAGATAATATTTGTTATGGCTGAACTGGAAAAGAGCCGTGATAGCATTGCTCGATTATAAATCTATCACAAGCTTTCGTTTCTGTTTCCTTTCCTTTGAATTTTCTTTTATAATTCACCCACCTGCAAGGGATGCTATACTATAAGTACCCGCAACACACGCGCTCCAATATCGTAACATGTATACAATTTTTCCTCGTTGTCTTCTCTCTTTTTTTACATTTCGTTTGCCATCGCCATTAATAAATAATAGAAGGACTTGTTGGATTTTCCCCTCTGATTCATTCGTCGTCGCATCAAACAGCGATATGTATATAGATATATTGGTGTGTTTCGTCTGTATATATATATACGTTTGATCCTGTTAAGTCCTGAGCTTTGTTTTTGCATGTACATTGTAGTACTTTACATGCTCCCTATATGTAGGTATAAGTGTGATTCACTTCGTACCGTACTGTACTTTCCAGGCTCGTAATATATTGTATTTTAGGTCTATGAAATCGTCGTCTGTGTATATTTATTCCATTAGGTAAACTGAATAAATATATTTTAGTGGCTGATTGCAAACATGGGGTGTTACATGGAATGATTGGGAAGGTTGGATATAATACACACAGCTTTAGCACTATCGATTTTTTTTTGGAAACAGAGATTTCAGTCAATAGTTCTCGATGGGTTTAATGGTTTGAACGTGCTCATGAATATGGTTGAGAGGGAATAACAAACATGGCAATTTCCAATTTTCTGCATTTTTTTTTTAATCATGTTAAGTAGATGTAATGGTAAACGAGATATGGAGGTACGCTATCGCTGTAATTGATTGTTAACGAGAGAAGGTAGATGGACTGAATCATATTGTACGGATTTTGGATCTGCAGAACCACAACACGACTGTTTAGCGGCTAACAAAATTCTAGACAGAGAGAGAGAGAGAGAGATAGGTAGAGAGAGAACTTTTATTTACAAAACGTGTGCCGTTCAATTGCATTAAGGTGCTCGATCCAGGTAGCTCAATCGGTAGAGCATAGGACTCATACCCAAGAGGTCCCGGGTTCGACTCCCGGTGCAAAAATGCTTGCCTGGTTTTATTCTAATCACTTGGTGATTAAGCACTCGCTATTAGTTATCTAATGGCTGTACGACCGTAACAAAGTCGCAAATTTCAAAGAAATCCAATATTCGATTTCTTCGCAACAATCACGCAATATTGACATAATGTCAATGACACAATTCACAATATACAACAGACTGTAGGATAAACGCCATCTATGATCGACTAGTCGCTCATTGGGAAAATGCATGAGTCATTAGTGATGGTTGTGGTCTTCGCATACTACTCGTGGCTCAGAGAATTCACAACGTATGGGACGTTTACACGGTCGATTTGTGAGCTATCTGAGTCCGAAGAGATATGATGAAAAATCACAATTCATATGATCAAGTGACTTGTGCAATAGCACAACAGGCCCACTAGAGGCTTAGGTGCTGGGCTAACCCCCTTCCCATCTAATCCAATCCAAGGTGCTCGATACACGGCATACTGATGTATCGCAGGACAATTTTCTAACAAAGTAAATAACATAGAAGCACGAGTTTGACATAAAATTCTTTGTTTTCGAACCTTTTTCAATTGTTTTGAAACTTTAAAATTGCGAAAGCTACGCATTTTGGTCGATTGATTCATTTCAAATCATCAAAACTGCGTAGCTTTCGCAAGTTTAAAGTTTCAAAACAATTGGAAAAGGCCCGAAAACGAAGAATTTTATGTCAAGCCAGGGCTTACTTTAGAGAATTTTAATTCCGAAAATTCTGAAAAAATACCGAAAAAGTTCTGAAAAATTCCGAAAAATTCTGAAATAATTTTTCAGAATTTTTCGGAACTTTTTCGCAATTTTTTCAGAATTTTCGGAATTAAAATTCTCTAAAGTAAGCCCTGTGTCACGCTCACGTTGCTATGTGTATCAGCAGTCGGGGTGATTTTGGTCGAGGTTATCATTTCCCCTATCGTCAATTATAGACGTGATTATTGATAATTATTTGCATTAGACTTTCTCAACGTCAGACAGTTTCTTGAGCTCTGATACATCCGACTTTTCTCTTTTAAATTCTATCACTCTTGGTCCCAACGCTTCGCCGAGTCAAACGTGTTTCTACCCTGGCTAACCCAAATAGTAAAAAGGGAAACTCGTTTATTTTTACCATCTTGACATGTGAAACCTTGTTGACCAATACAACGTACGGTAAAACAGTACTATTTCACACGTAATTGCCATTAGACCAACAGTTCTTTTTATCTGCTGACCCATACAATCATCAATCTTTTCATAAAAAATGTGTAAGAGTGAGAGTATTGTTTCGCTTTAGAAAAAAGGTTTTTTTTTTTGATAATTCACTTCAGGTAAAAATTGGTGGATTTGTGGGACAAGCATTTTACGAGGAACGAACGTGTTGATTTTGTAATAAATTTAAATTTCGGAATAAGTTGTACTAATTTAAAAAAGGATGCAGTAAAGTATGCAACAGTAGCTAAGGTGGCTAACACCATATCCAAAAACCCCAGAAAAAGCATTAGCAAATATCGAGGGGCAAACATTCATAGAAAATCCTTTGTCTCGTAAAAGAAAATTTTACGAAAGAAAATCCTCGAATTCATATAAAGTCTATAGAAAGTCCTCAAAAAAATCCTAAAAATCATCGAAAATCCATCAAGAAAATCAAATAAAAAGGAGAAAATCCTTGAAATTTAAAAAAAAAAAAATCCTGTGAAAATTCATCCAGAATCATTAAAAAAAATCCTCTGAAAGTCCTTGGAAAACGATAGGAAAGTCCTTGAAATTCTTTAGTGGATTACCTTTTTGAAAATCCTCTGTCAATGAAATTGGCCAAACTCTGCCCTAACGTACGAAATCAGAACACAATTTGCATTCAAACAATTGAGTAATGGGACTGTAAGCAACAGCATTTCAGTCATGTTATTTAATTCAGTTGATACGGTCGACAAGGAGTGGATTTATATCTATCCAAAATTACATACTGCAAAACCGTCGATATTACAATGGATTTAATATTAAATGTAAAACCGAAAAAAAAAATGTATTTCGCAAACTGATTGCACAATCTAAGTTGATCTACAATTTAAAAATCCGTAATGCGATCAGTTTCCTGAAACAATAATCTCAATTGAAATTATACGAATGACATGTTACAGAAACCGCTTGTATGTGGAACAGTAAGAAAAAATACATTTAAATGTAAAACCAATGCACTAGGTAATAGGTATATATACCCCACACTAGTCAATGTCGCAAATTTTAAAGAAACAAAAAAAAAATGAGAAGAAAGAAAATATAAATTTAATTCGAGACATATTCACATAGGAAAGAAATATATACCTACCTAGGTAGGTAGGTATGTCAATATATACCAATATAAAATGAAAAACCAGAACAACAACAACAACAAAAAATTGGGTACATTTCGCATAAGTAATGTAATAAAACACTTTCCAACGAAATGTTATAACAAAATAAATAAATAAAAAAAAACAAAAGAGAAAAAAATGTAATATTATTGCTATGTAATACTAATTTAATGAGAACTGGTAATGTTTGTGCAATTAAGATCGTCGAGCTTGCCGAGCAGAGAACGATATAATAATCTAGACACTACATTTGTTACCATGAAAACCTGAATGGGAGACTGAATGTGTGCATATAATACACGAATTGATACGTTCACAAACAAAACTTGTCCGCAACGAAAAACCAGTGCTCTGTGAAATCAAAAGTTTTCTTCAATTTTTTTTTTTTTAATGCGCCGGTAATGTGCATGCATAATATATATATCCAGGCAGACATACACACATATATATGCGATATACTCAGCGTCAGACAACATTGATCATATCTCATGTACATATTGTACAACTCTGAAGCATACAATTTCATATATTATAGCACACATAAGCTGCAATATAATTTATAAATAATGTTACATACACAACATTTTTGTATTTTGATTTGATGTGGTTTTTTTTTCACGTTGTCGATACACTGGAACTGTATGCGCGTGATGTAATATAAAATAATAAGATGTGTATTCAATATATATATATAAATGAAAATATGTAAAGTATTTTTCAATAAGCTTGTTTAGAGAAAGAGAAAATTTAAAGTTTAATTTTGGAAGTGATTTCGAGAGATATTTTGTTTACATTTTGGAAAATGATTAATTTAACTGTTTGGTGTTAACGATATACACACACAGAGTCGTTTCGGGAACGGATTGAATCTAGGTTTTTGGAAGCCAGAGAGGAAAAAACAAAAAAAACATAGCTAACGGCGACCCGTACGAAACACCTATTCGTATCAAAAGCCTTTAATGTGAAACTCTTCATTTCTCTTACTTCATTTTCTTCTCTGCTGAAAAACTATTCTCCCTTTAAAATCACTTACATTATGCACTCTTTGCCTTGTTATCATATACAACTAAATTGCCGGAGGCAATATAACCAGCCCCGTACGAAGACAAATTTCATAAATTCCTATTTAAACAGCTATATACCGCTATATTTCCCTATATTTCACTGTAAATAAACATTTCACAGAGGAATATGCTATTATATAGCTCTATATGCCTGTATATAGCTCAATATAGCTGTATATAGGTATATATAGATGTCCATATATGGAATCCCTGAAACCCCTCACACTTAACACATTATTTCCATGTTAACAGAAACTCTCTAAGCATCATTTTTCCCACTTTATATCACTTTTAATAAAATCCAATATGGCCGCCGGCAGCCATTTTGTTAGGAAACCGGAAATAGTACCGACGCTTTACATTCGTTAATACCTTTCAAACAAAAAAAATTCATGAAATTCGGTCAAAATTTACTCGACATATTGTCAAAATACACCACGTTCACTGTACTTCCGAGTAGCCAGATAAGAGCTCACTTCAAGAGACCTAGCTCACGCTCCGGAGAACAAAATTTCATGAACTTTTTTTTTCCCTGATTGGTACGGTCAATACCTATCTAATAAAGCTAAAACGAACGAAATATGTTCAAATGTGGCCGACCTACAAGCAAAAACTGCTTGCCGCCCTGTGCCTGTTCCACACCAAGGGGTCTAACTCACGAGTCGGTCATCCGATTTCCATAAACTTTTTTTTTGTCGATCGGTATTGTAAATACCTTTTATTTGACGTATCACAAGTGTAACGTTTAAATGTCCGGAGATATCTTCGAAAAACCGTAAAGCACTTATTGGGCCACAGCTCGGGAGGGGTCGATCCAAAATCACTCATCTTCGAACTCAGCCTGTCTTTTGACATTACCAAACGGGAAAAAAAAGAATTTTCAAAATCGGATGCGTTTTACTCAAGTTATCGTGCAGACAGACAGACGGACAGACGGACATTTTTTTTCGCGGATTTGGCATCTCTAGACAACCACAATAGGTTTCCCCTTACTCAGGGAGTCCAATTCGACGTGTAACAAACGTATGCGTAAACCTATAAGACCCCAGTACTTCGTACGGGTCTAAAAAAACTTTTTTGTTTATTTGTTTATTTACATTCCGGTTCATGTTCATTCCTCAATATTCATTCACTAAATATACGTGTGGCAGTACAAAGAGTTTACTTTGACGATCAAATTAATATTAGAATTTATCCAAAATATGTGAGCTCAGTCGTCAATTTATAAATGAAGTGCGAGTAGTTCAACGGTAAAGGAATATAATTCTACAGTCACTCTTGTCCCTAGATTCCCGATTAAATAATGTTCAGGATAAACGTATAGGTTACACATTTTGCATTGGTCTCTCCAATGACTCACAAACCAATTTTTCCTTTAACACATTTTTGCGTCCTTTAATGGCTTTACTTTTCCAAAAAAAGATTTTGGTTCAGAGAAATCGAAAAAAAACGAATATTTTTGCGCACAAATGTACACACACGGAATTTCGAAAACCCAAATGAAAGTAAATAGATAGGTATGGCCAAACGTTCAAATTTGTTCGAGCCGGAGCACATACGGATTTGCATGGCGCCACCTCAAACGGACTCATTTCTAGTGCAAATTTCCACTAGAAATGAGTTCGTTTGAGGTGGCGCCATGCAAATCCGTATGTGCTCCGACTTCAATGAAAGTAGAGAACAGGTATGGTCGATCGCCGAATTCGTCTTAAACGCACTCACATTTTATGTCAAAATAATATGAAAATGAGTGCGTTTAAGTACGAAAATCAAATTTTTATGTCCTCCGGGCGGACAATAGACCATACCTGTTTTACACTTTCATTGCTCCGACTTGTATGGACTGGAATATTCATCTTCTACACTAAAATGGCGTGTCCAGCCATAATGGGTTAGAAAATGATCAAAGTCGACAAAAATGCGGTCTTTTGCAAAATGCAAGCATAAAAAACGTTGTGTTCACCTTGGGAAGAAATTGGAAATTTTACCTTGAACGAATTGCGCCTCTTGCGCAAACTATCGCTCTTGGTGAAATTTCCTATATTCTCACCTTGGTTAACAAATAACTATTCCTATGGATGCAACGGAAGACGAGGTAACGGAAGATACGATGACAATTGCAGGGCCTATTTTTTTAGGAATATAATTCATAAAAAATCCATAAATAACTGAAAAAATTCCGAAATTCTTAAATTAGGGAATTTAAGAATTTTTAAGAATTAAGTAAAGTGTGTAGGGAAGTCTCTCAGTTGTAAAAATCGTAAAAAATGTGAAGTCTGCTGATAGACTTTATTCAAATTCCATATACAACCTTTATAACCCAAAAGTCCGATAGAATGTTCAGAGAAATTCTCGATATCGAATTCTCGAAAATGGGCTCTGGAACACTAGATACTCTAGCTAGGCGAAAATTTAAAAAAAAATGCTCAACCCAACTGCACGCACTACATAACAAAACCACCTTCCAATTAAACCAATGAAATGATAAAATTCTAATTGCAAAACCAAACTAATTGGCAAATTGAACATTATATTCCTTTTCAAAAAAACCCTCTTACATGTTGAATGTAATTGAAAAGCTCAGCACACAACATTCCCATGTTACACATTAAAACAGAAGTTGAAAACTTAATAATCACATACAACCCACTCATGGCGTGCAATTACCGGATTTATCTGGGATTTTATGCACGATTCATAGGATGGTGTATACATAAAAGAAAAACCAATTCAAGCAAAAAAACCGTACCATGTACCATACGAACAAATAAATTCAATACTTTGGACTTTTGACGCAAGTTAATCCGAACCATCAAACACTAATATCGTTTCCATTACTTGGATATAGTCCTCCCATACATCGTGCTCGATACGTGGCTACGTTCTGTATTTGTATAGATATTTCTATAAATTTTATAGAACTTTACACAACAAACAAAGAGATGAGGATTTAAGGAAAAAAAAGAGAACATTCGATATCAACTATACATAAAAAGAACATAAAAACTAAAGACGAACGATCGTCAGTCTTGGCTAAAATCATTATTTCCTTTACACAGGTAATGCGACGAAGGCACTGGTAAATTTCAAAAGAAACGAAGAAAAATGACCGACCGAGCGATATTAAGGGATTTTATGTACGGTATACGAAAGTCTAACGAAATATCTCCAGAGAAAATTGGTTTTATGTGACCGTTCGAAGATTTTACGATTTTATGAAGAAGAAAAAAAAAACGCAAAAAAAAAACGTTGCATTTGAGTCACAGCAGTACTGAGAGTGGGAAAAAAATTATTTTTGTTTTCTTTTCGAAACAGAAAAACGAATCAAATTTTATGGCACTGCCATCATTAATTCCGAGAAATTTGTGTGTTTGCGAACTTTCAGCACCATTTTCATGTTTAGGTGAGTGTCGAAGATATTTCCAAATGGACAGAAAACAGTTAACAGAATGCGTTGATACAAAACAAAAAATCATTTCGTTCTGTTAATGACAAGTTGGTAAAATGGCTATCGCCCTAAATGGGAAGTTGAATTTGTTTTTTTTCTATGCGAACACAATAAATTGCGAGATAAGCATGGATGCGCTCAATTTATCATTTCGAAAAATATCCGAGACATAAGACTATACTTTAGTCACGCAACATGACCATCATCATGATATTGTTCCCTCTTGCACTGGCTCCTTTTGTCTAGTTTTACTGAGATGATTTTTCTTCTGTTTCCCATTTAAACATTTTCTTTTTTTTTGGCTACATAACAGACCGTAAAATTGCCACAGTAATTAGTACAGACATGGAACCACCAAACGAATTTTCTAATTGAAATGTTCGGTGTATCTGAGAGCGAGAATGTTAGCACACACAATCATGAAAAGAGATGTGCTCGATTCAGGGCCTATTTTTGAGAAATTGAATTTTCCAAATTTCTTAAAATTTGCTGGAATTTGCTACAATTTTCCAAAATTTTCCAGAATTAGCCAAATTTTCTGATAGCAAATTCTAGCAAATTTTGGCAAATGTTGGAAAATTGTAGCAAATTCTGGTAATTGGAAAATTCAATTTTCCAAAAATAGGCCCTGGCTCGATTGATAAAATATTTATCGGGAGTACGTCTGGTCTGCTGACTACAACGTCTCATTCAATATTGAACAGATTAATTCTGTATTTTGTTGGACAGATAGTCTGCGTCAATAATTTTTTTTATATTTTTCACTCCACATCAATTAAGTTACTTTAGGCCAATTAAGTTCTGTCACATAAATTTCATTACGACATTTAATGACGACCCACTTCAACTTTAAAAATTGTTTTTTTTATTTTCATTTAATTCATGCATGTTGTCGGTGAAACGTTATGGCGGATGCGTACGGTTGTCATATAATTCAATATATTTCAATCCCATATTATAATGTAACCCCGTTCCACACACACCTTAGCGTCCATGTATATAGATCTACTCGTATTCGACCGTGTTCGAGCGCACATAATAATAATTTTATTCCCAAATACTATATCATTTACGGACATTAGCTCACGTTGTACCGTCATATTGTGACAAATTACCAACTCGACAAACTATATTATAATATGGCCGTGTGTGGTATACGCTACGCATATGTGAACCTTTTTGATATCAATTATTAAGGTAACAAAACCTTCATAAAATACATTAGGCATAATGTGCGTTAATAATCTATAAATCCCATAAATATTGGTTGGAACACGCGTGCATTGTACGCGATTACGGAGAATTTTGTAGACAAATTTTTTGTTTGTTGACGAGACTTTTTGTTTTGTTTTGGGGACACATTTTAATGTTGTGATTAAAAAGCAACAAAAATACTGAATTAAATTCCCGAATTAGCATCTGATGAGAAGTTTAGTACTAGGGTTCCCAGATCGAAAAATTCAAAAAGAAGTACATTTTTGGCATGAAAAAGAGTACGGTTGCCGAAGCAGTAATAGCTTTGTGTTCTAACACTTTTTGGACGAAGTATACCCATAGTTTTATGGTTTCATGCCTTAGCATTTATTTACGTTCCTACTTCTCAATGAAAAGCTACCACCTCTTGACATCTATGGCTGTACTTTGTCCAAATGATTCGCCTTAACGATAACACTGTTTCAAATGTTGTGAATGCCAAAATGAACGACATGTTGATTACAACTGTTACGAATTATATCGTCACTCGTCTATGAAAAATAAATGCGATCGTTGAACGATAACGAAAGCCGCCGAGAAGTTGGCAACAGACAGACGAATGAAATGCAGAGCGATCAGCTGTGAGCTGATAGGCTTACAGATCCATAAATGGCGTGAGGTAATTTGGCACACGTGAAAGTGATTGGACGAAAACGGCGAAAATCGTAAAGAAGTATACAAGGAGTCATCGATATGTGGAAGCAGCGATCCTTGATGGATTCTGGTCGGCAGCGGGCGGGCAGTGTAAAATTCAGGAGAATCGGCCACTTAACTCAGTCAAACATAAAAGAATCAGCATTCGTTGGTGAGCCTGGATAGGCAATTCAAATTGACCTCAATAAAGTGTCCAGTTAGCTCAATCGGTAGAGCGATGGACTCATGGCCTATGGGTCCCGGGTTCGACTCCCGGTGTGAACATGCTCATATGGTTTTTCCTAATCATGGATGATTAGTGTCTGCTATTAGTTTCAACTAATTGGCTTTATCGACTGTAAAATAGTCTAACAAAAATTATCGGAATCGCAAAAAAATGATTTCTGAGGTGTAAACACCATCATGACTTAAAAAAAACGTCAAAGAATGCTGTTCAGCAGCTCCATCTATGATTTCCACCTATAATCTCGAATTGATAGATATTCAAAAAATACGTGGGCACGCACAACAGGCCCTTTGGCGGCCAAGGTGCAGGAGTTTATGAATATAAATTCCACCCACTTAATCTAATCTAATCTGAAGGTCAAAGTGGGAGTGTGTTACGAATTGTATCGTCTAATCGTCTATGGAAAATCTTGTGAAGATTATGAACGATCAAGAAGGCGACGAACGAGAAATGAATCAAAGGAAACGATCTAAAGGTCAGTCACAATTGTACAATCGAACGAAGTATAGAAAGTTATCGAACGAGATGTTCGGGGGATCGCAACCCCAATTGTGGTCGTTTTATTGTAAAGTAGAATTCCTGACAACAACTAAAATTCGAATTTTCTCAAGTGAAGCCGTTGTTTCAACAACTATATTAATGCCGTTGTTCTGTTGTGCAAAGTTGCTTGCAAAACAAACTTTCCATCGAAAATTTTAAAGCGTTCCCGAAATTTTGAAAGAAAGTGTTCTTTGGTCACTTCCTAATCTTACTAAAAAAATGTCTTGAGAAACACCGTAGAATGATTTTAGTAGAAAATAGATCTTATTGCCGGCAGTGAATCAAGTATGTAGGCAGACTGTCAAATGATATTTTGACACAAAATGTATGGGCTATCTGTCAAAATCTGTCAGCTCGTGTGGCAAATCGTATAAGAATTTCAATTTCCTGTAGAAAACGAGTCCAAAATCAACGAAATTGTTGCGGGCTATCCGTAGCCGGTGAAAAGTAGTTGTCAAAAAAGAGTGCATGTACTGTAAAAAGAGTACGTCTGGGAACCCTATTTAATACACACAAGACGGAATGAGCACTCCGTTCATAACGAAGAATTATTTTTTTCTTGTCGTGTTTTTGTATTAAATATTTCGTCCGGTCTGTTGATGAAAAATTTATGAAATATTAAGAGGCCAAAATATAATATTAGATAAGCGCGAAATTGAGGCTAAAATATACAAAGTTGTATTATACACACATTTTTTATGGCAGAAATCAAAGTTTAATATTTTTAAGTATAAAAGAGTGTTGTAGCGATAGAACGTTATATATACATTATAATATAAACGTTGCGATGGAAATTGCGAAACAATTTTTGCACGTATACTGGTAGATGAGTAGATTTCGGCTTTTTACGCTGTAAAATTGTACTTATGGATGATATATAATATTTAGATGAAAAATTGTGGTATAAAGAACATTTACCCAAGCAAATAAGTGGTTCATATATATATGTATAGACGTAAATGTATCTAAACAACATTACAACACACATAAAATACAGTTAACACTGATAAGACTCATAAGTCATATTTATATCCCTTCAAAATGATAAAATAAAAATAAGGTATTTATTGGGGTGTATTGAATCGAATGATATTTCTCTTCTTCTTCTTCTTTTCAATTTTTTTTTTGCTTGCTCGAATGCGAATATTGCAAAATATCGTTTACGTAAAATAACATTGAAATTTTACAGATTTACATTTTACAGACAAGAAAGAAAAATAAAATAAAAACGAATTCTTGTCGTTCATTTATTCAACCATCCTCGTCTCGTCGTTGCTAGGATTCGATTTTCACATAAATACAATTTTTTCAAGTGACTTTGCTTCCGTGAGCTACCCGGTTTCTACTTCGTTTTTGTGTTATTTCGATATAAAACGAAACCATTTCACAAAAATTGTTTTTTTTTTTGGGAAATTTTGCTGCTTTGAAGGTTTTAGAGCGCCGATTTTGCAACTTATGCAAATGCTGAAGTAAAAGCCATATAATGCTTTGCAGCATATATTCGCAAAGGTTTTAATCGCAATTCATATTTATCGTTCAATGTTTGCTTTGAATAAATTAGATTTTACAAGATAGGGAATACTCGAGGGCATATCGCATAATGTAATACAAGTAATAATCGATTGAGTATTTTTTTCGTTGCAAATTGATGGTTTTTCTGTAAACATCGTTTCTACGTCAGCGAAACTACTCCAGCGAGAATATGAGGTAAAACAGAAAACCGTTTCACCATATCCTGATTCGGAGTCAGTTCGGTCAAAGTGCAGGGCAGATTTTGATGAATTTAAATTCTTCTAATTCTCAAAATTCCTGAAAATCTTGAAAATCCTCCAAAAATTTCAGAAACTTTTGAAAATTCCGGAAATCAGGTCCAGTCAAAGTGACCAAAAGAACCTTCATTATTTGCATCGAAAACCTACAAACCCTCACAACCACTTTCATTTCGACAATTTGTGCAACCCTGTCTCACTACCCTGTTCCACTACTTGCCGCTGTATGTACATCTGTGTGTAATACAATACACATGATACACATGCATTAAGAACCCTAAAAATTCGTGAATTTGTAGTGGTAACAATAAAACCCATCGACCCTCCAATAACATTCCATATTTCCATAACGACTACGTCAACATTGAACCGTTCTTTTTTTTTTCTTCTTCTAAATTCTTGTAACTCGTATTGTCGCTGCATCCTTTTCGAATGAACTCTACCAGCTACAGTGCAATAACCGTAAGTGATAAATCAGACAACCGCACGAAGATTGACTAGACGAATATATATATATACGTATGTGTAGTGTATATGCCGTTGTCTGGGTATTTTTTTTTCGTTTCGCCAGAAGGCGAACATATTTTACTATATTGCCTTCAAATAGCACCTAAATTGCTTCGTTAAAATGTGCGCAAAGACCTTCAAAAAGTTGCAAATATTTTATTTTTTACAAAATCGAAAAACCTTCGTGTTCAAATAAACCTCTTGTGCCACTAGAATATGTGTACAGTCAAAAGGTTTCTTAATTTGATAATATTCATGAACACACAAAAGAGCCCCTATATATACATATCCTTGATGCGTATTATTTATTAAGTACACTTCCTTCAAGACCCGTTATTTACACGTGAAATTGTACACATTTGAAATCCCTTTAAAACCGCCATTGTTACAAGAACCTTTAAACACCCAAACAAACACAAACGTATATAAGACGCATGGAACGAACACCGAATTTAAGAATGAATAATACAAAAAAAGAAAGAAGAAATACCCGACAACTAAAAAGCCTGATCTACACCGTCTACACCACTACACCAGACAGTCATTTCCTTTGTTTCATCATTTTCCATCGTTACCACTCTTGTTTAACTATCCCGCATCGTATATTATATCCCTTCATTCTCTTATACCTTTTATTATGCTCTTTCACATACACATTTATAAGCATTATAACAACATCAACAAAACAATAAAACTTTTCCATCCCGAAAATGTATTCCGAAAAATCAATAAAACCCAGTCTAAAAACATCAAAATGAAAATAGGGAAAAATCGTAATACGACGAAAGAGGAGGAATGAACAACAAAAAAAAATTACAAAAATGAAAATTTTATTAAATACAACAAGCATCATCCACATACAACAGCAGCAGCAGCAGCGCATAAACAAAAATCTATTTGCCCTCTTCATAGTAAATATTTAATAGACGGGGCACAAAACAGGAATATATATTTTTACTTTTACCCCTCTGCTGCCTGGTGTTTTCTGTATTTTAATGAAAATAATTCTGTGTGACGATGAGATGGTTGTATATTTTCGGGTATGAACAAAACTAAAAAAAAAAAAAACCGAAAACAGACCTACAAATTCGAGAGACTCATATCGCACATCACGGGTATATTTTATGTACTATACCAACCATGTATAGTCGTTGCATATATGTATGTAGATACATGGCTGAATTGCTATTATGGAGGAATGAAATGCTCGCATGTATGCAGTCTTACTTCCCATAATACGAACACAGAGAGTTCGAGTTCGTTTGGTTCTTTCTTCTGCTGCTGCTGCTTTTTTTTCTGTTATTATTATACAGATACACTCTGACTCTGTGGAGTATTTTCCAACTAGGTACTAAGTATAATATATTCCAGCATTAAGCATAAAAACGAAGGAAATAAGTATTGTAATATCTAAAAATTTATAAATGTCGTCTGTATTGCTTTCGCCTGTCGGGTTTGAGTTGGTCGGGCGATATTTGATAGAGGAAAATTATGTGAGAGGGTGACTCGGGTGACTGCTGTTTTTTTTGTTGTCATATATTTTCAAACGTACTTCTGGGGGGGTGAAATGAATTATTTTAATGAATATGCAGCAAAGTTGAACAGGCAAATCAATAAAACTACAATATGTTTCACCTAAAGCATACCGGATGAATATTATACACACATCAAAATTGAAAATGTTTTATGAAATATATAGATATATATTCTATGCATGGCTTCGCCAGACACGCACAATGACGTAATATATTTTGTCCATTCGAACCAAAAAACAAAAAAAATTTTTTTTTTTGTTGTTTCTCCATTTCAAATTTAAATTCTGTGAAATTTTTGGTTCATTCAGATAGAAGGTTCATTTAACCATGTTATATTTGTTGTACAAGAACACCAGCGATATACAGCCGATATATATGTACGATTATAGGTAAATTATGTGTGTAGTTGAGAGAATAAGTGACGGCGGTGACTAACATCAAAAGGCCTTGAAAACGCGCTGGTAAATTGTAAGAATAATTTGTTGTTGCTAGAGCGTATAGAGCGGAAGAATATTTTCTTTAACAAGACAGGAAAAAAAAAACCAAACCAACCGACAAGACGAGAAATAGTTTCTTATTCGGTTGGAAGTTATAATGAAAAAATATGGAGTACATTGTACTCGAGTGTACCGAGACACCGACAGATGCAAAATATTTTTTTTTTTTTGTAAATTTTCGTTTTAAACTTAACTAATCGGCAATTGTGGTTCCATTTTGATTGATAAAAATTTTCTTAAAATTCGTTTTTGATTAATTCGAATCCCGTGTGTATAAACACAAGGACTTATGGACAGCCCTGCATCAATACGGAAAACTTTATACACAAAGAAACCCCATATTATATCCATACCACTTCAAGTTTATATCCAGAATGTTGTGTTATGTCTTCGATGATGTTTGGCTGCTTTTAGCAGAACGATGAGAAAAAACACTTATGTTTGCTTCTAATTTAATTTTATCACAAAAATTGTTTAATTTAATGTTTATGTTTGCAAGACCGTAGATAGTTTCATTCCAATATTTAACTAGAAAAAAAAAACACGAATTAAACGTTATTACAGGCAAAGCACTTTGGTTTTTCTTTTTAAATTTTTTTTTATGTTAAAAAAAAAAAATCGCAACGTCTATCCCAGCGCAAGCAGCCAGCCGCTGACTTTCACTTTTCTTGTTTCTTTTAATATTTTTCGTCTCGTATTGATCAACTAGCAGACTGGGTTTGTCGCAACTATTGTCATACAGATCATTACTTTTTTCGTCATATAATAAACTTATTTAAGTAACAATTTGCATGGAATAATGACGACCGAACATTGAAAAAAAAACGAAAAAAAAACAAAATTCTCTCTTCTTTGTTTCAACAAACGCACATTCAACCGATTCAATTCCGCTTCAAATACATCACATTGCAATATGTTTCGCCTTCTGTTAGTCCGCGGTTCTAAGTTCTTTTGTTCACCAAAACATTTACGAGATATTCAAACACAAAGTCCTCGAATCAATTCCGAATCGAATGGGATCAACAATATTTTCTTTACAATAAAACGAAACATGAGGTTAAAAAACGCGCACAATTAATGACAAAAATGTTCTCGGATTTTTTTCTCTCGATAATTTTTTTTGTTTAATACCACACAACATAAAAGATTATTGTTTCTTGAGCTCTTTGTGTAAATGCGGGTTTGTTCTTGTTCACAGCAAAACAGCCAAGCCACTATGATGGCGGCCAACACCAGTGAAATAATATCATGTATGATCGACAAAATTTAACACAAATGTGCCCGGTTGCTGAAGTTTATGGAGCACTGGTTGATGGTATAGGTAGCATAGACCATGTTTTTTAAATTTGATGCGAGAAATATACACAATTCGGATGTGAGATGGTGGTGGATTATGTCATAACATGAAGATATTAACGAACGAATTTCACCAACACCGACGTGGAAAAACGGTTGCACAAAGGAGAAGAGTACAATATTGTATTTGTCCGGACGTATACCGATGCCATTTTTGGTTTCGATGTGTTAGTTGAAATTCAAAAAAGAATGTCATATAGATTTTCCAGTAAAACGCATACACACAGCCGTACACGTCCAGTCAAAATATGGCGCATTATTCTATTCACCAATTTAGTGTTACCACATCTTCACCGTGTGCATCGAGCCGATTATGTTGAATAACTGTTATTACAATAGTACTCTATCTACTATAAAGTACCCGAATTAGATTCTTGATAGCAATCAAAAGCATCAGTATTGAATTGAAAATAAACTTCACCGCTTCCATCTCGATAAAAACACACTTCGAACGAGTCAAAATCTATTGACAATTTAATGTGAGCGCGAACGTGACTTGTTTAGAATTTGTTTTTTATGTAAGTGGAAGCACGCAAGGTTCTGAAAGAACCAGGTAAAGACAATGAAAGTAGAGAACAGGTATGGTCGATCGCCGAATTTGTCTTAAACGCACTCACATTTTATGTCAAAATAATATGAAAATGAGTGCGTTTAAGTACGAAAATCAAATTTTTATGTCCTCCGGGCGGACAATAGACCATACCTGTTTTACACTTTCATTGGGTAAAGACACTTCTGAGTTGATCACGAAACACATATTTTGACAATTTAGACAGGTTTTGTTAAACACACTCATCGCAGATTGTGTGAAATGTCAACTTGATGAAAATCATTTTTTTTTTCTTCAAGTTTTCTTTTCATACAATCTATAATGATGAGTGTGTTTAACAAAACAAGTCTCAATTGTCAAAATTTGTGTTTCATCCGCCTTCGTAAGTGTCTTAACCTGTTCTTTCAGAACCTTGGAGGCACGGGGTCTCAGCGGATTTTCAGATTATGTTTCTTCATGTTGCACGCATTGCAATGTCAAGAATATGTCCAAGGTTTTATATGTCCTTATAAAAGAGCTTGAATTATATGCTAGCGTAGACTGACTTTTAGTACACTAACACTGCACTACTTTGTCAGAGAAATGATCAGTCGATAAGATAGAAGGAAAATGTCAAAATGTGAATGACAGTTACAGCCTATGAGAGAGAATAGGTCTCTTCCAAGTGCAACATTGAAATGTCAATCAACATTTCCAAACAATTTTGTTGACAAAATGTATGAAAAAGCGTTGAGGTTATGATCCTCTGGATGACGTTTGACAGTAAACTGCACTTTGTACATGCACTTGGAAGAGATGCAATTCTCTCGTATACTCTCCAATAGGTGTCAGAATTGAAATGTTCCTCCCTACAGACGTACCAATGTATTATTTCTCTGAGCGTAGTTGGAAATTTGTCTATGTAGATTTTGTAACAAAGAAATCAACGTTTTCTACTTGAAACTGGTGTTTATATCATTTGCTAATCGGAACTGGAGTTTTGTTTTCACGTATTTTGTGCCGGTGCTTCGGGCAACTTGAGAACCCAGAACAATACTTTTCACTTGACATTTGTAAAATGAAAGTTACAAGTTGCTGTAGAACACCGCACTGGTCTTATAATTCAAATAATTTTTACCAGTCGATAAAGTAGATTCTCTGGTAGATTGAAGTGACGTTTAAATGTAAAAAGAAGGAAAAAAAAACAGCAAAATATTTTAACGAGAAAAGAGAAACAACTTTGAGCGGAAAATCCTATTTGCTGCATAAAATACGACAAATACGCATTTCCCATTGACTTAGTGTAAGCATGGCTGTGGACCAAATTCAGTACTCGGAAAAATATTACGATCAAATTTACGAATACCGGTGAGATACCTGTAGATCCATAAATACAGTACACGACAATGTTATGAAAACAATAAATTTCATTGATATTTTCAGACATGTTATTGTGCCACAAGAAATCGCACGAAACGTTCCTAAGACACATTTAATGTCAGAGACTGAATGGCGAAACTTGGGGGTGCAACAGTCTGTTGGCTGGGTAAGTGGATTTGTCTTAACGGAATTGAACGGTAACACAATGCTTGACCGACACGTAATTGTAGGTACATTATATGCTACACGCACCTGAGCCTCACGTTTTATTGTTTCGACGACCGATTGAGACAGATACAGCAGAACAGCGGCAGTAACAAATATTGATACGAGCAGCATGTTGTCTCAACGATATTAGGTGTGATATTAAAAATTTATTAAGTAAATCAGATGTCCCGCGTTTTTATTTACTATCAATGAGAGAGAGTTTCACTAACCTGTAAAGCATCAGCAATCCAGTCGCTAGTTCCTTTAGACGGGTCGTTGGCTAGCAGCCACTCTAACACTTGTTCAGCCATCGCTATGAACCACACAATAAAAAACTATTTGAATTGATCACTACCGCGTTTGGCCATTTATTTGGCAGACGAAAGAAATGAAATTAGAAGCTCAAAGAAACTACACCACATCAAAATAGGTTGAAGTTGTTTACTAATGATAGCTAAATGCGCTAAATGTCAGAGATTGACGTAAACTGTCATTGAAGCAATAATTTATCTACACGTTACTAGATGACGCTGGTGATGGTTTATTTTCGAATTTTCGTGGTAAGTTTATTTATGCACAGCAGGAAGTTTTTACACCACAAGACATTCTCTTCCTTGTTCAGATTAACAATGTCCGTGTTAATGCGTACGTCTAAATTGGTATTTGTGATACTGGATGAGTAAGTACACAGTTCATGAAAAATGTTTGAGAAATTGACACTGCGAAATGATCAACAAAATGAAGCGCGAAGTTTTAAATGTGCCACTGAAATTTTTTTGCTTGATGTGATTTATTGAAATTATTTTTTTCCCGTGCTGGGCTGCAAAATATTGAACCTCAACTATCAAATAATCAATAAATCACATAAAGAAATTTTCAGTCGCTTATTTAAAACTTAGCAATTTTTGAAGAGTGTCGATTTTTCAAATATTTTCCACAAACTGTGTACTATCGTGAAAGTTCATAAACAGTTGGTTTCCCCTACTGAATTTGAAAGGTCTGCCCCTCATGATTATTCTCAATTTTCAAAAAAAAACATAGCTAACGCCGACCCGTACGAAACACCTATTCGTATCAAAAGCCTTTAATGTGAAACTCTTCATTTCTCTTACTTCATTTTCTTCTCTGCTGAAAAACTATTCTTCCTTTTAAATCACTTACATTGTCCACTCTTTGCCTTGTTATCATATACAATTAAATTGCCGGAGGCAATATAGACAGCCCCGTACGAAGTCAAATTTCATAAATTCCTATTTAAACAGCTATATACCGCTATATTTACCTATATTTCACTGTAAATAAACATTTCACAGATAAATATGCTATTATATAGCTCTATATGCCTGTATATAGCTCAATATAGCTGTATATAGGTATATATAGATGTCCATATATGGAATCCCTGAAACCCCTCACACTTAACACAATATTTCCATGTTAACAGAAACTCTCTAAGTATCATTTTTCCCACTTTATATCGTTTTACTAAAATCCAATATGGCCGCCGGCAGCCATTTTGTTAGGAGACCGGAAATAGTACCGACGCTTTAAATTCGTTAATGCCTTTCAAACAAAAAAAAATTCATGAAATTCGGTCAAAATTTACTCGAGATATTGTCAAAATACACCACGTTCACTGTACTTCCGAGTAGCCAGATAAGAGCTCACTCCAAGAAACCTGGCTCACGCTCCGGAGAACATAATTTCATAAAAAAAAATTTCCCTGATTGGTACGGTCAATACCTATCTAATAAAGCTAAAACAGACGAAATATGTTCAAATGTGGCCGACCTGCAAGCAAAAACTGCTTGCCGCCCTGTGCCTGTTCCACACCAAGGGGTCTAACTCACGAGTCGGTCATCCGATTTCCATAAACTTTTTTTTTGTCGATCGGTATTGTAAATACCTTTTATTTGACGTATCACTTACAAGTTTAACGTTTAAATGTCCGATATCTTCGAAAAACCGTAAAGCACTAATTGGGCCACAGCTCGGGAGGGGTCGATCCAAAATCACTCATCTTCGAACTTAGCCTGTCTTTTGACATTACCAAACGGGAAAAAAAGAATTTTCAAAATCGGATGCGTTTTACTTAAGTTATCGTGCAGACAGACAGACGGACAGACGGACAGACGGACGGACATTTTTTTTTCGCGGATTTGGCATCTCTAGACAACCACAATAGGTTTCCCCTTACTCAGGGAGTCCAATTCGACGTGTTACAAACGTATGCGTAAACCTCTAAGACCCCAGTACTTCGTACGGGTCTAAAAAACTTATTTCAACTGCACTCTGTTTATGGATTAGCTTCAATTGACAGTATGAAAGTTGAGATTTTCAACATCAATAGATTGGATTTGAGCAAGGTTCTGAAAGAACCACTTTTGAGTTGATCACGAACAAGACTGTATACTTTGGGGAGGTCACGCAGATGCAGATACGCGGGTTACACACCACGTTTCATACAAAAAATTCACCACGCCATACAAATTTAATTTTGGTGAATTTGTTTATATGGAAATGGTGTGTTCCCGCGTATCTAATAAAATGGCTATCTGTGTCACCTCCCCAAAGTATACAGCCTTGGATCACGAAGGCGTTGAAACACAAATATTGACAATTTAGACGGGTTTTGTTGAACACACTCATTGCAGATTGTGTGAAATGTCAACTTGAAAAAAAATAATTTTCAAGTTTTCTTTTCATAACGATGAGTTTGTTTGACACAACTTGTCTAAATTGTCAAAATTTGTGTTTCAACAACCTTTGTAAGTGGCTTGACCTGTTCTTTTAAAACCTTGGATTTGAGCACTATTTTGTAGTTATTTGTGAACACACCACTCTACATACAATTTGGTGTACTTTGAAGTTAAAAACAATTGTCTTACGACGGAGAAATATCCAGTGTTCCCGACTGTGACTTCTTCTAAAAATTTCCCACTTCTTCTAATTCCTATGAATCGAAACGAAAAATATCGTGTTGTAGCTTGTTTGAAGGGAATTTCAAGAGCTATCAAACGCATGTAAAGTTTTTGAAAAATTTGACCAGGTTGCAGATCTATTCACTTGTAAAATTATCAAGAAAACTGCTTCCACGAAAAATGTGGTTTGCAAAATTTCACAAACTAGTCCAAACCACTTGTATTTGTTTTGAATCTTGCTAAGATCTATTAAAAATCGTTTATGTACATACTTTGATCCAAGGTTCTGAAAGAACAGGTTAAGACACTTACGAAGGCGGGTGAAACACAAATCTTGACAATTCAGACATGTATATTGTTTGAAAAGTCAACTTGACAACAACATTTTTTTTTGTTAAGTTGGAATCGTCATATAAAATTTTCCAAGCGCTACAATTTTGTTGGCGCTACAGGAAAATTATGATCGTGATCAACTCGAAAGTGTCTTAACCTCTTCTTTCAGAACCTTGCTTTGATCGCCATTATTGCAAAAATCATCTGAACTTTGCTGCAATTTTCATACAAAGTTGTAGTGCAACTTCAATGCAGTTGAAATTTCGGACTTTAATGCAACTAAAACTACAGTTAACCGCCATGTTTTTGCACCAGTGAAATAATGACGATCGGCATAACCTCCTCATGTACAGCCTTGGTCGTTTCTCTGTAGTTAGAAAATAACAATCATGATGGTTGAGCTACTGTCGACTAGATGGCTACCAATACTATCTGTCAGTTTCACTTCTGATAATGTGTATTTAACGTATAATACACACTCACGCGACATTAACAACTCCTATAAGTAGACATTTGAGTCATTTGCTCTCCGCGGCGAGCAAGTGAAAAACTAAATGATTCCGTTTTGTGTTTAGAATTTAACTCGATTTGATTTTGATATTACAAATTTTTCCATTCTGTGATAACAGTGCTTACCCCCAAGTACCTCATATAAAATCAGTGTAAATAGGACCGGAAAATGGGTCAAACAGTGACTAGAGAAGATTTTGAGTGGAGCTACACGGAAGAGCCGCATGCCAGTAGGCGGAAAATGATTTTGGAAAAGTATCCGCAAATCAAAAAACTATTTGGCTACGATCCGAATTTCAAATACGTTGCCGGCAGTATGGTGCTCACACAGTTTGTGATGCTGTTTGTGATGAAGGGGCAATCGTGGCCGATTACCATACTGGTGGCGTATTGTTTCGGCGGCGTTATCAACCATTCGCTGTCCCTAGCTGTGCATGAAATTTCGCATAATTTGGCGTTTGGTCACGCCCGGCCATTAGGTACGTTGCAATGTAAACAATAACTAATTGCCGGATGACTAATTACCACTTTAGCAAATCGTATTTTTGGGTATTTTTGCAATCTTCCACTGGGCGTCCCAATGTCGATATCGTTTAAGAAATACCATTTGGAACATCATCGCTATCAGGGTGATGAAGTGATTGACACGGATCTACCAACGCTACTGGAAGCTAAGCTATTTTCCAATACGTTCGGCAAATTCTGTTGGGTCTGTTTCCAGCCGTTCTTTTACATGCGTACGTGTTTCGTCGCTTCCAATCACGGAATTTTTGTTTTTAAAATAAATTTTCACTTCCAGTTCGACCATTGATTGTGAATCCAAAACCACCGAGTCGGCAAGAATTCATCAATTTGGCCATACAATTGGTGTTCGATACGATTGTCGTGTACTTCTTCGGATGGAGAGTGATGTTTTACTTAATCATCGGTACGCTACTAGCGATGGGATTCCATCCGGTGGCAGGACATTTCATTTCCGAACATTATATGTTCGCAAAGGGATTCGAAACGTATTCGTACTACGGGCCGCTCAATTTCATTACCTTCAATGTAGGGGTAAGTGAAGGACTAGATTTTTAGACATGATTCGATCTTCCGGTGGTAAACTAATCCAATTCGAATATGTTGCAGTATCACAACGAGCATCATGATTTCCCCGCTGTTCCGGGCAGTCGGTTACCGGAAGTAAAGCGAATCGCTGCTGAATTCTATGACGATATGCCGCAGCATAATAGTTGGTGTCGTGTCATCTACGATTTTATTATGGATCCAGCGGTGGGACCGTACGCTCGTATTAAGCGAAAGCAGAAAGGACTTAAGTCGTAGAATTTGTGTGGATACCAAAAGTAGTGTTATTTTGTTACTCATTTAAAATTACTCTAAGTCGCACGGATTTTCTATATTTTTTTGGTCTAAAATGGACGGGAAAAAGATTAAAAAAAAATTCCGAGTCGATTGTTGATTCGTTCGATAAGCGGAATTGTAAATAATATCCAAACGGGTATCTTATACAAATTCACATTAATTTCTATAATTCGTCTGATTGCCCTAGAATGAGCTCGATATTTTTCGTTATGTAATCCCTGTATTGTTTCTGCTGATAAGATAAATTCCATTTTTTTGTTTGTGTATTTCCGACATAGTCACAAGCATTTTTTCTTTCTTTCGTTCGTGTTTATCGGTGTATGCATATACTACATCATAATACCTGTCAATGTTATCGCGTATGCAGTATGTACCATATGTACCATATACCTCTACTTACGTGACCAACTACAATATATCTACTATATGTGGCCGATAGTGCTAATTTAGTAGATCGGATAAGACATTTATTACCAAAACAAAGTCGAAAATGAAAAAGTCAATAAAACCAACAAAACAAAATATTGATTCGGAGGCAATAGTAGCGCGATGCGACGTTAAGACAATCAATAAAAATTTATAATCTATTATGGGAAAATGATGATACGTTGGATATTATCGGAAAATAAATGATTCATGCTACAGATCATTTTTATGGAGAAAGGGGTGTACATCTGCTGTCGACTGCAGTCGATGGACACAGGGTAATAAGTACATAAAATGTTAAAACATGCGAAGTAATAGATTTCGTTGATAAAAATTGTTGTATTGCTTGGTCAGTAATTCCTTTATTCAACGAAGGACGAACGCAACGTGTTACCGTTTACGATTCGTGAACGAAACGTTTTACCGTTTACAATCATAGTGCGTTGTTCGTTGTTCGTCCGCACTATGATTGTAAAAGGTAAAACGTTTCGTCACGAAAAACGGTAGTACGTTTCGTTCGCCGTTCGTTGAATAAAATAAATTTTTTCAACAATTTTGGTCAAGTCACAGTAATACAACACTTTGTCAATCAATAGATTTTGTGTTTAAACACTTAGTGCTACTTCTAACAATGGAAGTAACAGATTTTCTACAAATGCAGCGATAATTTTAGTGAATTTCATCACTTTCATTCATCCTTCCCAGAAAATTTTCCGATACTAAAAACCTTCGCCTTGATTAATAGGGCGTATCGAATTTTTAGAATTTTAAGGGCCGCGATAGCCTGTGTGCGGAAAACGTAGATCATTGAAAACTAATTCCAGCCATATGGTTGATGGATCCGAAGGTGCCCGGGAAGAAGTCCCACCGGACGACTTTAACTTTCAAATGGTCATAACTCGGAAAGTTGAGAGTATTTCTGAAAACAATGTTCTAGCAGGATGTAGAGCGTTAAAAACTCTACAAAACTGCCAAAGAAACCGATGGTCCAAAAGGTGTGTCTGTCGAGGTTTTCTAACATCGAAAGTTCGACATTTTCGTTTTTGACTTTTATTTCCTGAGAGACAAATTATTAAGTTTAGCTTTTGGCATGAGGTTGTAGAGGAGGTCGAGTACTACCAGTACACTAGGCATTGTCCCGGTCGGCGATCCATCCGAAACCACTTTTTCAACATTAATGAATGAACTTTTTAAGTGTACCCACGTCGCCCACGAAGCCAGTGCAGACACTGTAACCGGTGTTGCTGAGTCGAGGTAACCCTGGCCAGTAAGTGCACATAATATTCCATAACAGTAGCTGAACTCTTTTACAAAATATTTAAGAATTCGGTGTAGCACATTTTGTACTACAAAATCTGAGAAAGTGAAATTTGTGAGAAAAACAACAAATAATCGTTTTAATTAGTTATTTGACCCACGAACAGTAGTAAGAAGTCGATTTCGTTGCAAATACACATTTTTCGATATTTTTACAAAAGGTTGAACTTCGTGGTATACCGTGTCAATATAATGTGCTACATCGAGATCCCAAATATTTTGTAAAAGAGTTCAGCTACTGTTATGGAATATTATGTGCACTTATTGGCCAGGGTTACCTCGACTCAGCAACACCGGTTACAGTGTCTGCACTGGCTTCGTGGGCGACGTGGGTACGTACACTTAGAAAGTTCATTCATTAATGTTGAAAAAGTGGTTTCGGATGGATCGCCGACCGGGACAATGCCTAGTGTACTGGTAGTACTCGACCTCCTCTACAACATCATGCCAAAAGCTAAACTTAATAATTTGTCCCTCAGGAAATAAAAGTCAAAAACGAAAATGTCGAACTTTCGATGTTAGAAAACCTCAACAGACACACCTTTTGGACCATCGGTTTCTTTGGCAGTTTTGTAGAGTTTTTAACGCTCTACATCCTGCTAGAACATCGTTTTCAGAAATACTCTCAACTTTCCGAGTTATGGCCATTTGAAAGTTAAAGTCGTCCGGGGGGACTTCTTCCCGGGCATCTTCGGATCCATCAACCATATGCCTGGAATTAGTTTTCAATGATCTACGTTTTCCGCACACAGGCTATCGCGGCGCTTAAAATTCTAAAAATTCGATACGCCCTATTGATTATATCCAGTCCATTTCAGCGGATGTTCCCTCAAGGAACATCTAATGTTGCACACACGAACAAATTAAAATTCTTGTTGTTTCTTGAACAGAAAATCATGGCTGGATAACAATTTTCGGTAAAATCATTCCATAAAGTGCCTAAGATATACTCTTCATTCGCAATGATCACTCTTAACGCGTCGAATGTTCCTATAGTCAATGCCAAAATTGTGCTGCGACCACCGCATATGTGGTCTTATATAAATCACTTCCCAAGCTGTCAACGTCTGCAACACTTGGCATTTTTATAAGAAAAATCTAACTTGACGAAAAAACGAAATTTTCGTCGAATTAGATTTTTTTGCAAAAACACCAAGTCTGCCAGAAGCTGTCAGTTCCGACCTATATCAAAATGTATGGAAAATCTTCAAAATGTATGAAGTAATAGATTTCTGTATCAAATTTTGAGCAAAAATAACAGTAATAAGGATTTCATGGCGAAACGTTGATTGTGTCAAGGACATAGTCGTACATAACAGACATTTATAGAACTAAATTTTATTTTCGCAATATAACTTCCATAATTTCCACTCAAGACCTGAGCAGGATTTTAACGGCCAATGGCCAGTTTTCTATCATACGCCTCTCAGTTTTCCTGTCTATTTTCGTTGTTAGATTTTCCTCATATTTCAATTGCAAAAATTAATTCATTTTCGTTCATTGTCGGTTTGATAAGATCCCAATCAGTATCCGACCTGATTGGAGCTAATCGATTTCTTTCACTTTAAATTGCATAACGTAATAATTGTGCTGTTTCCACTCAAAAACATGCTTTTATTGGTCTGCTCGTTCATTTGTATCTATCACAAAAGCAGCATGAAATTGTGTCACTATAAAATTTTATCTTGATGCTACACATCACTCGAAACTGCACCGCCCACTTAAAATACCTCTAGCCCAGAGCACTGCAGTACAATTGCTTATTATTATTACCGTGTGCCAAAAAAATAGATTTGATAAGAATGGTTTTTTGGGTTCAATCAAAATTGCAATGTCTCTTCGGTATCGCTTTCTGTATTTATTAGCTACGATCAATTATAATATGAACAACAAAACACTACAGTTAAATTTCACCGTAATAAAAGCCGTGTGTTAAGTTTCTTGTTACCAAATAGAATTATTTTATCTGCTTTAGTCACATTTATAATTGTAATCTAAGAACGATTTTCCTACAAAAGGGCGACAACAAAAACAAGCGATGAATGGTTGATTTCATATACAGCAAAATCTATGTTACAACGATGTTAAAGCCATTACAGAACTCAGGTTAAAAATGAAAAGTCTGTCGGCTTCGCCCTCGGATCAACAAAATTCACACGCAGAATCTATTTTTCGTCTTTTTATACTTAGTTAGGTAATAGTATGACAAGAAACAAGAGGTAAAAACTCTGTATTTCGTGTATATTTCGTTGATCTGAGGTGAAGCCGAGGTAAATAAACAGACAAAAATGAGATTTTAAGAGCGTACAAGGGTTTAGCTGTGGACATAAACCAAATACTATGACGCCACCTCTTTTAATTCAAGTGAAATGCTCATTGTGTCTTCAATAACAAAAGAATCTGGAACATCGAAGACGGCCACCATAGAAATAGTGTGAAAGCAAGATGGCCGCCGTGGTAGAAAAATTTTTGATTTTTATTAATTTAATCAAAACAAAAAGGAATTTTAGAAATAGGAAAACACATTTTCGTGGTCAGCGACATAAGGAACGGTTTTGATATAGCAACTTATGTGTTTATTCTCGATGTACTGCCGAAAAAATGTACCTAAAGTGGAAAAAAATTTTGCCTTGCAGACGTGTTTTAATTGTGAAAAATAATTGTGAAAATCAAGTAATTTTATAAATGCGAAAACAAATTTCTGTTAAGTAAGGCTCAAATTAATCGTTAATTCCCTTTTTGCTGTATTCCATCTCTTGAGTCCTGAGAATTATGTTCCTAAATATGCCCTATTTTTCGCGCAATTTTGGTTCTTGTCCAAAGCTAAACCCTTGTACCCTCTTAATGGATTTTACATGCTGAGGGCGAAAGTAGTGCTTGAAACAGGAAAAATACGATTTTCGATACATGGATTTTATATCAATCTGTTCAAAAATACTTTGACCAAAAGAAGTAATACGTTGGAGAATATGCGTCTGCCGGTTGTATGTGAAAGGTTGATTATGTTTGTATTAACTTTATGGAAACGGTTAGTCATCTGCTATCGACTATCGGTTGCGATACGCTTGCCGTTTCTAAAGGGTTAACGCTAAGACTTCTGCATCCCTTCCACAATGCAGAATCTCAAATTGGAGTAGACATAAAATTTTATTGTAAATTGGTTTGTTTCCGATAAAGTATTTCATTTCCTGTTGCCATAAGTGATGGCTTTGATAATTATAGTTAACAGAAAAAGTGTTTTTCATATGTGCTGTGTGATTAACCTTATTTTCTTCACTCGAAACCCCATGATAAAATGACGTTTTGTTGACGCTTTGTCTTATGACAGTTCGGAGGAGAAAATGTTTATTTTCTTCCTTCTTCATTTGACAGGTTAGAAAAGTGAACTTTACTTCCCCGAACTGTCACCTTTGTTTTTGTTTCGGTGCAACACAATTTGATGTATTGGTTTCGTGGAGAAAAACGGTTACTGATGCCGTGCAAGCATGAAAAACTGGAAAAAATGTAAAATTCCAACAAGAGCGATTCGCGGTCCTCCCTCCGCTCTGGCAGCAAAACTTCTTATTGGAATTTCCCATTTTCTTCCCGGTAAACAAAAAAATATTTTCTTCAGAATAAAGGTAAATTTTTCTACTGGAAATGAATTATAAATATAAGATACGATATACACATCAGCAGAGAGAGAGAGAGCATATAATATGTATGTTATGTATAGAGATTTGTATATATTTATTTATATATTTCTAAAAGTGTAATAAAAGAAATGGTTTTGCATATTGTAACTGAACACGAAACTTTTCTTGATTGTTTTCCTTTACGTTTTTTTTTCCACTCTCTGTTTCCTTGTTGCTTTCCTACCATTCGGTTATCAAATAGTAGCGCCCGATATAATTGAATGGAAATTATTGTTCTTTGATTAGGTCACGATGAGTATCACTATATGTATATGTCTGAATCGAAGTTTCTGAATATATATACTTAAGCGTGACAAACAATGTCAATATATGCGGTCATGATAATGTTTTAGCAAGATAGTTACGAATAAGCCGGAGAATGTATTCTATTCGAGTTTGCATGTTTGTGTTTCATTAATTGGAAGTGTTGCCTCTATTTGGTTTACGATAAAAATGTTTTCTTTTTTTTATTTACTACTGATATCTGTCTCTCAATCATCGCAAATTATCTTTTACCCGTCTAAAGTTCAACTATGCTATGTTTGAATATCGATTCGATTATTAATTTGAATCACAGTTTCGGTTGTTTATTTTTTATTTTTAGAATACGTAATTTGGGCCTTGTGTTTACGCAATTTTATTAGCGAAGTAGATTCTTTACACATTCGAATTGGATTTGATTTAATGAATGAATTCATTGTGGCAGATGCGTGATCATCAGTAATATATATACCTAATAGTAACATATAGTGTGGGACCAACGATTCGAAACTTAGTTTTAATTGTAGTCCGTTCTGGAAATGTTCACTCTCTCCAAAAAAAAGGTTGAGAAAAGAACCTTTAGGGTGGGCTTCCGCGATGGCTTCCCTAACACTGACCTTATGCGTTTACTACAAATAAATACAGTTTGTTCAAAAATGAAATGCACAGTTTTTAGTATTTCGAGACATTTCAAAATTGCAATCTGTCAGATAGTAAAGGATGCGTTTAATTACCCGGCGCATTAAAAGATTTGAAATTTGAATGATTTTTTCCACAGCTACAGATTTTTACATGTTAAGTTTCTTACATTTTTTGCAGATAGCATTTTAATAGTAGGAAACTTAGATTTCGTAGGAAGAATTCGCGGACGGAAAAATGTAAATTTATTTTGAGTCTGAGTAATGAGTATTGTTCAACATCTATGATTTCTCTTAGATCGTGTTTCTATTCAAACAAATCGATGGTCTTTGAATACTCAAATCTGTAGAAAGACCGTCTGCTTCATGTATTTAGCAAATTTTTGACAAGAAGTTTTATCGGCACTTGAAGTATTAGAACCCCGAATAAGCATCAGGGAAAAAAAATTCTCAACAATTATTTTCTACAAATATATAAATAACTATTTGGCACAAATATGTAAATATTTGTAACAAATAAATTCGCAATTTATTTGTGACAAATATATAAAATATAAAATAATTTTAAATTATTTGTTATAAACATTTTAAATATTTCTGACAAATAAATTCCAAATTTATTGTGACAAATATTTAAATTATTTGTGACACATATTTTATAAATTTGCAACAAGTATTTAAATTATTTATTAGAAATAAATTCAAAATTATAAATATCATAAATATTTTAAAAAAATTGTGACAAATAATTTAAAATATTTGTCACAAATAATTTTGAATTTATTTCTCATAAATATTTGAAATATTTGTGACAAATATTTAAACATTCGAACCAAATTTTCAACATTAAATTTGCTTCGAATAATTGAAGTTTTTTCCGTGATGATTTTTTGCTGCTAATTGAAGTTGAACAGTTAGCCGCTGTACAACACCATCGATTTCTTTGAATAAAGACACGATCTAAGATAAATTATAGATGTAGAACAATACTCAGACTAAAAATAAATTTACATTTTTCCGTTCGCAAATTCTTCTGACGAAATCTAAGTTTCCTACTATTAAAATGCTATTTGCAAAAAATGTAAGAAACTTAACATGCAAAAATCTGTAGCTGTGGAAAAAAACCATTCAAATTTCAAATCTGTTAATGCGCCGGTTAATTAAACGCATCCTTTACTATCTGACAGATTGAAATTGTCAACTGTCTCGAAATACTAAAAACTGTGCATTTCATTTTTGAACAAACTGTAATTATTTTTATCTACCGAGAACGATAATCTCGATGTAATTCCTTGAGAGCAAATTTGTTTATCTCGGTAAATCTATTCTTGGCAGATAAACACTCTCGGCTTACATGGCTTCCAAATATCGTTAAAAAAATTTAGACAGAGGTGCATAATCTACTATGGACTGTAAACTAACAGAAGATATCGCTGTAATGGTGTACGCCTATGCCTCGTCTCATCCCACCACACAAATTTAAAATTTGAAGAAGAAACAAAAAATGTGTACGACTGACCAAGGTTCTGAAAGAACAGGTTAGGACACCCACGAGGGCGGCTGACACACAAATTTTGACAAATAGATGCTATTTATTGAACATACTCATTACAGATTGTTTGAAATGTCAACTTGAAGAAAAAAAATAGTTTTTATCAGGTTGACATTTCAAACAATCTGTATTGAGTATGTTCGATAAATAGCATCTATTTGTCAAAATTTGTGTGTCACCGCCTTCGTGATCAACTCAGATGTGTCTTAACCTGTTCTTTCAGAACCTTGCGACTGACATCATTATTGCGAAAGGTCGTTGAGACTAGAAGTAACAACAATAAATGAGGTCAGCATTTTTCTAGTGATCAAAACTCACGATGGTCAGTTCCACCGAAACATCCTATCCATCGTAAAGTCTAAAATTATGTGAAATATAAATGGTGAGTTCAGTAATACATCAGATATTTGGACAAACGGTAACACTGAATCCTAAGAATGAAAAATTACAAAAGGATAAGGGAAACTTAAAGCGATAAGAGAGAGTGACCTGCACGTCTTGTTTTTCTTAAAAATGTACGAATCGTACCACAGATCACTACTAAACGTCCACAAATATTTTGATACTTTTATAGCCTACGTCTCGGAGCTATTAGTGAATTTTTTGAGCTTGGCCCCTTGAATACATTAAACAAACAGAAAATTGTTGTGAAAGCCCTTTTCTTCCCCTTTAAAATGACACCAAACGCGCCTTTTTTGAAAAAAAAAATTGAATTTTTGGCACTTCTAGATCTGCCAAAAATCAAATTTAATTTCAAAAAAGGTGTATAGATCATCTTCAAGTTACGGTACTTTCAAACGTAATCTCAGATAATTTTCGTTGTGTTTTATTTAACCCAAAATTTTATGTCAAAAAGGAGCTGTTATTTGAGTACTAAATTTCAAACGGCCTTGAAGCTGATCTATTTACTTTTAGCCCCGTACGAAGTACGAAGGGGCTTATAGGATTACGATGCCGTGTGTAATTGATGGAATTCGAAGCAGACGGTAAGGGCAAAGTGTTTGCCTATGTTCATAGATGACGAATCCGCAATAAAAATTTGGGCCGTCTGTCCGTCTGTCCGTCTGTCTGTCACGTCGATATCTTGAGTAAATCAAATCCGATTTCAAAATTATTTTTTTTCCCTGAAAGATAGTCAAAATAGTGAGACTAAGTTCGAAGATGGGCATATTCGGGTCGGCCCTTCGTGAGTTAGGGCCACCTAAGTGATTTAAGGTCTTTTGGTGATATTTATGGCAAAATAAACGATGGAAATGTAAATGACACAGCAAATGATAGGTATTGTCAATACCAATCCAGGATTATTTTTTTTTAATCGGGTGAGTGGACCGATAGTTAGGACCTTAGAAGTGAAAAGCTACTAGCGCCCTATGTGTATTTTACATAGAACTCAAATAAATTTAATCTGTTTTTCGTAATTTTTGTTTCATTTGGAAGGTAATCGAACGCCGAATAGAAAGTTGTTGAAAAAAAATTAAATTTGGGTCCTTGGACTAAGGCTACTACTTGGGCCCTATGTGTATTTTACATTGAACTCGAGTAAATTTCATTCGTTTTTCGTAATTTTTGTGTCATTTGGAAGGTAATCGAACACCGAATAGAATGTTGTTGAAAAAAAATTAAATTTGGGTCCTCGGACTGAGGGCGATACTAGGCCCTATGTGTATTTATACTCAATAAATTAAAATTTTAGGGCTATTTGAAATTTTTGTTTTATTTGAAAGGAACGTCGTACGGGGCTTCGTAATTGCGCTATGCGCAATTTCTAAGATGTCCACATTACATAATAATTTTACTTTAACTACTTTAACCGGCGCATCGGCTTACGGTCAAAGTAGGGTGACAGACGCAAAAGGGTCACGTACGCAATACATATACGGGTTTGTACGGGGCTCAGTCGCAGCAAACGCTCCGACTGTTCTGATGGCTCGTTTTTTTATGGAAGGAAAGGGCTTTTCGAACAAAATAGTATGTGGTTGATTTAGTCAAGGAGCTAAGCTCAAAAAATTCACCAATGATTCCGACGTAGGCCATAAATATTTTTAAAATCTCGAGGCAACACCCTCCCCGACGCACTCAAAAATCTAAATCCCCCTAAATATTTATTTAATAAAATTGAGAACGGAACCCGTCAATCCAATTTACGCTATCCATGATCGATGTACGCATTTCTTCTTTATTTTCTTACACTGAATTTACTTTATTTTGAATTTTTACCGCTCTAATTATTTCCAGTGTTCTCAAAGCCTTCGATGAAAAAATACACTCGTCCAGGCGGTCTTCAACTCCACTTCAATTAAGCTTACATTTTGATTGAACCTTCATCAATCCTCAATTTTCAGTTGTCATTTTTCGACTCATCTCCTGACGACAATCTAAAATAAAGTGGAATCTGTTGCTCTCCACCCTAAAATTGTTGGTATTTTTACTTGGGTATATCGGCAGAAAATCCAAAGAAAAACAAACTTCGATGCCGCAATATTTCGCTCGTTTATTGAGACCTTCTTCAGGTGTAAAACAACTTAAAAACTAAATGGAAAAAAAATTACTTGAAAATATCACAGAAACATTGCAAAAATGTAAGAAAAACTACTCCACCCTAAAATGGCTATTTAGCACTGCAACTATTAAGTATATATAACACTAACACATACACATACGCAGTAGATGCATTTGACAAAACGCATTAAATGTATGCATTTAACACATCCAAAAAATAGAAGAAATCAACTATCAGGTACAAACGCCATCGTCATCGTGTTACGTGCCATCCTGACAAAGAAATCATTATTCCACTAAAATGTTTCTAAAAATCTTAATAATTGCTTTTGGTTGCTGTAATTTTGTAATTGCTGATGGGCTGACGGATGGAACGGCGGTAAGTCACTTAATAAATGATCTTATCGCTTAAAGGTCAAGTTCAACGTTTTACAATTTACATAAAGTCTGCTGATGCGAAAATGATCACAAAACAGCTACTCTCTGTTAGCGAAACGACCTTTGTAATTATGGACATCACCATCACTGAAAGATCATATCCGCCACTAATGGTACATGACGCTAATATTGGAAGCGGAATGGACATTACATTTTAATAATTTGACTCTATATATTCAGATGATGAGTGTTATGCTAGTGAAAACAATGGACTGCGACGTTCAACCCTCTGTCATTCATGTTTTTCCATCTTTTTTCGAGGAAATTCCAGGTGAACCAGTTGTTTCGTTTACAAAGTATTGATATGGAGTTGTTCTCTTTATTAATGTTGTGTTTGATATAGTTCTGGACTTAAGCGCCTCGAACAGCAGTCAGGGTTTGATATTAAGCCCTTCGACATCGGCATTTAAATTTAATTTTGCGGAAAACACGTAAGAGAAGCATGTACATTATTTTGGATGTTGTCACAGCGCTGCTTCAGAAGCAGTGCTTAGCTATGATGTTGTGTTCTTTTTAACAATTCGTTACAGTCTAGAAGCTGTCCCGTCGCCATTTATGATTCCATTGAATATAGTCGTAAATAAATCCAGAAAGCCGAATGCTGATAGAAGTACAAATTACTTTGTCATGGTAAATATTAACAGTTTAACCTATTACAGACGGCTGTCATCTGTTATCGACAACGACAGCAATAATAAACGACAAGCTCTCACTAATGAGGTCTGATATAGCAAAAAGTATGTTCAAAACAAATGAAGTAAAAGATTTCTGAAATCAATCTCTGAAAATCTTCGATCAAATGAAGTACTAGATCAGATAGAAAACTGTTAATATGCATGCCGTCTGTGACAGGTTAATTGTTCATCGTTCCGCACATAACAATTTAATTTAATATTCCAGTTTTCTGTGACTGTCCGTTCGGAGGAGATGGAGGGAATGTATAAAATTTACCTGCATTCCAACGTAGCAGTGGAAACGAAACCTTATGTGAGGACCGAGTTTCTTACTGATCCAAGCAACGCCCTCCAAGAACAGACAAAGGAACAGATTTTATTAACTGTCATTGACCTGTTATTTTGTGTGGAATATCCGAACAGTCTGAGACTACTTTTGGACTACTGCGTCGCGGAGACTCCTTATTCAAATTCTGTTCTTTTGCCGGTTCTTGGAGTGCGTTGATCCAAGGAGTTGATTTTTGACGTGTTTTTTCAGGTTATACCATCGCACAGAAATTATTTCGAATTATTCCATGGCAGCCTAAAAGTGTGTTACAAGATCCTAGTTATACTTCTAATGGTTTTCGTATTGCGTTGGACTGATGTGTTAGTAATGTTTTACTCCTTACATAAGACGGCGGATCGATCAATGAATATACAAACCAGGTATGGTCTGTCGGACAGACTCTGTCCATTCAAACCGGAGGACATAGCGATTTCATATGAACAAACTCACGTCTCATGAGAGGTGAGTTTGTTTATATATGAACTCGCTATGTCCTCCGCTACATACAAAGTTTGACATTTGACCATACCTTGTGTTGACGTTCATTGGGATCGATCAAGACGTTGACATAATAAATTCGCTTTTACACAGCATTTGCATTGTATAACCAATACTCTTTCTAGCATTCAAACTCTCAGCTCTCTGTGTCAAATTCACATCTTATTTCTTTGTATTTGTCTATGTTTGTTTGACTATGTTGCAATCTACATGTGTGCATCAGTTGAAAACAGCTGAAGTAAATTCATGATGAAATTTCACTGACTCTGAATGACAGTCAGTGACTGTACGAAACCGATTGCGAAGGCAAACAAAACTTGGAGCAAGTAAGGCTTTTTAGTGTTTTGCTCCGTTATTTTGGTGCGCAAAAATTAAATAAAGTTTAAAATTTGTGCACGTTGACATTGCTTTAAAAGAAACGCGGCACGGCAACTCCATCACGAAAAATCCAATGTCAAATTTGTCAAAATAAGGTGTTACTCTGACTGCGTCAAAACGAAATTTGTTTGCTAGCGAGGGTATTGGCTTAGTTCATTCATTCATTTGTATGACGAGTCTGCCATTTCAAACGTCTTTGAGGTTTTTTAAGGTTTTTGGTCATGCATTCATGCAATTTCAATCATATTGAACAATTTGTGACAAACATTTTTGATTGTTTATCATCCGTAAGATCCATGACTTTCAGCAACGCACCTCAAGCATGAGTGGTACTCTAAATGTGGTACTGAAACTTGGCAGTGTGTCACACAACTGTAAAACATTTTCACGTAAAATGGAGTACTTTCTGCAGTTGACCATACTATGATCAGTTTTGCTTCTAGTGCGTTGCTTTCAGTATTGGTACTAAAAATCTAGTAATTTTGCATATTTTTCTAAAAAAATCTATTAGACGAGGAAGTGCGTCTGCAAAGTTTACAAATCGTAATCTTAACGCATCATTTACTCAACATGAACCTTTATTTCAGATTTTCGATAATAACTAGACGTAACTACGATTCCATACGTAACATCCGATTACATGAAATACTTTTATTGGCTCTGGTTTATCCCCTCAGACTGGGGACTGTTTATCCAGTTAGTATGGAGGTGGCCAAATCTCCCAACGGCATTCTCTTTTTCTGGTAAGATACTACGAACTTCTTATTGACAACGCGTTGAAAAATTAAGCCCGACAACCTTCTATCAGCATGTGACGATATCAAATTAAGCTGTTACAGACGGCTTTCATCTGTTATCGACAACGACAGCAATAATAAATGACAAACTCTGCCAAATGAGGTCTTATATAGCAAAAATCGTGTTCAAAACAAATGAAGTAAAAGATTTCTGAAATCAATCTATGAAAATCTTCGATCAAATGAAGTAATAGATCAGATATTAAAACTGTTAATATGCTTGCCGTCTGTGGCAGGTTAAGTCAAATTTACATTTACACAACATACAACGATCAATTCATTTAAATGATTTCGCGTCGTTTATTAACGGCTACCAGTTATTTACGTATCTGTTGTGGACGGTATATTTTAGGCAATTTCGCGAGTTGTAACCCGACCGAATTGAGCAAAAATGCCTAAAATAAACCGTCCACAACAGATGCATAAAACGCAAGAAAAATTCCGAAATTTATGCCTGACAAAAAAAAATATTTTCATTGACAAAGTGTTGTTTTGCTTTGACTTGACCAAAAATTGTTGAAAAAATTTCTTTTATTCAACGAAGGGCGAACGAAACGTGTTACCGTTTACGATTCGTGACGAAACGTTTTACCGTTTACAATCATAATGCGGACGAACAACAGGACAAAACAATGCTGATTTCGGCGTGTCACGCCATCATCAGTGCACCTATGTCTTGCGATGACTATGTGCATATCAGCACGACACAAACTGAAGTGAGCGAGCAATCACTTCAATAGTACGAGCATTATATACACTTTTTCGTCATTTGTTAAAACTCTTTGTTTTGTTTTTTGTGCTATATCTCTCACATACAGCTTTTGTGGATCTCTCACATCCGACAATTTGTTTTTCGGCAATTTTAGTGACAATAAATAAATTGTTACTAAAACCGCGCAGAGTATGGCAGCCGTGGCGCCACCCACAGCTGCGATGCCAAACTTCAAAAAGCATCGATACAATTTTTAATAAAATTGTTGTATTGCTTGGTCAGTAATTCAACATTGACAAAGTGTTGTATTGCTATCAATGTTGAATTACTGACCAAGCAATACAACAATTTTATTAAAAATTGTATCGATGCTTTTTGAAGTTTGGCATCGCAGCTGTGGGTGGCGCCACGGCTGCCATACTCTGCGCGGTTTTAGTAACAATTTATTTATTGTCACTAAAATTGCCGAAAAACAAATTGTCGGATGTGAGAGATCCACAAAAGCTGTATGTGAGAGATATAGCACAAAAAACAAAACAAAGAGTTTTAACAAATGACGAAAAAGTGTATATAATGCTCGTACTATTGAAGTGATTGCTCGCTCACTTCAGTTTGTGTCGTGCTGATATGCACATAGTCATCGCAAGACATAGGTGCACTGATGATGGCGTGACACGCCGAAATCAGCATTGTTTTGTCCTGTTGTTCGTCCGCATTATGATTGTAAACGGTAAAACGTTTCGTCTCGAATCGTAAACGGTAACACGTTTCGTTCGCCCTTCGTTGAATAAAAGAATTTTTTTCAACAATTTTTGGTCAAGTCAAAGCAAAACAACACTTTGTCAATGTTGAATTACTGACCAAGCAATACAACAATTTTATTAAAAATCTTTTCAGTTTGGGTATAATATTGCTGTATAGAATTGGCTATGTTATCTGGGAAAGTAGAGATCAACTGAACTTCTATCGAATAGACAAGGTAAAATGCGTTAGTGCAAACTCTTTTTTTAATTGAACAGCATAAAGTATTGAAAGAAATTTAACTACCAAAAGGTATTTCACTTATTCGTTTACTTGATGATGGCCTTTGTTATTTTGCGAAGTTGGGACAACACGGATTTATTCGCACAGATAAGAGCGCTCTTTTCTATCTTTTTTATATTTAATTTCATGGTAATGTATTCATTATATTCATTTCATTAATTAACCGAAAGAAAAACCTAACCTGAAAAATTCTTGATTTTCTATATTACAGGAATTCTTTGTCGTCATAGAAGCTATGACGTAAGTTTTATTTCGATTGTTCTTTTTTTTAAGATTTACGTAAAATAAACCAGGCAGGATGATTTGACGAGGGATCTAATATTCATAAGTCCGATAAGTGAGTCATTAGTAACTATGCACTTTTTTAAATGGCTGCGCTTGTATATGTATATATATACTCGTATGAAATCATTTCACGCACACATTCAAACTTGTGCAATTCTGACTAACTTATCCGACTAAAGTTGTAATACCTTTTATTGCCTGCCCCATGCGAAAATTGACTATTACACGCCTGTTTATCTGCGAAAGTGATCCATTACACTAGGGATATTTGGGGTTTATTTCAAGTTGACAGTTCTTTCAAGTAAAATTTGCCTTGCTTTCATTTTATCTTTTTTGTTGAATGAATCGATCGATCGAATATAAGAAGTGTCGGTAAAATAAAAAATGTTTGGTAAAAATATTGATCGATGAACACAGTTATTTGAGAAAAACTTATTGCGCAAGCAATCTGGTTACAGCACACTTTTACGCAATGGTAACCAACGCAATTGTAACCACTGTTGCGACAATACTAATGTAACACGAGTGCTGTTTTCGGGATCAATTTTTTAGGAGACGTGTAGCGTGTGAGCCGATTTCTTCAGTACAATTTCTGCAGAACAGCCGTGTATTAGTCAATTTTCGCATGAGCAGGCAATAAACCAGAATACGTTGGATGCTGCGACGTAATTCATTGCTCTCGGACACATTTTTGTAGAACTCGCAAACTCACTCGTGTTTTTGAGCAACAAGCTTCGGTAACTGTTTTCTCGACAAGTGTAGTTGCATACCTCGCCTTCGGCTCGGATATGCAAACTCTACACTTGCCTTGAAAACAGTTACCGAAGCTTGTTGCTCAAAAACTTACTCGTGAGTTTGCTCGTATCACAAAATTGTGTCCTTGTGTAATGAATTACTTTCGCAGCATCCAACGTAATCTACTATTATCACATACGCGCGGTGTTTGGATGTCAAAATTACTTAACTAGAAGTTTCGTTCAAAAATTACACTTCAGGTCTATGTTGTTGTCTCGTTTTCGCTTATGTGATAAAATAGAGTACAAACTTGTCACTATCAGTCTCGGCAAGCCTCGACTTCTTCGTGACAAGTGTGTAATATATATTACATGCCAGGTGCACTTTACATCACTGTTTGTGACTGTGAAATAGTAGATTACTGCAGAGGCTATGTAAATAGCCGATTACTTCTTTCTTATTTGAACTTTCAAAAATGAACCGTTCCTGCCTAGTTTATTTTACGCAGCCGTGCGATGAGCCTTGTGACACGCATGCCAATATATTCTGTTTTCCAAAGACCTCTATAGCCTCTTATCAACCATTATTTAATGAAAAACCATTTCTTTCAGTTCTTATATAAAAAATTGCCGAGAAGAAGCTCTTTCTGATCAACAAAAAGAAAGAATTCAAATTTTACCGGATATAATTGAAAAGGATTACCTCCCACTATTTTATTTCTACGTACTGTACACTTTCGTGATGACGTTCAATGTCATTCTGGCAGTAATGACATTTCTTGAAGCACCAGCCCATTTATTCTGGATTCAAATGTTCATTGAAATGCTACTACAATGTACGTGTGTCTGGACGCTTTGTGCAATGTGTTCAATTTTAAGGGAATTTTTGACAAAACTTTACATCTATGAACCCGGAACGGCTGAACATTACAACATTATATTTTTCTATATAAATTTGGTAAAATGTGCAGAATCGGCCATTAGTAGTAAATGTGTAGAGTCTACCGAACCCTCCAACAACATCGACCCACTTGATAACAACAATGAAAGTGCTCAGAACAATTGGGAAAACGAAATGGAGAAGGGTTCTCAGAAAAAAGCAGCACCAACATCTACGACGAGCAATGTCAAACATATATTGTGTACGCTGTTTGGTTATAAATTTTTGATATCTTGGATCTTTTATGTCATGGTAATTAGCTTCGTGACCTCTGATCTATTGGACAATGGACATACATCAGAAATAAATAAGATAAATAGCGATTCAACTTAACTTTGAAAAGGTGTTGATTCGTCTTAACGAAATCAAAATCAGTAATTTGTCAATTTCAAGAAAAACTAAAAATTATTCAAATAAATACAAAAGCAAGATCAAAGTCTTTCTTTCTGAAGATTTCTGGATGCCGTTTTCAGCATTGCTTCGACATTTCAATATTTATGGCCGCATCAAGTTGACCTGTCACGTATGGCTATTCATCTGTTATCGATATTGACGACAAAAACAATGACAAGCTTTGGGTAATATGGTCATTTATACAGTAAAATGCATGTTAAAAAATTGAAGTACAAGATTTGAAATCAACAAATTAAAAATACTTTGATCGATGGAAGTAATAGATTCGATGGTATTGTTGGTCAAATGCTTGCCATGTGTAACAGATTAACAAAGAAATCGGCATACAAGATAATCGTTTGCATACAATTGGCTTTGGATGTAACCGAATGGAATTACGTTTCTCCGTACGCATTTTGTGCTACAATGTTTTACTAACTGAGACAATCGTTTGGATGCGATTAGAGTTGGATGTGACCAAACGAAATCGTGCTTCGTCAATAACGTTTGTTTTTACGATGTATTCCCATCCTGTCTAAAAGAATTTGGCTGAGAATTTATTGTTGCGTGTTCGAAAGTACATGGAGGCGTTCAAGTTTGGGGAAAAATTGTAAGTGAATCTTGAGATTTTTTTTTTGCTTGTTGCTCGAGTGTTGACTGCATTTTTACTGCTGTGTTTTGCTACGCTAGGGGTTTCTTCGAAGAAGTTTTCTGTTTATGTCCAAAATTTCCATCGAAATTGTAAACTTTTTAGCACGTGGGATTGTAGCCCTTGTCTTCGGCTCGGGTTATAAACTTCCCACTGGCCAAAATACTTTGGAATGTACTATTCCCTCGCAACAATACACTCTTGCAGTTTACAGTCAAATGTCTGTTTTCAAATACTATTTTAGGAAACGTAGTGACTATTCGCCCGTACGGTCGAATAGCATTCTTATAATACTGACACTATTCGCCCGTACGGACGAATAGTACTCTTATAATACTACGACTATTCGCCCGTACGAATTCTGCTTAAATTGCACCAGTGTGAGTTTCTGGGCCTTAGAATCATAATTCGACGTATTTTGTCACTGCACCTACGATCGAAAAGTGATTGCTCAGAAAAGCTCAAATTGTTGCAATGTTTTTATTTTGTTTTTCGTCTCATTATGATCCTTACGGCACAGAAAACGTAGTTCGTGACTTGTGACGAAAGCAGAATTTTTTCAGGACACGTCTTAAGCTTGTCCTAACGAGGCGAAGACGAAAAATACTATTTGCATACCAGAGTCTTCCCATGTCACTTTCCATGAATCTTTGGTGTCGAAGATGTGTTCGTGTACTTGCGTTGCTGTGGCGATAGACGGTTTCCGGAATTACAGCCGAGAGGTATGTTGGGAATCGACAGGACTTTTTGGTATTCTCTAGAAAAGCATATTGCCTTCTTACTTCTGGTGGTACTTTATCACAGAGAGCGTAGAGCCATGGCAGAGGTTTGGATCCGACCGTACCAGTTACGATTCAATGGCTTCATTGAGTTGTGTGTCTACTTTTTGTGTGTGTGCGCTGTTTATCCACGAGGAGCAGCAGTATTCATCGTATTCATTGTTTGTTGGCACGATGCGGATACACCCCAAGTGGTGCCGGTTAATTTGTTCAGCAAGTTTTTTCTTGTGCTGATTTTCTTCTTGTTTCAAAGTTAGAGAACGGTCGAGCGTGACTCCCAAATAGGCTGGATTGAATTCATGTTTTAGACACGAGACGTTGAACCAGATTCTTAGCTCTAAGGAGTCTGCGCGGTTGTTCAGGTGAAAGGCCGATGCGACGGTTTTCGATGCGTTTGGAATTAATCTCCACTTCCGGCAGTATTAAACGTAATTTACCATGTCTTCGTTCAATGTTTTGTTCAATTCTTGGAATTTTTTTGTGGTGGAACGCATATGCTTTGTCATCGGCGTACAAAAACTTGCGAAATTAGCGTGTGCAGTTTCGATGTAATTGGTGAGCGAAAGGACCTGGTCATCATATCTATGTCCGGTACGGAAACCACCTTGGTCATCTAGTAGGATTTTTTCAATTTCCATTCGGTTGTACAGGACACGTTCCATTAATTTTAGCGTTTCTGGTTTTTCTTCGTTCTTGTTCGGTTTTAGAAGTGCCCTTACTTTTGTTATTTTGAACGCTCGTGGTGGGATGTTCGTCTTGATTATGATCGTGAAGAAGCCTACAAGCTATGTTCTGCATCTGGGTCCAGAATTCTTCAGAAATTCTGGGTGGATCGAATCGGATCCACTAGCTCGTCCGTTTTTCATGATATTTAGAGCCTCGTCGTGGAGAAACATCTGGAGATTTCGCTACTCTTTGGAGTCTTTTTTCGGAAATCACGATTTTTTTGGTTATCCGGCTCAGGAAATCTCTGTCGTGCGATTCTATTCGGTTTCATTTTCGTTTTTTTTTTCGAATCAAAGCTCATGCTATTCTGCTCGATCTGCATGTCCATGCTTTCAACTGTTTGAGTCAACTTTTTCTTCCTCGTTTCATCCAATTATTTTAGAAGCTCCTTAGCTGCTCCGGGACTTTAATTTTCCTTAACCTCATTGTGCAGCAGTACAGACGGTGGCTCTCTTCACACCAGCACCAGCACGGAATGTATTCCTTCCTATTAAAATTTCTCTTAAGCTATGTGTGCCTGTTACTTCTCTTTGATCGAAAAATATAGTAAAATCAAACTCATTCATTTGAATTCCTTCCTATATCTTCTGGGCACGTACTTTTTGGCTGTGGTGACGATCATGTTTGTAAACGGTGGCGATACATATATCATTTCGCTTAATTCAACTTTATTTAAGTATAATGTTTTTCAAAGAAATAGTGTCAGTCGGCCGTACGGGCGACTAGCATCTACCTTTAGGAAACACTTAAAAATCACTGTTTATCAACGAATCGACCATATAACCACAGTTCCCAGAAAATTAAATAGATCATTCAAAACTCCACTGCTTATTATTTCAAGTGTATGTATTTCATCGACGATGTGTAAGCACGATTCTACCTACACTTCCTTCCATCATAATTAATAATAAGCGATAGAGTCGGAAGAGTTTGCTTGAAAGGTACACATTCTTTTTAATTAAGGGCAATAGAATGTGGAGAATGGGTTACAAAGTGGAATGTCACGTTTCCGTCGCGGACGGTGGCCAATTTTATTTTATTTTTATTTTTAAATGAAATTTCTATCACAAAAATGTTATTCACCTCCAACGCTACGTGATTATTACACTGAAAATAGAATGAAATCGAGGGTTGATTTATATCTTGCTAATGATGATACGAAAATAGAGGACTGTTATGGATGATAATTCAAAGATGCTTTGTTTGCACGCAATTCACATTTGAAAAGTTGATGTGCAAGTAACTGTGGGTAACTCACTGATGCTCTTGATAGAACGGTTATGCATCAACGCGGACTAAGTTTTAATTGGTTTATTAGGCGACGTAAAGCACATTGACTTTGGAGGAGCATAAAATGTTCAAAATTTGCATTTTTATCTTTCATTGAAATGCCTATTACTATCATTAAAATAGTCGCTCGTATATGAACAGGATCGAACTGTTAGGCTACCTGAGGGCGCATCGGACATTCAGTCTATGTCTATAGCTAAAGTCGCAAATTATGTGAAACAGGTGCCGGTATTGGAATTTCAATAGATAAAACAACACTTCTATTCGAACCCTGCATATCAGGGCCTACTTTTTAGAAACTTTTAGAGAAAATCGAGAAATTCAAGAAACTTTGAGAAATTCAAGAAACTTCGAGAAATTTCGAGAAATATTTCTTGCATTTCTCAAAGTTTCTTGAATTTCTCGAATTCAAGAAATTTCAAGAAATTCCAGAAAATTCAAGAAATTCGGGAAACTTCGAGAAATTCAAGAAATTTCAAGAAACTAATTTCTCGAGTTTCTTGAAGCTTCTCGAATTTCTCGAATTCGAGAAATTTTAAGAAATTCGAGAAATTTCAAGAAATTCGAGAAATTTCAAGAAATTCAAGAAATTAGTTTCCAAAAAGTAGACCCTGCTGCATATTATATTAGGTATTAGAGCAGTGCGGATAGTGAGGAGTTAGTCAGAGAAGTCAAAAACCGTGTCCTCGCACGACATCCAACAACTTTGAACGAGTGAAATGAGTAAAAGCAACACACTTCAAGCATTAGTGGTACTCTAAATAGGGTAATGAAACTTGACAGTGTGTCACACAACTATAAAACACTGTAAAAAAACAATTTCATAGGCTCTATTTGACAGTCAATCAAGAGATAATCACACATTTCAGTAACATTTTTGGTGTTGTTGCAAGTTGCTGAGTGTAGCTACCACAACGCCTAGTAGAACTGAAGCTTTAACTGGAGTTTTATGGACGGGTTGGGTTGTCTTAGTGGTAACGTACTAGCCTTATACTAAGAATGCCGTGGTCAAAATTCAGTTTGAGACAATTTCGCATGAGATTTTGTCGGTAACGAGTAATTTCGCGCCGCGCGAGATTACACATATTATAGTGGAATTTCGCGTCCATACATTTTTCAATGGCTAACTTGATTTAGATAATTTTTACGAGTACCTGGCGATAAATTGGCGGTAGATTCAGTTGAGTATCAGGCACATAAATTTTGGAGATGCGAATTTTATTCTAACACCCTAGAGCTTTGTATCAGGGATACCGGTATCCTTAGAAAGTGTGGATTTACCTTTTACAAAACGTTAGGATACCGGCATTCCAACTGAGATACACGTATTATGTATCAAGGATACCGGTATCCCGACATAGAACGTGTGGATTTTCCTTTTACAAAACGTTAGGATACCGGTATCCCAACTGAGACACACGTATTATGTATCAAGGATACCGGTATCCCGACATAGAAAGTGTGGATTTTCCTTTTACAAAACGTTAGGATACCGGTATCCCAACTGAGACACACGTATTTTGTATCAAGGATACCGGTATCCCGACATAGAAAGTGTGGATTTTCCTTTTACAAAACGTTAGGATACCGGTATCTCAACTGAGATACATGTATTTTGTATCAATGATACCGGTATCCCGACATAGAAAGTGTGGATTTTCCTTTTACAAAACGTTAGGATACCGGTATCCCAACTGAGACACACGTATTATGTATCAAGGATACCGGTATCCCCAAGGGGGTAATCACTAGTAAATCAGTAAATCAAGTAAATCACGGTAAATCACAAAAAAATTTGAAATTTTTTTAATTGTCACTGGATTACATTTCGAAGTATCGTGGCCGTAAACATATAGGATAAATTTCATGAACTAATACAAATTGAAGTAAATAGATTCAAATTTAGTAGAAACTTCATTTTTGATTTACTTGATTTACTGTGATTTACCGTGATTTACCGTGATTTACTGAGCTAGTAAATCAGTGATTACCCCTCGGGTATCCCGTCAAAGAAAGTGTGGATTTTCCTTTTACAAAACGTTAGGATACCGGTATCCGAACTGAGATACACGTATTATCACACGCAAAAGCTTCATATTTTGGATAGTTGGAGTGTTTGGTTCCCCCAACGAATTATACACAGGATAATGGCATATATGACGTGACCCATTTATACGATGAATTCTGTGTACATAATACCTTAGTCTAACTCAAGGCGTAGGTATAATTAGCACCAAATATCTGATGAACTGTGTGTTATATGTCCAGTTCGTTAGTAATGTCTTATTCAGTCAGTTAGACGAAGAGCCCGTTGACAGTTTGTTCTGTTATCATTAATTTTCATTAAGCACTCGACATGAAAGTCCTTCTGCTCTCAATCAAATATCACATTGGGTTGAACTTTGATTACCACCATCCACCTCATTTATTACGATTCCATTTCCCATTTCATAAGTTTCAACAAAATGATGGCAATTATGACAAATGAAAAAAAAACACCAATGGCAATTTCACGCTACCGCTTCGCTTACTAGCTAAAATTTTGAACGGTTACATGGTCTATGATGTTTGAAACAACTCATGTATGTAATTATTCCTTAAATAAATTCTTACAAAAATTGCTTTCCTTTCGTGTACAATTTTACGCTAGTCATTGCGAAGACGTAAATTTCAATTACAACAACTTCATCAATTGAAATTCTCGGAAAAGATAACTTAAAACATCCAGATTTAATGAAGCCGCATAATTCCTAAATGGTTCTATTCGAAATATTTAATTAAAACTTTGGTTTTTCGTCCTTCTCCTTCCATCATTTTTATTATAATTCAGACTTTTGTGAAATATTCACATTCCATTCCACAAAATTTGTGCGCGGAACACATGGCCAACCGTTTGTTATACATTGCATACAATATCCGTATTTTATACACGGAGGATTATGTGAAATGAAAAAAAAAGCTAAGTGTCCACATCTGCTCACCCATTAATTTAGAACTTAGGTATGTGTTTGTTACACCGCAAACCTCAACGTAATTCCCATGAATGTTTGTTATATCCCGTAGAAGGAAGGAGAGAACCTGTCGGAACGTAGTGATGTACTTATAGTTTGTAAAACTTGTGTCTGGTTAAATTGGATGAGTTTCAATTTGAACATAGCCACAACATTGTTGAATGATGTTTATCCACCTATATGGCTAAATGACACAAAGTTGAAGAAAAGTTAAAAGTTTTTTTAATTTCATTCAGATGGTCGAAATGAACTAAAAATTCGCCAGTCGCCTTCTTATGAAATTTGAGCTGTCTAAACTTTTGAAAGAAAAACAAATTTGTTAACCTTTTGTTAACCGCCAGGGCCTATTTTCTTCAACTTATCACAAAAACGCAAGATTGAGGTTAGGATTGTAAAATTTCAAACTTTAGGATTACTATTTGGTTGAAGGATACGTGATTCAGTAAGTTCTAATAGAAAAACACCGAAACCGAGCAACTCCTGGTGCACTTTTTATACCACTTTCAAAAGTTTCAAAAAATCAGCAGTCGATTAGTTTGTTCGATTTCCTAAAAAAAGCCCCTTGCAAACTTTCACTTATATTCATGTCCGGAGCGTTAGCGGAGGACTTGACGCAGTCTAACTTCCAAAAAAAGAACGAAGAAAATTTTTTGAGACGCGGCAACTATATATAGGCAAGAATTTAAGTTTCTTTCCTTTGGCCTGTATCACCACAAATCCTATTCTATCTTATTCGCATTTCAAATACGAGCAAAACGAGCTATCACTCGACTATGTAGCTTTAAAATTGCCGGAGATACATCGTTTTGAAATTGGCACTTTTCATAGAAAATACACCAAATTGACTTTTCCCAAACAATCAAAATCTTTCAACTTACTCTGTATGTTTCTATCTATCTATCTATCTGTCTATCTGTCTATCTATCGACGGTCGATCTCGGAAACTAGTCAGCCAATCTCCATGAAATTTTGCAGGAACCTCAGGGTGGGCATAAAAATGAAAATGTGATACGCCATTACCCCAGGAAAAACCAGAATTTTGTTTTATTGGCCTCGAAGTGGTTTCTGAGTTTGGTTTTCGAGGGTCGGGAACGCGTTTTCGGCTGTAGCTTAGCTGTATTGAAACCTACAGAGGCGTGCGACCCATCAAATGAAAGGTATTCGTAACACGATTCGAACAAAAAAATAATTAAAAAAATCGGGTCAGATTCGTTTGAGCTAGAGTGATTAGAGTGACCAAATTTTGTGCTACTCGAGCGTAGGATGAAAGGACTAATATTTTTTTGGGTTATGAAAGATAGTGAGTTACTTTCTTCGGCAAAGTCTCAGAGTATTACTAGTAGAAAAGAAGGGCATTTGTGAAAAATGTCGAAAGTTGGAAATGGGTGGGTCAATTGGTGTTTTGGAGATATTTCTTGATTTTCGATTTTCGTCAAATTTTCGATTTTCGTCAAATTTTCGATTTTCGACAAATTTTCGATTTTCGACAAATTTTCGAATTTCGTCAAATTTTCGATTTTCGTTAAATTTTCGATTTTCGTCAAATTTTCGATTTTCGTTAAATTTTCGATTTTCGTCAAATTTTAAAATTTTGCCAAATTACCGAATTTCTGTTATAAACTGTTATAAAAAGCAGTGTTCTAAAACGACTGATATCCCAACAAAAATCTCTTCGAGAAAAGTGTGACGCAGTCTTCATCATCATCTGCCAAATAATTTTTACCAAAAAAAATTTGACTGGCAACAACCAAAATTTGACCAAAAAAATCTGCGTCGCAAAGTGGCAAATGTTCAGGAACAGATCAGCAAGAAAATTTATCTGCCGCATGCGACGCAGATTTTTTTGGTAAAATTTTGGTTGTTTCCAGTCAAATTTTTTTTTTTGGTAAAAATTATTTGGCAGATGATGAGAAAAACTAAGCCAGCTTGTTTGAACTAAAATTGGGTGTAAAATTTAATTTTTGCGTAACGAAGCTGAAAGCGTCAACTCTAGCGATATCATTCATTTTAGAAAATGTACTTCAAAGACTGCGTCACACTTTTCTCGAAGAGATTTTTGTTGGGATGCAGGTATTGGTGTAATTCCGTGCGCCTTCTGTACTTAGAGGGATTCTTTTGAAAAACAGCCGACCGAAATCGGACGCTTACAAGGTCGTGTGGGGTGTCATTCGAAAGATAATTGCCTGTACTTCCGGGGCAAATATGGTTTTATTGGGTTTAAAATTCAGTTGAAGTTATCAACCGAAAAAGACTGAAAACTTACTATTTTCTCACAGAAATTTCTCGAGGTACACGAAACGTACATGGTCTGGTCGTGTAGAGTGTCATTAGAAAGGTAATTTTATGTTGTTTCAGAGTAAGAAGGGTATTGGGGGCTTAAAAGCATCTAGAATGAAATATCAGCACTTAAACATTTCAACTTTTAATATTTCGTCGTAGATGCTTCGAAGGTCCAATAAGACCCTACTTGGACTGAAGTAACATAAAATTACCTTTCTAAAGACACCTCACACGACCTTGTATGGTTCGACTACATCGAGAAATTTCTGTAAGAAAAGTGTGAGTTTTCAGTATTTTTTCGGTTGAAAACTACAACGTGCAGATGGTAAAATCCAATAAGACCCTATTTTCCCCGGAAGTACATGCATTTGAAGATTTTTCTTTGACACACTGAAAATGAAACTCTGAAGGTCCCTATGAAAATGTGTGTAGGTCCTACCAAGTTGCTGAGTTGATTTGAAATGAATGAATTTTTCGAAATAACTGGCAACATTTCATTAATTTAATGAAACCCTTCCACTCCCACTCAATGTTAATTGATTTCCTTTGTTTTTTTTATTTAATCAAAAAATGTTAAAAACCATTACAGCCATCAGTTCTGCAAGTTTCACACGATTCTGTTACGACATTCGATTCTGTTACAGTGCGTAAACATTCGCCTTTTGGAGTTTCGTTGTTCACCCAATGACATGACCGTGCAATCACTCTGGTGCCATCGACTAGATTGAAAATATTAACAATGAATCACATCCGTTTGACTCTTCAATTTTGTTTCTTAATTTTTGAAGTACTAGACACAAAATTTACTACAATCGGACGATCATTTTAACTTTTGTAATGCATCATACGCTTACCGTTCCGTAAAGTAGCCTTCTTGCAGACAGGAATAAAGTTGTACGCTTGTCCGTTTCGATTCAAATAATTCGGTGGATGGGGACATTGGACGTAGATCCATCGTTTTTCTAGGTTACTTAGTACGTTAGGATTGAATGGATCGTCACAGAAATTGGCACTCGATATATTGGATGAACATCTCCAGCATTTCAGTGACGTTTCTACGAACAGTGGTAAAATGAGTAGGAATTCTCGCACAAACTTTACACGAGACAAATTTAATAAGGCTGTTGAAAACTACCTGAGTCTGAGAAGTCGGATGAACAAATTATAATTGCAATTGACAGAATAAACAGTTTTAAAAGCATAATTGAACTAAACTTTTCCTCGACTAACTTTAAGAAAATTTTAATTGTTACTCTTTCTGAAAGTTGATGATAACTTCAAATCGAATGTTTAACTGATCTACGGGCTTCATTCAATCATCGTTTGAACTATCATGTTGTTGCATTATCAATAGATGCAACCGGAAAAAAAAAAACAAATCGAACTTCAAAATAACATTCAATCGATAACGATTAATCGATCGGGTCGATTTGATGCTTGGCATTGACAGTGTTACATGGCCTGATTACAGAGGAAAGCGAAAACAATCATTATCTCAGTTTGATTGCAGTACTAATTGTTTGACCTCGAACAACGCACTTCAAGCATGAGTGGTACTCCAAATAGAGCACTGAAATGGAACAGTGTCTCGAACAAATTTTGGCACTGTAAAAAAATCTGGAAAAAATTTTCATACAAAATAGTACTCTATTTGACAGCTGTCACTCGAAGCACTTTTGCTTGAAGTGCCTCGAATAATAAATTGTGGGATTTGTTATCGACACTACCGCAAATATCGGTGATGACACCGTCGGCGACTCGGATAAATTTGAAAAAACGAGTCATTTGCCAATTGTTCATGAAAATTTTGGTGCAATGAAGTGACAGAAGACCGAGTTGCCGACAGCGTCAATCAGCGTTAGTTCTATGAAATATCACTCAAATCCACAATCTATTAATAAAAGCCGCACATATCTCTTGACGATCTAACAAAATTCGGTTAATAATTTCAAGACAAAAATGGTGCAGTCAATTTTACTTCTTGCGATGAAGAGAGTGAAACTGGAGTGGTTATTGATGGGTATCGAGGGAAAATATTTTTAAACGAGCCGTCAGAACAGTCGGAGCGTTTGCTGCGACTGAGCCCCGTACAAACCCGTACATCTATTGCGTACGTGACCCTAGTTCGTCCGTCGCCCTACTCTTACCGTAAGCCTACTGCGCCCGTAAACGTCGGTAAAGTAAAATTCTTATGAAATGTGTACGTCTTAAAAATTGCGCATAGCGCAATTACGAAGCCCCGTACGACGTTCCTTTCAAATGTAACACAAATTTCGAATTGACCTAAAATTAAGTAAGTATCATTTTCACCGATTTATATTGATTTTACAAAAATCCAAAATGGCGGCCGACGGCCATTTTGTTAGGAGGTGGAAAGTAGTACGGCTGCTTTACATTCGTTAGTACGTTTCAAACAAAAAAAAAATTTGAAATTCGGTCAAAGTTTACTCGAGATATTGACAAAATACTCCACGTTCACTGTACGGCCGAGTAGCCAGATAAGAGCTCACTCCAAGAGACCTAGCTCACGCTCCGGTGAATCGAATTTCAAAAACTAATTAGTTTTCCGGAGTCCTGAGATCACGCGCTACACACTGGCGTTTTGTTTGATCAGAATCCGTCTAGTCGAAATTTAATTATTTTTTCATTTGCCTTTATTGTTTGACATTTGCCTTTATGGTCAGGATTTAGGGTTAGCGTTATGGTTCGGCATTTATGGACGAAAAATCTGACGTTACCTAATATTTCACGATACTGAATTGAAAATTAATTGTGCAAATTTTCGATGCATGATACAATGCAAAAATGCTTTGAATAACGTTCGGCATCGAAATAAAATATAAAAATGTTTTGTTTGGAACTTTGTTACCATAAAAGTTTAGTGGAATTCAAGAGAAGGTCAAAATTAACCAATTTGATGTTGTGGGGAGGCGGTATAATATAATGTTAATGTGATAAGAGAATTAGATGAAACGTGACAATCGAAATCAAAATTTTTAGCAAAATATCAGAAGTTTGAAAGGTGGAAACCAAACTGCTTCAGGCAATTTTCCAGAATTTATCAGTCTAAGTGAACCTATTTGGGTACTTTAACGCTGAGTCCCCTTATGCCAAGTGTATATTATGTCGCATTCCGATAATTAAGTGGTTTATTCAAAATCCACGAACATATAAAATTCGAAGAAACTTGGTAACCGCATAAAGGTAAAGATTTTCCTTTCCATTCTCAACTGTATGATTGTTGGATATAGAATGTAGGTGTGCTCTAATGTTACATTATATGCACCGAAATTTTTGGCACAAATCCAAGTGAATTGAAGAAAATGTTACCTTTTTATGATGAAAATGGCTTGCGGAATTGCGGAATTTTTTTTTGTCCCTTTGCGAAACTATTTATATAATCTTTGAACAGACATTTCGTTGAAATTGAATTAAAATGCACGGATTTTCAGATGATTATGCATTTGGCCAAATAATGTGGAAAGCGAGTGATGCCGGGGGAAATTTAAATATAATTTGCCTAGCCAATGGGATTATGTTGCTTTAGATTAAAATATATGATGATAAGTCCTTTTGACCAGATGCAATGAGGAGTGTTCACAAGCATGACAATTTAGCAATTTGAACGATGAATGAGATTTAAAAATTTTCGCTTTTTGACTGTCAAACTGCGATTGTAATTGTTTGACACTAAAGCAAATCATTCGAGCAACCAGTGCAGGACTGGCTCAAAAAAGCCCTTCGAGAAATTTTTCAAAAAGCCCTTCGTCGTCATTTTGCCATACAAAAAATAAAAGGCCCTTCGGGAATCGCCCGAACTCCCATAGGGACAGTCTGGCACTGCGAGCAACTCGTCAGAAGAAATATTTCTTTTTTGAAACTGAATTTCTTGGCAGAAATTTTAAATTGAAATGGACATTTTTTGGGAACACATTTTCTTGAATTTTCCCACATTTTAGGAATTTTAGGAAATTTAGGATAACAGTACCTGGAGTTTACTCTTTAATCCTAGAATTGTTTAACATAAATGGAATAATTATGCTGTTTGACTGGCCACAATTGCGAGATTCCCCGTATTTGTCGAAAATTTACGTTTGGCAGTCTTTGACATTGCCACATCTGACAGTTACGAGTTTTAGGTTTTCGAATTTTATGGGATTTTTACTGGTTGAAGACTCCCCAAAAATCTGTGAAACAATGTCAATAATGGCCAGCACTTTGGTTGAACGCTATACATCAATGAGATAAAAATAATGACATTTTCATTCCGCGTGGAGAGAGTGCGGGGTGAAAGATGCAGGAGGGAAAATGAACTTTCGCAACCCTTGGCGTGAAACGTTTTAAACGTAACTCTGGGAAACTGTTATTCCCTTGACTGAAAGTCAGGGTCTTATACCAGAAAATACCGAAAAATGTGGGTAACAAAAAGGTTCACTGTGATTGAAAATGTATGAAATGCTATGAAAAACGTTAAATGTGGGTAACAAAAAATCGTTGAGGGCACGATAACTTGAGTAATTTTTAACCAATTGGGATGATTCTTTTTTTTAAATGTGTGGAATTAAAATCCCGAGGCTAAGTTCGAAGATGGGCTATGTAGGACTAAGGATCTGGAAGCTATCCTGGAAAAACGGGATTTTATTCTGTTGATCATAGCCTCAATTAAAAAAGATTACTTTGATGAAATTTGATTTTGTTTGGTAGTGTGGGTAAATCATATAAGTTTGTTTTCGACGTGCATGAAACTAGTAGGAAGAATAATTTCATCATTCGATGCCCATCTTCTAATGTGAGAACATCTCTTGCTAACAACTTGATAGTTGACTATCACATTTGATAGTTGACTAACAAATTTGATAGTTGACTAACAACTTGATAGTTGACTAACAACTTGATAGTTGACTAACAACTTGATAGTTGACTATCACATTTGATAGTTGACTATCACATTTGATAGTTGACTATCACATTTGATAGTTGACTAACAAATTTGATAGTTGACTAACAACTTGATAGTTGACTAACAACTTGATAGTTGACTAACAACTTGATAGTTGACTATCAAATTTGGTAGTTGACTATCAAGTTGTTTGTCATTTATCAAGTAGGTAGTTTTTTACTCCCTTTACAACCACATCTTACGCCAGCAAAATGCCTGTTATCAAATTAGCACACTTTGATTAAAAAGTGTAATAAATTTTTGCAGGCAATATAAGATGAATTATCTCAACTAATTTTTGAAGATTTTTTTTAAATACATGGAATTAAATGAATCAAAGAGAACATTGTAAAAATTTTACGAGTGTGAAGTTTGCGGCCAGAGCGAAGCGAGGGCCGTAATTCACACGAGTCGTGACATTTTATTCATGATTGATGGTTTTGTGAATGAGAAATCGAGGGATTATTTTTTCTCGGTCTACCAATAAATTTCTCCTTTTACAAATATTTTTAATCCCTTTACCATTATAGAGTGGTACCAATTTACCGAAAATATTGGTAAACTGAGTTATTTTTAACGATGAATCAAAAACTAATTAAGTTCATTTATTATCATGTCACGATGTTAAGGTATATTAAGTATCGGGGAACTTCCTTTTTTTACGCAAAAGTGTAAGAGAAGAACATCTATCGCACTTTTTTATTTTGTGAAAAAGTCCTCGTTCCACATTCACAAAACAAGCTTCGCATCTACTCTGATGTAACAAAAAAGCAATCAAACAGAATAATAGACAGCTCATACGAGTGGGAAGTTTACGGCCAGAGCGAAGCGAGGGTCGTAATCTACACGAGTCATATTTTATTTATGATTTGAGGTTGATTTAAATCTTGAAAATTGAAAATTTTTAAGAAAATTGAGAGCTCAAAAAGTGGTCAAAAATAATTCCACCTTACCCTCGATGGTTTCCAAGAAAAAAAAATTGTCAAATTTTACTGTCATTTGCGTGGAGTCATTAGTATAGTAAATATATTATGTATTAAATGTGACAAGTTTTCATGAATACGTCAAAAATACATTTAGAAAAGTGTCAGTCAAGGGACCTGACCCACCCCAAAAGGTGGGACCTAGTTTTTACGGGTATGTATGAAAACCATGCCTGCGAGTCCGGTTAAAAAACCCTGCATACTCTAAAAAAACACTTTTCCCTTGATCAGTAAATAAATAACTATTTGTGTACAATGTACAGTGTACATAGCCTCAACTTCACCTCGGGTCAACAATTTTCCCACAAGTAGTACAACTTTTATCATTTGTACCAGTAAGGTATTTTACTCAAAAAATAAGGAAAAGTTCTGCCATCGTGAATGAAAATTCACTTTACCTCACATTGTTGAGTGTAAATATAAACCGCTTAAAGCAGAGACTATTTTTGGGAAAATTTTTTCTTGAATTTACCCTCTGACTGCAATTTTCAAAAAAAAAAACAGGAAAATTACTAAAAATGTAGAAAAATCGTAGAAAAGTTGAGATAATGTCGGAAAATGTTTTCGCAAAATAGTCATTGGCTTAAAGTCTTCCCTCAAACTTTGTTCTGGGAAATAGTTATTTATACCACTGCGTGATACAATCACTTTTAGGCAATAGTTGGTCAGACCGTCACTCGAGGCCGCCGTAGGCCGAGTGTGACAATAGACATCGTGTGCCTAATGATGCATTTATCACAAAGTTGCACGCAACGTTTTTCTCAAAAAAGCCAACAAAAGTCCGACTTTTCGTCAGAGAGTTCAGAAAAAGTTTTTAATTCGACATTTTGTTGTATCAACAGACAACGGCTTCATTAGTAATATATAAAACTTTAATGATATTCGAAACGTTGAATCAAATTAGAGTCCAAGAGCTAAGCGAATTGACTCACAAAATAAATGGTAAAAAATTTCCAATCGTCGAAACAATTACCAATTAAAAATTAATGTGACAAAAAGAAGCATTTCCCTCACTTAATTAGACGATTTCGAAACAATTTTCGTCATTGTAAATTGAATGTATATTATACCGAGTGATACATCCTTGAATTTTTATGTATCTACTGGTACATGTGATGGATATGGGTTGTTTGAAATTAATGCACTGTGTGGAGATATGAGATATATACAATATGATTCGGCAACCTGCAAAATAAAACACTTCTTTTACATGCTAACGCACGCGCTGTCCGATTCAGTGTTTCTCAAAATTTCACGAACAATTATTGTTTGCAGAATAGAACTCATATTCGAACTCATATTGTCTATGCATAATAGAAATTATTATTCACAGGCAACGACAGTCCCATAAAAATCATGTTTTCAATTCAAACTTATGAACTTGGTTTGGTATAACAACAACACCGAACTATTTCGAATCAATGAAAACGACAAATTCTATCCGAACTTTTCGCACATTTTCCGATTCGACCTGTTTTGGCACAACTGTACGAAAATGACGAGAAAAAAAATATTTGTATAGAGCAGGCAGCTGCTGGGGTTTTACACAAGCTCTCAGTCCCGGATTGATTGTTGCACAGAAAAGACCGGTACGGTACTGCAATTTCGGTCATGTTTTTTCTTCATAATTTTCCTCTCTAATTAATGAGACAACTTGCTTTTATTCTAAAAAACATTTTCGTAAAGAAAAGTGGATAATTGTTCATTAAGAGGGACTATCAACGTAAACTATAAAGTGGTTCTGTTCGAATTAAAAAAAAAAATGCAAAAAGCGTTACAAAGTGAAAGTTGACGAAGAAAAATTATTTTGAAATCAAAGAGAAATTTTGGAAGTTGGTCCTGTGCAAGATAGATTGAAAATATAGACAAGAAATAGACGTTAGTGTCTCGATTGCAGTGGTTTATCACATTTTAAAACTTTTGTTCATATTTTCGGTAAAAATTGTTTATTTTAGTGATTGCGTGAACTTGAGTGTTCTTGTAATTTATGGCTTTCCACCGTTTTATTGATAACACACAGCCGCATTCATTCGTCTCGTATTCATTTAAGCTTCATATTCCCACATAGAACTGAACGGAGAGATAAATCAGTTTGTAATCCACCCCGTTTTTATTTGATGATTCTTTGAAAGACTTTTTCTCGTTTAGAATCCTTTGCGCTTGTATGTATTTTAGCCACCTTCGTTTCATAATATGAATGAATTGACTGAATGGTTGGTTGGTTCGTTGGCGTTTATTTTTTTTTTATAAATTTCCATGATGCTTAAACGGAAAACGAAAGTGCGAGCTGCCTCTTGCAATAGTTCGTTTTGAATAACGAATGAAAAAGAAGATTATTTTACATTTATGGTTTTCACATCATTATACGCTGTGTCTAACCCATAGAGCATTGTCTCTACCCATTTTCTTTTATATTTATAGCTCGACAAAATTCAATACCCTTACCTGGGATTTGTTCGCAACTTTGCGTACGTTGATGTCTGTATGTCTGTACCATTGAAATTTAGCTTGGTATACCACTCGTGCCTTTTCATAATATTTTAAATTTTTTTTTAACAATTAAAATCTTCCGGAAACTTTCCAATATTTTTTTTTTCTCTCCTCTCGTCGTCCTTTATTTCGCGCACACCTTTCGCAGGAAATTGAATTTTTGTGTAATAGCGTGTTGTTTTGAATATGAAACATGTTAGGACATTTTAGACATGTTTTATGAGCTGAAAATGAAATGTTTCTTAATCTGAAGACGGTGTGTGTGTGAGAAAGAGAGTGTAGTGAATTTGGTGCGGTTGAATGTAATAGTAACTCAGTAAGACCGTTTAGCTATACCAGTCGTATGATTTGTAATATAGTTTCAATGGTAAAGTAAGGAGATGGTGAGGGCATAATATTTGTTGAAGGCAAAATAAATGAAGGACACAATTTCAACTCAATAAATTTCAGGTGAATGAAAAGTTGAGAATCAAGACAGGTGTCCATTTGTGATACGTTTCTTTCTTCTGGAAATTAATTGCTTGTTTTGTTGTTTTGGGAAATCATTTCAGGAGCTATATCCGTTATGGCATGAGTTCCATTCATTTGCGAAATTTTTCATCGTCTCTTTTAGACAGGACATTAACAGTTTCCAGACATTTTAAAAAATGGATCACTTTTCATTCGGAGCTGTATCACTCAAATTAGCTTTTGTTTTCTTCTCTGTAGAGCTTGATTATGACGTATTAACTTTGCTGTTTATTTAGATACATTTTATTACAATTTCGTTCTAAAAGTAACGGAAAAATGAAACATGAACTTCTGATAGATGTGGAATCAATCATCCATTATATTGGTAACACATTTTTCATTTCGATCGAACACATTGCTAAAATCGAGGGGGCAACTACTGTTGAACTTTTAAGACAATGGGCTTTAATGGGCTTTTTGGATACAACAAAATGGAATTTGTGGAACTTAGTGAAATTTTGAGTGGAAATTAAATTGAATTTTTTTAGGATTGTTGCGTTGACGAATAATGGGCTGACCTTGACCCCACTTCAATTTAATTTCCATCATTGTGTTGATATCACCTTAGACTAATTATACCTAGACAGGAAATCACGAACAGAATTACGTAGAATTTGTCAAGGTTCTGAAAAAACCGGTTAAGACACTTTCGAGTTGATCACGAAGGCGGTGTGATCAAAATTTTCCTGTAGCGCCAACTAGGTTTGGGAAATTTTATATGACGATTTCAACTTAACAAAAAAAAAATTGTTTTCAAGTTGACTTTTCAAACAATACACATGTCTGAATTGTCAAAATTTGTGTTTCACCCGCCTTCGTAAGTGTCTTAACCTGTTCTTTCAGAACCTTGGAATTTGTGGTCCCGACATGAATTACGTAATATTTGATGGTGTGAGGTTTGATGGTGGGCAAATAAGCGCAAAATATTTAAATGTGCCTATAGAATAATCGCCCAAAACCACTTACAGTGGAGGTGTGACGCAAGTCCTGTTATCCACTTACAAAAGAACTGATATCGGTGTAGGTGACGCTTACAGATTTGATACGCAAAAAGATATGCGTCACAAATGGCAGCTGATGAGGAAAGCATGCGAAAGTTTTATCAACAAAAATTTTACCCGAAATTTACCCGAAAAATTTTAGGAAGAAAATTATAACAAAAAAAATTTGCGTCAAAAAGTGGCAGATGATTCGGCTTTCTTCCGTTTGAATTCCATTCTTTAAAGCAATATATTTCACAATTATAAAAATTTCCTTCCTCAACATCTGCCACTTGTGACGCAAATTTTTTTTGTTATAATTTTCTTCCTAAAATTTTTCCTACACCGATATCAGTTCTTTTGTAAGTGGATAACAGGACTTGCGTCACACCTCCACTGTAAGTGGTTTTGGGCGATATCAGCTCTTTTGTAAGTTTAGATTTTTTAGAATTTGGTCACTGATAATAGACAATCATATTCTGAAGTTTGAACGAAAATATTCTTCTTACAAAACTGTATAACTTTCTCTTTCATCTCTACCTTTCAGCTTTCATTTGACGAAAATCGAAAATATTACTAAATTCAAAAATTTGACGAAAATCGAAAATTTTGAGAAAAATTGAAAATTTGAGGCACTTAAAACGCTCATAGCTCCCAAACAGACGACTTTTTAGGAAACACTTATCGACTAGAATCTAAAACTCTATAACTTTGTCTTTTACACGAAGTTTCCACCTGCCGTATTTTCCGAGTTATGGCTGACATAGCTCGCACTTAAAACGCTCATAGCTTCCAAATAGACGTCTTTTTAGGTAAACCATGAAACACGTGTCGAATAGAATGTGAAACTCTATCAATTTGTCTTTAAAACGAACTTTCTATCTGCAGTATTTTCCGAGTTATGGCTGACATAGCTCGCACTTAAAACGCCCATATCTCCAAAATAAGCGACTTTTTAGGGAAACCATGAAACACGCATCGACTAGAATCTAAAACTCTATAACTTTGTCTTTTACACGAAGTTTACCTCTGCCGTATTTTCCGAGTTATGGCTGACATAGCTCGCACTTAAAACGCTCATAGCTTCCAAATAGACGTCTTTTTAGGTAAACCATGAAACACGTGTCGAATAGAATGTGAAACTCTATCAATTTGTCTTTTAAACGAACTTTCTGTCTGCCGTATTTTCCGAGTTATGGCTGACATAGCTCGCACTTAAAACGCTCATAGCTCCCAAATAGACGACTTTTTCGGAAAAACATGAAACACGTATCGACTAGAATCTGAAACTCTATAACTTTGTCTTTTACACGAGGTTTCCATCTGCCGTATTTTCCGAGTTATGGCTGACATAGCTCGCACTTAAAACGCTCATAGCTCCCAAATAGACGACTTTTTAGGAAACCATGAAACACGTGTCGAATGAAATCTGAAACTCTATAAATTTGTCTTTTAAACGAACTTTCTATCTGCCACATTTTCCGAGTTATAGGTTCCATAGCTCAATAGCTTAACACGCTCATAACTCCGAAATTATAAGCTTTTATAAAATTTCCTTCAAATTAGTTTCTTAGAATTACGCCCTTAACATACCCTGAAAATTTCAGCCAAATCCGCCGGTAAATTCAAAAGTTTCGGTTAACAGAGTGACAGAGTGACAAAGTGACAAAGGTTGGTAAAATTCATCAATTTCAAAATGTATGAAAATGAATTTCTTCATACAAATTTCTGCAAATTTCCAAGTTTTGAAATTTAATATCTCGGCAAAATTTTAACCTTATGAGGCGTGTGATAGCTCGTTGAACACGTATGGACGCCCAGATTACGAATAAAATACTTTGGGGGTAGTAGGAGCAAAGGGGGAAAAGTCAAAAAGTTCGTGTATATATGTCCTCAGTCCTGCGGAAATTTTTTTTTGTCGACTACGACTACATGTTAGTGTTAGTAAATTGTACGAAAAGTGAATTTTATATAAAATTGTGTCCGGATCACATCTTATTGTACGAAATACCAGTTTATCTATGATTAGTCTAAGGATATCAGTTATTAAACCCCAGAATTTTTGGAGTTACATTGTGGAATTGGAATTGTTGGGCCAAAAAAAAAAATTCAGTGGTTTGCCCTTCGTCTAAAATTGATTGCGAATTTTCCAATTATTTCCTTAATTTTTCCATTGTAACAATAAAAATAAAATTCTGTTTTGTAAGCGAAAAAGTTTTCAATAAATTTTCCATAGCACCACAAATGCTTTCATTTGGTCCGACTGGAATAACATTGATCGAACAGTTTTATTTACTGGTTCACACTTTTGTTGGAAATAAAAGCTGAAATAAATGGGAAATGGTGCAGTTAAAATTGTAATCGTTTCTTTTTCTCTCTCTCTCGATCGAAGTTAAATAAAATCGGTTTCCGTGTTGTTGTGTCGATTTTTCACGGATTATTTTTTTTTTCTCTTCGTTATTTTCACAATTCCATTTTAGTGAATAGTAAAGAGTTTTCAAAGGTTTTCTTTTACTTACTTCGAATACAAATCCTTTTATTCTGAATGTTGAGCATCGGTTTTGCAATTCTTGCATCTTATACATTTCAATCAACAAAAGCCATATACAAGGGAACATAAAATAGGTCAAGCACCACTCGAATTAATCTCAAAAACTTTATTTCAAAGAATCAAAATCCGAAAAGAAACCCTAAAAGTTTCAGGATAGGCTGGATTCGATTTCGATAAGACTTTCTTTTAGGATACTACCCGGGTAAGAGCATCAACTTCAAATGTTTTTTTTTGTTTTTTTAAATTCGGTCAATTTAATTCCGAAAATATTTTCGTTACATGGAACTAGGTTTTTAAAATATTCAAATCTTTCACAGATCAGAAATTAGTAGACGCGAAGCGCTTTATACCCAAATCAATTTTAATTAAGTCCCCAAACATTTAATGTTAATAGTTGCGTATATACAGCGTGAATACAATATATCAACAAATCCATCGAGCGCTCTGTATGGTGATTACACCCATGATAATTACTGAATTAAAACATGGAATATAATTTATGTACAGTATTTCAAATCCATCCGAAATGAATCCGAAAACAGGCATTAAGCTAAAAAGTTAAGCTTTCGACTGATGTGTGTGTATGTGTGTATGCCATTTACAAAATTCGTTACTACTTAACTCAGCCGATAACTTTAATCCTTGGTTCGAAACATGGTATTGATAAAACTCAGTCAATAAATTTTCCCTAAACTCATAATTCATACTTTGCATACGTATTAATTCGAGAGCTGGAGAGCATACTAACATCATCTATATATGTGACGGGAATATTATACGTATATAGAAAATGCGAAACTATACTCTTATATCGTTGTATCTCCTTATAGCGTTGAACAACATGCATATTATTTTTTGATTGATGTTGTTTGCAAATTTCAATAAAAATTTCATTTTTCACATCAAAAAATTTCACTGATGGCGTCATTGAAATTATTGTCTTCGTTAGAAATTCATATCAAACAAATTGTGTACAGAGAAATTCGCATGGGGACGTCATAGTGTTCGGTTGGTGTATCTGAACTGTGCATCGCAAAGTTTTGTTCCCGTTTGCAACGGTTGAATAAAATTTCGTTGCACACAATGTAATCGCAGCGTTGTTCTTTGCTGAGAGCACGATCTTGATGAAAATAATTTTTTAAATTGATTTTCTGTTCATTTTGCGAAAGCTTTCAAACATAATTAAGTTTATTATTTCGACTAGGTCGTTTGGCATTTTGGTTATATTGACTTCATAGCGGGCGATGCCATTTTAGACAGACAAAGCGATAAATAAAAAACTTTAATTGAAAAGGAAAAAAAAACTTTCACAAACTACAATTGGCATGCAGGCTAAAATTTAAACAAAAATTCCACAAAATGCGAAAATGTTCAACTTTTTCGTTTAAATTTATATTCAAAATTTCCGGAATTTATCGTTTTCCATTTTTCGATTTCGGTTCAACAGCAGTTTGAAATTCAAACGTGTTGCTTTTACAAAAAGCTTTTGTTAAATTGTTTTTCTTTTGTTGCTCATTTATGTTAATGACGCATAATACAGGTTCAGACCGAACTATTTCTTTTAAGTAAATGTAAGCAGCAGGTGAGTCTTAATCAGCAACGGAAATTTTGTTGAAAATGGTTGAAAACATCAGGAAAAATAAATAGAGAAAACATGTGTGCGAGCGAGTTTTCTAATGGAATTTAAAAATATTTTAATTTCACGGTCTACGAATGTCGCATCTTTTTTTTTTGAGATGTCCATAAGTGACATCGAAAGATGGCATTCAAAGATTTAATGACCGATCAGCAACCCAAATACGATGAATTTTTTGAGCATAGTGTTAAGCCTATATTTAGGCGAAATATCAATTAAGCACCTAACTTTCCTCAGAGAGTCCGTGAAGTCACGTTAAGCCGGTAATCCGGACTGCACTTGTTATAGGCATAGCTAATATTATAAAAAAAAAACAGATTCTCTTGCTTAAGCTCAAAACACACGATACATCGAAAATTTTGGTCGAAATATATTTTCGATGCCCCGTGTGTTTTCAGCTGTATTATAACGATAACTTCCTAAAAATTGATTTGTGGTAATCTGATTTTAACAGTGATGATATATTCAAACTGATGAAGTAATAGATTAGTATCGAGCACTACAGATTTGTGATTGAAATCACGATACTCTTACCGGTTAGAAAAGGTTAGTTTAAATGATCATATTAATTATCCTTCCCCCATTCCCACCAGGGCTTACTTTAGAGAATTTTAATTCTGAAAATTCCGAAAATTCTGAAAAAGTTCCGAAAAAGTTCTGAAAAATTCCGAAAAATTATTTCAGAATTTTTAGGAACTTTTTCGGAATTTTTTCAGAATTTTCGGAATTTTCAGAATTAAAATTCTCTAAAGTAAGCCCTGATTCCCACACAATGACGTCTTCTTGTGACAAAAAATTAAATTAATTTCTTGCAAATTTGATCTGTTGTAGCCGTAGATTGCTAAAGAGTTTATTTAATTAGCAGAGAAATGATAACAGAGAGCGTTGCTGCCGCCGTTGCCGTTGCTGTTGTTGGACCTTTTACATGTTCTTATTTCGAATTAAGATGATTTTTTAAATATTTACTGTTAAGAATTCAGAGGACGGTCCATCATTGACTCACACTCCGCTTGTCCCATTTTGTCCCACTTTTGACACCAGTGCCACGAGATTCATGAAGACCAAAAAGGTCAAGCACAAAAAGTTTTCATGGACTGTTAATTCAAGATGGGTTGATAGGATTCCTAAGTGTATGCTTAATATGTCCATGCAGGTGAATTGACCTACTTAAATCATACTAATCGTTGATTATTTGTGTTTAAGTTAAGTTATTGCTCAATTTGTATTGCCTACGTTTTATAGTTATTTTTGCTTGTGTCGTGATTTATGTGTCAAACTTTTAAACCTACATTGTACGTCCTATAAACTTAAACATTTCTTTCAAATTTTAATTCTTTCGAATTGTTTATCGTAACATTCCTTTCAAATATATTCATTTATCAACGTATAAATTGTAGAACCGACTGAACAAAAGTTAGACAAAAAATATAAATAAATGAAATATCTACGAACCACAAATCAAATAGTGTGAAAGTTGTATTGTTGGAAAGAAGTGAAAAAAAAAAAAAAAAAAACAAAACAAAATTAATTCCCTGCAGGAGTTAAAATTAAAGTGGTTGGTGTGACATAAATGTGATTCGATCCAAACGAATATAATAAACGATTTCATGTTGAAACAGCAGTTTATTGTGCAATGCCGTTGAGGATTACCTACTATGGATTTATGTGTTTTCAATCAGATTTTTAGCAGAACATTCGGTGAGCAATTTATTTTATTTTATATCCCATTTATATTTATGTACAACTTAGCTAGACGTTATTGTAGTTAAGGATTAGAAAATTAAAGTTTCTTCAAAGACTTACAGCAGCTACACATAGCAATGCGAAAGAGACCTAATTCAAATTTTTCTTTTGTTATAATGTCAAACTTGACAGTTGAGTCAAAAAGAAATTTTTTAATTAGGTCGCCTTCGCGTTGCTATGTGTAGCTAAAGTTTGTTTCCTGACTATTTTTGGGAATTTTTAGCCCCGTACGAAGTACAAAGGGGCTTATAGGATTACGATGCCGTGTGTAATTGATGGAATTCGAAGCAGACGGTAAGGGCAAAGTGTTTGCCTATGTTCATAGATGACGAATCCGCAATAAAAATTTTGTCCGTCCGTCTGTCCGTCACGTCGATATATTGAGTAAATCAAATCCGATTTCAAAATTTTTTCCCTGAAAGATAGTCGAAATAGTGAGGCTAAGTTCGAAGATGGGCATATTCGGGTCGGCCCTTCGTGAGTTAGGGCCACCTAAGTGATTTAAGGTCTTTTGGTGATATTTATGGCAAAACAAACGATGGAAATGTAAATGACATAGCAAATGATAGGTATTGTCAATATCAATGTAGGAAAAAAAAAGTTTTTTAAAATCGGGTGAGTGGACCGTGAGTTAGGGCCTTAGAAGTGAAATGCTACTAGGGCTCTATGTGTATTTTACATAGAACTCGAGTAAATTTCATTCGTTTTTCGTAATTTTTGTTTGATTTGGAAGCTAATCGAAGGCCGAATAGAATGTAGTTGAAAAAAAAAAATTTTGGGTCTTTGGCCTAAGGCCGCTACTAGGGCCCTATGTGTATTTTACATAGAACTCGAGTAAATTTCATTCGTTTTTCGTAATTTTTGTTTGATTTGGAAGCTAATCGAAGGCCGAATAGAATGTAGTTGAAAAAAAAAATTTTTGGGTCTTTGGCCTAAGGCCGCTACTAGGGCCCTATGTGTATTTTACATAGAACTCGAGTAAATTTCATCCGTTTTTCGTAATTTTTGTTTGATTTGGAAGCTAATCGAAGGCCGAATAGAATGTAGTTGAAAAAAAAAATTTTGGGTCTTTGGCCTAAGGCCGCTACTAGGGCCCTATGTGTATTTTACATAGAACTCGAGTAAATTTCATCCGTTTTTCGTAATTTTTGTTTCATTTGGAAGGTAATCAAAGGCCGAATAGAATGTTGTTGAAAAAAAATTAAATTTGGGTCCTTGGACTAAGGCCACTCCTAGGGCCCTATGTGTATTTTACATAGAACTCGAGTAAATTTCATTCGTTTTTCGTAATTTTTGTTTCATTTGGAAGGTAATCAAAGGCCGAATAGAATGTTGTTGAAAAAAAATTAAATTTGGGTCCTTGGACTAAGGCCACTCCTAGGGCCCTATGTGTATTTTACATAGAACTCGAGTAAATTTCATTCGTTTTTCGTAATTTTTGTTTGATTTGGAAGCTAATCGAAGGCCGAATAGAATGTAGTTGAAAAAAAAAATTTTTGGGTCTTTGGCCTAAGGCCGCTACTAGGGCCCTATGTGTATTTTACATAGAACTCGAGTAAATTTCATCCGTTTTTCGTAATTTTTGTTTCATTTGGAAGGTAATCAAAGGCCGAATAGAATGTTGTTGAAAAAAAAATTAAATTTGGGTCTTTGGCCTAAGGCCACTCCTAGGGCCCTATGTGTATTTTACATAGAACTCGAGTAAATTTCATTCGTTTTTCATAATTTTTGTTTGATTTGGAAGCTAATCGAAGGCCGAATAGAATGTAGTTGAAAAAAGAAATTAAAATTGGATCCTCGGACTGAGGCCGATACTAGGCCCTATGTGTATTTATACTCAATAAATTAAAATTTTAGGGCTATTTGAAATTTTTGTTTCATTTGAAAGGAACGTCGTACGGGGCTTCGTAATTGCGCTATGCGCTATTTCTAAGATGTACACATTACATAATAATTTTACTTTAACTACATTAACCGGCGCAATAGGTTTACGGTCAAAGTAGGGTGACAGACGCACTAGGGTCACGTACGCAATAGATATACGGGTTTGTACGGGGCTCAGTCGCAGCAAACGCTCCGACTGTTCTGATGGCTCGTTTTTTTTTAGATTTTCACGTTACCATAATTTCCTTAATTTCCGAAAATGTGGAAAACATGGAGAAAAAAGTCCCTGCTGTTTGAGGCGGTACAGAAATGACATCACGCTTAAAGAGTATGTATCTCAATAATGTGTCAGTAAAATGCTGGTACTTGTGCGCGCATATTTCCACGCAGAGTCGAAATTATTTCCAAGGCTGTAAACTTTGGGGAAGTCACGCAGATCGCCATTTAATAAGATAAACGGGAACACACCACTTCTGATGTTTTTGCACATACAAAAATTCACCACATCATCACGGCGACGAGAATCATCACAGGAGGGTGACAGGAGGTGAATTTTTGTATGAAATCCGCCTTTTTATCGTCAACTGTGGTGTGTAACCTGTAGCCCAGGTTATTTCAACATCTTTCACATCTTTATTCACAATTACAGCTTTGTGAACAGTAAAGACGAAACCATTACGAGTTAACAAAGTTACAAAATTATCAAATCCCAACAAAAATCTCTTCGAGAAAAGTGTGACGCAGTCTTTGAAGTACAATTTCTAAAATGAATGATATCGCTAGAGTTGACGCTTTCAGCTTCGTTACGCAAAAATTAAATTTCACACACAATTTTAGCAGTCTTTGCGTCACACTTTTCTCGAAGAGATTTTTGTTGGTATATCAGTCGTTTTAGAAGTTTTAAGTGTTAAAAATTTGACGAAAATCGAAAATTTGACGAAATTCGAAAATTTGACGAAAATCGAAAATTTGACGAAATTCAAAAATTTGACGAAATTCAAAAATTTGACGAAATTTAACGAAAATCGAAAATTTGACGAAATTTGAAATTTTGACGAAATTCAAAAATTTGAAGAAAATCGAAAATTTGACGAAATTCGAAAATTCAACGAAAATCGAAAATTTGACGAAAATCGAAAATTTGACGAAGAAAGTAATTCTCTATCTGCCACCATTCAAGAAATATCTCCAAAACCCCAATTGACCCACCCATTTCCAACTTTCGACATTTTTCACATATGCCCCTCTGTTCTACTCGTAAAACTCTGAGACTTTGCCGAAGAAAGTAACTCTCTATCTCTCATAATCGCAAAAATATTAGTCCTTTCATCCTACGCTCGAGTAGCTCAAAATTTGGTCACTCTAATCACTCTAGCTCAAACAAACCTGCCCCGATTTTTTTAATTATTTTTTTGTTCGAATCGTGTTACGAATACCTTTCATTTGATGGGTCGCACGCCTCTGTAGATTTCAATACAGCTAAGCTACAGCCGAAAACGCGTTCCCGACCCTCGAAAACCACACTCAGAAACCACTTCGAGGCCAATAAAACAAGATTCTGGTTTTTCCTGGGGTAATGGCGTATCACATTTTCATTTTTATGTCCACCCTGAGGTTCCTGCAAAATTTCATGGAGATTGGCTGACTAGTTTCCGAGATCGACCGTCGATAGATAGATAGATAGATAGACAGATAGATAGAAACATACAGAGTAAGTTGAAAGATTTTGATTGTTTGGAAAACGTTAATTTGGTGCATTTTGTATGAAAAGTGACCAATTTCAAAACGATGTATCTCCGGCAATTTTAAACCTACATAGTCGAGTGATAGCTCGTTTTGCTCGTATTTGAAGCGCGAATAAGATAGAATAGGATTTGTGGTGATACAGGCCAAAGGAAAGAAACCTAAATTCTCGTCTATATATAGTTGCCGCGTCTCAAAAAATTTTCTTCGTTCTTTTTTTTTGGAAGTTAGACTGCGTCAAGTCCTCCGCTATCGCTCCGGACATGATGAAACAATGGGGAAACAGTGGGGAACATATTATGTACAGAACCGGAAATTTTTTAATTAATTTTACGGAAGGAAGCTGCCACTCTTAAACTGAAACTAGTCATCTGTTATCGACAGTGATGCACAAATAAAGGATGATCTCAATTAAGGGATCTCTTATAGAGCAAAACGTACGATTAAACTAATGAAGTAAAAGATTCAATTCTACACTGTAAACAATAGACCACTTTTCTGAAACGTTAAACAACAAAATTGATATTCTAAACAACAAGCTACACAACTCCAAGGTCTCCCGACTACGATTTATTAACACCGAAAATCTCTTCTCCAGCAATACTGCAAAATCATATACCGAAAAGTTGGAAAAACGTATGATTTACTTTTCCTTATTCCCTCAGTGTCTAATATCGTATGTATAGCATAGTGGCTTTTGTAAAAACATTTTATCTCGGTTGCAATGTCGTCATTCAACATTTTTCTTACCTGACATCTGACTTTATTGGTTTAAAATATTATCCCTTACGAGAATTTTCCACGAGAAAAACGTGTATATTCATTATTCGATCATGTACATATATATGTATGTTGTGTATATCTATCTGTAGTGTGTATTATATAAGTATCCTTTTGCCGTATTCGTGACTTTCATACGTGATGCATTTTTATATGTATCTATCGATTGATTTGTTGGTTATATATGGAAAACTTTGTCGTAAGTTAATGTTGAGAAAATATTGAAAAATGGTTGTCAATGTGAATCGATTAGAAAATGTGTAAGTGCAAAATGACAACGAAGATAGAAAATTGTAAGCTCATATATCAATTTCGAGTGTATAAGCACACAGGATACGTTGAGAAGCAACAGTATTATACAAATAACTTTTTTTTTCTCGTCATTTTCGATTCCTTATCCAATTTTATTACATTTTTTTTCCCTTTTATATTTATTTGTTGAAACAGAAACGGTGGATACGCTGGGATACGCTGGGATATGCTACATTTTGTATAAAATTCGATTCTGTTATTCGTTTCGCTGTGTGTCGAACATGCTATACTACTATACACATCATTAGTTTGATAGTCAATTCCTTTTCTTATATTCCAATCCAATAAGAGCTCTGGATTAAATTGGTTTCATTCACCGAATCTGAGATAATATCTGTGCCTAGCTCAATGGAAATCTTTACGGAATCAGTTCGGTCCTGTCTGGGTTGTTGGGATGGTATGATATTATTTTCAGTGAAAATTTTTCAATTAACATAATGACCCGCCTAACGTTCATTTTCTTTACTTAAATGTAATATCAAATTAAAATTTGAATGGGGCGGTGACGGAACAAGCAACGTTGGAACGGTTTGGCTTTATAACGGGTGAACGTACAGAGTGAGCTTCTCTTGTTGTTTTTAATGACAATCGATATTTATTCAATCAGACAATTGCCTTTTGTGTGAATCGACATTTTGGAGCTGCGGGAATGGACAAAAAAGCCATTTTTAATACTTTCCTTTTCTTAAAAATCCCTTCAAGTGACAGATAGACATTAGGGCGTATCGAATTTTTAGAATTTTAAGGGCCGCGATAGCCTGTGTGCGGAAAACGTAGATCATTGAAAACTAATTCCAGGCATATGGTTGATGGATCCGAAGGTGCCCGGGAAGAAGTCCCCCCGGACGACTGCAACTTTCAAATGGTCATAACTCGGAAAGTTGAGAGTATTTCTGAAAACGATGTTCTAGCAGGATGTAGAGCGTTAAAAACTCTACAAAACTGCCAAAGAACCCAATGGTCCAAAAGGTGTGTCTGTCGAGGTTTTCTAACATCGAAAGTTCGACATTTTCGTTTTTGACTTTTATTTCCTGAGAGACAAATTATTAAGTTTAGCTTTTGGCATGAGGTTGTAGAGGAGGTCGAGTACCACCAGTACACTAGGCATTGTCCCGGTCGGCGATCCATCTGAAACCACTTTTTCAACCTTAATGAATGAACTTTTTAAGTGTACCCACGTCGCCCACGAAGCCAGTGCAGACACTGTAACCGGTGTTGCTGAGTCGAGGTAACCTTGGCCAGTAAGTGCACATAATATTCCATAACAGTAGCTGAACTCTTTTACAAAATATTTGGGATCTCGATGTAGCACATTATATTGACACGGTATACCACGAAGTTCAACCTTTTGTAAAAATATCGAAAAATGTGTATTTGCAACGAAATCGACTTCTTACTACTGTTCGTGGGTCAAATAACTAATTAAAACGATTATTTGTTGTTTTTCTCACAAATTTCACTTTCTCAGATTTTGTAGTACAAAATGTGCTACACCGAATTCTTAAATATTTTGTAAAAGAGTTCAGCTACTGTTATGGAATATTATGTGCACTTACTGGCCAAGGTTATCTCGACTCAGCAACACCGGTTACATTGTCTGCAATGGCTTCGTGGGGGACGTGGGTACACTTATAAATTCCATTCAAAAATGTTGAAAAAGTGGTTTCGGATGGATCGCCGACCGGGACAATGCCTAGTGTACTGGTAGTACTCGACCTCCTCTACAACCTCATGCCAAATGCTAAAGTTAATAATTTGTCTCTCAGGAAATAAAAGTCAAAAACCAAAATGTCGAACTTTCGATGTGTGAAAACCTCGACAGACACACCTTTTGGACCATCGGTTTCTTTGGCAGTTTTGTAGAGTTTTTAACGCTCTACATCCTGCTAGAACATTGTTTTCAGAAATACTCTCAACTTTCCGAGTTATGACCATTTGAAAGTTAAAGTCGTCCGGGGGGACTTCTTCCCGGGCACCTTCGGATCCATCAACCATATGCCTGGACTTAGTTTTCAATGATCTACGTTTTCCGCACACAGGCTATCGCGACCCTTAAAATTCTCAAAATTCGATACGCCCTAATAGACATGTACTGGTGATGAACGTCAAAGCTATTTTTGTTTGTATGTGAGTGCGTTGAAACTGAAACAAATTCAGAGGCTTTTTTTACGTTACAATTTGGCAAACGGGCTGAGAACAATTTTGTAATTTTGGATAATTATGTCCCGCTGCCAACCTTGTAGCGCTAAAAAAAACCCTCGGTTCTAATTTATCGAACTTATGCTATTTAATGTGTAGTATTCAACGTCTATTTTTATTCCAGAGCTATATTTAAATGTCTTGTGTAGACGTTCACTGACATAATTAAAACAAACAAAGCGCGACGTCCTCTCGCGCTCTAACTTTCAAAAATTCTTAAAAAATTTCCAAATTTGAAAATTTTAAAGAATTTAATTCCTAAATTTCCGAATAATGAGCCCTGATTCAATCCGATAGTTTTCCAATACTGCCCACGGGATTTACGTGTTTTATTACCATTAACGAAGACAACAAAAACTCATGTCTGTCGTGGGAGGTATCAACTTTAATAAATTGCCCATATTTGTCGCCAAACCACCAACATTTCCCTTGAGATGACTCATTCAACAGCTATCGTAAACGTTTCACCTATCTCAAAGTTCATAATTAAATTCAATCGACTTTACACATCTCATATACGAGCATTTGTCTGCCTTAACCTTAATCACGTTCGGGAAATGACGGCATTCTGTTTGACAAAGTGTCGATAGTATCGATACATAACTTTCCGGTGCATTCAATTTCGATTAAAATTGAATTTCAAAAGGCGTCGAGATGCCGTCATTAATATAAAATGAATTCTATCACAGAGCCACGACAACTGAACACGTTTTACCACGGCAGAGTTAAGTAAACCAGGCAGGAGCGATTAATTTGACTAGGGACCTGAATTATCTAGTAGAATTTATGTTTTGCTAATAAAAAATTTCGATTTTTGTCAGTGTTCATTTGAGTTCATTTTCATACAGTGTTTTAGGCTACTTGTTTGACGTTTCACAAAAGAAACGCTCCTGCCTGGTTTATTTCACTCTGCCGTGATTTTACACAAAATTTCCGTTTTAGTTTCTCGTTCAAGTCAGCGCCAATAAAAAAAATTAGTTTTTATTCATCCCATTAACCTAAACCTAATTAATGAGACGATAGTTTCATTAATGTTCTTGAAATATGCCAAGCAACAAATTCCTCCAAGCAAAATAGTAAATCGGTGACGAATGTGTTGTAAAAAAAGATGCAAATTTCACAAAATAAACAAAAAAAAAGAAAGATTTCACAACACGTCTGAATTAGATCATTATCATTGGTGTTCTTCAGTAAAAAAAAGAGTCAAGAGACGCGTGTTATCTTGCGTGTTACATATATAACTATGCTCAACACATATTATGCTGCTATAATATTTGAGTGTCAAATGATTGCTGTATGTATGTTGGCACCGAAAATGAACACAATTTGCCAAGAATAGTTTGTCGAGTTTAACATAATTTTTCATGAACTTAATGTCATTTGAATAAAAACATTGACTCGGCTTTTCATAAAATTGAGATAGAGGTCAGTCAGACTGTTACAACATAGTAAGACGACACGAAATTTTCACTATTCGCTTTAGTTGCTTTATGTGTCCATTTAAAATGATACTTTATTTTAGATGATCGTAACGAGATGCGAAAGAAACGATTTTACTGCACAGGCATGACAGACATGCCTTGAACTTGAAATGTATCGTCGTTTTTCATTAAAATGAAGGTTAACTATAAGTGGTTATCTCGGGATGTTTTCAAGTACAACGAACTTTTGACAGTCTGTACTTTTTGATTGAATTTATTTTCAGATACACTCAGCTCGTTAAACTTTTGAAATTTGCATTTTAATTACAGAAACATATAATTGAATGATTATACCATGCCACTTTGCCACACCCATTAAATTTAAAACTTTTTATTTATTTTCTCCTCTTCGTTTTCATTTTCCCTTTTTTTTTTCCTTGACTGAGATTACTTACCAATTTCCCTCTGCAATTTTTCCATCCATTTACCGGTCCGGTAAATCTTCCCAACATTTTTTTGTTGTTGCTCTCTCTATCTGTATTTTGTTAACTTTGTGTCTGGGTCAACCCAAAATTTATCGATTTCCTTTTACTTTCCGCATCCTTTTTCCCATTCTTGTTGTATTTCCTCCGAATAGCGAGTATATATCAACCCATTTTCGGTTACTTCATTTACATATCATTGAGAATGTAAATACAGAAGGAGCCCACATTCACTTAGTGTTCGCTCTCTTTTGACATGAAAAGCAAATTTATTTGAATAGCAAACGATATTTTCTCTAAACATATCATTAAATTCGGTAAGGGAAAAAAACACACACACAAATTCGGTGGAGTTTTGTGAAGTACCCCGGCAGTTTAATGGTGCAAATCAGTAATGCCATATATTAAAATGGCACTAGGAATGTACAATTCATTAAAATAACGTACAGGTGCCACATTTTATATAGTGGCAACGATAAAATGAAATAAGAAATTTAATTATTGGCCATAAAGGACATGGTATTACGAAGGAATGGCATTTTTACGACTGGTAACATAGGTATTCTATTTACAAAAAAGCATATTATTAGTGAACATTCCGATCAAATCGACAATTTCTTTTATTGTTAAATAAAAGTGTTACCCATGAGTCATGCAACCCATAAACTCACTATTTTTAGACCCGTACGAAGTACTGGGGTCTTATAGGTTTACGCATACGTTTGTAACACGTCGAATTGGACTCCCTGAGTAAGGGGAAACCTATTGTGGTTGTCTAGAGATGCCAAATCCGCGAAAAAAAAATGTCCGTCTGTCTGTCCGTCTGTCTGTCTGCACGATAACTTGAGTAAAACGCATCCGATTTTGAAAATTCTTTTTTTTCCCGTTTGGTAATGTCAAAAGACAGGCTAAGTTCGAAGGTGAGTGATTTTGGATCGACCCCTCCCGAGCTGTGGCCCAATAAGTGCTTTACGGTTTTTCGAAGATATCTCCGGACATTTAAACGTTAAACTTGTAAGTGATACGTCAAATGAAAGGTATTTACAATACCGATCGACAAAAAAAAAGTTTATGGAAATCGGATGACCGACTCGTGAGTTAGACCCCTTGGTGTGGAACAGGCACAGGGCGGCAAGCAGTTTTTGCTTGTAGGTCGGCCACATTTGAACATATTTCGTCTGTTTTAGCTTTATTAGATAGGTATTGACCGTACCAATCAGGGAATTTTTTTTTATGAAATTATGTTCTCCGGAGCGTGAGCTAGGTCTCTTGGAGTGAGCTCTTATCTGGCTACTCGGAAGTACAGTGAACGTGGTGTATTTTGACAATATCTCGAGTAAATTTTGACCGAATTTCATGAATTTTTTTTTGTTTGAAAGGTATTAACGAATGTAAAGCGTCGGTACTATTTCCGGTCTTCTAACAAAATGGCTGCCGGCGGCCATATTGGATTTTATTAAAAGTGATATAAAGTGGGAAAAATGATGCTTAGAGAGTTTCTGTTAACATGGAAATAATGTGTTAAGTGTGAGTGGTTTCAGGGATTCCATATACGGACATCTATATATACCTATATACAGCTATATTGAGCTATATACAGGCATATAGAGCTATATAATAGCATATTCCTCTGTGAAATGTTTATTTACAGTGAAATATAGGTAAATATAGCGGTATATAGCTGTTTAAATAGGAATTTATGAAATTTGACTTCGTACGGGGCTGTCTATATTGCCTCCGGCAATTTAGTTGTATATGATAACAAGGCAAAGAGTGGATAATGTAAGTGATTTTAAAGGGAGAATAGTTTTTCAGCAGAGAAGAAAATGAAGTAAGAGAAATGAAGAGTTTCACATTAAAGGCTTTTGATACGAATAGGTGTTTCGTACGGGTCGGCGTTAGCTATGTTTCCTTATTCATTCTACGAAGGAAAAAATATTTGATTTGATTCATACGAGCAATTCGCTCTTATATCTGTGGCGTGTTTGTGTTTATGACGGGATTAGTATTGTTTGTTACCGTCTTTCATGTGGATATTTGACATATTACGTTACTTTCCGTGTCTGTACTACGTTAATCAGAAAATAAAAATATTATCGCTCTGACTATGGCTGCCTTCCGTTTAATCACTTGTACAAAATTTTATCTTATCCAAATTCACACTTTTGCTCGATATACAATTCATTGCTCAGTCCTTGTACAACTAATAACAATCCAGTTAATTCCACAAACTTGTATAGATATCCTATCCATCTGAGCTCTTGTTGATACACGTTCCTTTTGCGAAAAAGAAAAGAAAAGAAATGTGTCACAGTGCTTGATGAAGTGGCACGGACTCCCTGTTCGACAACTACGCATGAGAGGCAGTTAGAAAAAATATTGATGATGTTTCTTGTTGGTCTGATTAATAATATCACTTATCAAATCATAGGGTTGTCGAAAGAGATTCTATCGTCAATGTATCTTGGGCTTTAGTTGTTTCGATGATAGAAATTCGATTGTTTTCAAATTCAAATTTAGACAAGATGGCCAGTCGGATCGAGACGGAAATACATATGCTTAAGAGTCATATCGCCAAATCTTCAGGTGATTTTATTAATTTTGGGAACAAGTGGTCTCCGATTTTAATGAGTGATAGCTCTTTCGTCTTTCAATTCTAGCAAACACGTACCCTCCACTTTTTCAAAAAAAAAAAATTCAAACGTGTTCAAAAGTAATGACATGTCAGAGGGTACCGAAAACAGTTTTTCAGCAATAACTCAAGAAAAAATTATTTTAAATTGTTGTAATGTTGTACGATTGTCGGCCTTGGAAAGACCTACAGGTAGAGTATACGCACCGCTTGGTGCTAGTTGATCCACGAGAGTTATGACTAAAAATATAGTGAATGCTCGGAGAGTCCGCCTTCCCTGCAGCTGCGATGTTCCACGGAACTGAGTATAGGGTGTTGTAGCTGACTTCACCCACTATCGTTACACATATAAATGAGTAAAAAGTACCCAGTACTTTTGTGCTGCAAGCCTACAGAAGTCTTAGAAAATGGTGCCAAAATACAGATGTTTTCCTTCTTTCTGGGGGCTCTACAGCTGGAACAGCATCTGGAACGGTACTACGGCAGTCATTTTTTATCATCTACTATTCTTTTACCTTATCAATAGAAAAACGGTTCGCTATATCGCGAGGTTTGCTAGAATCGAAAGACGAATCCAACGAGCTATCCACTCATTGAATTCGGAGACCGCTTGTTCCCCAATCGCCTGAAGTCTTAGCGATATGACTCTTAAAAATATGCGTAAGGAAGTGGTTTTGATTAGTTGATTGAAATATGAAGGAATTTTAAATGTACAGTGGACGTCAGTGAAATTTATTTATAACTTTGCCTCAACTGTTTTTCAGCTGGGCTACTCATACAAAGAAAACTTCTCATACGTCATTATACTATTTCACCCGTTTAAATACGTTCAAGCACTTTTGTTTGTATGAGTAGGCCAGCTGAAGCAATTTTCATTGAAGTCCCACGTAGCTAAATAGGTACTTTCTTCGACAGCATTGATTTCTTAACACACTTCGTAGTATATCTCGCATTTTTCTTTAAACAGTGTTCATGATACTCTAGAGAGAGTTATTTGTAGTGAACTCCTGTCGCTAGGAAAGTTTCACAGTAAGTTACAGTGAGTAAATCTCTAAAATGTTTGATTTCAGTATATTTAACTAATCCTTCTGTCACATCTTTTGACAGCTTATAACGTTTTAGTACGTTTTCTCTCCCAGCAGCAAAAACCCTATCCCAGCAAAAAAAGAAACTATATCGAATGCCGCAAATGCATTTGAAAACGAACATTCGGTGAAATACTATTTTATCACACCAAATGTTTATCATTTTATACAAATATGTTCATCTTTATAATAACATCGGTGAAAAAAAAACCTAATTTTGTCATGCAAAAATATAGATAAAAATTGACAAAATTGCCGACCACAAAAATATGTCGTCGATTCTCATGCATTTTCTATGCATAGCAAAAGAAGACAGGAAGAAGACAAGAAAGTTGAACTTTTATGTGAGACAAAATATTACGTTGCTTGTTCCTGTCTTCTTTTGCTATGCATAAAAAATGCATGAGAATCGACAACATATTTTTGAGGTTGATAAATTTGTCAATTTTACTTTTGTTTTCGAGATCTCAAAATTGTTTCTTCCCCCGAAGTAATCCATGAATCGTCTGTATTCAATTCTGTTTGCATTCAATGCAACTTTTTCTAAATGCAAAAAGAATTGAATACAGACGATTCATGGATTACTTCGGGGGAAGAAACAATTTTGAGATCTCGAAAACAAAAGTAAAATTGACAAATTTATCAACCTCAAAAATATGTTGTCGATTTATATGCATTTTTTATGCTTACATTTCTTTTTTTGACAACTGCTCAATTAACGATTAAAATTGGATTTCGTCTCTTTTCGATCTGAAATCCATCGATTAATAATTAAAGTAGTAAAACATAAATTATTTTTTTCTGTATGTCCGTGAATTAAAAACTTTCACAAGAAATTGAAATTTTATCGAATTCCCGCACCTCCGTAACGTAATATTTGTCTTACAAGAAAGTTGAACTTTTATGTGAGACAAAATATTACGTTGCTTGATCCCAGGGCTTACTTTAGAGAATTTTAATTCTGAAAATTCCGAAAATTCTGAAAAAATTCCGAAAAAGTTCTTAAAAATTCCGAAAAATTATTTCAGAATTTTTCGGAACTTTTTCGGAATTTTTTCAGAATTTTCGGAATTTTCAGAATTAAAATTCTCTAAAGTAAGCCCTGCTTGATCCTGTCTTCTTTTGCTATGCATAAAAAATGCATGAGAATCGACGACATATTTTTGTGGTCGGCAATTTTGTCAATTTTTATCTATATTTTTGCATGACAAAATTAGGTTTTTTTTTCACCGATGTATGAACATACTTGTATAAAATGATAAACATTTGGTGTGATAAAAAAGTTATTTCACCGAATGTTCGTTTTTAAACTTTTTAAATGCATTTGCGGCATTCGATATAGTTTCTTTTTTTGCTGGGATTGGGTTTTTGCTACTGGGAGAGAAAACGTACTAAAACGTTATAAGCTGTCAAAAGATGTGACAGAAGGATTAGTTAAATATACTGAAATCAAACATTTTACAGATTTACTCACTGTAGTCGATTGCTTTATTCAGGAACATTTCTCCCGTTTATCGTGCATTTCGTTGCAGGCCTCAACTCCAGCTCTCTATCCATCACTCTCTTTAGTTTAGGTATACTAATGCATGAGTTCCAAAGACTTCGAAGTGGACGTAAAAAACCATTTGAAAGTTAGTCTTAGTTTTACTGTTTACAACCGAATTCTATCTAAGTATCCAAGAGCCCGAAGCTTTCCAATCGGAATAAAATTCCAATGTGAACTGACACTGATCAATTTTTGTTATGTTTTTAATTTAACAAGAAACCTAAGAGTAATTATACCTAGAGAGGAAATTTCGAACAAAATTACGTAAAATATGTGGTCCCAACATAAAATACGAAATGTTTATTGGTATGTGTGTTTGCCCTCTTAATTAAGAGGGCAAATTGAAATATCAATAGCGAAAAAACGTCAAAGCATACATGTGTTGGTGTAAAATTATACGAAATGTGTATCTTATACAAACTGATGTTGGGACCACATTTCGTCGTACAAATTTCGTCTCTAGGTATAATTACTCTAAGCAAGAAACATATTGTGTGTTAGCGTTCTATTTTCTTAGCAGATATAGTGGAGGTGAAGGTACCATTTCATCTAAGAGAACTTTGCATAGTAAATTTTGTGATAAAGGCCTGAAAGTTTCACCATTCATAAACATCGATTTTCTGAGTATAATGCGATGGCAGTGGACGTGGTTGCCAAAAATTTCGACTAATAAGTCGTAATGACTTTTGGATAAAACTCGGAAAATTTATAAGGAAAATGGAAATTTCGGAAAATCTGAAGTTGATAAAAAATATCTTTGGTAAGAATTGTAGTAGTTGTGCAATAGTACCTCTGCATCGGATTCTTAAAGAAATAGCAGCATAGCATGTCAAGTGCTTTAATTAAGTTTTTTTTTTTAAAGTGATTTAAACTGATGTAAACTAAAACAACTGTGAAATGGATGCCAACCGTTCTCATTTAATTGACGAACAATCAACATTACTATTTACCAAGTCAAACATACGAAATGTTCAATTTATAATCTAGTGTTTCACCTCATGTCGTCATGTCGCCCTATAATAGAGCAATCCATTAATTAGACAGCAAAAAAAATCCTGTTCTGTGTAACAACAACATATTAGCCTAATGTTCAGCCAGTCAAATACAGTCATTATTTTATCGGAGTCATCAGAATGTAACATTAAAATTATGGCATGTCGTATAAATCACAGGACTTCAAATCAATTTGTTTCGTATGATATGTCCAGTTACAGTGTTTATGTAATCGCAATGAATTGCATCGCATTTCGTTGCACTTGCAATTATGAGATACAGTTCATATACATGATGTTGTTTAAACGAAAACATTTTCATTATACACTCTCGTCGGCAAAATGTATTATTACCTAAAGGATGCGGGTGACAATGCAGTTATAATAGTTCATTTTTGAATGGAAGCCAATACTGTAAGTAGTTCAGAAAGACTATTGTGTTGTATGCAATTTATCGAACATCAAAATGCAATGAAAATACAAAATGCACACGCAAAGTGAACTTTCGAGTTGGCTTAGTTTAGATTTCCGTTTATTTAATGCTCTCGTAATATCCAAATGGGGTTCGGGCGATACATAGACGTTAATGGAAGTATGCTTTGAATAATTTTATTGAATGATTTTTGCATATTTGCAACATCAACCACATAATGAAATCACCCCATGTTTGAGGATGCTCACCATAAATTGATGTTTACGTTTTGTTTGTACTGCAGTAACCCGAAAGGGCACTCCTACTCGTTTATGTAAAAACATCAAAGTAGATTGTATCGATTTCTAATAGAGTCCATACAAAATCAGAACAATCACTCGGAAATTAGGTTTTATATGTGTACGGAACGTAGTTTAAAGGCGATTCGCATTAATAAACAAACAGATGATTTGACGGGAATTTGATAAATTTTATTCATAGATTGACCCAATTAAATGTTAAATGTCCTGACACCCAGTTAGGTCCTCCGCATAACCTTTAATAAGCGTGTCGCCGTATTATTCAGAGGAATCCTTACTTACTTACTTATATAGCAGCCTTTGTCAACCCAAGCGGGTTTTGGTTGACTCTACTAACTTCCTCCACCCGTTCCTGTCCTCGGCCAGACTTCTCCAATCTGCGACCCCCAATGATCTAGTATCTTCGACCACACAGTCTATCCACCTCTTCCAGAGGAATCCTTGGCTTACCGAAATCGGACACATTTTCCAGTGGACTTTTTCATATGTGCCTTAGACGTTAATGGACCCTGGAAGCCTAAACACTTTAAAACCTCGATGCTTGTGTGGCTAGTGGGAGAGGGAGGTGAGTGAAAGCCGAAAACCAGTACTTTCCTTACGAAATTTCTCCATGTACACGAAAGGTGGTCTAGTGGGATCTCATACAACAAAAACATCGAAAAACGGTTTTTTCTGTTTACTACACGTCTCAATTTTCCAAGTCATCAAATGCTTCAAGTCACCTTACTATGCTCACATGGGTGGCGGGACATTTCCACACCGTCAATATCGTCAGGAACGATATTATCGTTTTTTTGGACGATACTATCGTCTAAAAAACGATACTATCGTCTAAAAAAACGATATTATCGCCCAAAAAATTTTCATCCAGGACGATAATATCGTCTAAATTGAAAAATTCTAAAATATTGTCTGGACGATAGTATCGCTTTCTTGTCGATATTATCGTTCAAAAAACGATATTATCGTTTTCTGGACGATATTACCGTTCTAGAAAATCTAATGGATATTTTCGTTTTCTGTACGATAATATCGTCCAAAACGATAATATCGTCCTTGGCTATATTATCGTTTTCGTAAACGATAATATCGTCCAGGACGATACTATCGTTTAGTTTTGGGTGGTAATATTGTCCAGCACTCAATTTTACTCAGAGGTGCAGCAAGAACCGAATTCTCTTCCAAAATATCGAAAAACAATTGTCAGAGGAAATCACCTACACATCAGTGTTTAAAAAAGGCGTTTAGTTCGTCCCTAAATAATTCATCTTTTTACGAAATGAATACCAACTTTGATTGTACATAAAAAGCGTTTTGACACGCCGGAGGGCCGCAATGCGAGCCGGGCGCCGGAACGGTGTCGGAACTTAGGAGTTAATTTTTTTTTTCTCGCATCGTCTCATAATTAGTCTGTGTAATTAGTCTGTGTATATATTTGCCGTCTATAAAAAGGTGTTTATCTACAAGCTTTTTTGTTTCGTCATCGTCTTCAACAACCATCCAGAACGATAATATCGCCCAGGACGATATTATCGTCTAGAATTTTTATTTTAAATAAATTAAAAACGATATTATCGTCCTGGACGATATTATCGTCTCAAATTTAAAAAAAATAATTAATTAAAAACGTTATTATCGTTCTGGACGATACTATCGTCCAGAACGATATTATCGTCCCAAAAATTATCGCCCAGGACGATAATATCGTCCAAAATAACGATAAATTTGTTCAGAAAAAGAAAATAACGATAATATCGTCCAGCGGATATTTTCATCCAGGACGATATTATCGTCAAAAAAACGATATTATCGTTTTTTGAACGATAATATCGTTTTTTAGACGATAGTATCATCAAAAAAACGACAGTATCGTCCAAAAAAACGATATTATCGTTTAAAAACGATATTATCGTTTAAAAACGATATTATCGTTTAAAAACGATATTATCGTTTAAAAACGATATTATCGTTTAAAAACGATATTATCGTTTAAAAACGATATTATCGTTTAAAAACGATATTATCGTTTTTTTAAACGATAATATCGTCAAGAAAACGATAATATCGTCCTGAAAATATTTTAAAATTTATAATTTTAGACGATATTATCGTCCTGGATGAAATTTTTTTGGACGAGAATATCGTTTTTTAGACGATAGTATCGTCTAAAAAACGATACTATCGTTTTTTGGACGATACTATCGTCTAAAAAACGATAATATCGTTCCTGACGATATTGACCGTGTAGTTATGTAGTTATTTCACATGGAAAAGTGCACTGGAAAATCTGTCCGATTTTGTTAGGAATTGAAATCTATCAAATCTTTTACTTCTTTTGTTTATTTTGGTATACAAAGAAACACTTGTCAGCCTTTATCGTTTGTCGACAATTTTTCTGACCCCATCTCCCCCGCTCTTTTGAATTAAAAATTAAAATTTCCCAGCTTTCGCTCACATTTTTTTTAGAAATTACTAAAATTTTAACATCAAAGCACAAACGATGTGCCTGTTTGCTACGTATGAATCGATGTTTGATGCTACAATCCCCGGATACGGTAACGATGTAAAATGTTTTTTTTTTTCATCTACTTTGCATGTCGTATCGATCCAATGTTATCAGCGGTGCTAATAAAATTATCCCAAGTTACTGACATTTGAATGAATCCACGACATAAAGTCACATCACCAGTCTATACGTTGTTCCATCATCAAGCGAAAAAAGGTAGACGAGAGATAACAAATTGTGCAGTCAATCGGAAAATCTAATCAGTATAACGAACAATGGAATGTGTACACAAATACACTGCACATAATACTGGAACATGGCAATTGTACAATGTACATGGCAGATTTAATAATTCCCCATCTACAGCATGTTCCTGAGGGAATGTAAAATGGAATGGGAACAGTGTGTTTTCTATGTTTGGAGTGTTCTTCACGTAAAAAAAAATCCTTTTCAAGGTCTTTTATCTGTTACATTATGCGCTGTGGAATTGTATAAGTGTCTCACCTGTAAACTCTGTGAAAGTATAATAACAAACAAACTATTTCGCTGAATTGTTCACATGATGTATACAACTTAATGATATTTTTGTAGCTAAACGAGCCATCAGAACAGTCGGAGCGTTTGCTGCGATTGAGCCCCTTACGAACCCGTATATCTATTGCGTACGTGACCCTAGTGCGTCTGTCACCCTACTTTGACCGTAGACCTATTGCACCCGTAAACGTAGTTGAAGTCAAATTATTATGAAATGTGTGCATCTCAGAAATTGCGCATATGCGCAATTACGAAGCCCCGTACGACGTTCCTTTCAAATGTAACACAAATTTCAAGTTGACCTAAAATTTTAATTTATTGAGAGGCCTAAGGCCAAGTTACGGCCTTAGTCCAACGACCCAAATTTATTTTTTTCCCAACAGTATTCTATTCGGCCTTCGATTACCTTCCAAATGAAGCAAAAATTAGGAAAATCGGATGAAATTTACTCGAGTTATATGCAAAATACACTTAGGGCCGAGTAGCGGCCTTAATCCAAGGACCCAAATTTAATTTTTTTTTCAACAACATTCTATTCGGTGTTCGATTACCTTTCAAATGAAAAATAAATTAGGAAAATCGGATCAAATTTACTCGAGTTATATGCAAAACACACTTAGGGCCGTGGAGCGGCCTTAGTCCAAGGACCCAAATTTTAAATTTTTTTCCACAACATTCTATTCTGTGTTCAATTACATTTTAAATGAAACAAAAATTAGGAAAAAGGGATGAAATTTACTTGAGTTATATGCAAAATACACTTAGGGCCGAGTAGCGGCCTTAATCCAAGGACCCAAATTTAATTTTTTTTCAACAACATTCTATTCGGTGTTCGATTACCTTTCAAATGAAACAAAATTTAGGAAAATCGGATCAAATTTACTCGAGTTATATGCAAAACACACTTAGGGCCGAGGAGCGGCCTCAGTCCAAGGACCCAAATTTCAAACATTTTTGTCACCACATTCTATTCGGTATTCAATTACCTTTCATATAAGACAAAAACTAGCAAAATTGGATGATATTTACTCGATCTATACGCAAAATACACTTAGGGCCGAGGAGCGGCCTCAGTCCAAGGACCCAAATTTAAAACGTTTTTCGCCACATTATATTCGGGCTTCGATTACCTTTCAAATGAAACAAAAATTACGAAAAAAGGATGAAATTTACTCGAGTTATATGCAAAATACACTTAGGGCCGAGTAGCCTTTCACTTCTAGGGCCCTAACTCACGGTCCACTCACCCGATTTAAAAAAAACTTTTTTTTCCTGGATCGGTATCGACAATACCTATCTTTTGCCGTTTCATTTGCATTTCCATCGTTTTTTTTGCCGTAAATATCCCCAAAAGACCTTAAAGCACTTAGGCGGCCCTAACTCACGAAGGGCCTACCCAAATATGCCCATCTTCGAACTTAGCCTCACTATTTTGACTATCTTTCAGTGAAAAATTTTTGAAATCGGATTTGATTTACTCAAGATATCGACGTGACGGACAGACAGACGGACAGACGGACAGACAAAATTTTTATTGCGGATTCGTCATCTATGAACATAGGCAAACACTTTGCCCCTACCGTCTGCTTCGAATTCCATCAATTACACACGGCATCGTAATCCTATAAGCCCCTTTGTACTTCGTACGGGGCTAAAAACGTCGTTTATTCTTGAGTGGGTTTTAAGATGTTGTTAATTTTAAAACTTGAGCTGAAACCGTTTTATTTTTCTATTATTCAGAAGACGTTTTCTCTATTAACGCATTGCTGACTCTTATACTTTTTGAATTTCTCTGACACGTTGGTTGGTCGTTCTGTTCAGATTTTACCAGGGACTACTTTTGGGAAAATATTTTCTTGTATTTTGCCCGAGTAACCACTGTGTTCATTGTCTGATGGCACTGGAGGAAAACACTTTGAGACTGTCGACAGCTTCATTTACCTTGGGTCGCTGGTCAACAGTGATAATAGAAATGGAGAGAAAATACGTAGAAGGGTAACGCTTGGTACCAGGAGTTATTACAGTCTTCAAAAACTCCGCCGGTCGAAAACACTCAACCAGATTTCGACCAGTTGTAGCATATGGCTCAGAAGCTTGGTGCATAACGTGATGAACAGACACCTTTGGTTTTTGAAAGGAAAACTCTTCGATCAATTTTTGGAGGTGTCAATGTGAACAGCAACTGGAGAATAAGAAATAACCATGAGCCAAATTCATCAAAATCAATCGATTTACATGGCTCCGTCTTGTGCAAAGAATGAATGAGGAACGTGTACCACTGAAACTGCTAAGTACAAATCCCGATGGTAGTCGCAGACCAGGAAGACCGAAAGCGAGATGGAAAGGTGCAATTGAGTCTGATCTGAAAGTACTAATGGTGAGCGAGTGAAGAACGTTCGCGCGGAATAGGACCGATTGGAGGTCAAAACCAATTGTACGGTTGTGGAGGGTTGTAGTGCCCGCCTAAGTAAGTTAGTAACCACTGTGGAATTTTTTGAAAAAGGAAATGGATTTTTTGGAATTTGGTGGAATCTTTAGAAATTCGAGTGGACATTAAATTGAATATTTAGGACTGTTGCGTTGACGAATACTGACCTTGACTCCGATTCAATTTTTTGTTGTTGATATTATGGACTTCTAAAACCACAGAATTTTTGGAGTTGAATTTGAATGGAATTTTTGGAATTTAATAGAGAAATTGGAATTGATGGAACAGATTATTGCCATTGGTTTTTCAACAATTTCCTAGATTTTCCCTAAAAATATTTTTGGAAAAATTTTGAAAAATCAGGGAAAATGTGGAAAAAGTTGAGAAAATGTTTTCCCAAAAACAGTCCCTGATTGTACCGGGAAACAATTCCAGAAATTCATAACAATCACAACGACATAATGCTGCCTTGCACAGTATAGTACCAGCAATAATACGAACACAAAATTTAAATCCAAAATAATTTGATGTCACACTGATCCCTTAATACCGCATAAAACTTGGTAAACAAATAGTATATTCACAAAACTTACCAAAAACAAGTTTAATTTGAGAAACAAATAATCATTCTATAATATTCAACATCCTATCCGTTTCGATGTTGCATACCACATAAATTTTCGCTCAACGAAAACTTTTGCATATTGTCGCCGGTATGAAATTACAGTTGAACAGAGTCTTGAATGAGAATAATATTCACATGTCAACCGGTAATTTATTTAATTCCCGATCTCCCAATATACAAAATAAATTGTAACACAAAGATACATTATATGAAATTAAGCATTCCATAGTTACTCACATCCGGCATATACGTATACATCGAATAGATGGTGTTTGTGTGTGTGTGTGTGTGCGATTTTGTAGTTCGTATAACGGATGGGTTTCCCGCTCTCTGTCTCTCGGATGTAGTGGTAGGAGGATAAAATTTATGGGAAAATGTTTTCTGCTTTAATTAGTATTCACTTTCCATAGTACAGTAGAGTATTACAGCGACAGTTTACTGTATGTATTAGGTTCTTGTATAAGTTCGAAATGAGAATGAGCCACAAAAAAAGAGGGAATAACATAAAAAACCACCATCTTGTTGATGGCAGTATTGACGTAATTTTTGTTAGCAGTAAAACACACCCGACCCGAGAATTTTTTAGTAAAGCCCGGCCTGTACTTTGTGATTGATGCTTAGTTTCCTCTTACCAAAAAAGCACTCCGTGTGAGAGACAAAATTGAATTTTTTCAATTTTTTCTTTGTTTATTTGACAGCTAGCTCTCTCACGGCTCTATCTCACGGAGTACTTTTTGTTGAGTGGAGTGGACACTTAACAGATGGAAGCTCATACATAGATTTCAAGTCGAATTGAATGGATTTCATTAGAATAAATGAGTACGCACAGCAGAGGCCTATTTGCGGCCAACGAGCATGATTCAGTGTTGTTCATTAGTATGCATTTCTGAGGTGTGAAATGTATGACCGACCCTCCAAATAAACTTAACTTTCATGGCCCTACGTTAGTGAAGTCCGTTCACACTGAAAAATTTTACAAAAATTTTTCCGCAGGACTGAGGAACATATATACACGAACTTTTTGACTTTTCCCCCTTTGCTCCTACTACCCCCAAAGTATTTTATTCGTAATCTGGGCGTCCATACGAGTTCAACGAGCTATCACACGCCTCATAAGGTTAAGATTTGGCCGAGATATTACATTTCAAAACTTGGAAATTTGCAGAAATTTGTATGAAGAAATTAATTTTTCTGTATACGTGAGAGTGTATTGGTGAGGTATGATATGAATCGGTCGAGCGGGAAAGTAAACGGTCGAGCGGGAAAGTAACGGTTGGGAAGGAAAGCACCAACACACTCTCACTATTACAGAAAAATATCTTTCAAAATACCCCAATACACACGCGGTGTGTATTTCACTCGGGCTTCGCCCTCGTATCCATACACACCTTGTGTGTATTGGGGTATGTTGAAATATACTATTCATACATTTTGAAATTGATGAATTTTACCAACCTTTGTTACTTTGTTACTTTGTTACAACGAAACTTTTGAATTTACCGGTGAATTTGGCTGAAATTTTCAGGGTATGTTAAGGACGTAATTCTAAGAAACTAATTTGAAGGAATTTTTATAAAAGCTTATAATTTCGGAGCTATGAGCGTGTTAACCTATTGAGCTATGGGACCTATAACTCGGAAAATATGGCAGATAGAAAGTTCGTTTAAAAGACAAATTTATAGAGTTTCAGATTTCATTTGACACGTGTTTCATGGTTTTCCTAAAAAGTCGTCTATTTGGGAGCTATGAGCGTTTTAAGTGCGAGCTATGTCAGCCATAACTTGGAAAATACTGCAGATAGAAACCTCGTGTAAAAGACAAAGTTATAGAGTTTTAGATTCTAGTCGATACGTGTTTCATGGTTTTCCTAAAAAGTCGCTTATTTTGGAGGTATTAGCGTTTTAATAGCGAGCTATGTCAGCCATAACTCGGAAAATACTGCAGATGGAAACCTCGTGTAAAAGACAAAGTTATAGAGTTTTAGATTCTAGTCGATACGTGTTTCATGGTTTTCCTAAAAAGTCGACTATTTGGGAGGTATTAGCGTTTTAAGTGCGAGCTATGTCAGCCATAACTCGGAAAATACTGCAGATGGAAACCTCGTGTAAAAGACAAAGTTATAGAGTTTTAGATTCTAGTCGATACGTGTTTCATGGTTTTCCTAAAAAGTCGACTATTTGGGAGCTATGAGCGTTTTAAGTGCGTCAAATTTTCGATTTTCGTCAAATTTTCTATTTTTATCAAAGAGATCAAAGAGAAAGTTATACAATTATGTAAGAAGAATATTTTCGTTCAAACTGCACAATATGATTGTCTATTATCTGCGACCAAATTCTAAAAAAGCACAACTTACAAAAGAGCTGATATCGCCCAAAACCACTTACAGTGGAGGTGTGACGCAAGTCCTGTTATCCACTTACAAAAGAACTGATATCGGTGTAGGTGACGCTTACAGGTTCGACACGCAAAAAGGTATGAGTCACAAATGGCAGCTGATGAGGAAAGTACGCGAAAGTTTTATCAACAAAAATTTACCAGAAAAATTTTAGGAAGAAAATTATAATAAAAAAGTTTGCGTCACAAGTGGCAGATGTTGAGGAAGGAAAATTTTAAAAATTGGAATTCAAACGGAAGAAAGCCGAATCATCTGCCACTTTTTGACGCAAACTTTTTTATTATAATTTTCTTCCTAAAATTTTTCTGGGAAATTTTTGTTGATAAAACTTTCGCGTACTTTCCTCATCAGCTGCCATTTGTGACGCATACCTTTTTGCGTGTCGAACCTGTAAGTGTCACCTACACCGATATCAGTTCTTTTGGAAGTGGATAACAGGACTTGCGTCACACCTCCACTGTAAGTGGTTTTGGGCGATACAGCCTTCACAGAGTGCATGCTTTTTGAGTAACAGCTCTGTCGGACAACACTGAATGTATATATGTCACATCAGAACAAAAGCATTTGTTAAGTAAATCCTCAAAGAAAATTCTTTAAATTTAAAGAAAATTCTTAAAAAGAAAAGATTTTCTTAGAGAAAATCCTTTTTGCTATCAAATTGCCAATCTTTGAGTATTTGCGACTCACAGTTGAAAATGAGGTATTGAACACAGACTAAATTAAACTGCGACAAACATTGATTCACTCTTTAAAATGATCATCTCCATTAATTTTTAATCCAAAAGTCCTCGAAAAAGTCAGCTGTATGCGAATGTGGTAAAACTTGAAGCGATTCAATGTCTGGTTGTACATAGAATGGATGAGAAAGAAAAGCCACAACGAAATTTTGTTAAGTTTAACTGAGTTTGCAATGAATAATCATGGAAAAAAGCCATTAACTACTTGCCAAAAAGGAATTTGTAATTATATCTGTTCGCCAGACATTTAGCTGCTACGCTACCATCAATATAGCGAGCGACAAGTTTTGTCGTAATTGCAATTTAAATTTAGAAATTGTTCGATTTAATTGCATTTGTGCATACTGATTGCTTGCATTTAGCATTTAACTCCAAAGAACTGGAAGACGGTCAGTTCTTTTACGTTTGATTTATTTATCCCAATTATTTTCACATCGTTTGAGACAGACCAAAAATGTTGTTATATCGATTCAGTGAATAGCGGTTGCAAAAAAAAAAGTAGAACGGCTACGCTTCCCATTAAAAATCTCTTCCATAACTCAGTTCCATTTTTTTTCAAATTAAAGTTTCATTCACACAAAATCCGTTGCTCTTTTAGATGAAAACGTAACTTTGAAAAGCAATTACCACCTTTTCAAATGGCTCGAAAACCTACTTCTGCATGTAATTTTCACGTGATGTCGATAAAAATTTTCTTTAGAAATGGGATTTTCTGTAAAACGGCTTGCAGAACTGAAACATTTTCGATTATTATTCGCATAAAGAACACACCGGTTGAAGGGTTTGATTTTACACGAGATGACTTTTGTGTGTTGTTCCAAAGTTTTTTTCTCCCTTCACTGCGATGATTATAATTGAAAATGCTTTCGTTTCCACGAATATTTATAGAAATGTGAAGGAAAATTTCCTTAGGAAATATCATGGTGGATTGCGGTAGCCACAAACTTCTTCTATATGCACAGCACACGATGATGTGTTTTTTTATATTAAAACATACACATCCCGTAGCAAAACTAACATCAAATCTATCATAGATCCTCTGACGGAAGGGCGTTATGAGCATAAATATACCACAGAGCAGAGTGTGTGTATTTGAAATTAGTTTTGAAATGTTCACATAGCCGAAAGGAGCTTCAAATTTTAATCATAATATTTGTTGATGTCTTGAATCAGGAGTTGAATTTTAAGTAAATATTTAAAAAAAAAAACGAGAATAGTTTGGCTGTTTAATAACACTTTAAGAGCAGAATGATTGAAATTACGGTGAGTGGAATTAAATTTTTCATACAAATTGCAGTAATCGTTCTCCGCTGTTCATTTTAATTAAGAGGCATCGATACTTTGCTGAAAAGCATACATTTGGGTGTTTTTCAAATGCTGGATTTTCGTTTACTTTTGATGATATCTTTCCACCAGAATCCTTTTTCAAAAATATGGGACCGCCATAACAACGTCGAATGAGTTAGCTTTCAACAGAAAATCGATTCGGTTGTAGCAGTTTGACCAGCTCTGAGAAAACTGACGAATTTATGAAAATTTCGTTAGACTGCTGACTTTTCTCAGAGCTGGTCAAACGACCACAACAAAAACTAATTTTTATTTAAAGCTAACACATTCGTGGTCGTTGTTGTGGTCGACCATTTTTCCATCGTCCAAATGATTCTGATGAAAAGATATCATCAAAAGTAAACTAAAATCGATTATTTAAAAAACGCTGAAAAGTATGCTTTTCAGCAAAGCATCGATGCCTCTTAATTGAAATAATTTCAGTTGAACAATTATCTCGACAATTATAGACCGAGAGCCCATCACGTACATATCAGTCCATCACCATGGTCCATGGTTAAGACATTTTTAGGTCTTTTTTCTTCTAGAAAAAACACCCTATTATGGCCGGTTTGTCTGTCTGTCTGTCTGTCCGTCTGTCTGTTCCACAAATTTGGTAGTTTTGGTAGCTCTCAGTCGGTAGTTGGTATTTTTGGTGGTTGGTAGTTTCGAGCTGGATTAACATTCAAAATTGCAAACCCACCATGAGCATATCGACACCAGGCAAATAATAATTATTTGTTATCTGATCACCGATAGCTCACAGTTAACATTGCAATTCGAAAATTTGGTAGTTGGTAGTTGGACTACCAAGGCTATAATTGACTACCAAACGTAATTTTTGGGGAAGAGATGTTTACTATTCGAGAACTACGCACCGACTGACGAAATTATTCTACATGCTCGCCTATTTATAAATCGAAAATTTGGTAGTCGGTAGCTTTGGTAGTTGGTAGTTTCGAGCTGGATTAACATTCAAAATTGCAAAGCCACCATGAGCATATCGACACCAGGCAAATAATAATTATTTGTTATCTGATCACCGATAGCTCACAGTTAACATTGCAATTCGAAAATTTGGTAGTTGGTAGTTGGACTACCAAGGCTATAATTGACTACCAAACGTAATTTTTGGGGAAGAGATGTTTACTATTCGAGAACTACGCACCGACTGACGAAATTATTCTACATGCTCGCCTATTTATAAATCGGAAATTTGGTAGTCGGTAGCTTTGGTAGTTGGTAGTTTCGAGCTGGATTAACATTCAAAATTGCAAAGCCACCATGAGCATATCGACACCAGGCAAATAATAATTATTTGTTATCTGATCACCGATAGCTCACAGTTAACATTGCAATTCGAAAATTTGGTAGTTGGTAGTTGGACTACCAAGGCTATAATTGACTACCAAACGTAATTTTTGGGGAAGAGATGCTTACTATTCGAGAACTACGCACCGACTGACGAAATTATTCTACATGCTCGGCTATTTATTAATCGGAAATTTGGTAGTCGGTAGCTTTGGTAGTTGGTAGTTGGGAGATGGATTGACATTCAAAATTGCAAAGCCACCATGAGCATATCGACACCAGGCAAATAATAATTATTTGTTATCTGATCACCGATAGCTCACAGTTAACATTGCAATTCGAAAATTTGGTAGTTGGTAGTTGGACTACCAAGGCTATAATTGACTACCAAACGTAATTTTTGGGGAAGAGATGTTTACTATTCGAGAACTACGCACCGACTGACGAAATTATTCTACATGCTCGCCTATTTATAAATCGAAAATTTGGTAGTCGGTAGCTTTGGTAGTTGGTAGTTTCGAGCTGGATTAACATTCAAAATTGCAAAGCCACCATGAGCATATCGACACCAGGCAAATAATAATTATTTGTTATCTGATCACCGATAGCTCACAGTTAACATTGCAATTCGAAAATTTGGTAGTTGGTAGTTGGACTACCAAGGCTATAATTGACTACCAAACGTAATTTTTGGGGAAGAGATGTTTACTATTCGAGAACTACGCACCGACTGACGAAATTATTCTACATGCTCGCCTATTTATAAATCGGAAATTTGGTAGTCGGTAGCTTTGGTAGTTGGTAGTTTCGAGCTGGATTAACATTCAAAATTGCAAAGCCACCATGAGCATATCGACACCAGGCAAATAATAATTATTTGTTATCTGATCACCGATAGCTCACAGTTAACATTGCAATTCGAAAATTTGGTAGTTGGTAGTTGGACTACCAAGGCTATAATTGACTACCAAACGTAATTTTTGGGGAAGAGATGTTTACTATTCGAGAACTACGCACCGACTGACGAAATTATTCTACATGCTCGCCTATTTATAAATCGGAAATTTGGTAGTCGGTAGCTTTGGTAGTTGGTAGTTTCGAGCTGGATTAACATTCAAAATTGCAAAGCCACCATGAGCATATCGACACCAGGCAAATAATAATTATTTGTTATCTGATCACCGATAGCTCACAGTTAACATTGCAATTCGAAAATTTGGTAGTTGGTAGTTGGACTACCAAGGCTATAATTGACTACCAAACGTAATTTTTGGGGAAGAGATGTTTACTATTCGAGAACTACGCACCGACTGACGAAATTATTCTACATGCTCGCCTATTTATAAATCGGAAATTTGGTAGTCGGTAGCTTTGGTAGTTGGTAGTTTCGAGCTGGATTAACATTCAAAATTGCAAAGCCACCATGAGCATATCGACACCAGGCAAATAATAATTATTTGTTATCTGATCACCGATAGCTCACAGTTAACATTGCAATTCGAAAATTTGGTAGTTGGTAGTTGGACTACCAAGGCTATAATTGACTACCAAACGTAATTTTTGGGGAAGAGATGTTTACTATTCGAGAACTACGCACCGACTGACGAAATTATTCTACATGCTCGCCTATTTATAAATCGGAAATTTGGTAGTCGGTAGCTTTGGTAGTTGGTAGTTTCGAGCTGGATTAACATTCAAAATTGCAAAGCCACCATGAGCATATCGACACCAGGCAAATAATAATTATTTGTTATCTGATCACCGATAGCTCACAGTTAACATTGCAATTCGAAAATTTGGTAGTTGGTAGTTGGACTACCAAGGCTATAATTGACTACCAAACGTAATTTTTGGGGAAGAGATGTTTACTATTCGAGAACTACGCACCGACTGACGAAATTATTCTACATGCTCGCCTATTTATAAATCGGAAATTTGGTAGTCGGTAGCTTTGGTAGTTGGTAGTTTCGAGCTGGATTAACATTCAAAATTGCAAAGCCACCATGAGCATATCGACACCAGGCAAATAATAATTATTTGTTATCTGATCACCGATAGCTCACAGTTAACATTGCAATTCGAAAATTTGGTAGTTGGTAGTTGGACTACCAAGGCTATAATTGACTACCAAACGTAATTTTTGGGGAAGAGATGTTTACTATTCGAGAACTACGCACCGACTGACGAAATTATTCTACATGCTCGCCTATTTATAAATCGGAAATTTGGTAGTCGGTAGCTTTGGTAGTTGGTAGTTTCGAGCTGGATTAACATTCAAAATTGCAAAGCCACCATGAGCATATCGACACCAGGCAAATAATAATTATTTGTTATCTGATCACCGATAGCTCACAGTTAACATTGCAATTCGAAAATTTGGTAGTTGGTAGTTGGACTACCAAGGCTATAATTGACTACCAAACGTAATTTTTGGGGAAGAGATGTTTACTATTCGAGAACTACGCACCGACTGACGAAATTATTCTACATGCTCGCCTATTTATAAATCGGAAATTTGGTAGTCGGTAGCTTTGGTAGTTGGTAGTTTCGAGCTGGATTAACATTCAAAATTGCAAAGCCACCATGAGCATATCGACACCAGGCAAATAATAATTATTTGTTATCTGATCACCGATAGCTCACAGTTAACATTGCAATTCGAAAATTTGGTAGTTGGTAGTTGGACTACCAAGGCTATAATTGACTACCAAACGTAATTTTTGGGGAAGAGATGTTTACTATTCGAGAACTACGCACCGACTGACGAAATTATTCTACATGCTCGCCTATTTATAAATCGAAAATTTGGTAGTTGGTAGCTTTGGTAGTTGGTAGTTTCGAGCTGGATTAACATTCAAAATTGCAAAGCCACCATGAGCATATCGACACCAGGCAAATAATAATTATTTGTTATCTGATCGCCGATAGCTCACAGTTAACATTGCAATTCGAAAATGTGGTAGTTTTGGTAGGTCAAATAGTTGGTAGGTGGTAGTTCCAAACAGAAATTAGAAAAAAGACCTCACCAGGCTTTAGCCGGTCTATTCTTGTTTTTCTGTTCAGAGACTTCAGTTTTCAGCGCTTAGTACGGTAGATGTAGTTTGTGTCATTGAGGCACGCACATACAATGAAAAAGTAAAGTTATCAGGAATGGAAGGTCTTTCGTTACATGGCCTATTATTGGTTTACGGAAATTTACCGAAATTCAGTAGATTGTCGGTAAGTTTTAGAAAATTCGGCCAATAAATTTACCAATAATAGTCTCCTCAAACTTCGACTCAATCAACTTTCAAATTTCGAATTCAAATAATTTGGGCCGACCAAAGGCATAACTCTCTTAAGACATGCTTAAGACATGCTAAACGTCAGTAAAATTCACATTTACAGCTGATCGTGACAGGAACGAATGTAAAAACAAACAATTTTCCTGAGGCAAATTAATTATTTTTTTTTAATCCATTTCTTTAGATGATCTCTTATACATCGTGCAAGTTAGACTTGCGAACTTATAAAAATAAAAACCATTCCGATATCATGATCGTGCATAAAGTATATGTACCTTGAAGGCACAATAAAAACTTAGAAACTTAATGAATATTGTAAACTTCCCGAAAAAAATTAGATTTGTTTCGCTACATTATTTTAGCATAAAACATTTTCGGATATTTTCCGATAGTTTTGTTTTTATAAAAAAAAAACTTTTTTGTTATTGTAAAAACACTTGCTTAAAAAAGCGATCAAATATAAAACTGCAACAGCAACACTACGTTCCTCCTCATCATACCTCTTTACTTGCTCGTATCATCAACCGATACATCTTGTTCACCTACAGATGCATCTTCAACTACACCCGACTCTGACAAGTCGACTTGATTGCATTTATTGTCGCCGGTGTCACTGTCGTCTCGTTTGTGTTTGAAAACACAATGGGCTTTTGTGCAACCAGTTGCTTGAGTTTCAAAGTAGCATTGAATGCGAGAACGATTTTTCTAAAAATTGAAGGGCAAACGAAGGACGATAAATATGATGCCAATTAGCCGCTATACGGCAATAAATGGTGAATTAAGCCGGTAAGAAATGTGTGTGAAATTTTACCGGTTAACGTAACATTTACCGGTAAATTTCATACCGACTTTTTACCGGTTGGATTCGCTAACAATAAACATACCTTGATAAACATATGCCGATTTTTACACTTGTTATCGTAACACAATCCGTCTATCCACTTTGGGCACATTGTCTCATGTCCAAGGGCAATCGGTTCGTGTCGAAATTCACAGTTTTTTCCCTAAACGGTAAACGGAAAACAGTTGGTTTCAGTAATGGGGAACCATACGCGAAAACAATTATGTAAATTATGGTCACCTTAACGCATGTCGAATAATAGTAAAAGTAGCAATCGTGCAAGCGATTCGGCATCTTTTGATATCGTGGACGTTCGAAGAAATTGTCCATTTTCCTGTTGGAAAAATAATTTAATAAAATTTAGCACGCGGTCGCTCGACATTTTTCACTGCGGATATTGTCAACGTTTCGTTGAATTAAATGATTTAATTGAATAAAATTCGATTAAGAAATATTGTTACCAATGGCCTAGTATTAGCGGCATTTTGAAATTATTCTCACAATTTTTTTTTTCTTGCAAAAAGAAATATGAAACTAACACAGTCTATGTATTAATTATGAAGTCCAAACGAATACTGGCTGAACACGATCGGTTTCAATGATGTGTGATATAGCCAATACTCGGTTCTCGGAACAGACACTTATTGTTTGGATAAAGTTAAGGCCGTGCAGCTGCATAACATTTTAATGGAAGAGACATTTTTCGGCGGGATACTTCAACCTGTGGTAAACTAAATTTGGATTTCTAATGAAGAAAAACAGGGTCTTATTTTTCTAGTTTATTTAGTACAGCCAGTACTGCCAGTGCAGTTGTGGAATTTTTGGTACATGCCAATTGGCAATGGAATTTTGGCAAAAAATGGAATTTACTGTAATTTAATGGAATTTTTTAAAAATTCTAATTTCGAGGGGGGGGGGGGGAAATAAAATAGGATATTTAGGATTGTTGCTTTTACGAATATTTTGCTGACCATGATTCCGTTCAACGCACTTCAAGCAAAAGTGCTTTTAGTGACAGCTACCAAATAGAGTACTGTTCCAATTTTTTTTACAGTGCCAAAATTTGTTCGCTACACTGTCCAGTTTCAGTACAATATTTTATAGTAGCACTCATGCTTGACGTACGTCCGCTTCAATTTAAATTCCTAGTATTTTGCAATTGTGTTTTGACATTCACACTTCTGAATTTTTAGCCCCGTACGAAGTACTGGGGGCTTATAAGATTAATATGCCGTTTGTAACACGTCGAATTGGAAGCAGACAGTAAGGGCAAAGCTTTTGGTTATGTTCATAGATGACGAATCCGCAATAAAAAAAATGTCCGTCCGTCCGTCCGTCCGTCCGTCCGTGACCTCTCTAGCTTGAGCAAATCACAACCTTTTTTCAAAATTCTTTTTTTCCCCGATTGGTATCGACAAAAGTAAGGTCAAGTTCGAAAATGGGCATGGTAGGGTCGGCCCTTCCAGAGCTAGGGCCCTATAGGTGTTTTTCAGTCTTTCGACGATATCTACCGAAATACGCACGTAATAGCTGCTTGTGATATATCAAATGAAAGGTATTGACGAGTAGAACAAAGTTGCTGAACATTGTTTTTGTGTAGGATGCAACGCGAGCTTGTTGGGAGGGCTCAAAGGTCGTTACTCGGCCCTAAGTGTTTTTTCCACATAAATCGAGTAAATCTCATCCGATTTTGCCAGATTTAGTTTTTTATGGAAGGTAATTGAATACCGAAAAGAACGTGGCGAAAAAAGTTTCAAATTTTGGCCCTTGGACTAAGGCCGCTACTCGGCCCTAAGTGTTTTTTGCACATAAATCGAGTAAATCTCATCCGATTTTGCTAGATTTTGTTTTATTTGAGAGATAATTGAATACCGAATAGAATGATGGCAAAAAATGTTTCAAATTTGGGCCCTTGGACTAAGGCCGCTACTCGGCCCTAAGTGTTTCTTGCACATAAATCGAGTAAATCTCATCCGATTTTGCTAGATTTTGTTTCATTTGAGAGATAGTTGAATGCCGAATAGAATGATGGCAAAAAAAGTTTCAAATATGGGCCCTTGGACTAAGGCCGCTACTCGGCCCTAAGTGTTTTTTGCACATAAATCGAGTAAATCTCATCCGATTTTGCTAGATTTAGTTTTTTATGGAAGGTAATTGAATACCGAAAAGAACGTGACGAAAAAAGTTTCAAATTAGGGCCCTTGGACTAAGGCCGCTACTCGGCCCTAAGTGTTTTTTGCACATAAATCGAGTAAATCTCATCCGATTTTGCTAGTTTTTGTTTCATTTGAGAGATAATTGAATGCCGAATAGAATGATGGCGAAAAAAGTTTCAAATTTGGGCCCTTGCACTAAGGCCGCTACTCGGCCCTAAGTGTTTTTTGCACATAAATCGAGTAAATCTCAACCGATTTGCTAGTTTTTGTTTTATTTGAGAGGTAATTGAATACCCAATGGAAAGTTGGCAAAAAAATTTGGGTTTATAAAATAATGTCGTAAATTGTTGGTTTTATTTGAGAGGTACTTCGTACGGGCTTTCGTAATTGCGCCATGCGCAATTTTAAAAATGAACACTTTCAGTAAATTTGACCATTCCCAACCTGACTTGCATTTTGGTAACAGACGCATTAGAGGGTTGTAGACGTATTAGGGTTCCGGGCGTATTACGGCTACGGACGTATTATGGTTACGGACGAAATAGGATTACGGATCGTACGGGGCTAAGTCGCAGCAAACGCTCCGACTGTTCTGATGCCTTGTTTGAATTAAGAGTGATATCGCGAAATCTTTGAACAACTTTCGAACAGAGTGTAGGACGAGACTTCACTTTGAATTATTGAATTTACAGTTGTGGGTTCGAAATTCAAGCACATGACCGTAGCTAGCCGGTACTACGTTTGGTGTCATATACTTTGTTGTCGACGCTCGAGGTCATGAAGTAAGGATCTGCCAAAAGGGGCTCACAATCGTTTTCTCGCGATTAGTCGAGTAAAACCATTTTGGGAAAAAACTCTTTTAGCTAGGCTTGTAGGCCTTGAAGAGACGCACATTTTGAGTATACACACCACCAGGTCCATGTTGACCTGTTGGTGATATCAATCATTTTAGATGAAAAAATGGGTGATTTTCCCAAGTCCCTAACCGGCTGCAGTGACATAAGTCCGAGACATGGTATATATTGTGAGAGAGCCCAGCCTCTGTAGTACTATAACATGTAAAAACATCCTTGGATAAGTTTCACTGTAAAGGGTTGGATAGGGATGGGAGACGTTCCAAATTATCGATAATATCAATCGGAAAAAATTATCGATAATCGATTAATCATATCGTTATCGATAATTTAATAATTATCGATAATTATCAAAATATCGAAATTTGATAATTATCAAAATATCGATATTTTGATATTTACCTGAAAATTTGTCATGAATCGGAATATACCGGAATATATCGATAAATATCGGATTTTCGGACCGAAATATCGATATATCGAATTATCGATATCTTGATAATTATCAAAATATCAATAATTATCAATTATCGATATTTTTTTGATAATTTTCGATAAAAAAAACTCGATAATTATCGATTATCGATAATCGATAATTATCGATAATTATCGATAATCATTCTCATTATCGCCCATGCCTAGGGTTGGAGCGATTTTAGCGGAAGTCCACCCCAAGTCGATGAAATTTTATCCTTATTATCTTTTATTATTCAGTTGTCGTTCGAATGGTACAAAAGTATTGATTAAAATAATGTAAGGCGTCACTGGTACTTGATCTGACAGTTATCAGATAGGCCTGATGACGAGATACATCGAAAATTATTTTAGAATTGGTCATTCAGGTTGACCGTTGACCTGATAGGTTTCCAGGTAAAAACCTGAAAATTCAGATCAAGTCAGGTCAAAGTTAATTTCAGGTCAACCTGGCTTATGCTTCAATTGTATGGATATTTACAAATTTACACTTGAAGAAGCGTGTCGTACCAAACTTGAGCCACATTTCAGCCAATAAATCGACTTTTCAACGAAAACAAAGTCACTTTTTAAAGGATATTCGCATTTTCACTTTTGCAGTGGGAAGTGATTTTGTAAGAAGCGTACCTTCTTAAACGTGCCCAACGGCCCTTTGATTAAACATAAGAAAAACGTAAGCAAATCGGAACTAGTCTTCATTCAGACTTGTGTATGTGAAATTAGTAATAACACCTTGACTAGTGAAACGAGTATGCATAGATGATAAATGTGCATTGACTTCGATCATGAATGAACGTAAAATTTGGAAATAATTAAATTGAATTAAAAAAAAAACATTTTCCTACAAATTTTCAGAAATTTCATTCAATTTTATCACGTTTTCATATAACGTCGCGAGTTTATCGCCACTTTCAGATATATAAATGCCATCTAAATTTAACGTTTTTACATAAAGAACAAACATTTTGTCGAAATAAAATTGGGTATGTTCGGCTTACGCTCACCACCGAAACTAATCATTTTAATTCATGATTTTAATAAATTCTAATTTTAAACTGCAACCGTGAATGTCTCGTAAGGTAAAATTTATGGTTGGCGTTGTTAAGTTTACAACTTTATGAAAAATTCATAGCAGTTGTTGTACCACATAACTTTTTAATATGAAGATGTTTATTAACCGCTGTACATTGCTGCTATAAGGATGTCTATAAGCGCCGTGTATGCGTACGAGCGCTTGCGCGAGTATTAGAACGAGACTACTAAATAAGAGACGCGAACCGAATGAATGGATCCGATCAAATGTGGACCACGATCTGATGAATAGAATGACATGGGTGGCTTTGTGATGAAAACCGGCTAACTACGGCAATGTAGTTGTTCTTGAATTTCGAACCAACAGCTGAGAATTGAATAATTTAAAGCCTTACAGCCTGTGCTTTTGTGATGTCTTACTGTACATAAAGACTAGCTACAGTTCTTCACATTTTTCGTTGAATCAGATAACAGATAAAACAGAAACATTTCCTTTCCGTTGACATATAGATTCCGAAATTGTTGCAATTTCTACTTTATTCTTCAAAATCGATTAAGAAGGCCCCTTTTAATAGATATTACACGCAAAATATACCTTAACGGGAAATTAAATACTGTTTTTGACGAAAGAGGAACGCTGTCCCCATTTAATTGAACATGTTTAATTGAGTGTAATTGCCAAGGTAATTGCTTATTCTACCTGCTGTAATATGACAGTTCCGACAACATTATCACGCCAAATGTCACGGATGCAACATAACAAATCTTTTATTCATCCAATGCTTCGATAAAGTTTGTGATCCGCTGAGCAACACACTGGAGGTATATACTTTGGATCAACAAGCCAAAAATAAATTACTAGGCATCACCTTTTGAGTGGGTCGGGTACCTTGCCTTGTGAGACCTTCTTACGTTTTACTAATCTTATTTTGTAAATTTGTAGTTGCAAAATACATAAAAAAGCTTGCTCGCACAAATTTTCACTGACAAAAAAGAATTAAAAATCTTACCTGTTGCAGGTAACCTTGTCTCCTACAATAGTTGCCACCGCTGTTACTTTTCATAAGGAAAATACAGCTGTAGCAGATAACATAGACATAGACAAAGTTACCTGCAACAACAGGTAAGATTTTCAACTCTTTTCATCAGTGTTCACTTCTATATTACCAGATCAGATTCTGTATGACTTCGATTGTACGTATTTTGGAGTCTTTTTAATTCATTGCAGAGCGTTTGGGCTTGTGCAATTTAAAGCCGAACTTCAGGCAAATAAATCCACATCACTAGGCACTATGTGGGAATTTTACGCTTCACAGATTCGTAAGATTTTTTTCTTGGATAACAGCAATATTGATAATTTTCAAATGTTCTCGCAGAATTTCTCCCCTTTTCTCGGAATTTGAGCTGCGCTTACAAAATATTGAAAACAAATTCGAAATATTATTGGTATTGAATGTGTACACACATACGTAGTAATGCTCCAACTTTTCATACAAAACAATAAAAAAAAATTATTTACATTGTATATTCTATAACCGAGCCGCTCTTGCCGCAAAACTTTCCCAAAACAAATACGATACAATAAATATAATCGAAATTGATTTTCTGTTTTGGCTTTATCTCAATAAATTTCTATACAATTTTATCTAACAAAGTGGGCCCTCCATCTACATATTTTGAACATCACCACCAAGCAAAAAAAAAGAAGAAGAAGAAGATGAAGAAAATAATATTAAACTGTCGAGAAGATGGTTAGTATATACTATATACTACACATTCCATATAGTTATACAAATATCTACAATAAAAACGGCAACCATTCCTAAACTCAATACATAGTAGGGTTGCCATTCGTCCTCTTTTTAGAGGGCATGTCCTCTTTTTTCGTCTAATTCTTCTTTTTTGTAAAAATTCTAAGAACATCACTTTTTTCACACAACGTCCTCTTTTGTCCTCTTTTTTCTAAATATCAGGGCTTACTTTAGAGAATTTTAATTCTGAAAATTCCGAAAATTCTGAAAAAGTTCCGAAAAAGTTCTGAAAAAATTCCGAAAAAGTTCAGATAAATTCTGAAATAATTTTTCGGAATTTTTCAGAACTTTTTCGGAACTTTTTCAGAATTTTCAGAATTAAAATTCTCTAAAGTAAGCCTTGCTAAATATTGTTAAATTTTAGCAAAACTTAACAGATGTGGTCAAATTTTACGGAAAAAATTTCGCTGCGCAGCTATTTCTAAAGCTACATAGTTTCTACAGCATTCGAATGATATAGTTGACTAGTCCTCGCAGTCAAAAATTCGACTCCATATTTAGGAATTAAGGAAGCTTTAGCATTATGATTGGGAATTTTTATGTTTTTATATGCATAAAATAAGGAGTAAACCAGGAGTATTAAAAAAACGAAATTAAGTTGATTAAAAATGCAACTAAATTGGTGTGAAATAGGCAGATTGTAGGAAATTCGTGAGAAACGGAAAGGTTTTAGAAAATTTTCCTACATTGGTCAGAAACAGTCAGATTTCAGAAAATGTGCCTAGAACAGGCCTAGATTTGTAAATTATTAAGAAACACGTTTCTTATTTTTTAAATTTTTACTTCGAAACAAAAATGGAGTATCGAGAAAAAACTCATGAATTTCTTCTGAGATAAGTGCATGTTTGTAGCTTACGGTTCAAGAACACCAAGTAAAGTTAGCAAAAAAAGTAAAAGAATCACTTTTCTGGAAAATAAGGAAGAATATGAAGGTTTTTATAAAAAAAGGAAAAAAAGGTCATGTTTACAAATGGTAGGTACTGAAACCTCGGATTCGCCTCAAACCAAATGAAATTTTAATTTTAACTTTTCTCACTAATTATTTGAATATCTATTGGTCCACATAGAATAATAAAAGAGCTAAGACTCTATATTTGTCCTCTTTTCGTCCTCTTTTTCGAATTAAAAGGCGTCCTCTTTTTGTCCTCTTTTTTCGTACAAAATGTCCTCTTTTCGAATTTTCAAAAATGGCAACCCTAATACATAGTGAATGCGGAATATGTCGAATTGTCGAAACAGATGAGTGGAGACGGGAGACATGAAAGAGATAGACCGACACAAAATTTTGGTTCTGCATGGAAACAATAAAAAAAAATGAAATTCTATGTATGAAATATAATAATGGTCACATTGCCCCAGTTCAATATTATTCGAGAAATGTAAAGAAAGAACCAGGTCACAATAACTTAGAACATATTTTATTGTTTAGGGAAATGTGGTTTGTAAGCTAAAGCTCAAATGTAATAGATGTTTGTAAAATGCTATTACATTTCTAGTACATTTCGTCATAAAATTACTGATATCAGCGCTCTAATTTTTGTGAACCAACTTCACGGTGATGACAGTTCATGGTTAAATAACAGAGTGAAGTTGTTTCACGAGAAAATGTAGCGCCGTAAAAAAAACCGTCGTAGCTTTCATTCAAGTTTAGTTATTTCGTAAAAGGAAAGGTGCACAGTCGATCGATCATGATCAATTTGCATCTTTGTTACATTTTGTAAAGCGAAAAATTTCCTTGAATTGTTCTGCCTTTTCGTTACGTTTTGTCAAATGATAGCACTGAACCAGGCGTCCCACTTGTCCGAAATGTCCGAAATTTTACACATTTGTCCGAAATGTCCGAAATGTCCGAAATTTTCTTCAAGATCTGACCGGATTTAAATATTGAAACTTCTAAAAGACTCTACAAAAAAAAAATCGCCTGCGGCGCGCTTCATACATTTTTCAATTATAATTTCCAAATCTTTGTCTTAAAATTTATATCAACATAGATGAGGGAGTAAATTAATTTTACGTACATATGTACAACCCTTTGAATTATTTGAATTAAGATTCGTCCATCAGTCAACAACAGTCATTCGCTAATTAAACAAGTGTTTTACTAAAAATGATTTTAATTTGATTAAATCGTTACTGAATTTGTTAAGGGCAGATTCCGCCAATAACGGTCTGTTGCGTTACAAATTTTAAGACTGAAAACTCTAGTTTCAAGAAAAAATCGTAGTTTCAGGCATTAGACTGATCCTTCCTCTATTGCCTCAAAATGTTAAAAATTTGATCTGAGGTAACTGGTCATACAAAACTATTGCAATTGGCGGAGGTCTGCATTTTCAAACCCATATTCTACGGCGATCTCCGCTATCAAAATTTTTTTTCCGCCAATAACGGATCTGTTCCATAGTTTTTCACGCTCTATCGTCTCCAGCAAGTTTTTTTTCGTTACCATCAGCGAACCGGCGAGCCGCCCTTAACTTAAACTACTTTCATTTCACTCGTCACAATCCGAGCCTCCACATAGATATTTTAATAATCGATGAGATAGACACGCTCTCCTGGTTTCTTCAGGATAACTTTAACTTCTGAAGGCAGTCAAAGTCAAAAAACTCTGCATCCCATATTGACAAATTTTTAAAGATTTTTTATTCAGTAAGGGAACTATCGATATTGTCGAATTTTTTAAGTTACTTGGAACTAAATAGAAAATTTGCCTGCCTGTTGCGTATCGAGCTTCGAAAAGTAAAAATACGACTGATGTTTTGAAGGTATTAGGCATCTAGCACAAATTTGAAGTGCGAACAATAGTACATTACTAAACCAGTGTATAGTATGGCGTTTTACTTTACGAGCGAGGGAAAGGGTTTTCACTAGTGAGAGAAAAGCTACATTCCCTCACTAGTAAAGTAAAATACATTTCTAAGCATTAGTACAAAATTTTTGGAATTGAAGTCGTCTGCGGTAAAAAATTTGTTGCCTGGAAGTTCAACTAGTTTTATTTGAAGAAAGCCGTTCTAAAACTTTTTCTTTCTTTTTTAAATATTTTCAGCCAGGTTTCAGTTAACCCTCAAATTTAACAATACTTTTAGTAAAACATTTCTCAAGTCCTATATACCAGTTAATGATCAATTCATGTCACGTCAAAATATACTCCAAACAAATTTTTGAGTTTAGAATTTTTCTGATATAAAACGTTGAAATTTGGTGAGGGAATGATTTTAAATGTCTCTCACAGACTATTCCTATTGCGATTCTTTAGTGAAAACTGGAAAACATTTGTCCGAAATTTTTTCAGGAAATGTCAGAAATTTTATACAAATTGTCCGAAATGTCCGAATTTCGGACAGGGCAAAATTTAGTGGGAGGCCTGCACTAAACCAAGCACTAGAATAGATTTTTTTAACGGATTTTTAGTCTCTCTAATATAAATTTGATGACAGCCCCTAAAGTGGAAAAACTTTTACATTTTTAGTTCACTTTAAAATGTAGACAAGTAGGTCATTTCTAACAGATTTATAATATAATTCACTGAAATTGTTCCATTAGCCATTTCGTTACGCTCTGCAAAATCCACTGGAATTTAGCATTTTGCGTTACATTTTGTAAAAAGGAAAAATTCTCTGGAGTTTAGCCTTTTCGTAACGTTTTGTAAGAGGTAAACTACAACCTCGACTGATCAATTTGCGTCTGACTATCAGTCTATTAGTGGTCCCATTTGTTAAAGGAAAAATAAATTTTCTGAGATTCAAAGTTTTTCTGTTTGTAGCCTGAGAAAAAATTCAAAAATTGCATTCCAAATAACAGCTGTCACAATCTGTGGGACTAGTAATATAGATCTCTTCCAAGCGCAGGTGCAAAGGCAGTTTACTGTCAAACGTCAGAGCCATAACCTCAACGCTTTTCCATACATTTTGTCAACAACATTGTTTGGTTATGTTGTCTGCGGATAACGATTGACATCTCGATGTTGCACTTGGAAGAGACCTATCAGATCCCACATAAAACAAAAACGTGATAATTCGTAATTTTACATAATTTAATTCGATTTCGAAATACGACGGCTAATTTTGATCAATTATTTGTTGTGACCATATCTACTAAAATTAAGTTTTTTGTGCCTGGAGTTTTGCAAGCATTTTTCAAGAACTGGATACTAGCCTTAAATGTTATTCGAATTGTTACACACATGTTATACAAGAGGAGAAAAAAAGCGGATTTGATAAATAACAAATCGAAAGCTTTTACCGAAATCAGCTTTTTTTGCTCATCTGATTTTTTTTTTTAAATTCTCCGGATGATGAATAGAAGTTTGCTGCACTTGAATGCAGTTGATTTTGTGTAGTTTCCGAAAATGTTATACATTTCATACGAACGTGCACTGCACATCACAGTGTATCCATGTACTACAATTTTCGAATTAGAGCAACAAACCTATCATACTGGAAACGAGGACAGAATTTAGGGTTTTTTTTTCGATTTAAATGAAAACATTCATATGTGACGTGCATTCACATAACGATCGAACATCGAACATATTGATAAATGAATGTGATTGAATAAAAAGCCAAATTTCTGGCACAATTGTATTCGGACTTCTAATTTTGATAATGCGTTCTAAAAGGGCACCATAAAATTGATATGGCCACTTTAATATTCTCATGTACATTTTAGATGTCAAGTGGTTCATTGGATGAGGCTATAAGTACAGGTAAAATACCTAGAAATCAGAATTATCAGTGCAACAAAATTGATCAAGTAGGGCACTCAAACATTATACCTTACGAGGTATCTAACAATTGGATTAATTTTGATGAGCATAATTGAAATTGTGGCTATTAAGGAAATTTCTGGATAGTTAATTCTGGCAATTAAATTCCTATTAAGGAATAATGTAAAGAGCTTTTCAAGTGAAACAACTAGACTACAAGGGGGTCGTGCAATAATGACGTCTAATATTCTTCCGAGTTTCTGACTCCCTCCACCTATCGTCTACATATTTTGTATGCCCACAACACGGCATGATTCATTACTCTGTCTCTCGCCAGGGAGATGTGGACGTTATTACTGAAAATGTTCACATTTGTCTCATAGTGCTACACACAAATAAAATAGAAGAATTCGGGAAAATATCAACTGTTTGCATCTGAAAAATTGTCTCTGTATGTCTTGACCTGATTTGTCTCGCATTTTCCGGAGGATGCTTTCTTATTAATGAATTGTTGTGGCTTTGTAGAGCTCAAAATTATGGTTGTTATTTTCAGTGTAATAAGTCGGGAGGAACTATTGCAATCTGTACGACGATAAATTTCGTTATTTATTGTTTTCGTTGCCGATGCAAGACATACATTTTGTATTTGTGTTATATTCGGTTCTGCCAGTCGGCTGAAATAATTACACGCATGCACGCGGTAAAACCGTATAGACACAAAAAAAAAACGTTTTGTTTGTACACTGAGAAAAAAGATTACGTCGGACACGTATAAAGAGTGGTAAGGTTAGTTATGCACCAGTCACGTATGCGTACTTACACACGACACGTATACATAGTCACTGTATAATATACGATGACTAAGGTAAGAAACATGCCACTCGCACACGTGTCTGGCGTATAACTTCCTTACCACACTTTATACGTGTCAGACGTAATCTTTTTTCTCAGTGTATGACTGGATCAGCTGGAAATGAGTAAGTTATTTAAGGGTCACCAACGTTGCCGATACAAGCTTTTTGTGTCATTCGTTTTCTCCAAGGTAGTATTTGAGAAGGTTACACCGATAGATGGCGCCGTTATCGCAAAATTCCACTGAACTCTGCTGTAACTTTCATACAAAATTGTAGCGCATTTTCAGTTCAGTTGAAATTTTGCACTGAAATGCAGTTAGAGATACCGATAGCCGCCATGTTTTTAGACCCGTACGAAGTACTGGGGTCTTATAGGTTTACGCATACGTTTGTAACACGTCGAAATTGGACTCCCTGAGTAAGGGGAAACCTATTGTGGTTGTCTAGAGATGCCAAATCAGTGAAAAAAACATAGCTAACGCCGACCCGTACGAAACACCTATTCGTATCAAAAGCCTTTAATGTGAAACTCTTCATTTCTCTTACTTCATTTTCTTCTCTGCTGAAAAACTATTCTCCCTTTAAAATCACTTACATTATCCACTCTTTGCCTTGTTATCATATACAACTAAATTGCCGGAGGCAATATAGACAGCCCCGTACGAAGACAAATTTCATAAATTCCTATTTAAACAGCTATATACCGCTATATTTACCTATATTTCACTGTAAATAAACATTTCACAGATAAATATATGCTATTATATAGCTCTATATGCCTGTATATAGCTCAATATAGCTGTATATAGGTATATATAGATGTCCATATATGGAATCCCTGAAACCCCTCACACTTAACACATTATTTCCATGTTAACAGAAACTCTCTAAGTATCATTTTTCCCACTTTATATCGTTTTACTAAAATCCAATATGGCCGCCAGCAGCCATTTTGTTAGGAGACCGGAAATAGTACCGACGCTTTACATTCGTTAATACCTTTCAAACAAAAAAAAATTCATGAAATTCGGTCAAAATTTACTAGAGATATTGACAAAATACTCCACTGTACTTCCGAGTAGCCAGATAAGAGCTCACTCCAAGAGACCTAGCTCACGCTCCGGAGAACATAATTTCATAAACTTTTTTTTCCCTGATTGGTACGGTCAATACCTATTTAATAAAGCTAAAACGAACGAAATATGTTCAAATTTGGCCGACCTACAAGCAAAAACTGCTTGCCGCCCTGTGCCTGTTTCACACCAAGGGGTCTAACTCACAAGTCGGTCATCCGATTTCCATAAACTTTTTTTTTGTCGATCGGTATTGTAAATATCTTTCATTCGATGTATCATTTACGAGTATAGCGTTTAAATGTCCGGAGATATCTTCGAAAAACCGTAAAGCACTTATTGGGCCACAGCTCGGGAGGGGTTGATCCAAAATCACTCATCTTCGAACTTAGCCTGTCTTTTGACATTACCAAACGGGGAAAAAAAGAATTTTCAAAATCGGATGCGTTTTACTCAAGGTATTTACAATACCGATCGACAAAAAAAAAATTATGGAAATCGGATGACCGACTTGTGAGTTAGACCCCTTGGTGTGAAACAGGCACAGGGCGGCAAGCAGTTTTTGCTTGTAGGTCGGCCAAATTTGAACATATTTCGTTCGTTTTAGCTTTATTAAATAGGTATTGACCGTACCAATCAGGGAAAAAAAAAGTTTATGAAATTATGTTCTCCGGAGCGTGAGCTAGGTCTCTTGGAGTGAGCTCTTATCTGGCTACTCGGCCGTACAGTGAACGTGGAGTATTTTGTCAATATCTCGAGTAAATTTTGACCGAATTTCATGAATTTTTTTTTGTTTGAAAGGTATTAACGAATGTAAAGCGTCGGTACTATTTCCGGTCTCCTAACAAAATGGCTGTCGGCGGCCATATTGGATTTTAGTAAAAGTTATATATCTTAGGAAAAATGGTACTTAGAGTGTTTCTGTTAACATGGAAATAATTTGTTATGGGTGTGGGGAGTTTCAGGCATTCCATATATGGACATCTATATATATCTATATTCACCTATATTGAGCTATATAATAGCATATTCATCTGTGGATTGTTTATTTATAGTAAAATATAGTTAAATATAGCGGTATATAGCTGTTTAAATAGGAATTTATGAAAGTTGACTTCGTACGGGGCTGTCTATATTGCCTCCGGCAATTTATTTGTATATGCTAACAAGGCAAAGAGTGGATAATGTAAGTGATTTTAAAGGGCGAATAGCTTTTCAGTAGAGAATGAAGTAAAAGAAATGAAGAGTTTCACAGTAAAGGCTTTTGACACGAATAGGTGTTTCGTACGGGTCGGCGTTAGCTATGTTTTTTTTTGCGATACGGGCCCAGTGAAGAAATGGCAATCGGCTTAACCTCTTTGCATACAACCTTGGTTTTCTCCATCCACTTTCTGTAAATCATCTTCCAGGACGTTTGAAATGCAACGTTAAAATGAACGAATAAACGAAACATTTAACGAAACTTAAGTGAGGATACGACTGAAAGTACCGTAACGTGAAGATGACCCGTAGAATCTAGCGATTTCGTCTTCTTCCTGTATCCCCTTTGAAACATTTCACCCGTTTGTTCAATATCCTTCACATGTTTAATTGGTTTTTATTTAGTCCTTAGCTTGTTAGTTTGAGTCAGTCGCAACAAATTTTGATATGCGCCTCGCATTGACCCAATTCTCTTTTTCGATCTGCATAAAATGAACATCCATCCATATTCTTATCTCGTCAAGACTGTAACTTGTTCGGTAATCACCCCATAATCGTTAATGAAATGCATAAAGGTTTCGTTTGTATTGTTTGTCGTATTGCTCATACAGCGATAATGGTTCAATTAATATACATGACACTGAGGTTGTTTTCCCCCCATACACTGATTGTTCTCTCTGCATACATGACTGGAATACTGTACTGTATAGTACTTGACTTTAGCCATTCATGCTCGCACATACATTGAGTGAAACTCTTCAAAATTGTTGTATACATCAGGCATGAGCGCCGACGGAGAAACCTCGGCGGCGGCTAGCCGAAAAAAATTTCTAGGCGGCGGCGAAAAAATCGGCTTGAGCCGGCTTAAAACGACTCGGCTGGAGGTTCCTTTTAACTTTTTTTCAAAATAAAAACGTTTAGATAAATTCATGGAAAATGAACTAGTAAGCATGAAAATGAAATTGTACGGAAAGCGAAAATGTAGGTAGATTAGGTTGTTCAAAGTGCAAGTGGAACTGGTCTTGTTACAAGCAAGTCTCTAAGTCTAAGGTTCACTAACACGTCAAGTTTTATTGCCTCAAAACTTGAACTAAATGGAAAATCATGCTCCGGTACACTCATTTAACTCATTAAGAAAATGGTTTTCGAGAAGAAATTGAAAGCTCACGAAAATCAAGTAAAAATTGAAAAGAAAAAAAAATCGAGAAAATTCGCAAAGATCGATAAAGTTTTCTCAAATTTGTGAATTAACTGATTGTGCGCCTTCGGCTCGTTCCGCAAAGGTCATACTTGCCAAAATTCTGGAAAATTCATGAAAATTCAAGAAAATTTTCAAAATTTTCTTAATTTTGTAAAAAAAATTCAAAAAGTACTTGAGCTGCTTAGGATCAACAGAAATCTCGGTTTTCAAAATTATTTCACCCATTCACCTTTCGAAATCTTTATTTCATTTTCCAGCCGTTTCAAGCCGGCTTGAACCGTGTTTTTGGCACCGGCTCGGCTTGATCGGCGGCTTATTTTCGGCGGCGCTCATGCCTGGTATACATTGTTCATAGAGCTGCATGTCAGTAAACATCCTCAAAATGGTATATTGTGCAATAATCAGGTGAACATAGCTGGTTATACCTTGTAAGTTGAATTATGGAGGATGAAAAAAGGGCGGGCAAACATGCTGTAAGGGTGAAGTATGAGCTTTTTTTTCGGTTAGAAATTCTAACTATTTTCTTCTGCATACATTTATTGCTCAGTCTCCTTTCGGAAAAGATAAATTCGTTGCCAAAAATATGTGTGTTTACATTTAACAAAGAAATTGTTTCTGCTGTGTGTGTATGGATGCGCCACAGAATATATTCCCAAAACCCAAAATTTTGAGCCAAACGGCAAACTAAAAAGAATTTTCTTTTTTCAACTTTGTTGTTGATGTTATTCGACGCAAAATTATAGCGTTTTGTTGGTATGGCACAAGCTCTTTCGTCTCCTGCAAAAAGTATTTTTATCTTGACAGAATTGTGATTACGTTTAAATTTCGGTTCATGCTATGATACTATCGCTTTGGAGTTTGTTTTTTTTTACTTTTATAAAGAGCAAAATCATACACAGCACAGCTCAGAGTTTTTAGCCGAGACAGAAAACTCTTGTGCACCCTTGGTATATATAAAAAAAAACCATTTTGATGGGGTGGATTTCCTTTCATTAGCATACTTACATAAAATTCAATGAATTTAAGAGTATAACAAGTAAATATGCAAACATTCTTCGTTTTATGTGACATATCGGCATAGATCCATTGTGCGGTAGTAACTGTCGTTGAGATTTCGAATAATGTCGGGTCGGGTGGAAGAGGGCACAGAGGATGGGTAGGTGATATAAAAAAAAATGGTTAAATTCGTTGATACACTTTGCACGAGTGACGCTGTGTACGCAACTTGCGAAATAAGTTACTCAAAACAACAACAATAACGGCACAGGAGGGTTTTTACATTAGGGTACATCGATTTTCGACTTTTTTTTAAGTTGTGAATGAAACCTTCCAACTTACCGCTTCTGTAGCGCTTTCTGAATAAAATTTCGAACACGTGAATATTGCCAAAATGGTGGCGTGGTGGTTGCTAGGAATCTCGCGCCGCGTCATTCACAATAATTTACATTTTGACACATTTTGTATACGGAAGATGTCACTTTGTGAGTTATTGTGAATGACGCGGCGCGAGATTCCCTAACACCGGCGTGGTTGGTGGAAATATTTTAATAACCTAACTTGGTATTACGATGGTTCAGTTAGTTACTGTCAACAAGCCTAAACGTCTACGTCTTTCCCCCTTGGCTTCTGTGCCACAACGTTTCAACCGAAAACTTTTGATTGTGAATACAACAGGTGAGGCGACATAACTACACGGTCAATATCGTCAGGAACGATATTATCGTTTTTTAGACGATAGTATCGTCTAAAAAACGATAGTATCGTTTTTTGGACGATAGTATCGTTTTTTAGACGATAGTATCGTCCAAAAAACGATAGTATCGTTCTTTAGACGATACTATCGTCTAAAAAACGATAATATCGTCTAAAAAAATTTCATCCAGGACGATAATATCGTCTAAAATTATAAATTTTAAAATATTTTCAGGACGATATTATCGTTTTCTTGACGATATTATCGTTTAAAAAAACGATAATATCGTTTAAAAAAACGATAATATCGTTTTTAAACGATAATATCGTTTTTTTGACGATAATATCGTCCTGGATGAAAATATCCGCTGGACGATATTATCGTTATTTTCTTTTTCTGAACAAATTTATCGTTATTTTGGACGATATTATCGTCCTGGTCGATAATTTTTGGGACGATAATATCGTTCTGGATAATTTGAGACGATAATATCGTCCAGGAAGATAATATCGTTTTTAATTTATTTAAAATAAAAATTCTAGACGATAATATCGTCCTGGGCGATATTATCGTTCTGGATGGTTGTTGAAGACGGCAAATATATATTAAAAATTGGTTCATTTGGATCCGTAAATTTAAATTTTATATAGAAAAATTACACAGACTAATTATGAGACGATGCGAGAAAAAAAAAATTAACTCCTAAGTTCCGACACCGTTCCGGCGCCCGGCTCGCATTGCGGCCCTCCGCTTCGCTCCGGGGCAATGGGCCGGACCGCTCGGCGTGTTAAAACGCTTTTTATGTACAATCTAAGTTGGTATTCATTTCGTAAAAAGATGAATTATTTAGGGACGAACTAAACGCCTTTTTTAAACACTGATGTGTAGGTGATTTCCTCTGACAATTGTTTTTTGATATTTTGGAAGAGAATTCGGTTCTTGCTGCACCTCTGAGTAAAATTGAGTCCTGGACAATATTACCACCCAAAACTAAACGATAATATCGTCCTGGGCGATATTATCGTTTTTTTAAACGATAGCATCGTGCTGGACGATATTATCATTTAAGAAAACGATAATATCGCCCAGGACGATATTATCGTTTTGGACGATATTATCGTACAGAAAACGAAAATATCCATTAGATTTTCTAGAACGGTAATATCGTCCAGAAAACGATAGTATCGTTTTCTGAACGATAATATCGTCCAGAAAACGATACTATCGTCCAGACAATATTTTAGAATTTTCCAATTTAGACGATATTATCGTCCTGGATGAAAATTTTTTGGGCGATAATATCGTTTTTTTGGACGATAGTATCGTCTAAAAAACGATAATATCGTTTTTTAGACGATACTATCGTCCAAAAAACGATATTATTGTTTTTTTGGACGATACTATCGTCTAAAAACGATATTATCGTTTTTTAGACGATAGTATCGTTTTTTAGATGATAGTATCGTCCAAAAAAACGATAATATCGTTCCTGACGATATTGACGGTGTCGAAATGTCCCGCCACCTGAATACAGCGAGTCAATGTTAGTTGTGAATATTCAAAACCAACAAATTCTTATCTGTTCCAAGAGCCAAAGTGCTTTAAAAGCTTCTCGCACTAAACAATTCAGTTACTTTAATCTGGATTTCTGGATAGCAATGTCCAAGGTAACGAAATGAGTGACGAAAGGGCTAAACTGGGAGCTACGGAACAACTAATCGGCTCAGAGGCTGGCCTCGAGACATCACCGACTTTTTTCAAAAAATCATCAATCAAGTCGAACAGACAGTAATTCAAAAACCACTGGAACTTCATAACCCACGCTAGACATTCCAAAAATGTATTACCATCAACGTCACAAGCTCTAGGTTTTTACTCTCACTTCGCAGGAGAAACATTAAAAGAATGACCTCCATCCTCACGGGACACTGTTGCATCCAATGACATAAAAGTGTACTCTATTAAATCATTGGTTACCTCAACATTTAAATATGTTGGGCCTTACAGGTAGTGAGCTATGCCCGAACTGTGCAGACACAGAAACAGCTGAACACTTCTTATGCAAATGTCCAGCCTACGTAACAGCAAAGCGTACGTATACGTACGTTAACTCTATGGTTGTTCATTCACGGCTGAAAAGTGTGGAAAACTGATGTACCCTACTGCAACATCTTCAACGTTTATCCAGCTAAAAAGCCACTTTATCAATTTTTCTCTAGACACCTAATGCCATTAGCACCAACGAATGGTATCGAAATTTGAAACAGCGTGCGTAATAGTGAGTATAAAGTTAATCGTACATACCCCATTTATATCAGTCAGGCTAAAGTGGTGTGGGACCCTGTTGTATTAGACATTGTCTAATAGACAAACATTTTGTACCAGTTCCTAAGTTGGGAATTATTTAATTTTCGACACTTTCATCCCATTAATCACTTAAATCTGATCAATCACACTGGAAAACAGGTGTACGTACAGTACATACACATTGCGCAGAACATATATCGATTGACAGTCGAAGACAATATCAATCACAACGCTAGCATTTGAGTTGTAATCAGATAAAGTCACTGAAATAAATAGAAGTTTATGTCATTGATTTTCCTGGGGAAAAAGAGCGCTACCAATTGAACATTATAAAATATAAATTCATTCAATTTGCAATTTCATTCATATGCGACGTGTGCCGATATATCAAGGTGATACAGGGAAAATATAGTTCCGAGAATCCATAAATTTTCGTTAAAACCTGCACACAAAAAAATGTGTTCCAGTTTGCAACGCCGAAACAATTTATATTTGTCGAAAATAAAGTAAGTCCTTGAATTTATTGTCCGAAAATAAAGCAATTGTTTTGTGTGCTTTCACAAAATGAAGCGAAATAAATTTACAGTCGTTTTGCATGCAAGTCGCAAAATTGAAATAAAAACTGTTGTGCCCATTAGTCTGCGACTCTAAACTCTTTAGCTTTTTTTTTGTCTTTTATCTTAATTATTGCAGTAAGAATAAGGACGCGTTGGTAAGAGCGATAAAAATGTAGTTTTAAAAGTGATAAAGATTTTCATGTCCATGCGAAGTTGTCTAAATAATTTCGTTTGAATATAAAATACTATGCACACTACTTGGACGGGTCAGGTCACTTGACTGTTATGTTTTTCAATAGATTTTTGGTATATTTGTTCCAATGGGACAATGTTTCATTCTTCCTATTCCATTCTCATTAGGGATTTGGTAACCGTATGATGGACCTTGCCTATCTCGATAGAGTAGTTTCATCGTCTACCTGGCTGGAAAAGGACGTTTTTCTTCTAGGCGAAACTTGCTGTGAAGGACCGTGTTTGTCCAACACTGTTGAAGTTGACTACAACTTCTGGTTGTTGATTTGCGTGATGGCAGGTTTTGCCGACTCTGGTGTTGCAAACTTATCGTTTGTTAGCGTTTTTGTTTTTTTTAATTTTTTTCAAATGGTCATGTGAAGGTTTTTGTTGATCCTTTTCCTTCGAATTATTTGATGAAAGCAGCCAGGGCCTATTATTTGGAAATCGATTTTGGGAATATTTGGGAATTTCGGGAATATTTGAGAATTTTGGGAATATTTAGGAATATTTAGGAATATTTAGGAATTAATTCCCAAATAATTGATCCTTTTGAATATATTCTACCGAAATGTTAGGCTTCTTTTTTTGTATTGTTGTCAACCAGGCTTTATGAATCGTGTCTAATTGCCACTGACATTTAATGTCATCCATCAGGAGTTTATTTTAGAGGGTATTCCTTTGAATTTCGACTGTTTTAAAAAAAAATTACCCGTAAGTATGGCAGCTGTCGAAAATACTCGTTTTGATCGTGCTCGAATTTTTGTTAATTTCGACTGTTTTATGAACTCTTATTGATGTTTTGTCGTTTGATTTTACGTTACGAAGTGTTTTTTTAATGAAATATCGACGTTTACGGACAGTTTGTGTGTTCTTTTGGCAATAATCGTCGAATTATTAAGTTCAGTGATAAACGACGAATTGTGTTTTATACAGACAATAGCGGCCTTTTATTGTAGTCGCTCGACATCGCCATTCAACTTATATCGCTTGTTGCTGTTTCGATTGTACCGTTCCAGCTGATTGTTGACATTGAATCGAAAAGATGAACAACTGTACGGTGTGCGATGACTGCTTTCGAAATGACAATCGAAATAAAGTTATTTGTGATGGGTTTTGCCGTCAATCTTTCCATGCTGAATGTGTCAACTTTAGTAAAGATGCGCTGTTGTGCTACCGAGAGATGCCAAATCTTCAATGGTTCTGCGATGGATGCATCTTTCAAACACGCTCGTTTAACGTTTCATCTCCGCCATTCAATAAAGTCAATTCAACCATCGCTATAACGACCTCATCGCCGGTCGAACGCTCGCAAGTTGCTGCCAAACGCCAACGCAAAGCCGAATCGTCATCGCCCCGTAATGTTGCCAAACCGATCGAATAGCGCCGGAGAACACGTCAGAAACGCCGATCAATCAGTGACGAGTCCATCAATGAACGTAGAGCCGAAAACCGAAAATCGTTTGATGAAGTCCCCCGTCACAAATGGATCGAATCGGCTGACATCTGTAATCTCGAAACCCGATGTTGCGCAACTCAATTCATCAGCGAACGTAAAACAAGTCGAAAATTGTTTGGTCGAGACTCCTGCCTCAAATGGATCGAATCTGCTGACCGATTCATTAATCGCGCAATCTGATGTTGATGTTGCTCAATCCATCCCACAGCGTAATTCCGTTGATGATACTTCAAAGGATCCATCGGAACCCACAAACCTGTCAACTAATTGTAGTTCTTTTGCCGAAGTGCTAAGTAATTCGTCTACTGGCCACATTCAGTCACAACGTACAGTTTCGCCGAACCGTGAGACCTTCAAAGTAGTTTACGTGACCAATTTTGAAACGTCTGTTACCGAGGAACAAATTGTCAATTACTTAATTCGAAAGAACGTAATAACGTCTGCTAAAGATGTGTCGTGTAAAATATTGGTTTCGCCGTCTGTGGATTTTTCAACTATTAGCTTTGTATCGTTCAAAATTACTGTCGGTTTGGAGGCTTTCGACTCTATAGTAAAAAGTGAATGGTGGCCCGATGGTATCGTAGCTCGTGAATTTGTGGAACGTTAGACTTATGTAGTCTTTGCAATTGAGTTGTGGTGATCACAGTTTGCCATTGAATTGTCAAGCATCAAGTAGCCTGTGATCCAGCCTATATATACCATGTACAATGCGTCAATAAATCATAATATTCCCGGCCTTGGCCGAAGACACATCTACTGAGTTTCATTAGTAGATCTGTATTAGTTGACTGTAGACTTTCTATATGGTTGAGATTAGCTCCCATATAATTGGTGACCCCAACAAAAGTTCACGTTAAAAAACCTCTGAACAAAATTAAAAGAAATTTCAGCTAACAATAGCACTGAAATCTTCTTATGAAAGACCAAATTGGCACAATTCTAAGAAATTGTGGATCCAATTTGCACTGTTCGTAATAAACGTTCAGTGGAATGTACCAATAACAAATAAAAAAGTGCCCACGAGCACCACAGTCGTCAATTAAATTTAAAATATCACGAAATAATACATCTATACTTCGGTCGACAACATCCTAAAATTGTGTTTTTCAATTATGAAAACCAATTCAAAATTTAGTAACAAATTGTACTTTTAAGCATAAAAACTAGGTTAATCCACTAGTTAAGCTCAAAAAGTAAATTTAGATTTAAGACTTAGTTTTAGCACAAATATTTTGGCTAAAATGTTGTCGACAAACTACCGTAACTATAACATCTAGTTACAAGAACTACAGTCAACCAAAAATAAAATTTTTTGGCCTAGAAATATGGTTAAACAACCAATTTCATAAAAATTACAAATCAACGTTTAGTGAAACTAAATAGTTTGATCAGAGGAAACCATTTCCTGAGAATTATTCACGAAAAACGATACATCGAAACTTATCAACGACACTTTCCACCAACCTCGATTACGCGGTTGGGATGTCCACCTCAAAATGGGTGCGTTGCATCACTGTGAAAAAGATAAGGTCTTTTCGTTTCTCGTACAAAACTCTAAAAAAAGTTTCAAAGAATAATTCAACACTTCAAAATTAAAAACAATTTTTCGGAAAAAAACATCCAAAAAATTCTTCTGACAAACACCAAAGAATCAAGTATTCCCTCATTACAATTATAGAACGATTTGCAACAATCGCTAATTCTAAATTAGTCCAATCACCCGGCTCAGCGTTTCGAAAATTAAGCTCTACGCCTATCCGTCTTGAGAATAATCTTTCGTGATTAACTCATAAACGACGGAACCGTTTAAGCAAAACCGAAGCGTGTCGAGGATTGAAACTTTTTGTTTCTTAAAGTTGTAATCGAAAATACTTGATACATGAAAATTGATCCAATGAGTTATCCATTGTGCGATAACACATCCTTTTTCCATGTAAACTAGTTTCACAAGTTCTTACCATCATAGAACGTAAAGAATAAAAAGTCATCGTGTATAAATTCAACACCCTTGAATTGACACACAACAAATTCAAGTTCACGAATGACATAAATTACAAAATCTGATATTAAACCACTAAACCGGCGCCAATAGGTTAAAACTCATTGACCGTAGAATCGTACAAACGTACATACAACCGTTCAATGAGTCACATATATAATATCAGTCGAAATGTACATGACAATTATACTGCCTAAAGTCTGCTACCACAGACAGCTATAACCATCTAATATAAGTACATTTCGTGCAGTGCGTATTCCTGCAAATTAAATGGCAGTAAAAAAGCTCCACAACAATTGGAATAAATTTTAAAAAATTAAAATTATTCCGGAATGTTTCGTGCTGTCATATATTCAAATAACATTCCACGTAGAATGAGACAAGCACCAAACACCGTCTATCAGACTTAAGACAACAACACTTCATTTTTCGCCCATTAAAAACTGTAAAAATAGCAGTTAAATGAATGACATCTTGTCATTTTCCGGGTAAAGCCGTGGACAATGTCATTTCACGAAATTATGAGGTTGTACAATCTCTTAATCTGAATTAATTTGAAATTAAATAAAGAGTTGGAAACATAACCAATCTTCCAACATCGGAGAAAATTCATCTTCATCCGAAATAAAATCATTTTCGAGATAATCTGTTTCAAAATTAAACCCAAATTTAAACAGATCCAAAATTCGATATAATGAATTCTCGAATCAAATCTTATTAGATTGTCACCAATCTAATCAAGACACAAAATTTCAAAGTAACAAAACTTTCGAAAAACCAACTGTTTTCACAGCTATTAGGTAACCTTATGGATCCTACCGCTATGAAACAGATTCAAAATTTTCAAAGTACCTCACGTCATACACCGGTTACCAACATTCAAATGGTTTTGGACACACAACTCGACAAGCAAGCGACTTCAGAAATCACTCAAACCCGAACATCCGTGGCTCCAACCAATCCACCACATCAAATCCCTATCCAAACACAAGTTATGGTCCTGCTGTGAAATCTCGTCCCAAATCCACGTGACACAGACGATCGACTTGGACCAACAAAATTTCTTCAAAGGGGGAAGTATCTGTGGTGATCACAGTTTGCCATTGAATTGTCAAGCATCAAGTAGCCTGTGATCCAGCCTATATATACCATGTACAATGCGTCAATAAATCATAATATTCCCGGCCTTGGCCGAAGACACATCTACTGAGTTTCATTAGTAGATCTGTATTAGTTGACTGTAGACTTTCTATATGGTTGAGATTAGCTCCCATAGAGTCATTGTCATTGCTGTAATTTTGTTTAATTTAAGTTGTAAACTGTTAATTTATTGTATTTTCGTTTATTCAGCCAGTATTTGGCGGTGAAATAAAGATTCATTCATTCATTCATAATTGATCCTTTTGAATATATTCTACCGAAATGTTAGGCTTCTTTTTTTGTATTGTTGTCAACCAGGCTTTATGAATCGTGTCTAATTGCCACTGACATTTAATGTCATCCATCAGGAGTTTATTTTAGAGGGTATTCCTTTGAATTTCGACTGACCGAAATCGGCGCTATTTTTTGCGGGACTTTCTTATATACTACTACTACATATAAGAAAGTTCCGAAAAAAATGGGGCCGATTTCGGTCAGTCGAAATTCAAAAGAATCCCTCTGAGCTGATATTTTCTATCGTCTACACTTCTCCAATCTTCTACTTCCCAAATATTCCCGGAATTCCCAAATATTTCGAAATATTCCCAAAAAATCACAAATATTCCCAAAATTATCAAATATTACCAAAAAATAAGCCATGAACGACATCTATTCGCGAAGTAGCAAAGCGTTATTTATATCGGAAGACTTGAAGAAGAGAAAACGATAGAAAATAATTGCCGTTCTACGGACTCGATTCTACTGGATCATCTCTTTTCTAGAATTATGGCCGACTAAAACCAGATTAATTTATCTGAAATCAATTTAGGGACTTAGATGACAAGATTTTTGAAGTCAAAGCAAAAATTTGGAACCTCATTTGGAACCTTATTTTCATTGCACTTAACACTTAATTTTTTTGGGTTTCCTCCAATGGCTTAAAACAGGTCATTTTGTGTATTAAAAATTTTATAACGATAACATCCACTGATCGTTCAAATATTTAGGGTAGTTCCTGAGTGAAAAGACGTCTGCGTCTCTACAGACGACTTCTTTAATTCAGTTCAATATTTGGGAATATTTGGGAATTTTGGGAATTAATTCCCAAACAATAGGCCCTGAAAGCAGCAGAACTTTGATTTAATTGAATTAGTTCGCTGTAAGACCGAAAGATTGAATCTCGATGGTTGTCTCGCGTTGACGTTATGTTAATCTTATTGAATGATTACGATAACGTAAAATATGTGGTTCCAACATGAAATGCGAAATGTTAGTTAGAATGTGTTAGCCCTCTTAATTAAGTGGGTAAATTGAACTGACCAAAGCGTAACGCGTGCATGTATTGGTGTTAAATTGTACAATCTAATGTTGGGAACACATTTAATCGTAAAAAATACCGGGCTAGGTATAATTTGTCTTAGCTTAAAAGACTTATTGTAAAATAAAACTCGTGTGAGTTTAACTTAGTTACAAAATTCACACTCGTTAATGCTCAAGTTCCTCAAGTACTTAATCCATGGTCGTCTCAAACAAACATTTTAAAAATTGTGTGAGACATTGCTCAAGTCATCGTGGCAGCCAGATAGAAAATTTTGTTTAGAATTAGTCCCATCTCCTAACTTCGAATTCAACCTCAAGTATTTCATTCTTCGTCGATTAAAATAAAAATCTTGAAAATTGTTAATGAGTTACTCGAGTTTAAAAAAGTCATGGTGCGCTTATCGTTACGAACTGTTGGAGGTGTCAAAATTCGTTTAAAATTCCCAAAGACATTTTGAGAATAAAATCTTTAAAAATTAAAGTAAATCCTTGAAAATTAAAGGAAAATTCGGTAACGAGTAATTTCGCGCCGCGCGAGATTACACATATTATAGTGGAATTTCGCGTCCATACATTTTTCAATGGCTAACTTGATTTAGAGAATTTTTACGAGTACCTGGCGATAAATTGGCTGTAGATTCAGTTGAGTATCAGGCACATAAATTTTGGAGATGCGAATTTTATTCTAACACCCTAGAGCTTTGTATCAAGGATACCGGTATCCCGACATAGAAAGTGTGGATTTTCCTTTTACAAAACGTTAGGATACCGGTATCCCAACTGAGATACATGTATTTTGTATCAATGATACCGGTATCCCGACATAGAAAGTGTGGATTTTCCTTTTACAAAACGTTAGGATATCGGTATCCCAACTGAGATACACGTATTTTGTATCAAGGATGCCGGTATCCCGACATAGAACGAGTGGATTTTCCTTTTACAAAACGTTAAGATACCGGTATCCCAACTGAAATACACGTATTTTGTATCAAGGATACCGGTATCCCGACATAGAACGTGTGGATTTTCCTTTTACAAAACGTTAGGATACCGGTATCCCAACTGAGATACACGTATTTTGTATCAAGGATGCCGGTATCCCGACATAGAACGAGTGGATTTTCCTTTTACAAAACGTTAAGATACCGGTATCCCAACTGAGATACACGTATTTTGTATCAATGATACCGGTATCCCGACATAGAAAGTGTGGATTTTCCTTTTACAAAACGTTAGGATACCGGTATCCCAACTGAGATACACGTATTATGTATCAAGGATACCGGTATCCCGACATAGAAAGTGTGGATTTTCCTTTTACAAAACGTTAGGATACCGGTATCCCAACTGAGATACACGTATTTTGTATCAAGGATGCCGGTATCCCGACATAGAACGAGTGGATTTTCCTTTTACAAAACGTTAAGATACCGGTATCCCAACTGAAATACACGTATTTTGTATCAAGGATACCGGTATCCCGACATAGAACGTGTGGATTTTCCTTTTACAAAACGTTAGGATACCGGTATCCCAACTGAGATACACGTATTTTGTATCAAGGATGCCGGTATCCCGACATAGAACGAGTGGATTTTCCTTTTACAAAACGTTAAGATACCGGTATCCCAACTGAGATACACGTATTTTGTATCAATGATACCGGTATCCCGACATAGAAAGTGTGGATTTTCCTTTTACAAAACGTTAGGATACCGGTATCCCAACTGAGATACACGTATTATGTATCAAGGATACCGGTATCCCGACATAGAAAGTGTGGATTTTCCTTTTACAAAACGTTAGGATACCGGTATTCCAACTGAGATACACGTATTTTGTATCAAGGATACCGGTATCCCGACATAGAAAGTGTGGATTTTCCTTTTACAAAATGTTAGGATGCCTGCATCGCAACTGAGACGTTGCGAGATTCCTATCAGCAAGAAATTTATTATGGGCGCGAAATTGCACTAATAAAGTAGGAATTTCGCGTGGCGCGAGATTCCTACTTTAATAGTGTAATTTCGCGCCCATACGGCGCGAAATTACTACTAGCCGAAAATTCTTTGAGGACTTTCTTTTATAACATTTTTTGCTCTCAAAATTCACGTTTATCTGCTTCTTGTTTCAAGTGATTTTCTGTCGTAAGACCCAGACTTTCAGCCAAAAGAATAATCTGACCATTTGCAGTCATAGCATAGTCAGTAATTCACTAGTTTATGATAATACCACAGACGAGCAATGTAGACAGATGTCAGTCAATGTTAAATATATGTAGATTGTAGTTGGTACCATCATATCATTGACCTGTTGCGTATTTCCTTATCACTCATGACTTAAACATTTTTTCTGTTGTTTCTTTCCAGGTATTTGGTACGCGGTTAGGCACTGACATACCTAAAGAGGCAAGCGTGGCGGGGGAGCAAGAAAGTCTCATAGGCTCCTTGGGCCTGTGCCATGCATGCTGTTGCAGATCGTGGGGGAGGAGGCGGCGGTGGGTAAGTAGACTTTTTGTTTTGAAATTGTAATTACTTTTGAAAGACAATCGACAATCATTTTGAAACATTTCCACTGATGAAAAAAACAACCTAATTTACCAGTTTCCATTTATATTTCATCAAATACAATTGTTTTTCCCTTCTTGAAAGATTATAATTCATAAAGACGAATTCCTTTCAACGTTTCAACGTAACGTTTTATCGTTGGTTGAAATACACTTGAAAAGCTCTTAGCTCCCCTCACATTGCGGTATGAATTACAATTTCTTGCAAATCTTGACGATTTGTATCATCTTTTTATTAGTAGTCTACAAACTAGACGGACTGGAAAATATTCAGAACGATGCATCATAAATCTAAATTGAAAATTAAATCACGTTTCTTGCATTTAATCATAAGTTCTTTTCTGAATGCACATTGAGCAACATATTCAAGGTTTTTGTGTGGGATAAGTTGGGATATTTTGCATAGTATACACCCATTCTCTAACATAACCACCATCCACCTACGTGTTAGCTAGCTTCACCTGCAATGAATATATTGAAAATTTTAAGCATTTCATTTTTCTTCCTTTATTTATTTATGTGTCTGTGCATAACGTGGAAAATTACAGTGAGTAAATCTCTAAAATGTTTGATTTCAGTATATTTAGCTAATCCTTCTGTCACATCTTTTGACAGCTTTTTACGTTTTAGTACGTTTTCTCTCCCAGTAGCAAAAACCCAATCCCAGCAAAAAAAGAAACTATATCGAATGCCGCAAATGCATTTGAAAACGAACATTCGGTGAAATACTTTTTTATCACACCAAATGTTTATCATTTTATACAAATATGTTCATCTTTATAATAACATCGGTGAAAAAAAAAACCTAATTTTGTACTAAAACGTAAAAAGCTGTTAAAAGATGTGACAGAAGGATTAGCTAAATATACTGAAATCAAACATTTTAGAGATTTACTCACTGTAATACGACAAATTCAAATAAGCGAATCGAAATAGTTATTTATGCAACAACAATCATATGAAGGTTTATTACAGCACTAGATAGATGTTGTTTGGAAACTAAGGCTCTACTGTGAACGATCTAATTTTTTTTTGTGAACCAACTTCACTGCTATGACATTTGATGGATATTTAACAGAGTTTCCTCTATTCAATGTCAACTTTACCGACAGAGTACGATTCACTATTTCACTGAAAGATGTCGCGTTGCTGCAACAAATAAAATGCCATCGTATGACCTCAGGACTCCGGAACAGTAATCAGTTTTTCATTCGCCCTATATTTTTGTTCGAGATGATGGTTTGAAAAAACGATTGCTATTGTTTCATCATATCCCTTTTTTAAGACTCTTATCGTCAAGCCGATTGAAAAACTGAATATTCTATTTGACTAAAATCCGCCCAAATCCGTCGCGGAAAAAATTATTTATTTTTCTGTTGACATTTGCGTGGTTGCAGCGACCTTTTTCAGTGAAATTGTGAATCGTATTTCGTCGGTAGAGTTCACATAGAATTGAGAAAAGAGAATTGGCACAGTAATCCCTCTCCAGCATTCGATTCGTGTTTCATAAAACGTTTCATGCAATTCTGTGACTTGAAAAATAAACGACAGAAACTATATTGTCTTTCCACTGAGACACAAAAACCATGCAAATGTAAACGACAACAACACTCTTTTACATTTGCCACGTCTCAACATACAGTGGCATACAGTCTCAATGTAAGGAAACTAGTCTTATCTTTATGCATGGGCATGTTAAGCGAATCATTAGAAAAATGTAATTGCATTTTCCATGATAATCATGCCCGCACGTTAGTAACAAAAAATTTTTGAGGACGGCGGAGCATATTTAAAGCAATTTTTTGAGTTCTTCCTCTTAACTGCAACGATTTTCTATACGTAAAAATGTGTTGAGACGTGACAAATCTTTTGTTGCAACATTTACAACATTTGCGTTGCTCTTTAGTCTTTCTGGGTGGAAGACTAACCTATGTGGGAGAGGTTTGCTGTTATAGTATTACTGCGAAACTCCCGGATAGCGGATAAAAGGTTCGTTAACATCACTTCGGTCTGAATATATAAAAGACTCTCCTGGCAACACTTTAGAGTGCAGAAAAAAGAGTTTTCGCACAAGTGCGAAAATTGTTGTTTAAAGTGCTTGCGATAATCTTCCTCATTACGGTATCATAAAAAGGCCGAAAGAATTCAATTCCGCCACAGAATTCCAAAAATCTATTTTATCGCTATTATCCGAGTTGAATCTATGTCCGTCATGCTAAGAATCCCTCCATCTAATCCACATAAATCTAATTTCTTCATCAACTCTTACTCTTGGTCAATGGTTTGTATAACTCCTTGAAATATACTCCCACTCATATGCATAACAACTGTACGTATATGTTGGGCATGGATATATATCCACATACCAAACACTATCCTGAAAAGCAGAAAAAGATTTAAAAACATGTTTGCGAACTTTGTTATGCAGCAACGAACTTCTAACCAATCATCGGTGTTAGTTGGTCTGTGGTTGTTGGTTTGATTGCGTATTCTTTGAACATTTGTACGAAATGATTGATGTCGAATTAATGTGTGATCCCATAGTGTTATCAATCGTATGTAATGATATTAAAATTTTATTCAGGTCGTGGCGTCTGCCACCAGACGAAACTTTACAAGTAGCAGATCCGAAAGACAAAAACGAAGAAGTAAGTTGAGCCGTTTTTCGTTTCTCTCTTTCTGAGCAGATTAATTTGATGAATGTTTTCAAATGACTAGGATCTCGAATACGACGATACACACAACTGGAAAAGCATTGTTCTATCGTTACTCGTAATCAGTTTTGTAATAGCAGGCATCGTAACAGCGATATACCTTTTAGGGTAATTCAAACCGAAAAATTCGAAAATAATTTTCTTTGTCTCACTAATTTCGCATATTCATTTCAGATATGTGGACGAGTTACTTTATTGGTCGGGTCGTCGAATGTTATTAGATGAATATTTGCAAGGTGATTTGACGCCGAATCGCTTACCACCAACTTGGGTATCGCGTACGAAATTTGTTTTCCAATCAGATGATGGTGGTTTAGCTGTACTGGACACTGCCAACGATTCAGTTAATATATTGGTTACTAATCATACATTGGTAAGGTTTAGTTTAGTTGTTCAGAGCAATGGACCCGTTGCAAATTTGTAGCCTAAGAATAGGCGAAAAAATATTATTTTGATAAGTTAGGATAAGTTGGTACCCACAAGCCAAATTTTCCTTTAAAAGTAACTCATTTTTGCGTGCTTTAATGGTTAAAAAAGATTTTGGTACAGAAAAATCATCTAAAAACGAATATTTTTCCACCTAAATGTAGGCTACAAATTTGCAAAGGGTCCATCGCTCTTAATATTTGAGAACAATTTTTTTAGAGATAACTATAGATCATTTTCATGACCTTGTAAACGTCAGACACGATCCCAACTGTCAGACATGTCGAATAATATCGAATGAATTGAATGAACGATTTTCATGCGAAAAACCAGTAAATTGAACGCAGTTACCGTCAATTGATTGAGGTTAAGGACTACTTGACGAAAAATTAAGTGGGGTTACGTTGACGAGTACCGTATAATGAAAATGATCTATATGGCCCTGAGTGAAACTCAACTATTTACACAGATTCATATTTTCCATTACAGAGACAACTTAACGTAAAGGGCTATCAATGTACTGCGGATTTGGGATACGTTTTATTTAAACATAACGTGAAACAGGTGAGTCAATTAAATATATTAACGGTTTCTCTCGTAAATTAAGTCCCCAACTCATCATAATGGAACGAATGTTTGACGATGTCTGAAACAGACTCGTGTCAAAAATCCACCGCTCTTTGTTCACTATAGTTCTTGTATATTTTTATCATATTGGGGGTTGGTATGTTGAAGCTACAATGTGTGAACAGCTGCGAGATATATCGATTTTCGATGACATCCCTAGTGCAGTATAATTGCCGAATTAAAATCATTTTACTTGATCCACAAACATTCACATCGTATTTTATACTTTGCTACACATTTGGAACTCATGCTGTTATGACTCACTTACCGGTCTAATGTTATAATCTTGATCTCCTCTCCCTCAATTGCTTGTCGTTTAAGTTAATCTGTGTTGCTCTGATTACGTAGTATTTGTACATGTTGGCTACTATTAGAGTGGAAGGAATATTGAATAACGTGAAACGTGTATAAAGCAATAAAACAATCCGTCCGACTTTATTTATTTCATCATGTCCGAAGCGTTAGCGGAGGACTTGACGCAGTCTAACTTCCAAAAAAAGAACGAAGAAATTTTGTTGAGACGCGGCAACTATATATAGGCGAGAATTTAAGTTTCTTTCCTTTGGTCTGTATAACCACAAATCCTATTCTATCTTATTCGCGCTTCAAATGCGAGCAAAACGAGCTATCACTCGACTATGTAGCTTTAAAATTGCCGGAGATACATCGTTTTGAAATTGGTCACTTTTCATACAAAATGCACCAAATTAACGTTTTCCAAACAATCAAAATCTTTCAACTTACTCTGTATGTTTCTATCTATCTGTCTATCTGTCTATCTATCGACGGTCGATCTCGGAAACTAGTCAGCCAATCTCCATGAAATTTTGCAGGTACCTCAGGGTGGGCATAAAAATGAAAATGTGATACGCCATTACCACAGGAAAAACCAGAATTTTGTTTTATTGGCCTCGAAGTGGTTTCTGAGTGTGGTTTTCGAGGGTTGGGAACGCGTTTTCGGCTGTAGCTTAGCTGTATTGAAACCTACAGAGGCGTGCGACCCATCAAATGAAAGGTATTCGTAACACGATTCGAACAAAAAATAATTTAAAAAATCGGGGCAGATTCGTTTGAGCTAGAGTGATTAGAGTGACCAAATTTTGAGCTACTCGAGCGTAGGATGAAAGGACTAATATTTTTTTGGGTTATGAGAGATAGAGAATTACTTTCTTCGGCAAAGTTTCAGAGTTTTACGAGTAGATCAGAGGGGCATATGTGAAAAATGTCGAAAGTTGGAAATGGGTGGGTCAATTATGTTTTTAGAGGTATTTCTTGAATGGTGACAGATAGAGAGTTACTTTCTTCGGCAAAGTCTCAGAGTTTTACGAGTAGAACAGAGGGGCATATGTGAAAAATGTCGAAAGTTGGAAATGGGTGGGTCAATTGGGGTTTTGGAGATATTTCTTGAATGGTGGCAGATAGAGAATTACTTTCGTCAAATTTTCGATTTTCGTCAGATTTTCTGAATTTCGTCAGATTTTGGAATTTCGTCAAATTTTCGATTTTCGTCAAATTTTCAAATTTCGTCAAATTTTCGAATTTCGTCATATTTTCGAATTTCGTCAAATTTTGTCAAATTTTCGAATTTCGTCAAATTTTCGATTTTCGTCAAATTTTTGATTTTCGTTAAATTTTCGATTTTCGTTAAATTTTCGAATTTCGTCAAATTTTCGAATTTCGTTCTAAAAAGCACTTCTAAAACGACTGATATCCCAACAAAAATCTCTTCGAGAAAAGTGTGACGCAGTCTTTGACGTACAATTTCTAAAATGAATGATATCGCTAGAGTTGACGCTTTCAGCTTTGTTACGCAAAAATTAAATTTTACACCCAATTAGTTCAAACAAGCTGGCTTAGTTTTTCTCATCATCTGCCAAATAATTTTTACAAAAAAAAAAATTTGACTGGAAACAACCAAAATTTTACCAAAAAAATCTGCGTCGCATGTGGCAGATACATTTTCTTGCTGGTCTGTTCCTGAACATTTGCCACTTTGCCTAGAAAACCTAAGCCAGCTTGTTTGAACTAAAATTGGGTGTAAAATTTAATTTTTGCTTAACGAAGCTGAAAGCGTCAACTCTAGAGATATCATTCATTTTAGAAAATGTATTTCAAAGACTGCGTCACACTTTTCTCGAAGAGATTTTTGTTGGGATAGTTTTTTTTATACTCGCACGTAACACACGTAATAATGAGATTATTAAGTTTGCTATAAAATTTTCCATTTTCTCTAAAGTGCACCGGTCATATCATATTCTAACAGCTTTCACGTTGTGGCTAAATTAATTCATCGTGGAATACTTTCTGTGAATAATATAAGTGGTCCCCTTTTTTACACAAACTCAACAGCTCTGTGGCTTTTAAATGCAAAACTGAACCAACCAAATTAGATATACATTTCGGATGCTTTTCAACTCATGATTGACGTAGAGCGATTAAAATTTATTAGACAGGATTACTTGCCCTGCATTGGCCTCATGCATAACGTTTGGCGAATAGATTCAAACTGTTACTGGTACAAACATTTTAAATTAATAGGGTGACAGTATGAGCCATCGATGTTTTGATTTATTTTTTGAAAGTTGACTGTTAAATTACGGTTCGCTGTACTGTAAATCTGTCTCTTCTTCTCCTCTATCCTCCTTTTCCTCTACTTCTTATTCTCGTCTATCTCCGCTTCTCCACTATCTTTGCTTCTTAGCGCCAGTTTGGCTGCCAAAAGGCGCATCTCAAAGTGGCCAAAAAATAGGAAATGGCGTCAAATTGAAAAAGGACCTGCTCCTTCTGCTCTATTTACTCTACATGGTGAATAAAACGAGAACTTTCCCAATACTATTTAAACAAGTCAACACAATGAACTCGCAGTCGTCCAGGGTTTTGTTAATATTGACTCAGTCACATCGCCATAACTCATTTTGTTGTTATATTTGAGATTTTCCGAAACATCGTAAAGTTTCTTTTATGACAAACACTATAAAAAGAAACATGCAAAACAATCAGCCAAGTTTATGCTTAAACAATTTCATTTTGCAGCAATTTAATATTAACGAAATTCAAACTTTAATTTCTTATCGTGCCATTTTTTCTCTGTTTAACTTTGATGCCAAAAGAAAATTCTTGTGTGTTGCGTTAACGAATGTAGTGTAGTACCCTCAAAGAAAAACTAACTTTAAAAACAATTACTCCACTTTATAAAGCATAGATGTGAACAATGCAGATAATTTTTACTTTTCGCATTTCATATCGTACAACTTACATTAATGAATTGCATAACAGAAAGTTTAATGTGAAACTCAGAGCATCTTATGATTGTTACTAAGAAATGGGAAAGAGGAAAGAGGAAAAGAGCAATAAAAAAGATTTATTTGCTTGATGACGTGGAAATATAAATACGTCAGGCAGTCAGACTGTAATTTTTTATGGGAAAACGTTTACAAAGAATATATCAGTCTGAAGTATGGGCCGGTTTTGTAAGCAGAATTTTATGGTTTGCTTTTGTAATAGATCGATAGTCCGTGGGCTTACCAGTTTGAAACCTATATTACCACATACATTGTTACACTATCTAAGACGAAAATTTTTGTTTTAGCTGTCGTTTTCGAACGTCAGGAGTGTTCTAACGAGGTTAGATCTACTGTATTGTATTTTTTCCATGGTTATCCCAGACAGCTTAACATAATTACATTTATGGTATCAAAATGAAGACACTCCGACTCCGAGTCAATCAAATTGGTATGCATTGGTATCAATCGTTAGCATGTTAGAAATACATTTCTATTGAAATGCATGTCTGACAAGGACTGGATTTAAAAATTTTTTTTTGGGAATTTAGAATTATAGAATTTCGAACATTTGGAAAAATTTTCAATTTCAAAAATCTTCAAGAATCAATTTCACGAAAATAGGCCTGGCCTAAAGCCGTCATTTCCGAGTAAGGTAAACTGATATGTAACTCCGGATTCAGATAGCAATGTAAAATGAACGAGAAATGTTTTTAGTTTTCAGCTCTTTTCGCAACGTCTTAAAATGTCAAACTTGTATTTGCTACCAATTTTCTTTGAGTGATTCATTTCAATTGAGAAAATTTAGCAGCAAATACGAATTTGACATTTTAAGACAATGCGGAAAGAGCTGCTAAATCAGCAGTAATTGTCAACTTTATAACATAGTGCAGGCAATAACGTTTTTGGTGACAATGGGAGTATGAAAGCAAATGTGTATATCCACAAATCTAGTACCTTCTCGATTTTTAGAACACATGTTCCACTTCGAAACTAGTACCTAAACTTTAGTACTAAAGTGCCGGAAGAAACATTTTTCGTCTTCCGTGGGCGATGAATCAATTTTCTTGCCATTGCCATTCTTTCTTTGTAACCATAATTTTCGAAATTAAATACAAGTGACAAGAATGAAATTGATTGTCGCCATAAAACTTGGCTATGTTTCTTGAAATGATCGCTTACACTTGACACTCATAACATTGAGTCCACACACAATAATTTTCCTATTTTCGAAAATTCCAATTTTACACAGAAACGATTGTGACCGCCAATGTACAAAACATAAAACTCTATATTTGTATCCATGGCCATAAACATAAACATAAAATGAAAAACAACATAAATAAAATAGGGATTTTACAATGACGTCACGTTTGGCGTATACAGATATATATTTTTCACATTTTATACCCTTCTCCAAACCGGAAATACAACCAACCTTTCATGGGTTACATTAAAGCCGATTAGACAACATTATTTTAATGATACGAAAGTTTTTCTTTCTTTTTTTATGCTTATTCCTCTTTAAATTGCAAAAAAATGGCAAAGAAAGTAAATAAACTGAACACAGCCGCGCTCAGAAACTTATCAAATGAAAAGAAATATTATTCCGAATGTAAATTTAGTTCATGTAGTGTGTGGCCTTTGATATGAAATTTATGTAAGAAACTTCCCTGTAGCTGGGTGTACTAATTTACATAAGCAATAGGCATATGCTTTTTGGGTGAATATTAATTAATTGCTGTGAAAGTTTATGTTTATTTTTTCTTCGTTTTCGTGGATATGTTTATGGATTTCAGTGCTAATGGTTCGTTTTTATGATTTGTATTTTCAAATTATTTGGACTTTCAGATTTCTTTGACATTTCCCGAGCAGTTTTAGGAGCGCTATAAAACGTAATTTAATGGACATTGTGGACATTGTACACTTTTCTGGAATTTCATTTATTTTAAATTGCCTATTTGGTTTAGATTATATTTTAGTAGAACGGAAATTCTACAGCAAATGGAGGGCGTTTCTATCCGACCTTTCTTATTGTTTATTTGATAAATGAAGGCAATATATGCGTCCGAAAACTTTGAATTTAGACTACGTAACAGTGATAACGTGTCGAAAAGGAAATTATGTCTTTCGATCTTTTCAGATGTACTGATGAATTTATTACCAACGGCCGCTGTCAGACTGGGGGTCATTTCAATTTTATTATATTTTTAACTCTGGAGCTAAACCGTAAACCATAAATAAAATTGTAGTATTGACCTTTCAGTATTGACGGCAAGCATGTTGCCAGTACCGAGTCTATTTATCGCTTTTTTATCGTAACTGCAGATAATAGGGTAACGGTACCGGTTACGAGCCTTCCGCAAGATACGAGCAGTAAAAAAGAGTGATGCCAGTGTGTGCGTGAGCGAGATAAAACCTGGCTCGGAACTAAAATGAAGGGAATGTTGGAGATTAACATAGCAATCAAACATATTTGTAGTCAGTCAAAATTATATATTCGGCATGTTCGGACTCATTAAACTTTCTTTTATAAAATCGTTGTTTCTACTCGAACCTTTTGTCCAGAATCCTGCCGATTCCAACAGGTTATGGGCCCAGGGACGTTCATTAGGTCGTGTTGAAACGAATTCATCAAGCGTAATTTGGCAGAGCGAGGCGTAGAATTGCATTGTGGCATAGAATTGCATTGTGGCATAGAATTGTATAGCGGCGTAGCATGGCGTGGCTACACAAAAGCATAGCAATGCATAGCAGCGTAGCAATTCATAGCGATGTAGCAATTCATAGCAGCATAGTCAAATATTGTTTTGAGAATTTACAAGAAGTCTGGAAGGTTGGTTCAAATATATTTGTAGTCAGTCAAAATTATATATTCGTCATGTTCGGACTCATTAAACTTTCTTTCATAAAATCGTTGTTTCTACTCGAACCTTTTGTCCAGAATCCTGCCGATTCCAACAGAAAACTCGTAACCGGTGCCGTAACCCTACTCGAAAATAAGCACTTCAGCTGTTAAACTTCTTCAAGAAGAAGAAGAAGAAAAATCGCTGACGAAAATTCTACTACTGAACTGAACTTTAGGTACTAGTATCGAATAGGGACGTTAAGTTTAAAGCGTTGATATTGTTCTAAAAACCGACAAGTACTAGATTTTTTAATTAGTACAGAGATAGAGATTTTCCTTCGCATACTACCAATAACTTCATTGCCTGCTCAATGCGAAAGTTGACCACTACTCAGCAGCTTACCCCCTGTGGGAAAGATCCATTGCTTGTCGAATATTTTCGGCTCATTTTACGTAAATTCCTTTCAAGTCAACAATGAGATTTATTTATCTAGTGCTGAAATATCGCGACTTCGTCGCTCATTTCCGGCTCGTGCTGAAAACTTCTCATTCGCTGAATTTAATACATTCAGTGTCGTATCGTTACGATCAAAACATGTCCACTCAATGAAGTTTGTAACGCTGTTCTGAACTCCCAATAGGTCTCTGAATCGATGTGTGTTCTTTGAAGGGGTGTACTCACAAACTCACTCTGAGGCTTGTTGCAAAAAATCCATTTCTGAGTTTGCCTTTGTTACCTCTTGTAATGAAATACTTTCGCAGCCTTTAATGTAATTACAGATCGCTCATACGTTGAACATCCACTAATGTTAAATATATCCTTCCGAAGTGACACTTGAGGGGCTTACACCCCTTTCGTAATCAAAATATTTTGTTTACATTTTTTGATCCAGACTATGTCGAAATTGGTATTCATTTTCAATGTTGACGAGGTCACATTTAATTTAATTTTATTTATTTTTTGTCAAATATTGATTCGGAAACCTTATACAATGAATACCATTTTGGTAATAGTAAAATTTTCCAATCGTTATTCCCAATTCCAGAGAACATAAGTGCTATCCAATATATGCACAGTGTTTTTACAAACAGAAAAATATTTCTGTGTCAGAGTGAAAAAGTTAAGTGCTTCTAATGATATGCGAAAATAAACCACATTCGGAAAGCATATACGATTCGTAGATAAATAGGAAAATAAATGGAAAAAGTCTATCTACTGTTCTGAACGTCAACTCCCACATAGAAGATAATACAAACATTGCACGTGATATGGAAAATGCTGAGAGAAAAACCAACCAGACATTCCAATGCTTCGTAAAGTTAGTTTTAGATTGACAGCAATATTGTCAACAAAATTCTGAAAATATCTTCACAACAGCAAAAACAAAGCATTTTCATCTTTTGATAACATTCTATAATTTTCTCTCCGGAATATGGCAACAAAAAAGTTGGCGAAACGAGTAACTTAAGAAGTCGAATATATGTATTACTAGGCCCCACCACTTGGGTGGGTCATTTCCCTTGACTGACTATCAATACTTTCAATAATTCCTGTCCCAGTTGTCTTACCATTTTTAAAAAAGCTTGTGTTTTTAAGAACACAAAATTATAGTCAGATGAAAAAGCGCAACAAGAATGGTCTATTTGCTACATTTCACTGGGCGTTTAGAAAACTCAAAATTAATTTAATTTTCTGAGGAGCTGCGTGAATCGAAGGTTCAGCGAGCGATGTTTTGCATCCAATAAATATGAGCTTTTAAAATGGCATATTTCTTGCCTACCTCTTGAATAAATTAAACTCGTGTGAATTACGGCCCTCGCTTCGCTCTGGCCGCAAAGATCACACTCGTTCAAATATTCATAAGCCTAAGCATGGAAAATATGAAATTATGAGATGCAGCGCACATTTCTCCAGTCTTCTTCAACATCATAAAAAACAACTCCAAAACTCCGAATATAAACCCTCCGGCACCAACTTTGTACAGTAACCCACCTGCAACAGATGTTCTGACAAATGTTGACATAGGTCATGTCAACACAAACAACAACAATCAACACAATATTGAACCCAGATATAATCTGCGGCCAAGAAATCGAATTTAATTCAAAATTGTTGTGACATTAGAAGTAACGTAAGTTTAAGTGAAGCTCAGCTTCAACATGTAGAGCCGATTCGTTTATGATCACTTATTGTTTTAGCCATGATTATGGTCGGTAACGACGACCGAAATGCAAGGGGAAACAATAAACAAATTTTCGTAAACAAATCGTTTACGCATAACAGGCCCACTAGAGGCTTAGGTGCCAGGGTATTTACCCTACCCACTTACACTAAACAAATCGTTTCATTGGTTGTCCACACAAGCAATACAAGATCAAGGAATATGAAATTATAACACGATGTGATCGGGAGAGGTATTTTTGAGTATGTTATACATATACTGAGAAGAATACAAATAAACAATATTTACAACGATTGAAAATTGTCTCCTAAAAAGTGCAATGAGGCAATGAGTGGAAGGTCCAGCGAGGTACATTTAACACCTAATATGAGTCTCCTATATAGTCTACTAAAAGCGCTGAAAAGGTGGCGTATTTCCTGCCTACCTCTTGAAAAAATATAACTCGTGTGAATTACGGCCCTCGCTTCGCTCTGGCCGCAAAGTTCACACTCGTTCAAACATTTTAGGAACGAAAAAAATTCTTTTAAGAATACGGATTTCACGCACAAATTGTCGTATATCCCAGATTACTAGTCCAATTAAATTCCAATGTTCGAGTTTAACCACATGAATTACGCTACTGGTCGAAATTGATTTTTGAAGCATCTGAGAATCCAAGCTATCGGTTTCTCAAGCAAGCAAGCAAAAACTCTTTTGGGAAGTACTTCTTAATTGTTTCTGGAAATCCGTTGCAAAAATGTCGTGGTATAACAAGTTATGTTTACAATTACTTCAAACTCACTACTCCAATATCATTCTCTGTCAATTAAAACAAAAAAAATTTAAAATCGGGTAAAAATTACTCAAGTTATCGCGTGGTAACAAGAGAAAGCGTCTGTGTAGAATTTCTCCCATCTCGTTGTTCGAACATTATCCATCTGCAAACTCAGCCTCAAGAGTTTCAATCTTCGTCGATTAAGACAAAAATTTTGAAAATCTGATAAGAATTAGGGAAGTTATCGCGGTAACAAGGAATAAAATTCTCTTGAGAATTACTCCCATCTCATTACCCCAATATTGCCCATCTACGAACTTAACCTCATGATTTTCATTCTCCGTCGATTAAAACCAAAATTTTGCAAATCGGTAAAGAATTACTCGAGTTATCGAGTCCACAAGTGTACGGACGTTTTCTGTATTTAACGTTTTTTGCCAATGTAGAACATTTTCAAAATATCAAAGTGAACTTAGCGTTACGGACATTTAAGGGTATTTTCTTTCGTAAGACCCTGACTTTCAGTCAAGGGAATAAACGAAAGTACGGTACTGCGTACAATACTTTCTACATAAGAACCCGAATGCCAAAATTTATTCAAAGGGAAGAGCTTTTAAATAATAATACCCTTACCCAGTGAAAGAATCAACGGGGGAAAAAAGCGGAGGAAAAACAGAAACAAAATGACCGATTGTCATGATTTGTTTTTATGCGTCATCAACCACACAATTTGATGATGGAATTGTTGAGTGGCCTTGACCATTTGTCGGCACGCTATTTTTTTTCAATTTTTTGTTGTTGTTTTTCGCATTTTCGTTGTAGAAACATACACTCTTCGAATATGTTCAGCGGATCTGTCGTATTTAGGAAATGGAATTTGGGAAGGGCTTTTCTGATTTATTTCCATGTGTGCGGTGTAAGTTTATTTGTATGCGGTTCGTTGAACTTAATGACTATGAGTTTATATATGCTTCAAAGAGTTTGTTTTTCTCTGGTTTAAGTTTTGAAATTATTTCATTTTTGGCTTTGTGGTGGATTAAAGAATTTCTACATCTAATTGAAATTACTTTTCACCCCAAAATGAAAACGTTTTATTAATCACGGTGGGGTTGAACAAAGCTTAAGTAGAGTCGCGACATCCACCTCTGATTTATCTTCATGTTCTGGTTGAGGGACTCGAGTACTACACGAAACTGTATTCTGTCAATTTGAATACAGATTGTTATCACAACGGATAGAGGGACTAATTCTAAGCTTATTCGTGTTAAAATGGCTTCTATCGACAACCTGGCCACGTGGCTACAGCCAACTAAAGTCGAAAATTCGTGATGACTTTTGTAAAATCCATTCACGGTGTTTAATAGTGCATGCAATCCTCTACCAATATCGCCATTCAACGAGTTTCAAACTCTCTGCGTCTTCGACATATCACCATTCAAAAATGCCAAATTTTCGACTTTAGTTGGCTGTAGCCACGTGGCCAGGTTGTCGAGGAGAGCCATTTTAACATCAATTAGCTTAGAATTAGTCCCTCTATACGTTGCGACAACAATCGTGGGTCCCACACGGCCACGGTTCTCCGAAACGGCTCAGCGGATCCGGAAACTGAGTACAGTTTGGTCTAGTACACGAGTTCCTCAACCAGAACATGAAGAACAGTCAGAGGTGGTGTCGTGACTCAATTAAAGTTTTGTTCAACCCCACCGTGTTATTAAACAGTCTGAACATTTTGATCAGAATTTTTGATAACAATAATAATAACAAACGTGCGATGCACTCTATAGAATTTGTTCAGCCAATTAATTCGCATGTTTTTATGGAAATATCAGGGGTCCCACTTGTCCGACTTTTTCATCAAAAGTTGCCCGATTTGTCCTACTTTTGTTGAAAATAGAAGACCACCGACTCGATGAACCAACGGTGAACGAAATAATAGACTGAGTTCAAATGATCAAGTATAAAGTGTTTATTCGACTAATCGCAACAAGTGATGAGTAAAGACTAAAGAATTACATATCCAGCAGAAGGCTGGAGCATAAACAATTTGCGCTCGAAATAGTGTTGCCAAATTATTTTCACATCCCCACTATTTGGAAACCCTTTAATTAATAAACAAAAAAATCTACGTTATTCCCATCAATGAACGAAACTTTACAAATTTCTCTCAAGTCAACGCCTTTGTAAGTATGTCTGCCACTTGCTCTGTGGCAGCAACATTCAGCAACTTAAAGAAACCGTCCCGATATCGCTCTCGGATGAAGTGGTACATAATGTCGATGTGTTTGGTGCGTTTGTGAAACACTGGATTCTTGATAAGACGTATTGCACTCTGGTTGTCCATGAAAAGTGTTTTCGATTCGTAATTTATGAGTAACTCGCCAAGCAAATTGTCTACCCAGATCAACTCTTTTATGGCTTGAGCTGATGCAATGTATTCGGCCTCGGTGCTTGACAATGCCACACATGATTGTAGTTGTGATGACCAAGATATTGCACTAGAGCCCAACATCAAAACAAATCCAGTTGTCGACCGCCTAGTGTCCATATCACCTCCATAATCCGAGTCACTGTAACAGTTCAAATCGAATTTAGATCCTATCAGATCAAAATTGTTGAGAAATTGCGTAAATTTTTGATTCCAGCACCTTGATGCTTGCTTCAAGCCATAAAGACTTTTCAGCAATTTACACACTCTGTTTGTTCCATCCTCGTAGCCTTGTGGTTGCTGCATATAAATTTCTTCGGACAATTCTCCATAGAGGAAAGCGGTGGTGACGTCGAATTGTTTGATTTTTAAATTTTCTGCTGCCGCCATTGCAAAAATTGAGCGAATGGATGTGAACTTCACGACAGGACTGAACGTTTCCTCGTAATCAATGCCATATTCCTGTGTAAATCCACGCACGACTAATCGCGCCTTATACCGTTCGATCTCACCATTCGGTTTTTCTTTTACTTTAAAAACCCACCGGTTGTCCACCAACTGGCAATTGCACCAGTTCCCACGTTCGATTCTTTCTCAACGAGTTGAATTCTTCATCCATTGCCATTTTCCAATTCGCACATTCCGAAGACTGTAATGCCTCATTGTAATTGCCTGGTTCACTTGTTGCGACGAATGCAGAACCAATTTCTATTGCATCACTCAATTCAGAAATTAAACTTCTAGTATTAGTTTAGATAAACTGATCTCATCATAAGTAGGCATGGGCGATAATGAAAATGATTATCGATAATTATCAATTATCGATAATCGATAATTATCGACTTTTTTTATCGAAAATTATCAAAAAAATATCGATAATCGATAATTATTGTTTCGTATAATAATAATTAATTTACAAATAAAATATTTCGCTCAAATCTCTCGTGGGTGGGATTGTTCCCAAAATTGAAGCTACATTTCCTTTCTGAATGGCGATGCTGACTCTTTGAATTAAATACGATGTAGCTCGTTTTTCACCAGTAGCATCAGTAATTTTACTTCCAATACTTTTTATCAAATCCATTCCAAGCTTTCCTATGACCCCTGATGTTTCAGTAGCAATAGGAATGAAAATGAAATGATGGGCCAAATCCGAATAATGACTGATTTTTTTCCTCTCGGCTTGTTTCGCTACATAGCCGACATGATTGGATGATCCATTCAGATACGAAGGCGCAAAAGTGTCCCTGCATGTAAAATCCCACAGCAGTGACCTCCCTCTCGCCCATGGGATTAGAGTCATTCCGTCTGGAAGTTTTCCATCTGGCCGAGAACACCCAGGTGGTTCGAGAATAGCCGGCACTTGACCTGATTTCAATGCACGTTGGAAAATACCGTTTGCATTTGCATGTCGTGAATTCGTGCCTTTAGCCTTAGCACACGATAAACCATGATGTCCGTATTTGTCAACTTTTTCTCCACAAATGCATACATGAGGTTGAACGATTGGTAAGCCGAGACGTAGTGATAGTGCCACTCGGAATTCATCATTGGATAGAAATGTCCCAAGTTGTGGCGATGGTAGTGCATGCAACCAAGCACCTGTTTCACGTGCAGAGTTTGCTTTAAATCGTGCCTTATCCCACGTTTTTTCCAAAGATTATTGATATTTTGATAATTATCAAGATATCGATAATTCGATATATCGATATTTCGGTCCGAAAATCCGATATTTATCGATATATTCCGATATATCGGTATATTATCATGAATTTTCGGATAAATATCAAAATATCGACATTTTGATAATTATCGAATTTCGATATTTTGATAATTATCGATAATTATTAAATTATCGATAACGATATGATTAATCGATTATCGATAATTTCTTTCGATTGGTATTATCGATAATTTTGAACGCCTCCCATCTCTAATCATAAGAATGTAATTTTGGTGGATTTCGTTTGTTTCTTTCGTTCCACCACTAAGAAGTAGCGCTTGTCTTTACGTTTCTTTAATTCCACACGTACGCGTATGAGTGAAACGACACTCTTTATTGACAACATGTAGAACGGTGTGGAACAATTAAAACTGTAGAATGCTAACCCATTACAAACTTTAATTGAGTTGAGTTTAAAAAAATTCAAATCTTTTGAATTTAAATAAGAGGAATTTTCACTCGCTCCGCTTGCATTTATTTTTTTGTCGGTATACATCTATAGAAGCTCTACAACGCCACCTATGAAATTTATTCAGCAACTTCTTAAATATGACTCACATTCAGACGAAAAATTGTCACATTATGTACTTTATCGAAAAGGTCATAGTTTTTCCTACTTTTCCGGAAAAAAGCCCAATTTATTTCAATTTTTTTTACAAAAAAAAATTCCTATTTTGTCTGACTTTTTTTTTAGAAAAATGTCAGAATTTTATATGTTGATCAACCCGAAAATCAGTGGGACCTCTGAAACATTAAAATGTCACCAACTTTTCACATTACAAACTTTACCTTTTCTCAAGTTTAAAAATCCGAATGTGAAATCAATATGGTCACAGATGGTAAACCGAAGAAAATTGTTACGAGAAAAATCAAAGTTTTTAACAACTCAATTGTTCAAATCATGAACTTAACTCATGATTATAAACCGGAAACATGAAGAACATAAAAAGTTATCAACCCAGAAACCCCAAGAGTTTTTTTTTTTTTACTTTCTTTCGTCACAAAATTTGGTATTGTTGTAACCGAGTTGTTGTAGTACACTCATCAAATTGACAAAAGACGTCTATAAATAATAATTTTTTTTTGTTCGTCCAGAATCTACTCCCGTCATTCAATGTATAAATTGAAAAATCAATTAGGGCGGTAAAAATTTCTTATTTTTTACTCATTTTTTAAGCAATATCTTAAAGAGTCTATATATTCATATAATGTCTGGCATTGTGTACGTATTTCCGCTCTATAAAGTCATGAAAAAAGAAGCGATTTTAAGTAGGGGTTACATTACACAAGACTAATCTTACAGCCTCGACCCAATCGATTGAAACTTTTGTGTAAAAGTTTTTTTTTCCTTCTTCCAAATGTATTATGGACTTTAGTTCATTAAGTTTTTTCCTTTCATAATATTTTTCATTGATTTAAAAGTTGGTTGGTAGATTTTTCATTGGTTGATTTTAGTTGTTGTACGGGCTGTTTATGTAAGTTATGAAAATTTCATAATAAAAATTTGTCATCTGGGTGTAAGCGGCGAAAGGAATGAATAACAATTTTCTGATTTTCTTTTCAAATCGATTTTAAGTTATTTATGTCAGACTGTTTATCGCCATACACTGATATCTTTAACAGTGGTGACCGTCTCTTAGATAGGATGCTAACGCCAGGACTGGCTCAAAAAGCCCTATGAAGAAAATTCTTTAAAAAAAAGTCGTTCATACGAAAAGAAAAAGCCTTTCGAACGAATGCCTTTGGAGTCAGTCCGGCCCTGGCTAAAACAGTTTTTTAATCAAGATTCATAGCGCTTGTTTTGCATTCATTTTTACATAATGTATAACGTTTTATAAGCTCATCGTGCATTTCACCTACGTAGATTGTTCCAAACAAACTTTTGCGATAAAGTTGTAGTGGCAGCATAGAAGTCTTGGCAACAGAAACATGTCGTATAACATAATGATAATACTTTACTAAAAGTTGTGAGTTTTTATACTCATCATAAGTAACTTTTTGTGCTGACCGTGAGGTTGCTAAATAGGTAGCAATTGGTTACATTTACTAGGGCACGTCATTTTCAATTTTTATTTACAATTTTTTTCAATTAAAGGGTACCCTAATTTGGCCGAAATATTGTCGTGCTCTCAAAATACCAAATCGTCTATCATCATCCCAATCGAGATTTCATAAATTCGGTTCATTGCCTCAATACATTCTGCAAACTCAACCCAATTTATGTTACAAAGACTTCAAAGTTTCTGAACGGGGACGGAATTCGTTCGTGAAACGCAGCAGAAATATTTAAGATGCCCTTCATCACCCGTTAATTCGAATTTCTTTCCACCACAATTTTTCCAATGACATCGGCTATTTACAGAACGAGTCCGTGTTACCAACGCACTTCAAGCATCAGTGGTACTATAAGTAGGGTTCTGAAATTGACAGTGTGTAATATACACCGTAATACACTGTAAAAAAAACAATTTCTCATAAAATAGTACTCTAAGTCACCAGCTGTTGACTGTGATCACTTTTGCTTGAAGTGCGTTGGTGTAACAAATTTATCGAGCACGTTGCATGTTTGTCACTACATAAACTCGGTTATTTCCTTTTGTGAAATACGAATTGCGTTATATGAAGTGATTGAATGAGCAGTAGTATGAATTTTCCGGATATTATGAGGTTTACAAGGACTTATTGGTATAAAGTTCGAAACAAAAATAGGAACAGAAATATTAGTGTAAAAACGTTGGCTTTCAAATGTGTGTTTGCGAGTGAAACTTCAATGGGTATTTCGATCAACTTAATCTATATTTATGAATTGAATTGAAGCAATAATGAAAAGGAGTAAAGAAGCGGAAGAAATGACAAGAAATCGAAAAATGACTAGAAATATGGCAATGACCTCGAAAATAACTAGAATATGGAATTGACTAAAAATGTGGAAAGGGCAGGGAAAGGGACTGAAAGGGACTGAAATCGTGGAATGGACTGAAATCGTGGAATGGACTGAAATCGGGAAATTACTTGAAAAAAGCAAAATCGGTCCTTGTAATCGAGATCGAGAATTGATTGAAAAACTAGAAAATCGCTTAGCGAAATTTTTAACAAAAGTTACCCTAATCTATTTATCCAGAACAATTCAATAATTCAATGTGAAATCTCGACTTACACACTGCGCTATTGAGCTGTATATTGAAATGATTAAAATGTAGGAAAATAGAAAAACAAAATTTCATTGAACTGTAATTAGTGATCAAACGAAAATCTAAGCTCGCTTCGCTCGCGATTCCAAGTTTTCAAAATGACATTCATCAACTTACGTCATTTCGGAAGCAGAAATAGAGCAGATGAGGCGACATAACTACACGGTCAATATCGTCAGGAACGATATTATCGTTTTTTGGACGATAGTATCATTTTTTAGACGATAGTATCGTCCAAAAAAATTTCATCCAGGACGATAATATCGTCTAAAATTATAAATTTTAAAATATTTTCAGGACGATATTATCGTTTAAAAAAACGATAATATCGTTTTTAAACGATAATATCGTTTTTTTGGACGATACTATCGTTTTTTTGATGATACTATCGTCTAAAAAACGTCCTGTATGAAAATATCCGCTGGACGATATTATCGTTATTTTCTTTTTCTGAACAAATTTATCGTTATTTTGGACGATATTATCGTCCTGGGCGATAATTTTTGGGACGATAATATCGTTCTGGACGATAGTATCGTCCAGAACGATAATATCGTTTTTATTTAATTTATTTTTTTAAATTTGAGATGATAATATCGTCCAGGACGATAATATCGTTTTTAATTTATTTAAAATAAAAATTCTAGACGATAATATCGTCCTGGGCGATTTTATCGTTCTGGATGGTTGTTGAAGACGAAACACAAAATCTTGTAGATAAACACCTTTTTATAGACGGCAAATATATTTTAAAAATTGGTTCATTTGGTTCTGTAAATTTAAATTTTATATAGAAAAATTACACAGACTAATTATGAGACGATGCGAGAAAAAAAAATTAACTCCTAAGTTCCGACACCGTTCCGGCGCCCGGCTCGCATTGCGGCCCTCCGCTTCGCTCCGGGGCAATGGGCCGGATCGCTCGGCGTGTTAAAACGCTTTTTATGTACAATCAAAGTTGGTATTCATTTCGTAAAAAGATGAATTATTTAGGGACGAACTAAACGCCTTTTTTAAACACTGATGTGTAGGTGATTTCCTCTGACAATTGTTTTTCGATATTTTGGAAGAGAATTCGGTTCTTGCTGCACCTCTGAGTAAAATTGAGTCCTGGACAATATTACCACCCAAAACTAAACGATAATATCGTCCTGGGCGATATTATCGTTTTTTTAAACGATAATATCGTCCTGGACGATATTATCGTTTAAGAAAACGATAATATCGCCCAGGACGATATTATCGATTTGGACGATATTATCGTACAGAAAACGAAAATATCCATTAGATTTTCTAGAACGGTAATATCGTCCAGAAAACGATACTATCGTCCAGACAATATTTTAGAATTTTTCAATTTAGACGATATTATCGTCCTGGATGAAAATTTTTTGGGCGATAATATCGTTTTTTTGGACGATAGTATCGTTTTTTAGACGATAGTATCGTCCAAAAAAACGATAATATCGTTCCTGACGATATTGACGGTGTGGAAATGTCCCGCCACCATAGAGCAGCTGTAATCAATACATTTTTTCCTCTGAACTCGCTGCATTTCAAGAAACAACAACAGACTTCAAACATCTGGACATTTACTAGCCATTTTTTGTTCCCTTGTTTCGCTCGCGCTATTTTTCCTTATAAATACATTTTCATTCGCCCAAAAGGCATAAGATGATTCACATATCCATAGGTATGTTGCGTCAGTCATGTTGAAATTAAATATTCTTTACCGGGTAATCCCAACATTTTTACTAAGAAATCCCAGTATTATCACCGGGAAATCCCAACACTTCCGTATACCGGGAAGACAACATTATTTGCACACGCGCTCAATGAGTACCCTAACATATATCTGATTCCCCTCGAACAGTGATAGGGGTAGATTCTGCATCTCCACACAAATTTTAATAATTTGCAGAAAAAAAGGGAGGAGGAAGGATCCTTTTTTTTAAGTCGTCATTTCATTCCACAATTTTTGCTCGACAATGTCACAACATAAAATCCTATTAGCCTGTCAGATGTGCTGCCAAAATAAACGGTAACATTTTTAAATATAAACGTGTTCCAAATGCGACAAGTCTCAAAGAATTCCTTTTGTTCTATCATCATGTCGTACATGATTTCACCAGTTTTTCCACATTGATTATCAAATTGTTGTGTTTTTGATGGCATGTTGCCAACAAAACACATCTACAACATTGTGCTCTGTATAAAACCCTTTCAATAATTTAAACTTTATTCGCAAATTGAGCTTGTTTCAACCACCTCATTTTTATTGTATCTGAAGCGGTTGAATTTATGTTTCTGTTAATCGGATATATTCAAGCAGGTCTTTCACTTTCGTCTATTTTCAGAAACGAAGAAATATTTTTAGAAAATGAATCATCAAATCATCAACTTTCCTTTTTTGGTTAAGCTTTTGTTTCGCAAGTTTACCGCCATTAATGACTCATGACATTGTTTGTTATATTACAGGTATTCCGGAAATCATTCACCGCCTATTATACCATTTACGATGTGACCAACGAGTAAGTTTCTATTTTGCAAGAGAAAAATGACACGATTTCGTGGTTTTTTGTTCCTCCAATAAATCTTTACCTGTCCCAATATAGAAACAATAAACCGCAATCAATCATGAAATCATTTAGGAAAACGAAAATCAAATCCTTTAATCCGACTCATAAATCAAAATCTCCATATAAAACCGACAATATCCGAAAATAAACCCAAAATAACTAGAGAAAAGAATAGAGAACTTCCCCTCTTCTGTGTGGTATAAATAGACCGAATAGTACGAGCAACCAAAAAAAAAAAAAAAGAAAACGAATCGGTATCTGTGATGTATGCCTAATAATAATTTATTACAGTCATCATATGCCTGTGCAGTTAAAGGATTCACCGAAAACTCAAAGAACAAGACTTCAATACGCCTCCTGGTTAGGCAATACAACATCATTGATTATCGTTGTCGACAATGATATGTACGTTAAGCAATCACCATCTGACGAAGAAGATATTCGCATCACATATTCTGGACTACCTGATCTCGTTTACAACGGTGTACCTGACTGGCTGTATCAAGGTACATTGGTTTATTGAATTGACTTCGATATTAAAACATTTAATTTTTATTCCGTCAACCGTAAGAGTTTGAAAGGCGCTCTCGTAATACGATAGTCTCGTATTGCATTTCTGTTCATGGGAGATGCGGGAAAACATGAAAAGTAAACCCTTCAAAGACCATTAAACACTCAAATTATGACAGCAACAACTTTCACATCGTTAACTATTTACAAAAAATTATTTCATCTAAAGGAAGTTATCGCTCAAAAATGATGACCGATATGTCAAATGGAAGGTATGGACGAAACTAATCAGAAAATCTTTAGTATTTGAAAATTGGGTTTGTGGGACAGTAGTCAGGAAGACAGCGGATTTCCTCTTTTTGTGCAATTTTCTCACTTAAAATAATTGATGTGAAAGTTGTGTTGTCACAATTTGAGTGTTTAAAGTTCTTTGAAGGGAATTCTTTTCCTGTTTTCCCGCATCTCTATAGTATTTCCGTGAAAAATCGCACACAAAGTAAAAGTTTTATCAATAAAATTGTGTAGAGCTCTCTAGATGCAGGAGATGGGAAATAATTTTCTTCTTATTCATTCTATCCGTTTGGAATGATGACTCCATTTATCATCCATATCCGATATGAAACTTTTCTTTTTTGCTTCATTTCATTTTTCGTTTGCCGCGTCAAGCGACAGCCGCTGTTACAGTATGTATCGCATAATTTTACAAAATTATGTTAAATTCAGCGAGTTCGATTTCCTGGTTTGTATGAATCTGTTACAACAATTCGAAAATATGCACTGACCATTTCCGTCTCCGTGTGTTGGCTCCGTGCAAATTTGTAAATTTATTCGAGCCTACACAACGTTCGTGGTTATTGTACGCTGATATTTCCGCTTATTCTAAATAAATGCGAGAAAAAAAATCCTTCGAGGCATGTAGGTTGCATAGACTCGCAGTCATAACATGTATCGCTGGATGGTAGAATTTATAATTAAATTTATATCCACGCGACATGACCGATTATAATATGAATCGTTATTTTGGCAGCTAGAATATGCAAGCCAGTGAAAAGTTCCTGGCAATTATTTTCTGCATTGGAGCATTGGAGCGTGTTATTAATTTTTCTCGATTTTTTCCGTATTTACTTTGCCGGCGGGAAAATTTGAAGCCCTTTCGTATCGTTTCGATCGATCGGAATCTTACTGAAAATGTCTAAATTGCTCGGGAGTGCATTCCATTGGTCCGCAGATGTTTTTATATGAGCGTGTACATTGCAATTGCGAATATGATGTGCGTTCACAATGCAAACCCATTTCTGACTCAAATTATTTTTTATTGATTTAACAGAGGAAATATATTCAACGCCTGAAGCCATATGGAGTTCACAGGATGGCTCACACATTATGTATGCATCATTTAATGATACCAACGTTGGTATGATGACATATCCATGGTTCGAATCAGGTGCTGTAATCGCTGCCGGCGGTGTCGGCAGCGGAAGTACATTTCCGGAAACAAGAAGTGTTCGTTATCCGACACCAGGCACCGTCAATCCCGATTCACGTTTATGGGTGGTGGATTTAACGAATACCAGTGATATTCAGCGTTGGCAAGTGACGCCACCGATTGCCTTGGATGGACAGTAGGTATTTTTTTTGTTGAGTTGGAACATTAGCATTAGCAATATGTTTGGGGCGGCCTTGTCTTAACAAACGAACTTTCGGAAGGTATCGTTAAAGGAACATGTTGATAATGTGGGGTGTGTGTATGATATGTCAGTTTTGATTGAATTTAATTGAATCCCCTGTTACACCATGAAATCCCAATTGATATTCTGATAACAGAGCTAATAAAATCATGAATAATTTTGCGTGATTCGAAATTTATTCATTTTCGTATTAGCATTTAATTTACATGTAGACAGGGTCCTGTACACACACAATGTAAACGATATTTTGTTTCATTTAGTTCGAACAACAAACATTTTTCATAAATTTTCAATTTATGCACTTAGTACGGATCGTTTGTGTGGTAGGCAAATGTCGGATCGTTTTTAGCATCAATGAATGCAAATTACCAGGTATGGTATAATGTCACCGCGGAGAACATAACAATTTGGATAACGGACTCAAACGCACCCATTTTCATATTATTTTGACATAAAGAATGAATGCGTTCAAGATAAATCGACCGATTTTGAAGTATCGGCCATTCCTGGTTATTTACATTCATTATTTTACAGAGGGCATTTTTGTAATTTGATGATCGATCATGCTATGTCCAGTAGCATACTACCTTCCAATCAAACATTTCATGTCCTGTCGATTTGTTCTCTCGGTGTATCACAAAACACATTAAAGTTAGCTTTTGTGATTTAACCAATTACAAACATATTGAGCTTATCAAAAGAAAACTACAAGCCAGAAAGACGCAAACCTCTGGTATTAGACCATGCACGAAAAAGTGTAAATGTGTAAAGTTTCGATCCTTTTGTTATCCCATCAAACAGTCGTTTTCCACCTATATGCCATAAAATCAATGAATTGAAGCTCAAACATTGTATTTATGTTTATATCCTTGACCGACATTACACTTACATCGATTCGGTGAACGAGTCAAAACAGTCCGAACTATTATATATCGGCAAGACATATGCTTCCTGGAAAATTACAGTAAAATGCTTTTCTTCGTAGTGGATTTAATTTTTGGATAATATCATGCTGGAAATGGATTTCCTTCTACCGAAAACTTGTTGCATTTCCAGTTTCATATTATTATACTCGTTTTTGTGTCGACAAGGAATTGTTCGTCGAAATTGGGAAAATTATGGGGGGAAAAAAATGTCCAAATTAATTAGGGGTATTTTGGGTCATTTGTACCCAATTAATTCGTATAATTGCTAGATATATACGCTAGCCTTGTCGGTAATATATTGGGTAGTTTAATTAAAAAAAAGCGTAGAACAAACACGTATTCAATATATACAACACGAATTCAACAAATACGCCGGACTTAATCTTCCATATTCAGTTTAGTGAGAAAACGAGCCATCAGAACAGTCGGAGCGTTTGCTGCGACTGAGCCCCGTACGAACCCTAGTACGTGACCCTAGTGCGTCTGTCACCCTACTTTGACCGTAGACCTATTGCACCCGTAAACGTAGTTGAAGTCAAATTATTATGAAATGTGTACATCTTAGAAATTGCGCATAGCGCAATTATGAAGCCCGTACGACGTTCCTTTCAAATGTAACACAAATTTCAAGTTGACCTAAAATTTTAATTTATTGAGAGGCCTAAGGCCAAGTTACGGCCTTAGTCCAACGACCCAAATTTATTTTTTTTCCAACAGTATTCTATTCGGCCTTCGATTACCTTTTAAATGAAAAAAAAATTAGGAAAATCGGATGAAATTTACTCGAGTTATATGCAAAATACACTTAGGGCCGAGTAGCGGCCTTAGTCCCAGGACCCAAATTTATTTATTTTTTCAACAACATTCTATTTGGCGTTCGATTACCTTTCAAATGAAAAATAAATTAGGAAAATCGGATCAAATTTACTCGAGTTATTTGCAAAACACACTTAGGGCCGTGGAGCGGCCTTAGTCCTAGGACCCAAATTTTAAATTTTTTCCACAACATTCTATTCGGTATTCAATTACCTTTCATATAAGACAAAAACTAGCAAAATTGGATGATATTTACTCGATCTATACGCAAAATACACTTAGGACCGAGGAGTGGCCTCAGTCCAAGGACCCAAATTTAAAACGTTTTTCTCACCACATTCTATTCGGTATTCAATTACCTTTCATATAAGACAAAAACTAGCAAAATTGGATGAGATTTAATCGATTTATATGCAAAATACACTTAGGACCGAGGAGCGGCCTCAGTCCAAGGACCCAAATTTAAAACGTTTTTCGCCACATTATATTCGGGCTTCGATTACCTTTCAAATGAAACAAAAATTACGAAAAAAGGATGAAATTTACTCGAGTTATATGCAAAATACACTTAGGGCCGAGTAGCCTTTCACTTCTGGGGCCCTAACTCACGGTCCATTCACCCGATTTTAATAAACTTTTTTTTCCTGGATCGGTATCGAAAATACCTATCTTTTGCCGTTTCATTTGCATTTCCATCGTTTTTTTTTGCCGTAAATATCCCCAAAAGACCTTAAAGCACTTAGGCGGCCCTAACTCACGAAGGGCCGACCCAAATATGCCCATCTTCGAACTTAGCCTCACTATTTTGACTATCTTTCAGGGAAAAAAATTTTTGTAATCGGATTTGATTTACTCAAGATATCGACGTGACGGACAGACAGACGGACAGACGGACAGACATAATTTTTATTGCGGATTCGTTATCTATGAACATAGGCAAACACTTTGCCCTTACCGTCTGCTTCGAATTCCATCAATTACACACGGCATCGTAATCCTATAAGCCCCTTTGTACTTCGTACGGGGCTAAAAATAAAAATATTTTGATACTCAACAGCGTCCATACTACGAACCGTGACACATAAGATAATGTGCAAGAAAAACATAAGCAACTATAAATACAAAGATGCTACACATAGTTCAGTTCTTTCCACATACAATGTTATTAGTCTCAACGAACACTTTGGGTATGTTATTTATGGAAAAAGTTTTCCCTTTTCCAAAAAAAAAAATAGTTTGCAAAGAGTGCAATTACCACCATCGATACGTAATCAAGTATCAGAGAAACTCTTTATCATACGACATAAATACTGTATCTAATCAAGTTGAATTTTTCTTCATTTAGTAAAACACAAAAATCTACTTTTGCCGAAAAAAAAAACAACTTTCGGTTAATACAAAGTAATTCTATATCCATCCATGGCTATATCATATATCTGTGTAGATGGTTCGAAAGCCGAAAACGACCACTGAACGTAGAAAAACGGCCACAACACTTATTTCATTTTTACTGCCGCAAAGAGTTGTGCTTACAGTTTGACCACAATGATTTATATGGCAAAAGTATTTTAAAGGCATCATTATGGTAGGGACGCTTTTACAGACGCCATAGAAAGTAAAAAAAATACAAATTAGAGTAATTTTGTGTATCTGTCTGCTGTAGATGGTACATTGAAACAATAATTTGTATTCCTTTGTGTCCTTTGTAATATATCCACAGTAAATTGACGGGGAGATTTACATTTTTAGCTGTACTGGAGATGGTTTTTTATAGAAAACATAATAAGAGGTTACTCGGCTGGTAGACAGAACCTATCTTAAGAGTGATATCGCCAAAACTTGAACCAATTTTGGTGAAAATAAATACAATGGTTCGGCGATCCAGGCAAGCTATAGCTCGTTTGAATCGTCTTTCAATTCTAAGAAATAGGGATCTTTTAGTTTTTCTGTTAGTTTCCCATTTTCGGAGTGAACACGTGAAAAGTCATAGCATGTCAAGGGGTGGTGAAAACAGTTTTTTTGTGATAGCTCAAGATAGACATGTTTCTAAAAGTTGAAAATTTGTAGGAATATAGGCCTTTGGCAGACCTTCATAAAGAGTATAATCATCGGTATGGGCCGCCACCGGTTCTAGACTTATGACTCAAAATATGGTCAATGTTTGGTCAGTGCTACTGGCTTGCAACAGAATTTATCTGCGGAACTGACTATATGGTGTTGTAGCTGGACTTACCCTCTTTCATTCGACGTATAAAAAACCCCAGATAAATTCTGTTGCAAGCCATAAAGTTAGTTGAAGTAAAATGTCGCTCCAGGAGACCCATATTTTTCAGTGTTTTCAAGACCAATGATCGCGCGGTTCAGGACAATTTCGAGCTGAACATGTAATTTTGATTTAAGTCATAAGTCTAGAACGGGTGGCGGCCCATACCGATGATTATACTCTTTATGAAGGTCTGCCAAAGGCCTATATTCCTACAAATTTTCTACTTTTAGAAACAAGTCTATCTTGAGCTATCACAAAAAAACTGTTTTCACCACCCCTTGACATGCTATGACTTTTCACGTGTTCACTCCGAAAATGGGAAATTAACAGAAAAACTAAAAGATCCCTATTTCTTAGAATTGAAAGACGATTCAAACGAGCTATAGCTTGCCTGGATCGCCGAACCATTGTTTTCAAATTGGTTCAAGTTTTGGCGATATCACTCTTAAGGGAATTAATTTCTAAAAGTTCCTTATTTTTGTATCACCTTTTGTCCTTTCCCTAAAAATACGATACATCGAATTCCCTTCGTTGTTTTTATGGTCTTTTCAGTAGTTTTTCATATTCATAACTGATTACATTTTATGAGATTCACTAGTAACCAGAATCAGTCAAAAACTCTCAAAAACGTAAAATTGACGCAAGTCCCTGCGTATGCTTCTAAAACAATTCTGCTTTTGCTAAAAATTAAAGCGACAAAATTCTTCGAAAAAAAAAATTACAAAAATTTTGCTGACTCACTTCCATTTAATCCACAAAAAAAAATAGTTTTACCGAAATAATTAGGCTACGCACCTAAAAATTTTGTAAACTAATTACGAAAATTAGATCTGCACGAACTCCAGGGCGTTTAAGTACTCGTGAGGTATAGAAAATTTTTTTTGGTAAAAATGGTATTACAGTGAACGACATCTCAAATGTCTCACTGTCATTTTTTTCAGAGAATGTCATTGTGAATTTGCAATGACACAATAAAATTCTCAGAAAAATTTGACAGTGAGACATTTGAGATGTCGTTCACTGTAAATTTATTTAATCCATTTAATCCATTTATTCCACTTTACACCAAAAACTTCTAAAAGTGGAATTTTACCGAGGGGTGACTCACTTCTAGAATTCTAGATTAAATGGATTAAATGGTATTTAATGGATTAAATGGATTAAATGGAATAAAAATTGGATTAAATAGGAAAAAAGTTCATTTTACCAAATACTGTAAAAGACTTAAAAATTGTTGATTTTGATCGAACCACGTACTACAAATCATACTACAATGTTAAAAAGCGAAAAAATCCACTTTTAGGAGTTTTTGGTGAAAAGTGGATTAAATGTATTAAATGGATTAAATGGATTAAATAAATTTAATACCATTTTTAACAAAAAATTTTTTCCTATACCTCACGAGTACTTAAACGAGCTGGGGATCGTGCAAATCTATTTTTCGCAATTACTTTACAAATTTTTCAGGTGGGTAGCCTAATTATTTCGATAAAACTGAATTTTTTTTTTAGATTAAATGGATTAAATGGATTAAATAAAAGTGCGTCACTCCTCGAATTTTACGCTTTTTAACGTAGTAGTATGAGTTGTAGTACGTCGTTCAATCAGAATCAACCATTTTTAAGATTTTTAAAGTATTTGGTAAAACTAAGTTTTTTACTATTTAATCCATTTAATCCAATTTTTATTCCATTTAATCCATTAAATCCATTAAATCCATTAAATCCATTAAATCCATTAAATCCATTTAATCCATTTAATCCATTGAATCCATTTAATCCATTTAATCTAGAAGTGAGTCACCCCTCGGTCGCAGATGATTCAACTTTTTTCCGTTTTATATTGTTTCAGAATGTTTTTTTTCCTTATTTTGACAATTTTCTGAATTTCTGAATTTCCTCAACATCCGCCACTTGTGAGCTTGTGACGCAAAATTGTTTTGGTAACTTTTTTTTCTAGAATTTTCTTGGTAAAATTTCTGTTTTTACAATTTTTGCGTACAAGCAAAGAATGCGTCACCTACAGCGCCATCTCTTGTTCTGGTAGTATGCACAGGGACTTGGGTCACTTTTACTCTTTTGAGTGTTTTTGGCCAAATCTCAACCTACAATAACGTGTGATAGGGTGATAGCTCGTTGAACTCGTACGGACGCGAAGTTTTTTTTTAAAGCTAATTTGGAGTCATATGTAATTGAATTGACGAACTTCAATATTTGCTGTATCTATGGTTCCGCAAGGTACGACAAAAAAAAATTGAACTTGTTTCGGGAACTTTAAACACAATTTTTAGGGAATTACGGAAATTCACTAAAATGAGCTCTGTTGTAGAATTCATGAAAATGAGTCAGAAAGGAAGCAATTCGAAGGCAACACTACTCAACCGATTTTTATAAACTTTTTTTTCGTGAAAGCTAGAGGCTCAAAAAATCAGAAATATTTCTAGGTTTCAGGGATAAAAGTTTATGAAAATCAGTTTCCCAATTGTTTCCGTAAAGTAACTAGTTTTTGTCCTTACAACCATATTCTCGAATGACGACATCAATTTATGGATTCGGGTTGCTTTCTGGGTCAACAGAAAATTAATTTTTGTGGCATATTAAGCTAATGCTAATGGATCTTTCATGATTTTTGATTATTGTTGTAATTCAAAGCATTTCTTTAAAAATTTTCAGGGAATTTTATGTCACCTCAGTTAGTTGGGTTCAAGGAAATCACCAAATATCCGTTGTATATATGACAAGATCCCAAAATCTGAGCATTATTTCATCGTGTTTCTCGCCAAATTGGACATGCATTGAGGTAAGTGTTTTGATCCACAAACCCAAGAGAAAGAACAAAACAAACAACTAACAATGAAACATTGCAAATACCTATCCCGTGTCTTTATCTTTTATCACCAGAAAATTAAGTCAATTTCATTCAACGATTTCAACCTCCATAAAAAACCACTGTAATGCCAATACATATCACCCCTTAATGTAAAGTCCATCTACATTTCCATAAACAATCAATTTCTTATATCAAATAGCTCATTTCCCCCGAGAACAACATTTTTCCATTTAACCAATTTAAATATTTCCCTCCCAACCCTACAATTTATCTATCAAAATGTCTAATATAAATGTATTATATGTGCGGTGTATAATAAAAACAGACACATTCGGAACGTGCACCTGAGGATGAATGGTTAGATATTTTACCACATCCGGTCTTCTCACCGGATGGCGATAGTTTTTTATTGCTGGCTAGCATACAAGAAACTGGCACCGAACATTTCACTCATATCAAACACGTTACGATAACACAACAAAGGATTTCTGTTATTTCACATGGTCGATACGAGGTAAGATAAGCGCTTTAAATTATTTTCTATTTTAGATATTGTGGTGGGTCTGGGTCTGGGTGGTACTTTATATATTTGGGAATGTATATTTTCGGTACACCCCCGATATACGTATAAGGTCTACACACATTCAGTGTGTGGCAACTGTGTGCTATAATCGCAGTTCAGTAGGTTCAGACAATGTCGACCTGTGTGAATGGTAGAACAGGAAATTCACTTTATCGCTATTGTATAATCTCAATAGTTCATATGCTGAAGGTGAACCGATAAAATGAAATGCGACGAAGGAATCTACTATAGGCAATAAGACGGAAATTTTCACAATTTGCGAAAACATAAAATACAAAGGAGTTGTTATACCAGCTGAGGGAAAAGTTTATTATCAAAAAATGAACATTTTGCGAACAGATATGAAACTTACATTATATTGTACGTTTGTGGCACACACACATAACTGTGATAGTAGATCTTAGAGATTTAGTGCTCTGGCGCGTTACATGTAATGTATAAAATGGAAAGGAATTTTATGTCCACATTTTCTTGATTGGGTATTACACCTATGTTTGCTATATGCACTGTCTACTGTAAATGTCGCCATCGCGGTGAAATTAACAGACATAATTTCTTTTCGTTTTTACGTAAATCGTTGCGTAGTGTGACACAATTTACATAAATTATTTGTATGAATTTGCGACAATGTTTTTCGTTTCTCTGTAGTCTGGTGCTCGTTGATAGAAATGCACTACAGTGAACGACATCTCAATTGTCTCACTGTCATTTTTTTCAGAGAATGTCATTGTGAATTTGCAATGACACAATAAAATTCTCAGAAAAATTTGACAGTGAGACATTTGAGATGTCGTTTACTGTAATAGATTTACCTTTTTGTTTTTTTTTTTCGTTCACAATCGTCCAAGATCTCAAGTCACACAAGCTCAAAAAATCCTATAAATCAACATTTTGACCACTGGCAGTGCGATTGCATTCCAAAATTTATGTGCCAACTAAACACATAGAAAATGCTAATGGCATATTGAATTAAACAGTTTTAGTAACCGAGAAATGTTTATATTTGGAGTCGAGACAAATAGAAGCATTGAATAGCTCAAGAAAAAGTCTGAAATTGGTTGCAGGATTTGCAGAAAATTAACCTGTCGCATACGGCAAGCAAAATAACAGTTTTACTATTCGAACTATTACTTCATTTGATCGAAGATTTTCAGATAATAGTTTCAGAAATCTTTTACTTCATTTGTTTTGAACATGTTTTTTGCTATATAAGACATCATTAGTCAGACCTTTTCAGTAGTTAACATATACCCGAAAGAGAGTGATGAACCTGGTTTGAGTCTAAATGTCAAAAATCTTTTAAAATGTGTTAAGAGTGATATCGCCAAAACTTGAACCAATTTGAAAACAATGATTCGGCGATCCAGGCAAGCTATAGCTCGTTAGAATCGTCTTTCAATTCTAAGAAATAGGGATCTTTTAGTTTTTCTGTTAGTTTCCCATTTTCGGAGTCGTGAAAAGTCATAGCGTGTCAAGGGGTGGTGAAAACAGTTTTTTTGTGATAGCTCAAGATAGACTTGTTTCTAAAAGTTGAAAATTTGTAGGAATATAGGCCTTTCGCAGACCTTCATAAAGAGTATAATCATCGGTATGGGCCGCCACCCGTTCTAGACTTATGACTCAAAATATGGTCAATGTTTGGTCAGTGCTACTGGCTTGCAACAGAATTTATCCGCGGAACTGACTATAGGGTGTTGTAGCTGGACTTACCCTCTTTTATTCCACATATAAAAAACCCCAGATAAATTCTGTTGCAAGACCAATGATCGCGCGGTTCAGGACAATTTCGAGCTGAACATGTAATTTTGATTTAGTTTATTTCATTCCCATCGCTCCAGCCTGTTTGAAGACCAAAAACAAGTTGAAAACACTGAAAAATATGGGTCTCCTGGAGCGACATTTTACTTCAACTAACTTTATGGCTTGCAACAGAATTTATCTGGGGTTTTTTATACGTGGAATGAAAGAGGGTAAGTCCAGCTACAACACCCTGTAGTCAGTTCCGCGGATAAATTCTGTTGCAAGCCAGTAGCACTGACCAAACATTGACCATATTTATTTGTCATAAGTCTAGAACGGGTGGCGGCCCATACCGATGATTATACTCTTTATGAAGGTCTGCCAAAGGCCTATATTCCTACAGATTTTCAACTTTTAGAAACATGTCTATCTTGAGCTATCACAAAAAAACTGTTTTCACCACCCCTTGCCATGCTATGACTTTTCAAGAGTTCACTCCGAAAATGGGAAACTAACAGAAAAACTAAAAGATCCCTATTTCTTAGAATTGAAAGACTATTCTAACGAGCTATAGCTTGCCTGGATCGCCGAACCATTGTATTTATTTTCACCAAAATTGGTTCAAGTTTTGGCGATATCACTCTTAATGAATTTTCAGTCTGCATACTTTTCAATCATCTATTTCTATGTTATTTTTGTATAATTTTGCATACTGAGTTTCCACAGTAACAAAATATGTCTTTGCTAGCTGTCAAAAGTGTATTTGTTAACTGACATTTATCAAAGACTCAAACCACGTTCCCCCCTCCTAAATGGATACATGTTAACTACTTTGTCGTTTATTATTGCTGTCGTTGTCGATAACAGATGACGGCCGTCTGCAACAGGTTAAATAATATTCCTCTTTTGAAAGGATGGTTATGATTTGTTATGATTAAGGTTAGCTCGTTTAGTATGTCTTTATTGTGTAGGTGAAAGCGCGGGTTTTCAGGAAGTATAATGTACCAATGTACGTGTGCCAACTTTTAGAAATGAAAAATCAAAACCGACCGCTGGACGAACAATTGATGATAGAACAATTTCCTTGCTCTATCGTAAAAGTAATCCACTACTGGCACTACTGTCATCAGTTTCGCAAACCTCATAAATCAATGTGTGGCAAATGCAAATTAAACTTGAAAATGAAAACTAATTGGAAGTAATTTTGGCAAATGTTCTTTCGCCTTTCCCTATCCAATTTCGTACGTTTTCAATGAATTCCACCCACTCCTCTTTGCATGGACGTCATTCGTAATCGACAGCCTCTATTTGACGGCTTGATTTGGTAAAGTTCATTACCCTATCCAATACCCATAATGCAATTCGACTAAATTTATTGCATGAAATTTGCTTCAGGATTTTTGTTGGTATGAGTGATTTGATTGACCTTTCCTGTGATAGTATTGAGTCAAAAGAATAAGAGTCAATTTTTGGTTTGCAGCTGCTGCGGGCTTTGAACTATCCGGGGCTATTTTAAAAATCGGTTTTTCAAATATTTCTCAAATTTCTCAAAAACAATAGTTCTGAAAGTTTTTCAAAATTTCGAAAAAAATAGTTCCTTTCTAATCTGAAATGACCTACCAAATTTCAAAAGGATTTTTAAAGGCTCGTTTAAACTACCACAAAATCACTTCTTCAATCGAGACAATATATTCGTTGTCCTTATCTAACCACTCAAGGAGATCCGTATTAAACCGTAATGATCATCAATCATTCTTTAAGAATTTAAGGCCTAAGACCATAGCTTGTTTTTACGGAAATCAACCGAAATTCCAATTTTCAGAAATCATAATGGGTACCAAGTGATATCTTTAATGAAAAGTGAGACATAAAGTTACCACATGGTACCCATTCCGATTTTTCGGAGTTGTTATATCTCTCAATTTTTAGACGCTCAAGGACATACCATTCGTAAGTATAGGTAGCAATCGAACGCACTATCCTTTAAAGTGAGATTTACACGCAAGTCTGACTTCATGATGCTATTTTTTATAAATTGTTAGCGCCTCCCTCCTCTGTATGGCGTCAAAAAATTCTATTTTACAGCTATTCTCAATGAAACAGATCAGAGTGGTATTTAGGTCAATGTGACAAATTTCAAAATTATGGAATTGAGAAGGAGAATATCGACGGGATATTGATCCGGATTTTGGTGTCTCAAATCTCATACCAATATATTGTTGACGAAGTAGAGTAGGGGAGTTCAAATAGAACAGAGCATCACTCTACTATTGAATTATTTCGCTGCTATTTAACTGAGTGAAGATATCAAATCATTTTACGATGACACATTTCTCAATTCTGGCAATGGGCCTAAACTCCCCATTTTATGTTACTTATTTTTCGTTGTTTTTACAACTACAAAACGTTTAAAGAATTAATCCAAACATTTCCCGACTATACCGTTTCCGTTCTTACTGTTATCGTTTTTAGTTTTATTAACACATAAAATGCTACTTTGGCGGGGCTATATAAAACATTTTTACGATGCGTGAACTACGTGAGTATTACCATAGCGTAGACAATGATTGCGTCAGTATTCTTGTTCATGAACAGTGCAAGAAATTGGTAGCAATTGAACCTGGATAAGACATAGATATTACCAACACGTTCGTTAACGTTTTTCTATTGATTTATCTTCGTTTTCTCTATTGTTTTTCTCATTATCTTTATTTGTAGCAAGTAGCTGTTACGAATGGCAGACATCAGGTGAGAATGTCTGTGTGCGTGCGTGCAACGTCGATCTTGCATTTTCAAATATTTTTTTCAGTTTTATTAAGCTAAACTTCATTTAAAAACAAATGAGGGATTGTTTTGAAAACCAGCCGACCGAAATTGGACGCATTTTCCAGTGGAATTTTTTATATGCGCCCAGAAAGGTATTCCGTCCTAGAAGCCAAAACCACTTTTAAAACGAGCCATCAGAACAGTCGGAGCGTACGTGACCCTAGTGCGTCTGTCACCCTACTTTGACCGTAAGCCTATGCGCCGGTTAAAGTAGTTAAAGTAAAATTATTATGTAATGTGTACATCTTAGAAATTGCGCATAGCGCAATTACGAAGCCACGTACGACGTTCCTTTCAAATAAAACAAAAATTTCAAATAGCCCTAAAATTTTAATTTATTGAGTATAAATACACATAGGGCCTAGTATCGGTCTCAGTCCGAGGATCCAATTTTTTTTTTTTTCAACTACATTCTATTCGGCCTTTGATTACCTTCCAAATGAAACAAAAAATACGGAAAACGGATGAAATTTGCTCGAGTTATATGTAAAATACACATAGGGCCCTAGTAGCGGCCTTAGTCCGAGGACCCAAATTTTTTTTTTTTTTCAACAACATTCTATTCGGCCTTTGATTACCTTCCAAATGACACAAAAATTACGAAAAACGAATGAAATTTACTCGAGTTCAATGTAAAATACACATAGGGCCCTAGTAGCGGCCTTAGTCCGAGGACCCAAATTTTTTTTTTTTTTCAACAACATTCTATTCGGCCTTTGATTACCTTCCAAATGACACAAAAATTACGAAAAACGAATGAAATTTACTCGAGTTCAATGTAAAATACACATAGGGCCCTAGTAGCGGCCTTAGTCCGAGGACCCAAATTTTTTTTTTTTTCAACAACATTCTATTCGGCCTTTGATTACCTTCCAAATGACACAAAAATTACGAAAAACGAATGAAATTTACTTGAGTTCTATGTAAAATACACATAGGACCCTAGTAGCTTTTCATTTCTAAGGCCCTAACTCACGGTCCACTCACCCGATTTTTTTTCCTGGATTGGTATTGACAATACCTATCATTTGCCGTGTCATTTACATTTCCATCGTTTATTTTGCCATAAATATCACCAAAAGACCTTAAATCACTTAGGTGGCCCTAACTCACGAAGGGCCGACCCGAATATGTCCATCTTCGAACTTAGCCTCACTATTTTGACTATCTTTCAGGGAAAAAAAATATTTTTGAAATCGGATTTGATTTACTCAAGATATCGACGTGACAGACAGACGTACAGACGGCCCAAATTTTTATTGCGGATTCGTCATCTATGAACGTAGGCAAACACTTTGCCCTTACCGTCTGCTTCGAATTCCATCAATTACACACGGCATCGTAATCCTATAAGCCCCTTCGTACTTCGTACGGGGCTAAAAATTCTTCGAAGCTTATGTGGATGATCAAAAACCGTAAACTTGAACTTTTCTTACAGAAATTTCTCCAGTTACACGAGCCGTACAGGGTCGTGTGGGTTGTCATTAGAAAGGTAATTGCATGTACTTCCGGGTCTTATTGGGTTAAAATTTATCCACACTGAGATTGTGTCAGTTGGTATTAAAAGTCGGTCTATTACATCTGTCAAAGTGACGTTTTAAACGTCAAACCAAAAATTTATAGCCAAATAATTACAAAATCGTTTATTTTTCTATAAGTCTGTCCCACTGATAGAATTGAAGAAAAATAGGCGACTTCTTAACTATTTGGCAGAAAAATTTTGGTTTGACGTTTAAAACGTCACTTTGACAGATGACATAGACCGACTTTTGATCCCAACTGTCACATATGTGCAGGTGAAGTCTTCTCACACTAGCCACACAATCTTCGACGATTTTTTTTTAAAAGTGGTTTTGGCTTCAAGGGGGAATAAAAAATTCCACTGGAAAATGCGTCCGATTTCGGTCGGGTTTTTTTTTCAAAAGAATCCCTCAAAATTTGCAAACTTTTGAGTTGTTTGTTCAAATAATGCGAAAACATGAAGCAATTCAAATTCAAAGCATGCATTTGACTCACTAAAATGCCATTTCAAACCAAATTAAAAACTAAATACTAACTGCCATACGTAAATATGACTGAATGTACATAGAAGCTAAATAACTTTACAAAGAATCTATGTCTAATGTTAAGTCTATTCATTCACTGTGTGTAAACTATGTAAATAAAGGAAAATTCTACAGTCAAATGTACTTTTGTTTGAAGGGCTGCAAAGTTGGTAAAACATTTTTTTTTGTATTTTCAACTAAAATTTATTATTCAATTTGTAGTTATCTCATAATCTCTGTAACTCATCCAAAGTATTACGTAACTAAATCCATTCCGAAGAGGTATTTTCCAGAGTTGCGGATAAAATTAAATGTTTACATGCACACGGAATTGTAGAACAAAGTGTTTGTTAAGCACAACAATAGAGCGACGGTAAATTAGGAGAAAATATCTCGTTATAGGAGAGACATCACATCAGTTATACTACTTCTAGACAAGCACACAACAAACCATTTTCGTGCAATAAAAGCGCATTTACTCGCAGGCAAATTTTCAATTATGAGTTTAAATTCAGTTTCGAAAATAATTCAATTCAATTGTGATCCCTCAGGAATGCACGCCCTCAGGAATGCACGTAACTCGGCTGTAGAATTTTCCACTGCATTTTCATATTCTGCTAAAAAAAATTGTGTGAACGTCAGGTACATGGTAAATCTATGCGAATCATTACAATATCTTAAAACTAACGCAAACAAAGACCGGTTATGATGAAAGAGATGAAATAAATACAGTCGAACGGCATATCAGGGAAACCATATTCATCATTGCTTCTTCTCGTTTTTTTTTTTTGCGAAAATGAAACACAAACAAAAGGATTCTGACTTTCAAATCACGAGAATTGAGATTGAAGTCACGTCTTCCACATACAATATTCATAAAAACATACTCTCTCTCGTTCATAATACATATTTTTTCAATTTATGCAAAGGAATCAATGCATGGTGGAACTCCATTATTTATTGAATCGGTTCGATTATTATGCAATGATGTTGAGAGGATGAATGGTCATGATTTTGTGTGGCTTTCTCATGTTTTCGGGGCGTTTCAATATTTTCAATTTTAGCCGTAGGTTTATCAACATTGGAATTCGTTTGACGATTACTACTTCAGTCCAATCTGGGCATAGTTTGAACAGTTGCATAACAGAAGTTCTATTGCGACGCACTCCAAGAACCGTTTTTTAACGGTCATCTGGCCTCTTATTTTGTATGGAATATCTTTAACGCAGTGGCAACATAAACGAGCCATCAGAACAGTCGGAGCGTTTGCTGCGACTGAGCCCCGTACAAACCCGTATATCTATTGCGTACGTGACCCTAGTGCGTCTGTCACCCTACTTTGACCGTAAGCCTATGCGCCGGTTAAAGTAGTTAAAGTAAAATTATTATGTAATGTGTGCATCGTAGAAATTGCGCATAGCGCAATTACGAAGCCCCGTACGACGTTCCTTTCAAATAAAACAAAAATTTCAAATCGCCCTAAAATTTTAATTTATTGAGTATAAATACACATAGGGCCTGGTATCGGCCTCAGTCCGAGCATCCAATTATTTTTTTTCAACTACATTCTATTCGGCCTTTGATTACCTTCCAAATGAAACAAAACATACGAAAAACGGATGAAATTTGCTCGAGTTATATGTAAAATACACATAGGGCCCTAGTAACGGCCTTAGTCCAAGGACCCAAATTTAATTTTTTTTTCAACAACATTCTATTCGGTGTTCGATTATCTTTCAAATGAAACAAAAATTACGAAAAACGGATGAAATTTACTCGAGTTGTATGTAAAATACACATAGGGCCCTAGTAGCGGCCTTAGTCCGAGGACCCAAATTAATTTTTTTTTCAACAACATTCTATTCGGCCTTTGATTACCTCCCAAATGAAACAAAAATTACGAAAAAAGGATGAAATTTGCTCGAGTTATATGTAAAATACACATAGGGCCCTAGTAGTGGCCTTAGTCCAAGGACCCAATTTAATTTTTTTTCAACAACATTCTATTCGGCCTTTGATTACCTCCCAAATGAAACAAAAATTACGAAAAAAGGATGAAATTTGCTCGAGTTATATGTAAAATACACATAGGGCCCTAGTATCGGCCTCAGTCCAAGGACCCAATTTAATTTTTTTTCAACAACATTCTATTCGGCCTTTGATTACCTCCCAAATGAAACAAAAATTACGAAAAACGGATGAAATTTGCTCGAGTTATATGTAAAATACACATAGGGCCGTAGCAGTGGCCTTAGTCCAAGGACCCAAATTTAATTTTTTTTCAACAACATTCTATTCGGCCTTTGATTACCTTCCAAATGAAACAAAAATTACGAAAAACGGATGAAATTTACTCGAGTTATATGTGAAATACACATAGGGCCCTAGTAGCGGCCTTAGGCCAAGGACCCAAATTTAATTTTTTTTTTTCAACAACATTCTATTCGGTGTTCGATTATCTTTCAAATGAAACAAAAATTACGAAAAACGGATGAAATTTACTCGAGTTGTATGTAAAATACACATAGGGCCCTAGTATCGGCCTCAGTCCAAGGACCCAATTTAATTTTTTTTCAACAACATTCTATTCGGCCTTTGATTACCTCCCAAATGAAACAAAAATTACGAAAAACGGATGAAATTTGCTCGAGTTATATGTAAAATACACATAGGGCCGTAGCAGTGGCCTTAGTCCAAGGACCCAAATTTAATTTTTTTTCAACAACATTCTATTCGGCCTTTGATTACCTTCCAAATGAAACAAAAATTACGAAAAACGGATGAAATTTACTCGAGTTATATGTGAAATACACATAGGGCCCTAGTAGCGGCCTTAGGCCAAGGACCCAAATTTAATTTTTTTTCAACAACATTCTATTCGGCATTCGATTACCTTCCAAATCAAACAAAAATTACGAAAAACGAATGAAATTTACTCGAGTTCTATGTAAAATACACATAGGGCCCTAGTAGCATTTCACTTCTAAGGCCCTAACTCACGGTCCACTCACCCGATTTTAAAAAACTTTTTTTTCCTGGATTGGTATTGACAATACCTATCATTTGCCGTGTCATTTACATTTCCATCGTTTATTTTGCCATAAATATCACCAAAAGACCTTAAGTCACTTAGGTGGCTCTAACTCACGAAGGGCCGACCCGAATATGCCCATCTTCGAACTTAGCCTCACTATTTCGACTATCTTTCAGGGAAAATTTTTTGAAATCGGATTTGATTTACTCAAGATATCGACGTGACAGACGGACAGACGGACAGACGGACAGACTAAATTTTTATTGCAGATTCGTCATCTATGAACATAGGCAAACCCTTTGCCCTTACCGTCTGCTTCGAATTCCATCAATTACACACGGCATCGTAATCCTATAAGCCCCTTTGTACTTCGTACGGGGCTAAAAACTGAATTTTGGACTACTGCATCGTGGAGGCCTCTTATTTCAATTCTGTTCTTGTGCCTGTTCTTAGGGTGCGTTGACTATTGTCATCACTCAGTGCCATAATAGTTATTTCTCCAACGGCGTTGATATAGTGGATTTTTTCATGCATCATTCGGGTGACGTTCGAGGGGTCTTCGAGGGGACGAATGGGACTTTGTTATACTCCTTTTGTCACTCCTCCTGAACCATTAACCGTAAAAAAAAATTCTGACCTGACCAAATTTCGAACCCCCACACACAAAACGCAATGCTAATCGAACAACACCTCTAACCATTCGGCTGTCGATTTTTCGCAGCTGGTTCCAGAAAACGTTCTACGCAACACGTTGAGAAACTGGGAAATCGAAGTGACAAAACAACCTCTTTTCGCAACTTGTTGCATTAATAACTATTTCACTGACATACGTTGCATTACCTACAATTGTAATTCATCCATTCGTTAAATGCATTTGAAATTTGCGTATAGACTAGACGTACCAAGAGTTACTCTTAGAGCAGTACGATACAAGCTTGAAACTTTATCAATTCATTCGTATGGACCATCCATATCAAAGGTCAATTGGGCTTCTTTCGAAAAACAGTCTAGCGAATTCGGTCGCTTTTTCCAGTGGACTTTCTGTCCATTTACACGAAAGGAATTGAGCAAACTTTTTTCCTGGATCACTACTGGTCTCAGCTTTCCATTTTCCAATGCTTGGGAAGTGACACTATGAATACATCTTTGAGATGTAAACTTTCTCTTCTCGAACACATGAAAGATCTGATAAAAAAAACATTTTTTCTGTCGCAATTACAGCTGCTCTGTTCAAATTGAGCTGAAAAGGCTGTTTTTCAAAAGAATCCATCATAATGTTCTGGAATCTAATTGTGGCGAAACTTAAGAGTCAATTCGCCAAAACTTCAACCAAGTTGTATGAAACTTAAAAACAAGCCATCAGCGATTTTCGGCGGGTACACAGTAATCGATTCAGGTGATCCTCCTGAGTCATTTGCAACAAAAAAAAATCCTCGAAATAATTATGTTTTCACGCCAGAAATCATGAAAAAATGTACTGCGCGAGGGTGACCAAAATAGTTTTTGTTGCATATCACCAAGAATACGTAACGCATTTATCTGAAATTATGGTCATTGGTAGAGGTGTTGACGCCGCATAAGCTGGCCTTTAAAACATTTCGAAATTTTTCGTGTATGTGGTGCAGTAGCTATTTTAGGACAAAAAAATTCCAACTTTTGCAGAGTGATTTCAAAAAGTTACAACGATAGACTTGGAAGATATGGGTGTCGTTGGGTAGGTAGTGACCTCTACTATCCATGACACCATGAACCTACCGCGGCACGACTTTCGTTGAGCTTCAATTTTGATTGAAGTATACTAACACAAAAATTCTCTATAATTCCACTTTTCTTCGCGTCTATTTCAATTTTTCTGACGTATGTGACAATTTTAAATCAGGGCTGCAGTTACTGGCACCTTACGCTTCGGGAAATATAAAATTTGAAACAAAACCAACTGATTCAATTGTGTCATATGTTCCTCGGGTATCTCCAGACTTCCTAGTATGGCCAGTGCGGCACTGTATAAATGTAAAATATGTCGAATTTTTCGTATTCGTACATTTGTGAAAATTTTCCAAATCCTTCCGGTAAGTGGCTAAAGTACAAAATATGATTCTAATATGCTAGTAAACACTTGATACAGTGCCGCACTGGCCATACTAGGAAGTCTGGAGATACCCGAGGAACATATGACACAATTGAATCAGTTGGTTTTGTTTCAAATTTTATAGGCCCTAAACGAAATTTCCCGAAGCGTAAGGTGCCAGTAACTGCAGCCCTGATTTAAAATTGTCACATACGTCAGAAAAATTGAAATAGACGTGAAGAAAAGTGGAATTATAGAGAATTTTTGTGTTAGTATACTTCAATCAAAATTGAAGCTCAACGAAAGTCGTGCCGCGGTAGGTTCATGGTGTCATGGATAGTAGAGGTCATACCTACCCAACGACACCCATATCTTCCAAGTCTATCGTTGTAACTTTTTGAAAACACTCTGCAAAAGTTGGAATTTTTTTCCCCTAAAATAGCTACTGCACCACATACACGAAAAATTTCGAAATGTTTTAAAGGCCAGCTTATGCGGCGTCAACACCTCTACCAATGACCATAATTTCAGATAAATGCGTTACATATTCTTGGTGATATGCAACAAAAACTATTTTGGTCACCCTCGCGCAGTACATTTTTTCATGATTTCTGGCGTGAAAACATAATTATTTCGAGGATTTTTTTTTGTTGCAAATGACTCAGGAGGATCACCTGAATCGATTACTGTGTACCCGCCGAAAATCGCTGATGGCTTGTTTTTAAGTTGTTCGAAGTTTTGGCGAATTGACTCTTAATTTACTATTTCCAACACCACTATCCGAATCATTTTCAGATTCAACAATTTGCTGTAAAATCATTCTCTTATTGATTTATCATTTATCGATTATCATTTTTTTCCTTTGTTATGTTATCATCATTTCAACACCATTAAATTCTATATCTAACTATGCTAAGAGGTTCAACTTGTGGTTTTTCGTTCGTTAGCAAATGTACTTGTAAGTTCAGTGGTTTTAAAGTAAATTACACGAAATTACAGATAGTATGGAAGGGAATTCCTAATAACTGAGCAAAAAGTTTACCAGCAAAGCAAGATCATATGCTATACGCTATATACTTATAACCGGTTGCTCTTCACTTAGGTAAAAGTTTAAGCACAAAGTCTTGCAATAACTTAAATTAAATTACGTTTAATTATGATGCTCACGTCATCGTTGGAGAAACTTTTTCAGAAACCATTCAAATGATGGCAATCATAATTTCACAATTCACTGGTGAAGCGTGAAAATTCGCTTCGACAAAAGTTTACAAATTCTCTCCTCAAATGCCGTTCGCATAAATCAATGCATACGCCAGATGACATAGAACTGCTGCAATTATTTAATGCAATAACAGTTCACAGTTTGAACTTGGTTCTTTTTTCAATAACTATAAGTAGGATTACAATGAAATGCTTTCAGGTGGTGTGCATGTTGGTGTTACACAATTTACACGAACCGAATGCCTTTGATCTCAAAGTGGATTTATATATTCAAGGTCTCGGCTTTAATGCACTATCTATACTCTGAAAGTCACAAGTATTGTAGAGAAGGGACCAGTAAGTAATTTACGGTACAATTTTCGGCTGATCTTCTTTTATTGGATGCATTTCCTCTATGTATATATTTATGAAGATCAATCTTCGTAAGTATATTTAAGGAACTTCTAAGGGGAGCTGCAGGAATGGACGAAGAAAACCACATTTTCCACCATTATTTTAATATTTTCGTAATTTATTATAATTCTTTTAATTTGAAGTGTACTGGTGAATCTCCAGTCGAGCTGAACGTAAAGGGTACTTTATTTGATTGTGGTGCTCCACGTTCATCAAAAGGAATGTGTAGTATTCAAAAACTATTCTTGGACCAGAGTTATATTTGAATTTCTCTTGAGGAGTTTCACTAACTTAATCAAAACCAAGGTGAATTTAGTGTGGATGTAATGCCATTCAGACGCGCGGCATAGCCCATAAGTTCGATGCCAATGACGGTCCTACTTTCTATTCCATTTTTTGCTTTTATCGAAGAGATATATCTAACTTTATCGAAGAGGTATCTAACTTTCGTGCCACCTCACATCTCGATTACTATATTTGAACTGTTTGAACTAAATGCATCAAGCAAGAATGAATTTTATTATAGATATTATCGTACAGCTTCCGTTAGCGCTGTAGCTTTGTAAAATAATAAAAATTTCATCATATTTTCAATTTCCATATTTTTGAGCAGGGCCTATTATTTGTGAAATTTGTGAAATTCGATTTCGCAAATTTCGCGAAAATTTCGCGAATTTCACAAAAATTTCACAAATTTCACAAAGTTTCACAAATTTCGCAAAAGATTCGCAAATTTCGTAAAATTTCACAAATTTCGCAAAAATTTCGCAAATTTCGCAAAATTTCACAAATTTCGTGAAATTTCACAAATTTTGCAAAAATTTCACAAATTTCACAAAACGAATTAAAAAATCAAATCTTCCGCAATGAACGTCGAGAACAGCAGAAGACATAAAATAAGACTCGTATTATGTGTATACGACGGTGAATATGTTGGAAGGTATGGACTGGCTTCAGGATATTTCGGATAAGAGCTTGTATCCGGACCTCCAATAAATCACGACTTTGCCTTTCGGCTGTTTATTGAAAAGTGACTAACAACAGACTAAGCAAAGTTGAAGTCAGATGAAATAGTATTTTTTATGCCAAAATTCAAATCGTTTGATTGCCGCCCTTGCCTGCGGCGCGGGCTGCAAACTTCACACGTTTGAATTTTTTTACTTTCGCCCCTTGTTATGCAAAATACTATTATGAACTGCCAAACTTATTTTTTGAATAACAAAGAATTTGCGAGAAACGATGAAAAGTAGATTTTTTGTCTGAGTTGGTTGATTCGAGGCGAAGCCGAGATACACGAAAACTAGACTTTACATTTTTAACTTAATGGAATGGAAGGATGTGATTGACACACGCAAATGTCGGTTTTTGACGCATGACATGGCATTGCATTACATGCTAGTTGGGAGTAATCTCACAAGTCAAAATAAAAATTTCCCAGCTAGCATGTAAATATAACTTTGTATACTCTTCATGTGTCGGGCCGAAAATGAAAATTTTCGACCCCTTACATGAAAAATTGTTTGTGCATCTGTTTTGGACGATTGATCTCAGGCATTTAGCAACTTCATTCCTCTTATTTGCATAGATCATTCCAAATTTCAAATAAAATCGAAACTTGAGGACCAATTAATATTTAATATCAAAGAAAAATGCAACTAACGATAAAGTTGAAAAAATCGGTGTGTCAATAGTGATTTTCGACTATTTCCTAACCCAATAAAAGTGTCTGGAAATGATCGGCTTCTTAGATAAAAGCACTTGTCAATATGTCTTGAGAACAAGGGATATGTGCAATGTCACCACAATATTGCATATTTGGGCAGATTTTGAAGATATTTTTCAGTATGCAATTGTTGATAATATTTGTGGAAAATTGTTACAATAATAAATTTTTTAGGTCGGTCTTAAGCCTTCCGCATAGAGCAGGAACGATTGAAACAAAGTTTCGTGAGTCAGACCATATCGGGGCTAGATTATATGGGAGGCTCATTTGGCTACATGGGCACTTTCAATATCTACCTCTTCCTTAGTCAACCTTCAACAACACAAATAAGCCCAGTACACTTCATGCGAGTCTCAAAATAGTTATTTTTCAGATTTAAATACTATTTTCTAAATTACTATTGATCATTTTGCATTTACTGTATTTTTTTATCGTTAAATAGACTCGCCGATTTTGGGCTGACTTCATAAAATTTCACAAATTTCACAAAAATTTCGCGAATTTCACAAAAATTTCACAAATTTCGCAAAAATTTCACGAATTTCGCAAAAATTTCACAAATTTCGCTAAAATTTCGTAAAATTTCACAAATTTCGCAAAAATTTCACAAATAATAGGCCCACATTTTGAGTACATCTTTCTAACGAGCCCTCATTCACTGAACACTTCACATGCAGTTTTAGGATATTGTCGACAAATTTGCCGTTTTTAGCGCTTTTTTGCAAACATTTTCCGTAATATTATCATTATTTTACAAAGTTACAGTGCTAAGGGAAGCGTTACAAAAATATCTGAAAATTCGTTTATGCTTGATGCTCAACGCAAAGAGGGACGTGTTTAGTTTATTTCTATTAAGTCGTTGAAAGTCTACATGAGACATTTAAATGTAACTCTGGTACAAAAATGCCACATACAAATAAAGTTCCTTTCACGTTCAGCTCGACTGCAGTTTCACCAGTACACTTCAAATTGAAGGAACTATAACAGAACATGAAAATAATTGTCGAAAAGCTGGTTTTCTTGGTCCATTCCCGCAGCCCTTGGGCTAGGGCTTTGATAAATTAACAATTCTCTTATTTGAAACTAATTTTAGGACATACGAGGGCAAGATATTGATTTTAAAGGGTTTTATAAGATTATCCTATTTAAGAGCGCCCTTTGTAAATTTGTAGCCTACATTTAGGCGGAAAAATATTTGTTTTGCGATGATTTCTCTGAACCAAAATCTGTTTTCGAAAAAGTAAAACCATTAAAGCATCCAAAAATGTGTTACCTTTAAAACAAAAATTGGTTTGTGGGTGATAACTTATCCCACTTGGAGAAACCTTTGCAGATTGTGTAAATTTGTGTAATCTGCACAGGTTTCTCCAAGTGGGCCAAGTTATCACCCACAAACCAATTTTTCCTTTAACAGTAACACATTTTTGCATGCTTTAATGGTTTTATATTTTCGAAAAAATATTTTGGTTCAGAGAAATCATCAAAAAAGCGAATATTTTTCCGCCTAAATGTAGGCTACAAATTTGCAAAAGGTTCATTCCTCTTAAATGGTTTTTTGAGGGTTTAAAATGTTTTTGTTAATTTTCCTGATGGGGAAAAACATTGGAAAATTTTTATTCTAGGTTGTAGGGGACACGAAATAATCAAATCAATTTTTTTCTGGAAAATGGAAATGAGAATTTCCTATCGGAACAGCCATTTATAATGAAAAAGTTAAAGGTCAATAAGCTCTTTAACTAAAGAACCTCTTCGAGATTTTTCGTTGTTGACAGCATGAGCTCAATGCCGATAATTTATGGAAGAAATTTTTTTGGTGAAAGGGAAGTACGATTGTGATCACGGTTTCCTCACTAGGAAATACACTTATCTACTATACTTATTTTAGCCAGTCCAACAGGAGAGTCCGAGATAGAACTTGGGAAATTCATTTATGTCCTCATACGGACTTTTGAATTTTTTTCTTCATGGTTGTGATTTGGGATACCAAGAGTTTCATCCATAATCATTTCACAACTACTTCCCCTCTTCTTCACTTTTATTCAAGGATTAAAGAAAAATGTATTTTTCGGGATGTAATTGAGGATTTTCCGGATATGAGACTCAATATATCTCTATGAAAGCTTTTCTGTGTATTAAAACGATTTCAATGACTTCTATTCTCTTTTTCGACTGGTCTAAAGTAACACATTAATGGCTTTTCCGTGAAGAAAATCCCTTTTCTATTTTCCAGAAAAAGAAATTTGTTCCACAGTTTCATATCCCCCACAACATAGAACATAAATTCCGAGTGATACAAGCTCCTGGACTATTTAAACGTTTATTTATCCGAACTATTAACCATCGACTTAAAAATTTTAAAATGGCTCTGAAATAATGTCATGATGGAAAGCAGTGAAAAAACGTTTCCTTTATTCTTTAACATCAACAACAAAGGCCCGGGCTTTAATGACACGAAATAGATAGAAATGACAATAAAATAGATCGTGGGTCTACGTATTTTTCTCAAAGAAAGATACAAAAACCAGAACAATGACTTAATACCAAACACTAATTTTAGACTAACTTTTTGGTACTAAATAAGCTCTTGTGTTAATATTTGTCGTTCCACTTCCACGACGCCCAAAGGTATGGCACCAAACTTTAAAAGAAAGTTGTAATAAAGTTGTGAAGAAAATTTTGTTACAAAGCTGAGCTTCTAGATGTCTAACCATATAACAATTGTAATATAATAACTTTGATGTCTTTCGCTTCATTAATTCAGTTGGTCCTTATAAAAGATATTGCCAACGTTCGTGCATATAAAACTGCGTTAACCACAATGTATATATACCATGAACATGTGCTTAACCATCGCTTGCATGTAAGTTTTGTACCCGAAACTATAGTCATGAACTATCATCACTAGGTTCTCAAAATACTCGCATGGGATACAGTCAACCATTTGGTGTATTACATGGGAACGCAGGACAAGAAGCCCGGTCAAATACATCTGTATATTGTAAAAGATCCGGTCAACGATGACAATCGCAGGTGCGTCCACTCAATATTTTCGTTTCGATGTTCAACTGAATGATCAACAACTTTTCGTTTTGCAGAGCCGAACCTTTATGTGTTACATGCGATCTCGGTGACGTATTGTGGACTAGTCGATACTATTACATAAACTGTTCCCATTTCGATGCCTTCGTTAGTCCATTGTCTTCCATTGCAACTGAAATCGGTGTAGATTATTATATATTAGAGTGTCTAGGTCCAGGATTACCACTCTCGGGTAAGAATTTATTGGATTTTCAGTGGAATTTGAATTCGATGGTAAAATGATTGGATCATTTATAAGGTGTTCACAATGCGCAAACTCATCGTTTGGTTCGAATACTATATGATACCAGACCGTTTCAATCCGAAACCCTACAACGGCTAGCACTGCCGACACAGAAGTCATTCGAGGTCTTACTGCAACATGGTACAAGGGCAAACGTTCAATTACTATTGCCACCTAGTTGGAGGGAAGAGCTTCGTGATGCAGCTTTTCCAGTTTTAGTGGAAGTGTAAGTGTAAAATTTCGAGTAAATTCACTGATTCAACTGATGGATTTTCCTGTCTAACAGAAATGCAAGACCAGGCTCGTCGTCCGTATCCGAGAAATTTCGTGTCGACTGGGGAACGTATATGTCTAGCCGAAACGATGTTATTTATATTCGTCTGGATGTGAGAGGAGCCAAGGGACAAAGCAAAAAGGCCTTATATCGACATTTAGGTGGTGTCGAGGTTCAAGATCAAATAAATGTCTTGAGGTGAGTTTTGTGAGTTTTTGTTCGCCTGTCACATACAGCTATTCATCTGTTATCGATAATGACGACAAAAACAATGACAAGCTCTGGATAATATGGATAATATGGATAATATCATTTATACAGTAAAATACATGTTAAAAAAAATTGAAGTACAAGATTTGAAATCAACTTTGATCGATAGAAGTAGTAGACCTCGATAACAATACTCGTCACATGCTTGCCGTTTGTAACAGGTTAATGGAAAATGCAATTGGCGGACAATAATGATCAAACCGTTCGCCCGAATGCCTATAAGGCTAGACTGGGCCTGCTCCAATCTATTCATTCGTTTGATACATCACCAGAATATTGAAAATTAAACTCGTGACGGAATTTAACTCCTTAATAGTTAATCATTGGCTTATTGTCACATTCTTATCACGCCAGCAAAATCTTTGCTATGAAAACTATCATCTATATAACGTCTGCGACAACCTTTATATATATTCCGTTTCGCCGTAAATACTTTCACTTCTCCATTCCCTATACATTCCATAGTTGCTCGAATTTATGTATATACTAACGACCGGCAACATTCGTTCTTATGTAATCTTATCATATTAAAAGAAAACGGAAAACTGAACGAGTTAATCACATTCCGGCTCGATTTTGTGTTCGTTCAACAGGTTTTTTTTTAAATAATAAATTATGTCCAATCAATGGCGAAATTAATTGCTATTTAAATAGGTCCGAAAGTGTATTTAATGAGCCACCCATACATCACATCCGCAATTCCATCCAATTCCATAACCGTTTCGTTCCGTATTACATCTATATATTGTACTTATTGTTCCGTATATCATTTTGCAGACACCTGTTGGACAAATACAGCTATTTGGATGAAACACGCGTCGGAGTATGGGGTTGGGGTTACGGTGGCTATGTAACTGCAATGGTTTTGGGCACACAACAAGATGTGTTCAAATGCGGTATTGCAGTTTCTCCCATATCAGACTGGCTGTACTATAGTAAGTGGGGTTTTAACATTCAGCGTAGAGTTGTAGTTACACTCAAAAAATTTGTGTGTTAATCCAACAAACTTACATAAAACGCAAAAACACACTCATGTTGCATAAACAACCGAAACTATGGTTTTCGCTGTTTCAACCGCTTTGGATTTCATGTTATACACCCGCCGTTGGCTGCCGGTTGAGTTGATTTTTATTTTATGATTTTATTTCACGACACGATGTAACCACCGAATTTAATCGCTGTTGTAGACATTTCGCAACATTATTTTAATTGCGGGACTTATCACAGTCATTATCACATTGCAACCACCTTATACAAATAATGTTCTTGATGCACATCACATTAAAAAATTTTTGGTTGTCATCAGCACACTGATGTTGTCGGTTGCTTCCTTCCTACTTTTAAAATATTCAAAGCCTTTGCAAATTTCATCGTTCATTGCCGTTCTGTTGGAATTTATTATGCGTGATAACGAGGCAATTATATTGTGTTCGCTTTTAGAAAAAAATTGCACTTAATTGCTCTATGGATAATAGCCCGGGCGTGCTTCCTCTTCGACCTCGGTGTCGGAGTAGTTGCAGCAAAGTGGTTAGACCCGTACGAAGTACTGGGGTCTTATAGGTTTACGCATACGTTTGTAACACGTCGAATTGGACTCCCTGAGTAAGGGGAAACCTATTGTGGTTGTCTAGAGATGCCAAATCCGCGAAAAAAAAATGTCCGTCTGTCTGTCCGTCTGTCTGTCTGTCCGTCTGTCTGTCCGTCTGTCTGTCCGTCTGTCTGTCCGTCTGTCTGTCCGTCTGTCTGTACGTCTGTCTGTCCGTCTGTCTGTCCGTCTGTCTGTCCGTCTGTCTGTCCGTCTGTCTGTCTGCACGATAACTTGAGTAAAACGCATCCGATTTTGAAAATTCTTTTTTTTCCCGTTTGGTAATGTCAAAAGACAGGCTAAGTTCGAAGATGAGTGATTTTGGATCGACCCCTCCCGAGCTGTGGCCCAATAAGTGCTTTACGGTTTTTCAAAGATATCTCCGGACATTCAAACGTCACACTTGTAAGTGATACGTCAAATAAAAGGTATTTATAATACCGATCGACAAAAAAAAAGTTTATGGAAATCGGATGACCGACTCGTGAGTTAGACCCCTTGGTGTGGAACAGGCACAGGGGGGCAAGCAGTTTTTGCTTGTAGGTCGGCCACATTTGAACATATTTCGTCTGTTTTAGCTTTATTAGATAGGTATTGACCGTACCAATCAGGGAAAAAAAATTGTATGAAATTATGTTCTCCGGAGCGTGAGCTAGGTCTCTTGGAGTGAGCTCTTATCTGGCTACTCGGAAGTACAGTGAACGTGGAGTATTTTGACAATATCTCGAGTAAATTTTGACCGAATTTCATGATTTTTTTTTTGTTTGAAAGGTATTAACGAATGTAAAGCGTCGGTACTATTTCCGGTCTCCTAACAAAATGGCTGCCGGCGGCCATATTGGATTTTAGTAAAACGATATAAAGTGCGAAAAATGATGCTTAGAGAGTTTCTGTTAACATGGAAATAATTTGTTATGTGTGTGGAGTTTCAGGGATTCCATATACGGACATCTATATATACCTATATACAGCTATATTGAGCTATATTGAGCTATATACAGGCATATAGAGCTATATAATAGCATATTCCTCTGTGAAATGTTTATTTACAGTGAAATATAGTTAAATATAGCGGTATATAGCTGTTTAAATAGGAATTTATGACGTTTGTCTTCGTACGGGGCTGTCTATATTGCCTCCGGCAATTTAGTTGTATATGATAACAAGGCAAAGAGTGGATAATGTAAGTGATTTTAAAGGGAGAATAGTTTTTCAGCAGAGAAGAAAATGAAGTAAGAGAAATGAAGAGTTTCACATTAAAGGCTTTTGATACGAATAGGTGTTTCGTACGGGTCGGCGTTAGCTATGTTTTTAAATACGTCAGAACGCAGGAATTTAACAAAATTGACTGCGAGCTCGCTATCTTTTCAGTTCCTCACCGGTACACGATAATATTTGACGCGACCTAAGCGAAATGGTTCACATACAGTTAGTGGCAGTGAAATTTCAGCATGAATTTGCTTCAGCTGTTTTACAGCTGATCAATCAATCAAAACAATCAACAACGCGCGTGCGTGTAGCAGCTTCAAACGTATAAATAGTTTCGATTGTATGTATGTGTGGACCAGCTGAAGCAAATTAATGCTGAAATTTCACTGCCTCTGACTATATTCACTACCTTGAAAATTTATGAAGAAATATAAAGCGTGTGGTGAGCGTCAGATTACCGTATATTTTGAGTGCAAATGAATTATCTATCTCTCTCTCTCTCTCTCTCTCTCTCTCTAGGATGTGAAAGGAATTTTTTTTGGTAATTTCATAGGATTATAAGGATTTTCCCCAGATTTTCAAGGGTTTTTTTTGACGCATGAAAATATTATTGGGGAAAATGTATTTTTGTCGCACTAAAAAACAGCAAAGATCAAATTACATTTGAGTCATTAATTGTGCCATTAATTCCTTTCTCCCTTACATAGATTCGGCCTTTACGGAACGCGTTCTAGGCCTTCCTGTAGAGAACTATAAAGGTTACGTCGAAGCTGATGCGACACAACATGCTCGACATATACCGTCTTATTCCTTTTTCCTGATTCATGGACTGGCTGGTAAAATTCTAGTCATGCTAAAACTGTCTCTGTTTATCATTTAATTCACAAATTTGTAGATATAACGGCGCCTTATCTACATGGAACGCAAATGGCAAGAGCCCTCACCAAGGCTGGGGTAATATTTCAATATCAGGTAATTGTTTTAAATTGGATATATTTTGTCGATCTGATCTGATCAATTATTGTGATTGCTTTGTCGTAGACATATGCAGACGAAGGTCATGAACTGAGCAATGTCATCGAACATGTATATAGATCTATGGAACATTATCTTAAAGATTGCTTAAGCTTAGATTCCGATGAAACGAAGCCTAGTACGACGTGAATAAATTAAAAGCAAACCAAACAGCAAATGCAAAACCAAATTAATAAAATTTAGACTAAATTTGCGAAATATTCGACCAATTGAAATTCTAGCGTTCTCCGATTTCAAATTACTTTAGCTATTTTAAAAGCTTGGATTTTTCTGGGAGTAACGTAGTACTTGCTTTCCCCTTAGACACTTTTGTTGTAGGTGTTGTTGAAAAAAAATGCAAATCCAACCGCTGAAAATCGATGATATTACAATTAAAATGTCTTTTACTTATTTATGTTACCGACTCAGAACGCCATTAAAATTTACTTTTTTTTCTCAAAAAATCGTGAAATTTAATAATTTCGTTTTCGAGGGCTCCAGATTTGTGAGTAGAGTGACTTCGATGGAAAAACTGAATCATCAACAGTACTTGTTGCGAATCAAGTATGGCATGTTTGGTATCATTGGTATCATTGGTATCATCATGTCCGAAGCGAAAGCGGAGGACTTGACGCAGTCTAACTTCCAAAAAAAGAACGAAAAAATTTTTTTGAGACGCGGCAATCATGTCCGAAGCGATAGCGGAGGACTTGACGCAGTCTAACTTCCAAAAAAAGAACGAAGAATTTTTTTTGAGACGCGTCAACTATATAAAGGCGAGAATTTAAGTTTCTTTCCTTTGGCCTGTATCACCACAAATCCTATTCTATCTTATTCGCGCTTCAAATACGAGCAAAACGAGCTATAACTCGACTATGTAACTTTAAAATTGCCGGAGATACATCGTTTTGAAGTTGGTCATTTTGATAGAAAATGCACCAAATTAACGTTTTCCAAACAATCAAAATCTTTCAACTTACTCTGTATGTTTCTATCTATCTGTCTATCTATCTGTCTGTCTATCTATCGACGGTCGATCTCGGAAACTAGTCAGCCAATCTCCATGAAATTTTGCAGGTACATCAGGGTGGGCATAAAAATGAAAATGTGATACGCCATTACCCCAGGAAAAACCAGAATTTTGTTTTATTGGCCTCGAAGTGGTTTCTGAGTGTGGTTTTCGAGGGTCGGGAACGCGTTTTCGGCTGTAGCTTATCTGTATTGAAACCCACAGAGGCGTGCGACCCATCAAATGAAAGGTATTCGTAACACGATTCGAACAAAAAAATAATTAAAAAAATCGGGGCAGGTTTGTTTCAGCTAGAGTGATTAGAGTGACCCAATTTTGAGCTACTCGAGCGTAGGATGAAAGGACTAATATTTTTTGGGTTATGAGAGATAGAGAATTACTTTCTTCGGCAAAGTCTCAGAGTTTTACGAGTAGAACAGAGGGGCATATGTGAAAAATGTCGAAAGTTGGAAATGGGTGGGTCAATTATGTTTTTAGAGTTATTTTGTGAATGGTGGCAGATAGAGAGTTACTTTCTTCGGCAAAGTCTCAGAGTTTTACGAGTAGAAAAGAAGGGCATTTGTGAAAAATGTCGAAAGTTGGAAATGGGTGGGTAAATTGGGATTTTGGAGATATTTCTTGAATGCTGGCAGATAGAGAATTACTTTCGTCAAATTTTCAAATTTCGTCAATTTTCGAATTTCGTCAAATTTTCAAATTTCGTCAAATTTTCGAATTTCGTCAACTTTTCGAATTTCGTCAAATTTTAGAATTTCGTCAAATCTCGTCAAATTTTCGAATTTCGTCAAATTTCGTCAAATTTTCGATTTTCGTCAAATTTCGTCAACTTTTCGAATTTCGTCAAATTTTAGAATTTCGTCAAATCTCGTCAAATTTCGTCAAATTTCGTCAAATTTTCGAATTTCGTTAAATTTTCGAATTTCGTTAAATTTCGTCAAATTTTCGAATTTTGTCAAATTTTCGAATTTCGTCAAATTTCGTCAAATTTTCGAATTTCGTCAAATTTTCGAATTTCGTCAAATTTTCGAATTTCGTCAAATTTTCGAATTTCGTCAAATTTCGTCAAATTTTCGAATTTTGTCAAATTTTCGATTTTCGTAAAATTTTTGAATTAAAACTGTAAACTGTTATAAAAAGCAGTGTTGACTACACTTCTAAAACAACTGATATCCCAACAAAAATCTCTTCGAAAAACGTGTGACGCAGTCTTTGAAATACAATTTCTAAAATGAATGATATCGCTAGAGTTGACGCTTTCAGCTTCGTTACGCAAAAATTAAATTTTACACCCAATTTTAGTTCAAACAAGCTGGCTTAGTTTTTCTCATCATCTGCCAAATAATTTTTACCAAAAAAAAAAATTTGACTGGAAACAACCAAAATTTTACCAAAAAAACTGCATCGCAAAGTGGCAAATGTTCAGGAACAGATCAGCAAGAAAATTTATCTGCCGCCAGAAAGGTACAGAAAAAAAAATCAAAAAATTTTTGTCGCCATTCGAAAGAGGTCATTAGCCGCGTCTAGAATAAATCTTAACTGGCTGGTTCGGTCACTTTGTCAAGGATGTATTATTCTCCGAAAATGGGAAATTTTGACTTTGAACTGTTATTGCTCCGAGAAAAGATGACCGAATGCAATAACGTTTACATAGTATATCTTAGAATGGTTCCATCTACCGATACCCATTAAAATATGAGTATAGACTGAACCTGACTGCTTGCGGTAGTTGCATCCACTGGTTCTCTGGTAATTTTTTCCTGTGTGAAGTTCTTGTCCATCACTCATTATAAATAGGAAAAGAAAATACTGGTGGTCGGCGGTCCCTGTTAAATCTCGTTTCAAACCAACTGTGCAGTTTCACTTGCCTGCGATTTTTCCATAGACTTACGAAAAAGCTAGCTAGAACTTAACCGAATTTAAATATTAGAAATGAAGTGACATTACAACATACAACTAGTTTCTCAAGGTTACGGAATGGAATTTTCTTCCATAACCCCTAATACGCTTTTCTCGGAAACGTCCAAACTTTGAAATCGGAGAACGCTTGAATTTCATCGCCATATAAGTTGGTCGAAGTTTCCGCGAATTGACTCTTAAATGTTGAATGAAACTAAAAATTAAAGATGAGAAATATCAAGATAAATAAATAAATAAATCAAAAGAAAAAAAAGAAATTAAACAAAAAGTGCTTCACATTTTCTTTATAAGACTTTTAAGTTTGAAAATCAGTATTTAATAATAAAATGACGACAGCGCATTCGTTGATAAGAGAAAAAAAAAACAAAAGGCTACACGAAGAGCTATAAAAATTGAATGGATAAAAGAAAATATTGTTAAATAATGTTAACACATAAAGTGCTTTATTAAGGAAATAATTTCGAAACAAAAATGTTGAGTAGAAATTATAATTCGAGACACAAAAAAAATCTTCTGTTGAAATAGTTGTTTAATGAAGAAAATTTGTTGAGAAAACCATTGAAAAAAGAATTATAATCGTTAATTGACTCTTTCGTCGTATACTCGACTGTTGAGTTATATAAAACTAATTTCAACATAATAAATATGCACCGAAAATGTAGCTATATGCACTGGTAAATCAAGCAATTTTGTTTCAGAAAACTCAAACGAGAAAAGAAAATCAAAATTTTTTTTGTTCAGAAATAGTCAAAAGAAAAACAGGAGCGCTAATATATATATATATATGAGCGGCAAGTCAAAATTCAGCTATACTCCAGTGGAAAATTAGCGTTAGCAATTCGTCTCCGGAAAAAAATTTACGTTTGCCAATCGGCTCAGTTGAACATTTTAATGAAAATTATCATAGAACAGTACTGTGTAACGCCAAATGTAATATCCAAAATTTGCAGAGCCTTATTACGAATCATCAGATTAGGCAGTTCAGAAATAATTTTACTAAAAAATCAATATCTAACTTAGTTTGCTTATAAAAGCTTCGTTTGCTTATAAAAGCTTCGTTCTTAACAGTTTAGTTACAGTCAAGAAGTCTACTCAAGGTTTGCAGTGTGTCCACTAAGGAGTAATCTCGCACTGGTAACTCAATTAAGTAGTGGAAAGTAGACGAATTAAACACATTGAGTTGCTCATCTAACTGAAAATTTACAATATTTTTTGTCTTAGTTGACGATGTAAAAACAATCTTTGTCAGAGACTATCTAGACCACACACACTGGCCACGATTGGTTAAGTTTAGGAACAAATTGAAATTTATTTCAATTATGATTCGCTAGACTTAGTCGTGTGCAAATCGGTATAGTGTTCGATAGAGCACTGTACTGAGTACCACTGTCGCCATGGCCTGATGAGAAATGGTATTTTTGAACTGCATATTAATGCAAAACGTCGAAAAACGTATTTATCTCCTGTAATGTCATAATATTCACAATTTGAGTGTCACTTTTAGAATCAAAATGGGCCAGATTTAAACACGTCATTCACAGGACGTTACGTTTATTAACTGAAAATTTCGACAATTGGTCATTTGCGCACCGCTATCTTCGATATTTTCTCATTTATTCACGGCGAACTTCGATAATTTCACATTTATTCACTGAAAATTGACAAATTCTTGACAGTGTACTAGATGTGTGTTTTATTTGTGGGGAATATGAATGAGTGACGGTGTCATGGCGTGTTGATGTTTCAGTTTGATTTTTTTAAATTGGTTTTTATGGTGATTATGACATTACAGGAGATAAAACCTTGTTCCTAACACGGTAGTAAATGGGGGTTTTGCGCACACGATGTGTTGCCGAACTCGCTTCGCTCGTATCGGCAATCTCACATCTAGTGCGCAAAACAATCCCATTTACTACCTTATTATGAAAATAGCTATTAATTTTCTCACAGATCGAAACAGTGGTCAAAAGGTCTTACAAGTAGCTTTTTTAAAACGCTGTGTCCAATAGTCGAACAATTTGAACTAGAGCCGAATCTGAAAAAGATGCTTTCGAATATTCATATGGAGTATAGTATAGGAATAATTGTCGGTCTCGTTTGCACGTTAAAATGCATGTTTCTTCTTTTCGGTCTATTCAACGCGCCTAATGATTCTTTTATGTCAAGTTGTTAGCTACATTAGTCTAATTAAGGCCAATGCTTAATTTTTCTTATCTTTGAAAATTGAGTTTATAAAACACAGCAAATGACAAATCAAACACCGAGCTTTCAATAAAAGATTTTTAATAAAAAAATACTTTAAAAAAAATCTACCACTTTTCCTACCCAAGTGTTATTACTTTACACGTCTTTTACGATATTTCTTTCCATTTCGCTACTTATACTTAAACGAATAATAACTAAAAAAAAAAGAACTCATTAATAAAAAAAGGAGAAAAGTAAGAAAAAAAAGTCCTAAAAATATTTAAAACAATGAAAAAATGCTATCGAATTTAAAACTCATTTACTTTAATTAAAAAAATTTTAACAAAAAAACTCTTAAATAAAAAAAATCTAAATGACAAAAAAAAACTTTAAAATAAATATCAACTTTATTTTACATCGCTTTTTGCTCTATTCGCCGTAACAATTATTGTAACTGTAAGCGCTATTTAAGAACTAAAACTTAATTCAAAAATATGAAAATTTGTTTAAAAAAATGAAGAAGAAAATAATGAAAAAAATGTTAAAAAATAAAATTAATTTCCGAAAAGGTAAAAAAAAATTAAAATTTTTTGAAAAGAATAAAAATTTAAAAAGAATGGTTGTGACGATGCTATGTGTACTTTAGTCGAATAGATTAATTAAGAATTTCCAGTTACAATTAATTAATTAAACGAACAGAGAAAGAAAATGGAACAGTGAGTCCAATTTAGTTGACAAAATTGACTAAAATTAATTTCTTTTCTTCCACCATAAGGTAAAGTTAATTGATATTATACCGAGAAGCTGTTTGTAAATTCATGATTCGTTGATCAATACTCTGACTCTTCAACGATTTTAGTTTCCGTTTTATTTTAATCGGTTTAAATTCGGAACTGACATTTTGTTTCACAGATAGTCTATCATCCTAATTTTTAATTTCTCACAACTGAAGAGCCTTACGATAAATTAAAGAAAACGAGCCATCAGAACAGTCGGAGCGTTTGCTGCGACTGAGCCCCGTACAAACCCGTATATCTATTGCGTACGTGACCCTAGTGCGTCTGTCACCCTACTCTGACCGTAAGCCTATTGCGCAGGTTAATGTAGTAAAAGTAAAATTATTATGTAATGTGTACATCTTACAAATTGCGCATAGCGCAATTACGAAGCCCAGTACGACGTTCCTTTCAAATGAAACAAAAATTTCAAATCGCCCTAAAATTTTATTTTTTTGAAGGGCCTAGTATCGGCCTCAGTCCGAGGACCCAAATTTGAATTTTTTTTCAACTACATTCTATTCGGCCTCTGATTACCTTCCAAATGAAACAAAAATTACGAAAAACGGATGAAATTTGCTCGAGTTATATGTAAAATACACATAGGGCCCTAGTATCGGCCTCAGTCCGAGGACCCAAATTTAATTTTTTTTTCAACTACATTCTATTCGGCCTTTGATTACCTCCCAAATGAAACAAAAATTACGAAAAACGGATGAAATTTGCTCGAGTTATATGTAAAATACACATAGGGCCCTAGTAGTGGCCTTAGTCCAAGGACCCAAATTTAATTTTTTTTCAACACCATTCTATTCGACATTCGATTACCTTCCAAATCAAACAAAAATTACGAAAAACGAATGAAATTTACTCGAGTTCTATGTGAAATACACATAGGGCCCTAGTAGCATTTCACTTCTAAGGCCCTAACTCACGGTCCACTCATCCGATTTAAAAAAAACTTTTTTTTCCTGGATTGGTATTGACAATACCTATCATTTGCCGTGTCATTTACATTTCCATCGTTTATTTTGCCATAAATATCACCAAAAGACCTTAAATCACTTAGGTGGCCCTAACTCACGAAGGGCCGACCCGAATATGCCCATCTTCGAACTTAGCCTCACTATTTCGACTATCTTTCAGGGAAAAAAAATTTTTTGAAATCGGATTTGATTTACTCAAGATATCGACGTGACAGACGGACAGACGGACAGACGGACAGACAAAATTTTTATTGCAGATTCGTCATCTATGAACATAGGCAAACACTTTGCCCTTACCGTCTGCTTCGAATTCCATCAATTACACACGGCATCGTAATCCTATAAGCCGCTTTGTACTTCGTACGGGGCTAAAAATTGTTTCTGAATGATCCGTTTCACCTATATTTTCGAAAGGACATTAGCCACTTTTGTTATCAGCTCTAGATGTTCTGCACTAGTTTCCGATTTTTTACTGTTGTGCACTCGTAAAAAATGCCACTCTCGTATCTGAAGACATTTTTCGAAAGGTCCTTCGTTGACATTTATCCATACGAAAGTATGGTGAATTAAGTAAAGGGCTTCATCCGAGGCTTAATTAAAGGAATGAACGAGTTTTACAACTGTAGCATACAAAAGGGATTACATTCGAGTTACCAAGACATGAATTTCTCAGTGGAATTACATGTAATTGCTTGCATGAGCACCTTTTTGAGTCATGACATGCGAGGTGTATCATCTTGGCATTGAAATGACACAAATGCTGGAGAGTCTCGTCATTTCAATCACTTGAGACATCCTTAAGACATGTTTATTTCTGATAGCCTTAACCTGTTATAGACGGCAAGCATATGACCAGTATTATTATCTGGTCTATTACTTCCATCGATCATATTTCTAATCTGTTGATTTCAAATCTTGTCCTTCAATTTTTTTAACATGCATTTTACTTTATAAATGACTACATTACCCAGATCTTGTCATTATTTTGGTCGACGTTATCAATAACAGATGAATAGTTAAAAAAATTTGGTTCAGATCCTTCGGAGGAATATCGATTTCGTTTCATTATCGGACACTAAACAATTCACTAGAACATCATAATTGACAAAGAATTGTTTCTATGAGTCGCGCAACGCAATCGAAAATGCTAATGAATAGCCCCGTATGTGAGAGGTTAACCAAATCACTTCCCAATTTATTATTATCTTGATTGCGAGTCAAGAATATGTTAAGTGGCCATCTGGTTCTGAATAAGTTAAACATTCAACTAATAAAACTAATAAAAATTTAAATGACAAAGGAAAAAGGAACATAATTTCAAGTCTAAACTCTAAACTGTCAGTTTAATTATCAATCAACTTTTGCCTTGATCAATAAATAATTAAAAAAAAAAATTGAAGAAAATGAAAAATCAATAAAATGTTTAAAACAAAATAATTAATATTAGAACGACATGAATGGTATTACAATGTACGACGTAGAATTGCAATGTTAGGAGTTGTTATAAAAAATGATCTAGTAAATGGTTTGAATTGATGTTCAGTGATTCATTACGATATAGGAAGAAGGTTGTAAAGCAGAAGAATTTTTTTTTAGAAATTTACGTGGTTACCCCAGGATTATTGTGTACATAGAACATAAAAGGTGAATAGAAATTCAGCAAAAAAATAAATTAGTTAGTCAATCAAAATGATTAATTGTAAAGTAGTTTTGTACTTAGTCATGTATATTGGTAGATTAGGTAATGAATATACTGTTTTTAAAAAAATTGAACCGATATTGCTAAAAACTATAAAATTATTAAATCTAATTGATAACAATTAAAAATTCAATAGGACACGAACACGGAATCTTATCTGGATAAATCTGGTAAAATAGTAAAAACGATAAAAGACGATAGAAATGAAAACTAATTATTTGCTAGTATAGGTCACCTTAGTGTTGGTTAACAGTACAAATAAATAAATAAAAGTTGGAAAGACATTATACTTAAATATTGAAACAAAACAAAAAATATTTTCAATTTCATTCAGGGTTATTCGAATATATAATATCAGTGATCAATCATACAACCAACCCGTTATTTTAAAAGCGTGCGAATTACACTCAAATTGTACGAAAAAATGCCATCAGGACAAAATCATCAAAGGTCGAAGGGCATAACTACCATAACTCTGGAAGTTCTCAACCGATTTTCATAGACTTTTTCCCTGAAGAATTATGTCTGTTTGTTTGGGCCTCGCATATAGTCAACCGACTGCTAGTTCAAAAGATATGCTTGAAAGCCCCATTGTTTACGATTACCGCTGGAGGGTGAAACGAGTGTTTTCAGACTTGACAGCAAAAGCTAGGGGTTCGGCGGCAATTCCAGTAGGTGCTTGAACGTTGGAACATTAGTTAAACCGAACCATTACCTCTTAACGGTGAGACCTCTGAACCACCTTTTTGCTCCTCAAGTTTTACATGGAAAACACATTAGACATATTCACATCTGGTCAGTACAGTCAATATAATAGTATATTACTTCCGAGGTTCCAGGGGAGGGCTGTCTTCCCCACTTGTCAAATAACAACTTGAAACCTCGTAAGTACAATGCTTTACGTGATTAGGCAATGTGAATGAAAATGAAACATGCCGTAACACGTAAATGTCATTACGAACTGTACAGCTCGCAATGACATTTGCACCAACTTCACTAAACAATATCGGTAACCATACAAAATTCATCTGAAAATGAATTCTATGTTCATTGCTGTAATTGCTGGAATCCCTGTATAGTAATTACGCCCTTTAGTACTGTTGTCCTCGATATGACATACCAGAAGTTTTTTGAAAATTAAATCAAGACGGTGTAGGGTCAGAGACAATGGATTATGAGTTTTCGATCGTTCGAAATTTTAGTTTAACTGTGGGTCGGGCTTAGTTTTGCATAAATTCTAAATTTCAGCAAGAGTTCAATTTTGTTCACAAAATTACCGGCGGTGGTAGCCTGAGAAACCACTGGAAGAATGGCATTGCTATTCTTACGGTTTTTGTTCCTACTAGGTCCTTGATGCGTACATCCATACTTTTGGACAAAAAAGTGAGACTTCCAATGTAATTTATTCGATTGAAATCTTAAGTGTAATATGTGTTGCTGATACGGCGAGCCCACCTCTCTCATCCTGAGTTGCACGGAAGTAAAATGTAATTATTTTCATTGTAACATTCGACGTGTTTGTTAGATTTTCGTTAAGTTTCGTTAGATTTTCTTTAGGTTTAGCAATAGACAAATACAGAAACTTATGAGTCAATTAAAACTCTTGTGCTTAGAAGAGGGAGTGCATGCTAATATTTTATCCTGTCTATGTTATTGGTGTCAAATTCTGTTAAGAAATAAAAATACTTTCATGACAATATGATTGTTTTATTATAATTGAAATAGAGCAAGTAAAACTTAGTGGAATGGCACCGAATAAGACATCCCATGTTTCGTCATTATTTTAAGTCTATAGAGTCAATGAAAGCATAGACCAGGTACGGCCGATTCATCTGCAACGCACTCACTTATATGTCAAATTAATATGGAAATGAGTGTGTTTATAAAATGTCCTCCGGACAATCGGCCATACCTGTTCTATACCTTTTATTGTATAAAGGTCACACTGAAATCAATATAAATTTAAAAAGAGAGAAGGAAAAAATCTTCACATAAAAGGCTTATTAATTACTATAAATCATTACTGCCACATCTGGTAAACGTTTTATAGAAAGACTTCCATTTATTAGAATTAATTCATACAAATTAGTTTTACGTAAAAGAATGAATTCTTCATTTAAAAAGATAAAAACAACAACAAACACCAATTAAGCGAATTCAAAAAAAAAAAATATTTTAGATGAAAAACAAAAAATGTTATTAGATTAACGAGGAAACATATTAATTAGAAAATAGTTTACGGTAAATATAATATTAAAAACAAAAAAGGAAAATGAAAAAAAATCTTTAACTGGATAATTGATATAGAGAAGAAAATGTTTGTTCTTTCGCAAGGGAATGTATTGAATTATAGACTTAAGTATAAAATGAAATTCTCAAAAACCGACTTATTAATTAGTATAGTCATACAACACATTATAGAATATATAAATAACAACATTTAGACTATGGTACAGTTAAAAACAAAATGAATGTTACATGTTTTTGGTTTATAAATATTATGTATAATGAACAGAGGGATAAGCATAACAGAGGAAAAAATTGTAAAATAAACGTTTTCAGACATTGTTATATCAAATACAGAAAATAATTTAACCGGAAGCGTTTATATTTGGTTGAAGCTTGACCCTCCCTTTTACACTATGGAGCGGCTAATATTTATCTCAGCAATTCCTTTATATACTTCTGCAGAGCCTTTTTTCGGAAAATCGATTTTCCAAATTTACTATTTCCTGGAACCTTAAAGTATAGTTTCCACTTAAAAAGAGCACTCCGTTTAGCCTCCGTTTACATGACAGTTGTAAAATAGAACAAAAGAACTGTCACGCAAACGGAGTGGACATTTAAGCTGCAATCGCAGTTCACCGTTTTGGGTCTCCGTTTAGACAATGCGCATGCGCAGAGAGAGAATTCTCTCTGTGTGCATGCGCAATATCTAAACGGAGACGGAAAACAGTGAAGTGCGATTCCACCCTTAAGCTGCAATCGCAGTTCACCGTTTTGGGTCTCCGTTTGGACAATACGCATGCGCAGAGAGAAAATTCTCTCTGTGAGCATGCGCAATATCTAAACGGAGACCCAAAACGGTGAACTGCGCTTGCACCTTTAGGGTGGAATCGCACTTCACTGTTTTCCGTCTCCGTTTAGATATTGCGCATGCGCACAGAGAGAATTCTCTCTCTGCGCATGCGCATTGTCTAAACGGAGACCCAAAACGGTGAACTGCGATTGCAGCTTTAATTTATTTCAATTTTTTACTCCGTTTACGTGACAGTTCCTTTGTTCTATTTTACAACTGTCATGTAAACGGAGGCTAAACGGAGTGCTCTTTTTAAGTGGAAACTATACTTAACACTTAAATGTCAATTTTTGGCTTGCACATTCTTAAAATCGATTTTTACCCTTGAAGCCATGATGGCACATTTTCGGCTAAATGGAGAAAAATGTAGATCATGCTGTCTCCGACATTTTTCTCCAAATGTGGCATCATCGCTTCACAGTTAAAAATCGATTTTAGGAATGTGCAGGCCAAAAGCTGACATTTACATAAGTGGCTTGTGCCCACGTAAAAATCCCACTTTCGTATCTAAGTTGTTGCTGTTCTTCATCGTTTCTCTGATTTTTAATATTTCGTATGCTATTTCAAATGGCAAATGGAAGAAAGCAGATAAAGAAGAACTCAGATACAAATGTGGGATTTTTTACGTGTTCAAAACATGCGTTCATAAAATTTCAACAAATTTTGGCAAATTTTAGTAAAGTATGGAAAACTAATGTCCTACAAATAGGTCCTGAACGTATTTAGATTCAGACAAACTATCTGTAGTGCGAAGAAATCTCCTCTGAAAACAATATTCCACGGGTATATAGTGTTTAAAGAGAATGTCAAAAAGAGTGTTCACCCATCGAGCTCAGTTAAATTAACTGGTTTTTTCCTAGTTAACTGGACTTTTACATACAAATTTTGACGTATCACCCAACGGAACCAGTTAATTTTTCTCTCTTTTACGCTCTTTGAACACTGTATAATGTAGAACTTTCGAGGGGATAACAAGGGAGAAAAAATAAGAAGTTACAATTACAATCAAATTGCCATATTCAATCCACATGTATTAACCAATGTTGACTTGACTTGACCATGACAAATTGGTGCCTGAGCACATATCTATCAACTTATATCTATGCAATGTTTCCATATTATCAATAGATTATCCCCATTTTTGCCTCACCAGGTTCACTGTCGAGCATCCATCTGCTCTTTTTGCATGGAAAGTGACAGATAAACGCACTGCAACTAACAGCGCTGTTTTCACGCATAACCAATACAATGCTACAATATTTATGTATGTATTATAATGCTTAAGCTGCGAGCGCACTTACACCGTTTAGCTCTCCGTTTACGTTTTAACAATGGAAAGTGGGACGAGCTTCCATTGTTCACTCGTAAACGGAGTGCTAAACGGCGTAAGTGCGCTCGCAGCCTTAGTTTCTTCTCTCTCCGTCTGAGAGACAAAATTGAATTTTTTCAATTTTTCTTTTTTTTTTTGACAGCTTGCTCTCTCACGGCGTACTTTCGGAGTACTCTTTATTGAGTGGAATGGACACTTAAAGCTGCCAGCGGACTTACGCCGTTTAGCACTTCGTTTACGAGTGAACATTGGAAGCTCCTCCCACTTTCCATTGTTAAACGTAAACGGAGAGCTAAACGGCGTAAGTCCGCTGGCAGCTTTAAGTCAATGAAAGTCTAGAACAGGTTTGGTCGATCGGCGAATTCGTCTTAAACGCACTCACATTTTATGTCAAAATAATATGAAAATGAGTGCGTTTAAGTACGAAAATCAAATTTTTATGTCCTCCGGGCGGACAATAGACCATACCTGTTTTACACTTTCATTGCTTTAAGTGTCCATTCCACTCAATAAAAAGTATTCCGTGTGAGAGACAAAATTGAAATTTTTCAATTTTTTCTTTGTTTATTTGACAGCTCGCTCTCTTACGACGGCTCTCTAAAAAGAGTACTCCGTGAGAGAGCCGTGAGTAAACTCGTAAACGGAGTGATGAACGACGTAAGTCCGCAACATTTTGTGAAACACAAGTCAACCATTTTGACAGTGTGTAATTATGACACGAAGCCGCATAAAGTACTTCGCATCGAGTTGCATACAACGTTTTATCCCATAGAGGGCATCTAAAGTTTGCAAATTTTGCGTATCATGATGCTGAAGTGGCAAACTGAACAAAAGTAACGTCAATTGGATTCTATTAGTTGGATTTGTTTATTTTCTCGTACTGTAAATGATGATACTGTGTGTGCTTCCCGCCAACAAAATCAAATCATTCATACTGGATAAGTCTTATGCCATGCCATAGAGTGCGTCCAATACCGTCACCAGCGTGAAGTTTGTGCAATTCCACTGTCAACAAGTCCCCATCCAGCGACAGTCGAAAAAATCAATCACAATTGTATCTGTTGTAAGAAAAATCATTGTTTGCAAATTCGTCGTTTTAAGTAAATTAATGCAGCTTGCTGAATGGATTATTGTTTGTGATTTATTGTGTAAAATATGCCTTTAGCGGGTGATCCAACATCAAATCAATGGAGAGTCATCACCAATCAATGCGTCGAGAACGTGGTATGTAAAATAAAATGACATCAAAAAGAAAATATGCGAAAAGAAAACTTGTCGTAAGAAAGGAACTGCTCTCATTAATTGTTTTTAATGTTTTCTTATCTAACAACCGCCCTATTTTCATTTTCTCATCGTTAAAATCATGTTCGCAATGATCGAATCGGTGCAAAACAAATGGATTTTGTTGTTGTTGATGAAATGGAAGAGAATTTCGGAGATTTTTTATCCGTTTTGCTTTGATGTACATTTTTTATGACACTTCAAACGCTGCAATTCGTTCAGTAAGGATCACTTCCAATGGACCTTAATTATTCGATTTTACCATTCCGATCGACACCGTGTTTCAATAAATCTTTTGTCCATTTTGATCGCTCTGCGGAATGATAAATGATAAACCAGACAGTGCATACAAGAAAATTTAATGTGACAACGTTGAATTAATTATAATTTGGTCCTCAGAAGTGTCTCTGCCGTGGAGAGTAAAAAAAAAGAAAAATTGGCGACGACGGTCACATATGTTTTCATTCGTCAAGAATGTCATATCGGAATTTGTACATATGCAATTCTAACCAAGATATCAAATTTATTATCAGTGAAGCGTTCGTCGACGAATTCCGTTTAAAAAAGGCGAATCACCAACTTTTTTCTGTGTATTTTTTACGTACATCGGACAAAAGTTTTGAGCAAAATTACAGGTTTTCGTTTTTGTTTACATAAGACACTGTTTTGATTTCTATCTTTTATTGATTAATGTTGCTAATTAAGCGTCCAAGGTTACAGTTCTTTTTGTTTTTCTCTCTCTCTCTCTCACTACCGCTCTGTTGAATATAACATTTATGTTTCTAGCATTGTAAATTTATACAATCCCAAGCAGAATTACATTATTACAAGCAGAATTCTGACATTATCAGAAATGTATATTTATGTGTGATGATGACCACCAGCCAACGGGTGTATAATAATAATAAACATGAACATTGATGGCTTCAATTAAGGCAATTTTTTTTTCTTTTAAACAATTCAAAGAATGTTCAATTTAAGACGTATCGTCATCGTTAGTTAAATGACGCAAATCTTAGTGTGAACCACTTCACCTTTCCAATTAAATATTTTTCTTCTCCGACTGACTTTCGCGGATTTGGTTGTGATAGAAAGTTTTTGGCCGTAGGCTTTGCGTAATTTTTAATTTTATAATTGTCTGCAGTTGTCGAACTTATGAGTTATGGTCGCGAAAGCACCAAATATTATCAGCATAGCTAAGCAACAAGAAATTCTTTGCGTCCTCATTTGTCAATTTTTGTGGAAGTATTCAGCTTGCCAGAGAAAAGAAACTATTCTTCCTAATGATGACTGGCCCATGGCCTGTAGCTAGACATAAAACGATATTTAACGCCAAATTGCCCAGAAATGCCAATTTTTGTAGCCGCAAAATCACTAGGCATCAATTTTTAATGTTTGGAATGTGCACGGATGGTGGCTTAGTGCGTTGAATATGGCTTGGTGTCACACGCATCCGTCGGTCGCAAGGATGTCTGTGGTATCGTTGCAGCCACTTTACAAATTAAAAAAAAAAAAAATTATGGGAACTCGACAGTTATTGATGCAGCAGGTGTCTAGGATGCAGAGACTTCAAATGTTCAAATAACCACTTCAAAGCTCTTCAAAACCTATCATCAGTACAATGACGAACGAAGACAAAACTTACTCGAGTCGTTACTTTCGATATTGTACTGACGATAAGTAGTGGAGACCTACGGAGTGGTTATTTGAACTCAGGACATCCTAGATATCTGCTGCACTGTCCCCGTTCCATTTACGTTTTTTGTGAAGAGGTTGCAGCGGAACCACAGACGTTATTGGGTCGCAGTGATGCGTGTCTCGAAATCATTGAGACCCATCCAATGCACTATGCAACCATCCATGTACAAAACCGGAGTTCCGTATATGGTATAGCAAAGACACTGTCTAACGAAACTGTGTGTGTCATGTCATGGTCTGAACACAATACGCTAGATAAACTGTTCAGTTGTATCAAATAGTAAAGTCACCATGACCTAGAGGTGAGCTCTACCCTGGACCGCTTTTAACCAGAGAAATGATAAGTTGGTACGCCTGTGGCGAGATAGATGGAATATGTGAATGACAGTTGGCTCTTATGGAATAGAATGTGAGAGAATTGCATACAGATGGTCATTGACGATGGCATAGACGTTTCAAAATATACGGGTTTTGTATCTAAACTTTTGGAAGGACGACATTTATTGATAGCCCAGCCGCGCTTCACTGGCCACTCTTCTCTTTTTTTTTGTCTCGTATCAGCTGTTGTTTTAACAAATTTTTGTCGTCTTATCGCAACTCCAGCTGATAAAAATGCAAATTTTATTCAATGTTCCGTGCATTGTAAAGAGCCTCGCTAATCAAATTTTAGTATTTTGATAATCGAGGAAAGAAGAATCGGTTTTCACGCCTAATCTGTCATTTAACTCTTGTTTTTGTCATTTTTTGCGAAAGATGATTACAGTTTTCTCTTAACTTAGTTCCGGTAGAGCTCTGTCCGTCATCCATATTATCTACACTTACAGCAACTGTTGATGCTCTCAAGAGTGGGCAAATATTTTAATCACATTTTCTGACCAATGCAGGTTATTTCAAGGCAGAAAAATTTGAGATTATGATTTTGCATCGAACTTTATAAGCTCTTTATCGATCGTTTCGTTTTCAGTACATCGACAAAGTTATTGGTTGCAAAGTGCAACGCAAGTATCTGCGGTGTGTCTTCATTTCCTCTTGCCCTATTTATAGCAACAATGTTCGTTCATTATTCATAAAAACAAATAAATTTTTTTGCGAAACATTTCTTTGGCTTTAAAAGCACCCTCGTGTACGTCGGTTTAATGTTTCAAACTTGTCCGTCCAACAAGAAAGAATTTCAAAAATTTTAATTTCTAAATATTTCGATCAACATTCCCGTCCGTCCGTGTGTAATGGTGTAATGTGATAGACTTCTTCTTTTGCATAATTTGGAATAACGTTTCCTATCAAATTCTGTAAACAAAACAAAAAAAAAACGAATTTTATATGCTCTCCTGTGTATAGAATAAACACGTCATTGCACCATTGATTGAACATTCGTATACGTGAAACCATAGCACGTTATCTTATCGTACATATTATAGCTAGATGCTCTGTTTACGGGTTTTCAGTTTAAAATTGCGACTATAATGTGTAACATACTTTCCCGTTTTATTGATAAATTTTCGTGTATAATTATAACACGCACAATGCATCAAAGCATGGTTCTTAATTAATAAAAATGTTTTTTTTTTTGGTTGGTTGGTTGAAAATGAAATAAAATCTCGAATCTGAAACTTTTCTTATCTTCCACTTGTGAATTCAATTTTCAAAGAAAATTAGTTTCCGAACGACCGACAACTAAATTTTCCAAGTAGACACTTTGTGCCGTGCGCATACTGATTTACTAAAACTGATATTTTAGTGAAATGTTCATATTCCACGATCACAACATGGATCATGTATTTCTGAACATAAACGTAAACAGAAATACAAATGGATCGAATAATCCGGATCGTAGTAAAACCGAGGTAATTTCTTGTGTTTAATTTGATAACGTAGCGAAACGCTAGTTGTATCAGTTGGAGGTACATTTGTGAATGCACATTATTTATTCGAAAAAACTAAAACGTTTTGCTTCAAAAATTTGCTTTCGTAACCAGTGAAAATATTGAGATGAAATCATGAAAATCATTTTCAAGCTTTTTAAGAGAAGTGTAGATGTGCTACAAATTGCCACAAATGTTTTGTAAATAATATAATTATTAGATCGCCCGTCTGTCTACAGGTGTACCTGTGCTTATTGACCTCGGCTACGCCTCGGAGCAACAAAATTCACACGAAACCTCTACTTTTCATCTTTTTATCCCTAGTAATGCGCCCTTCGGTAGCCATTCCGGCCTCGAGTTGTTCATATGCCTAGGATTTGTCACAGACAAAAATCCATTTCCACTTTTCCGTTTTTAAAAGCAAGAAGACTATTTTTCAATGAAAGTGTAAAACAGGTTTGGTCTATTGTTCGCCCGGAGGACATACAAATTTGATTTTCGTACTTAAACGCACTCATTTTCATATTATTTTGACAATTAAATGTGAGTGCGTTTAAGACGAATTCGCCGATCGACCATACCTGTTCCAGACTTTCATTGCTATTCTTTGCATATCGTAGGAAGGTTACATCGTTGAGATACCAAATTAGTGTCAAAATGGAGATATTAGTGCCAGTAAAAATAATATTGAAATGTCTGCCGTGCCGGACATTTTGTACTTTATTTGTCACCCATACCTTCATTGGTTTATCTACGATGGCAACTGATTGAAAAACACACCTGAACCAACCGTAACAAGAACCCGGATTTTTTGTCTTGAGGAATTCTTTTGAAAATCCACCTATCAAAATCGGACCCATCGGAAAAAAGGGTGTTTGTTAGACTCATTTTATGGGCTCGTTGGAAAGCTTAGATCAAGTGCTTTCATGGCATGCCTAGAACATATATATATGTTAGAAAACTGTAAAACAAACAATTTCTTAATCCGTCTGAACTTTAGACAGGTTTGGGCTGGTTTGGGCTGGTACTGATGTGAACCCAACATGTTAGATGTAACGTACACTATCTAAGCTTCCCATTGATACATCATATGCAGTGCTGGTGATTACTCACATAACAGATGTTTATGTTAGTACACCCGCTACTCATAAAATTCACCAGCAATCACCAGCACTGCATATGATGTATCAATAGAAAACTTCGATAATGTGCGTTATAGCTGGCATGTTAGGTTCACATTAAACGTCATCACCGGCAAAGACCTTTCAAACCATCCCAGACGAAATGGGTCCGATTTTGGTAGGTGGATTTTCAAAAGAATCACTCCTTAGGCTGTGTGATGATAAGGTGTAAATTCAATTCCTATTTTCAATTTTATTTATTTTCGAAAAATCTAAATTTTTCCATATTTGTACCGCATAGCTCCCCAGTTTGTTAACAATTCGAAAGAGCTGCTCTACTGATACGTACGCAAATGTGCCCTCTGTGTGTTCCAGAAATGTTTTTCATTTATCCCATTCTTACGACTTAGTTCATCATGAATTTTAGGCGAATTGTAAGCTGTTACCCTAACAACCTAATACACCTACAACTTATCGTAACCTTTTTCACTCATTGAATACCAGTCTCTATGTTGATATTAACCGCAGAAAATGACAAAAACATGTAAAAACAATACCTTTGAAGTTGTAATTGTGTATCTGGGGCTCTTCCATTTTAAAATCACTGAGAGGAACTGTGATTACAATGATATAGCTGAACATCGTTTTATATTGTACACCTCTCATCACACACCGTCAATTACCTTTACCGGTCTCGATGATAATTTTTACAATGATAATGAAATAGACAAAAAAAAAAATCGGTTTTAGCGTACTCTGCACAGTGTAAATTATTCTTCATATGTCTAGGAACAACAGCGACTTTCGTAGACAAATTAATAAATCGAGAGACACTTTAAGATTGTATTTATGAAAGGAAATTATGCTACAGCTTTCTTTAAGGTCGGTATGGTGATCACCATTAACGCAATACGATGTATTCTATAATGAATTCTATACTGGAAATTTCTCATTTAATTTCTTCGGAATTTTTTATTTTGCTCCGAATACACACTCAACAGAAACTGTCGCGCTAGCACTATATTATTAACACTTGAACTAACAATTTTAATGGCCTTTTCATTTAAATTAATTGCCTGGAATTAATAAAAAAAATTTATAAAAATTAAATTTACAGCGCTTGGAATATCTAACTCAATTTCAGGTCTAAGGATAATTTGTTCCGTACGTATACAATAAATACGTTTTTCTTGTCACTTTACTACCTAACAGTATAATATGCAGGTGTCTCAGCAAAAATTAACTTATTATGTACAATGTACACGTATATAATTGGACACGATATGTGCTTTTGATTAAATTTGATTAAAAAAAAAAAAACAAAAATTTTGAACGCAAAAATTATGTTCTCCACACACCGTCGAGATTGTGGAATCAAAAATTGGAAATATGTGAACACAATTCATGCTTGATCAATTATATCATTCATTCGCATTTATTAGAGAAACATTTTTCATTTGAAATGATTTACATTTTAGACGTCATTCTATTATTGTAATACGGGAAGGAGACATTTGTATTTTATATTATTGTGTGGTTGGTAGAATAATTTTTTTTTTCTTCTTAATTACAGTGGAAGTCAGTGAAATTTTGAAAGGAATTTGCTACGGCTGTTTTTCAGCTGATCCTCTCATGCAAACCGAAGTGCTTCGGGCTCATTCAATGACGTCCACAATTCAGTGTTGCCCAGGGCCTATTTTTGGTAAATTTTTTTGGAAAACTTTACCAAAATTTACCAATTTTTTGGAAAAGTTTACCAAAGCTTTTCTAAATTTACCAAATTTGCCAAAATTTACCAAATAAATTTTTGGTAAATTTTGGAAAATTTGGTAAATTTTACCAAAAAAAAACCAAAAATAGGCCCTGGGTTGCCAGACAGATATTAAATCATCAATACCTCGGAAGGTATACACTTTTGTGATGTCAAATGTATGATCAAATGCCGGGATTAATAAGGTTGCGGTCCACTACGCATTTGACGTCACAAAAGTTCATATTTTCTGAAGTTATTGATGATTTAAAATCTATCTGGCAACACTGAATTGTAGACTTCATTTATGAATATCCCTTTTATACAGTTAACGACATCTCAAATGTCTCACTGTCATTTTTTTCAGAGAATTTCATTGTGAATTTGCAATGACACAATAACATTCTCAGAAAAATTTGACAGTGAGACATTTGAGATGTCGTTCACTGTATCCCCTAAACGTATAAACAAGGATAAATAGTTACACACCCGTGCTCGATAGCGGTAAACCCGTATAAAGACGTATGAGCAGCTTTGTATGTATGAGTGAAGCAGCTGAAAAACAGCTGATGAAATTTATGTCTAAATCTTACTGACGTCCCCTGTACTTTGCATATTTACAACTTCTCTTATTGATATCGGTTTTTTTTTTCGTAGAAATTGTTTTTTTTTAATGTTTAATTATATAAATACGCTGAAGTAATCTAATATCATTTTGTCATTTTCCATTTGCTAGCGTAATGCCTTAACAGCTTTGATTATTTGTGTATTCATTTACCGCAAAAGTAGATTTGCTTGAAGCATAACATTTGTTTTGGTATAATTTTTGATCCTATCGAGTGTGAGTAAAAATGTATGACAATTTGTGCTTCCAATGCTCACAGAGCCTAATATTTGGGAATTAATTCTCTAAATTCCCAAAATTCCTAAAAAAATTTAAAAAATTCCGAAAAATTCCGAAAAATTCCCTAAAATTCCCTAAAATTCCCAAAAAACACAACAAACATTTCAGAACATATTGAATATAATATATTCAGTAAATTGAGCTTAAGCGGCATATCGCCAAAACTGGAGGTGATGGTGATAGGGGAACAAGTGGTCTCCGATTTTAAGGAGTGATAGATTCGTCTTCAATTCTAGAGAATCGTATCTTTCATTTTTTCGAACATTTTTTTAAATTTTCGGTTAAAGTGTTCAAAGGTGAAAGCATGTCAGAGGGTACCGAAAACCTTTTTGCGGCTATAACTCAAAAATAATTATTTTAAGAGCAGTCTACACTCCGACCTTCTATGAAAAACATTTTCGATGATAACTTCTTATTAGAATATTTTTTGAAAAAAGTGGTTTCATCGTTTGGTGCCACAGCATATAAAGTTTCGATAGCCACCAGAATAAACCGCGAGCCTTTTTTAATAAAAGTTTAGTTTTGTTATAAAAACTTTTTCTATTTTTTTATAGAATTTAATTAAAAAAATCACTGCCATGATGAACTCACGTACGGAAACTCTAAAGAATCGAAATGTGATATTAGGTATTTGTCAGCTGATAGGAATATTTTGTTTGTTCCTGATCTTTTACGAGCATTTAATTATAAAAATGCAAAGAAAAGAAATTTTTTGGGAATTTTAGGGAATTAATTCCCAAAATTTCCCTAAATTCCCAAAAATTCTCTAAATTCCCAAAAATTCCCAAAAATTCCCTAAATTCCCAAAAATTCCCTAAATTCCCAAAAATTCCCTAAATTCCCAAAAATTCCCTAAATTCCCAAAAATTCCCTAAATTCCCAAAAATTCCCTAAATTCCCCAAAATTCTCAAAAACGATTCCCAAATATTAGGCTCTGAATGCTCATGTTCAAATTAGTCGTTCACAGGGTATAAACCTTTGCCATATTGTTAAACTGCCTCAAGCAAAAAATGCCTGTTCGAGGATTTCGTGTATTTATTTTTGGGTGGATGACGCCAAAGAGAATATCAGCCACCTACAGAAAATAAATAGCTCCAAAAATCATAGCCTATTTTAGTGGATGTTCAAACAATCAAGAATTTCAAGAATTCAGTAGAATACTTAAAATTCTTTAGAAATTCCAAAATCTAAGAATTTTTAGCAAATTTGAAGAGATTCAAATATTACACGGAATTTTTAAGGTTAAAATTAGAAATTTTAAGATTTTTTAAGGATTGCTAAGAATTTTATGGAATTTAATCCTAAAATAGATTATGCTAAAAATTCAGGTCTTGGTATGACAAGAACCTTTAAAACAAAACTTTCATTTATAAGTCTGTCAAAAATTCATTCTTCACTCCATTCCCTCATCACCGATTTGGTTTATCTATAAAGTAAACAACGTATGTGCCCTACACCAGGAACTATTTTTAGGAATTTTATCCTAAAAAATTCCCAGATTTTTTTAAAATATTCATTAAAATTCCTAAATTTAGGAATTTCTTAAGAATTTTATGGAAATTTCGGAAACTAAATGACTAGAAATAGGCACTGCACTACGTGCTGAAAAGTAAAAGTGCCATTACATTTTGTGGCGTAGGTATAGTCTAATAATATGGTAAAAGTGTTGACCCCGAGAGTCTTGCCAAAGACTGAAAATGAACTATCGCTCTGTCACCTTTCTCTATTTCGAGTAGTTAGATCTGTAGTTTGGCTGGTAATGTCATTACACTCATTTTAACAATATTTATTCAGACAAATTTTCCTAATAACTCGCACAACTTAAGAGCAAACACAACAAAGGGAAGATTCACGTAAGGCTCGGAACGGGTCGGGTTCGGTCAGACCGGAACCCGAACTTGATTTAACCCGAACCTGAAAAATTATTTCGGGTTCAACCCGAACTTGACCCGAACTTGAATTTTCGATTTCGGGTTTAACCCGAACCCGACCTGAACCCGAAATTGTTCAACCCGAATGTGACCTGAACCTGAATTTTCAATTTCGAGTTCGACCCGAACCTGAACTGAACCCGAAATTTTAAATGTAATCAGGTCGGGTTCAGGTAACCCGAAATTTTTGACTTTTTTTTAGTGTAACAAACGCTCAAAATTTCGGGTTACCCGAACCCGACCTGATTAAATTTAAAATTTCGGGTTCAGTTCAGGTTCGGGTCGAACTCGAAATTGAAAATTCAGGTTCAGGTCACATTCGGGTTGAACAATTTCGGGTTCAGGTCAGGTTCAGGTTAAACCCGAAATCGAAAATTCAAGTTTAAGTCAAGTTCGGGTTCAACCCGAAATAATTTTTCAGGTTCGGGTCATAAATCCGGTTCAGGTCAACCTGAACTAAAACAGGTCAACCCGAACCCGTTCCGAGCCTTAGATTCACGTACTTCATACTCTTGGGTTATAAAATCGTCAACTGGAACTTTACTCGCTTCGAAACATTTTCTACATTTAGATTGAACGAAATTAGCAGCTGACGATGCCTTTGTAGTCTCGTTTTCCGAGAAAAGTGAAACAAAGAGAATTGGTGTGAGGCTTCGATATTTCAATCTTGACAATTTTCGCCGCTAGGGTTCGGTTTGGAAGACTACAAATTTTCCTGTTCCACTAAAGTTACCCAATACGCCAAGACGATTTTTTTAATGGAATTTTTTCACAAAGTAGTCATTTCCGCGCAGACATATCCCGCTAAGAAAATTCGTAGTATCAGTCAATATACGTACTCCGAACGTTTCCTGTACTTATCTAAGTAGAACTGACAATAAGCTGATTAAGCACATATCAAGCTTCGTATCAAACAATGACATAATCACACAAGATAACAGAACATTTTTTGAAAATTGATGACGTACTCAGGTTGACTTTCATTTCAAGTAGAGGATGTCACTCGGAAGAGAGTACGTAATAGACATGTAAGAGATAAACATTATCAGAACACTACAATCGCGAGAAGTGACCACTCTAGAAAAGTGTCCAAAAGAATTGCAGTTAGAGACAGTGAAATTCCAGCATGAATTTGCTTCAGCTGTTGAATCAAAACTCTTTACACGTCGCGTGTAGCAGCTTCAACCGTACAGACAAGTAAACACAGTTTTATTGTATGAGTGGATCAGCTGAAGCAATTTCATGCTAAAATTTCACCACCGCTGACTGTACGAAAATAACTCTTGTTGGACTAGTCGTGTGTTTGTAAACATTTTCGCTCGTAATGACTAAACTGTTGTGCCAAAAAGAAAATCTTAAATTTTTTGTTTGTATTTTTACCTCAATGCTAACTCAAAGCAAAACAAATTGGTATTTGTGCACGCAGCACGTTTGACCTGCACTTAAATGTACACTGCAAAAAACGATTTATTTGCAAATGAATTCACTTACTGGACCAACCACATTATTGCTCCCCCCCCCATATTTACAGACCCTCCAAGATGACATAGAAATGGTCGTAGACGAATCGCACGATCTACATCAAAACGACGATACAGTTCACATGGTCGATTATGACGTCAATATGAAGGAACGTGAATTCGAGTTGAAAGATGTTGTCAAAGAAGGCCATGATAAGGCCGATCCATCTCAATTCGAATTGTTGCGAGTGCTGGGCGAGGGATCGTTCGGAAAGGTTTTCCTGGTGCGCAAAATTATCGGCAAAGATGCGGGTGCATTGTATGCAATGAAGGTTGGTGTGGGATGGAATTGTGGTGGCAATGCAACGTACGCACAAAGTTTTCTTGTTTTTGTTTCTGTAGGTGCTGAAAAAAGCTACGCTCAAAGTGAAGGATCGAGTGCGTAGTACAACCGAGCGGAATATATTAGCTGATGTTGGACACGCCTTTATTGTAAAACTACATTACGCATTTCAGACGCCTGGTAAATTATACTTAATTCTGGACTTTTTACGGGGAGGAGATCTATTTACACGACTTAGTAAAGAGGTAAGGATGAATGGCATTCATGGTGCCCGGTGTCTCCCTACAAATATTTCTTCAATTGCCAGGTCATGTTCACCGAAGAGGACGTAAAATTCTATTTAGCCGAATTAGCACTAGCCCTGAACCACTTGCATAGTATAGGAATCATCTACAGAGATCTTAAGCCAGAAAATATGTGAGTATTTCGGTGGACGATGCTCCGACCGATTCATCCTTGACCGAACTATTTTCCATTCAAGTTTACTGGATCAAGACGGTCACATTGCACTAACTGACTTTGGGCTCAGTAAACAGCCACTGGACGGATCAAAAACGTACAGTTTTTGTGGTACAGTCGAGTATATGGCACCGGAAGTCGTCAATCGAAAAGGACATCATTTCAGTGCGGACTGGTGGTCGTTTGGTGTTTTAATGGTGATTTTGACGACACATTTCCGTGGGCGTCCCGCTTAACACGTTTCTGTATTTCAGTACGAGATGTTAACGGGAAATCTTCCTTTTCATTGTTCCACACGTCAAGAGACAATGAATCAAATACTTAAGGCCAAACTTGGCATGCCCGACAACCTCAGTTCTGAAGCTCAATCATTGTTACGTGCATTATTTAAGCGAAATCCGCAGAATCGTGTTGGAGCTGGACCGAATGGCATCGAAGACATAAAGAGCCACGAATTCTTCGCGACAATAGACTGGCCGAATTTGGTCGAGAAAAAAGTGCGTCCGCCGTTTATTCCAGCTGTGTCCCGTGACGATGCGTTTTACTTTGATGTTGAATACACCAGCAAATCACCGAAAGATTCGCCGGGCGGACCGGTTAGTGCCAGTGCGCATGAAATATTTCGCGGTTTCAGTTTCATTGCGCCGGGTTTATTGGATGACACAAATGTGGCGAGTGTTCGAATGCCATTTTCGAATGATATTCCAGGGGTGAAACCGGGAGTATTTCAGGACGAGTACAATGTGATGCAGGAACTTGGTCGCGGCACGTTTTCCGTTTGCCGATTATGTGAGTCGAAGACGACCAGAAAACAGTACGCAGTCAAGATCATCAACAAATCGAATCATGACTGTCGCGAAGAGGTCGAAATATTGTTGCGTAAGTTACTGTTTGCTGTTACTGTTTCTGGAAACAATTTTATGTGAAAACGTTTACAGGATACGGCAACCATCCCAACATTGTTACACTGTATGGAGTTCACGAGGACAGCCTCTATGTGTACTTAGTGATGGAGTTGTTACGAGGTGGTGAACTACTGGATCGAATATTAGCTATCCATAGGATGAGTGAAAGTGAAGCTAGTGCCGTTCTGCGAACTGTTGTTTCGGCTGTCGCCTACCTTCACGATCATGGCGTTGTGCATAGGTAATACCGATGACCAATTCCATTCAACCAATTGATTCGAATCGAAATATCTACTCCGATACAGGGATTTGAAGCCGTCGAATCTGTTATACGCTTCCATACAACAGACGCCAGAATCCTTAAAACTTTGTGATTTAGGTTTCGGTCGTCAATTACGTGCAGACAATGGACTGTTGATGGTAATTATTGATTGAATTCGCACAGAACGATTGATTCTCTCTAATTTGACCGTATCTTACCAGACCCCATGCTATACTGCAAATTTTGTTGCACCGGAAGTACTGAAGAGACAAGGCTATGATTTGGCTTGTGACATTTGGTCGCTTGGTGTTCTACTGTATATTATGCTTGATGGAAAAACACCATTTGCTAGCACACCAGACGATTCACCAGAAATGATTTTAAGTCGAATAGGTTCCGGTTACATTGACCTGTCGTCTGGGGTAAGTTTCATGCTTTAATAAACGGCTAGTCATCGACAAAATCGACTAATGAATGGTCAAACCAATTTTGTGGTAGCACTGGGAAAATGTTTCACATGAGGTCAAAGATCTGCTCGGAAAAATGCTTCATATCGTACCACAGAAGCGACCGCTAGCAGCACAAATACTTTGTCATCCATGGATGTTACAGCAACCGCCACCCGAAATCAGAACGACAGATGTCAGTGGCATGTCGCATGCGCGTCAAGAAACCGCGGCTCTCAGAGGTGCAGTGGCTGCAACATTTAGAGGTTCGTTCGCTAGTGTCTCTTTTTTAAATACCGCTCTTGCAACAATTTAAGGTGAAAACATTTAGTGTGTATCCCAACAAAAATCTCTTCGAGAAAAGTGTGACGCAGTCTTTGAAGTACAATTTCTAAAATGAATGATATCGCTAGAGTTGGCGCTTTCAGCTTCGTTACGCAAAAATTAAATTTTACACCCAATTAGTTCAAACAAGCTGGCTTAGTTTTTCTCATCATCTGCCAAATAATTTTTACCTAAAAAAATTTAGACTGGAAACAACCAAAATTTTACCAAAAAAATCTGCGTCAAATCGAAAATTTGACGAAAATCGAAAATTTGACGAAAATCGAAAATTTGACGAAAATCGAAAATTTGACGAAAATCGAAAATTTGACAAAAATCGAAAATTTGACGCAAATCGAAAATTTGACGAAAATCGAAAATTTGACGAAAATCGAAAATTTGACGAAATTTAACGAAAATCGAAAATTTGACGAAATTCGAAAATTTGACGAAATTAGAAAATTTGACGAAGAAAATAATTCTCTATCTGCCACCATTCAAGACATATCTCCAAAACCCCAATTGACCCACCCATTTCCAACTTTCGTCATTTTTCGCAAATGCCCTTCTTTTCTACTCGTAAAACTCTGAGACTTTGCCGAAGAAAGTAACTCTCTATCTGCCACCATTCACAAAATAACTCTAAAAACATAATTGACCCACCCATTTCCAACTTTCGACATTTTTCACATATGCCAATGTGTTCTATTCGTAAAACTCTGAGACTTTGCCGAAGAAAGTAACTCTCTATCTCTCATAATCGCAAAAATATTAGTCCTTTCATCCTACGCTCGAGTAGCTCAAAATTTGGTCACTCTAATCACTCTAGCTCAAACGAATCTGCCCCGATTTTTTTAATTATTTTTTTGTTCGAATTGTGTTACGAATACCTTTCATTTGATGGGTCGCACGCCTCTGTAGGTTTCAATACAGCTAAGCTACAGCCGAAAACGCGTTCCCGACCCTCGAAAACCACACTCAGAAACCACTTCGAGGCCAATAAAACAAAATTCTGGTTTTTCCTGGGGTAATGGCGTATCACAATTTCATTTTTATGCCCACCCTGAGGTTCCTGCAAAATTTCATGGAGATTGGCTGACTAGTTTCCGAGATCGTCCGTCGATAGATAGATAGATAGATAGAAACATACAGAGTAAGTTGAAAGATTTTGTTTGTTTGGGAAAAGTCAATTTGGTGCATTTTCAATGAAAAGTGCCAATTTCAAAACGATGTATCTCCGGTAATTTTAAAGCTACATAGTCGAGTGATAGCTCGTTTTGCTCGTATTTGAAGCGCGAATAAGATAGAATAGGATGGAATAGGATGTTCGATGTGGTGATACAGGCCAAAGGAAAGAAACTTAAATTCTCGCCTATATATAGTTGCCGCGTCTCAAAAAAATTTCTTCGTTCTTTTTTTGGAAGTTAGACTGCGTCAAGTCCTCCGCTAACGCTCCGGACATGATTCACTACAAAAGTAAGCGATGAGCTGTGGTGGAACAAATGAAGTAAAAGATTTTGTAGACGCTAAGCGAAATGTTGAAGATTTCGTAGTATATTACATCATGAGCTGCGGGAATAGACGAATTCTTTGGAAAATATTTAACGCAAACTACCTATGCCAAGTTTAGTCCTATTTCCTAATTTTCATCGAGTTCAAGGAGAAAGAATGAAATTTGGTGCCATTTCGTTCCGGAGATATGAGGAAATGAAATGAGGTGTAGGAAGTTGGAAGGGCAAATTGACGATTTTCGTTTCTACCGAAAGGTGTCTAAATGTTTATTAATATAGACCATGCGATAGCTTGTTCGAAAGGTCTCGAGAGGTTCTCAAATCTCATCTAAAAGTATTCCAATTTCAACAAATGGTGCTTCTTTGGAAAAGTCTCTTTGGACAAGCTCGAGGAATTAAGATAAAATTTGAAAACCATTGTAAAGGCAAAAATATGAGTTTTACACAAGAATTCTCGTACAATGATGAATTGACCACAAAAATAGTAGCCTTCCACATCGAGCTATTTGTGCAAGGAAACGGCTGTTAAAAACATATTCTTCAAAACGAACGAAATCTCCTAAAACCTAAGTCTACTAAAACTCCTAGAATTCAAAACAAAATCTTAAAAATTCCTAAAAATTTTCAGAAATTTGTTTCAAGGCCCGAATGTATCAAAAAATTTATAAACTTAGTCATTGTTGCACGACCCCAAAGGGTTAAGAATTATTTTGAGGATGCTATTGGATTTCTTAGAATTTTGTAGCTTTTTGCGGTTTTTAGCCCCGTACGAAGTACAAAGGGGCTTATAGGATTACGATGCCGTGTGTAATTGATGGAATTCGAAGCAGACGGTAAGGGCAAAGTGTTTGCCTATGTTCATAGATGACGAATCCGCAATAAAAATTTGGGCCGTCTGTCCGTCTGTCCGTCACGTCGATATCTTGAGTAAATCAAATCCGATTTCAAAAAAAAAAATTTCCCTGAAAGATAGTCAAAATAGTGAGGCTAAGTTCGAAGATGGGCATATTCGGGTCGGCCCTTCGTGAGTTAGGGCCACCTAAGTGATTTAAGGTCTTTTGGTGATATTTATGGCAAAATAAACGATGGAAATGTAAATGACCCGGCAAATGATAGGTATTGCCAATACCAATCCAGGAAAAAAAAGTTTTTTAAAATCGGGTTAGTGGACCGTGAGTTAGGGCCTTAGAAGTGAAAAGCTACTAGGGCCCTATGTGTATTTTACATAGAACTCAAGTAAATTTCATTCGTTTTTCGTAATTTTTGTGTCATTTGGAAGGTAATCAAAGGCCGAATAGAATGTTGTTGAAAAAAAAATTAAAATTGGGTCCTCGGACTAAGGCCGCTACTAGGGCCCTATGCGTATTCTACATACAACTCGAGTAAATTTCATCCGTTTTTCGTAATTTTTGTGTCATTTGGAAGGTAATCAAAGGCCGAATAGAATGTTGTTGAAAAAAGAATTAAATTTGGGTCCTTGGACTAAGGGCGCTACTAGGGCCCTATGTGTATTTTACATATAACTCGAGCAAATTTCATCCGTTTTTCGTAATTTTTGTTTCATTTGAAAGATAATCGAACACCGAATAGAATGTTGTTGAAAAAAAAAATAAATTTGGGTCCTTGGACTAAGGCCGCTACTAGGGCCCTATGTGTATTTTACATATAACTCGAGAAAATTTCATCCGTTTTCCGTATTTTTTGTTTCATTTGGAAGGTAATCAAAGGCCGAATAGAATGTTGTTGAAAAAAAAATTAAATTTGGGTCCTCGGACTAAGGCCGCTACTAGGGCCCTATGCGTATTTTACATACAACTCGAGTAAATTTCATTCGTTTTTCGTAATTTTTGTTTCATTTGAAAGATAATCGAACACCGAATAGAATGTTATTGAAAAAAAAAAATTGGGTCCTTGGACTAAGGCCGTTACTAGGGCCCTATGTGTATTTTACATATAACTCGAGCAAATTTCATCCGTTTTTCGTAATTTTTGTTTCATTTGGAAGGTAATCAAAGGCCGAATAGAATGTTGTTCAAAAAAAATTAAATTTGGATCCTCGGACTGAGGCCGGTACTAGGGCCCTATGTGTATTTATACTCAATAAATTAAAATTTTAGGGCTATTTGAAATTTTTGTTTTATTTGAAAGGAACGTCGTACGGGGCTTCGTAATTGCGCTATGCGCAATTTCTAAGATGTACACATTACATAATAATTTTACTTTAACTACTTTAACCGGCGCATAGGCTTACGGTCAAAGTAGGGTGACAGACGCACTAGGGTCACGTACGCAATAGATATACGGGTTTGTACGGGGCTCAGTCGCAGCAAACGCTCCGACTGTTCTGATGGCTCGTTTTAAAATCGAGGTTGTGGAATCCATAATGTGGATTTTCTGATGAAATGATTTGCTGGTTTTCAAAAATTTTCTAACATTTTCTTTGGTTGAACGAGAATTTTCTAGTTCATCCGCCCATCGTATATCATTTTCTAATTTATCTTTTTAAACAATTTCAGCTATTGCTTCGCCTCAAGCTGCCAATGTTGGTCCCGTCGGAATGTCCGAATTAGCTAGACGTCGAGCAAGAGATAAGCCCAGTGATTTATAAAATTGAAAGTTCTTTTTTCCGTTGGTAAAATATGTGGATTGTCGTTGTTGATTATTTTTACTTAAAAAAGAAAAGAAAACTTTATCCCATTTCGATGTTTAATTTTAAAACGCAATTTGTCATTGTCACATATTATTAAGTATTTTCTCGTCATGTAAACACATTGTTGGCATCTTTACATTTTTTGAATTTGAATTTTTGTTCATTTAAATTTTTATTTTATTTTATTGAAACCGACTAACGCAAGTCAAACGCGCTGTATAAGTTCTACCTTGTGAATCAGTTCAAATATTTAGAAAAAAAAAAATCATTTGACCCCCGACTACATGACTTCAATATCGAAATCTCGTTTTGTTTTTTGTATCACAATTAAAGTGTAATTTTAGCTGCAATTGAACTTGCCACAATACGATAAGTCTTCTTCCTAGTAGGTATACACAATCTAAAACAAAATATATTTTTTTCTTTCACCCGGTGCCTCCGCTCCTAATAAAACCTCTGGTCATTTCAATCAATGAAGAAAACCCCCCGAAATCGCATCCAGTTCCCAAATTGCTTCTTCGTATGCAATCCAACACTTTCGTTTAAACTGCAATCCAATTTCAGTATTAATTTGTGTTGTCAACTGCCCAGAATCCTTAACCATTCCATTATTCGTATTTTCGAACAGGATATCGCCTGCTCTTGAAATATCTTCATAATATCTGTGACAGAATGTGGGACGGCTGTAGCTGGAATGTAATATATTTCAATGAGTCCTTCGCTATTCTGATTATTGTTTGTCGGAGTCAGTCACACAGCGTTTGAGAGAAGAAGCGGGATCTGCCGTCATGTCTCCCGCTTTTTCACATTTCTTGTCTCTACAATAATGTGAATAACGATCGACTGGCAGCTCTACCGCAAAAGATACAGAAAACCATTTAGAACACAGTTGTCCTAGCACTGATACGTAGGTCTTTTTTTCGATTAGTGCAGTGTTTTACCTGTTCAGCTTCTTTATGTGAGAGCACTAGCTAAGCATAAGACTAATTTGAGTGTTTTTCTTGAATGTGTCTCACCGGCTTAGAAGGATTTTTCGCGATGATCAAGGAAATTACGAACGACGTCTTGTCCAAAGATCAACCAAACAGTTTGGTTGTGAAATAGTGTCTCTTTTTAGCTTAATCTTTACCAAGTGGCAGCTAAAAATGTCAGTCTGAGCCAGATTGTCGTCACCGAATCTTATTTATTTGTTGGTTTTGAGACCGTTCTAACAGCCTTTTACAGCCAATAACACGTTCAGTCTGGACCACCGGCTTTACGTGACTTCCGAACCACGCCTCGAAGTATGTAATTACTCTCTGAGGAAAGTTAGGTGCGAAATTGATATCTCGCCTTAATGTAGGCTAGACATATGTACACAAATTCATCGTATTTGGGTTACGTCATACGATTCATTCAGTGTGTACATCGTTGCAGCCACCAAACACACCGCAACTACCCAAATTATGAAGCTTGAGTGGACTAAGGACGTTACCAATGCGATATAATCGCTAGAAAAATTCCATGCGGAATTTGTCTGTCACGGGAATCGAACCCGGATCATTTTGGTGGAAGGCTAGTACGTAACCACTGAGCCCTCCCGTCACATAACTGCTGTCAACTGACTTCGAAATCCGTATCCGGAAAGAGAGCACTTTCTTTTTTTCAAAAAACTTCATATTTTGATTGATTTTAACGTAAAGGCAACATAAAATGATCAAGTCTGGTTTTTGACAATTGAAATTCAATTGAAATTCAATTGTCAAAAACCAGACTCGATCGTTTTATTTTGCTTTCATTTTACAAGGAGTCATCACGAATAAGATCAATTCCTAAATTTGAGATTTTTAATTTTTTTTAGGATTGTTAGAAATTTGGAATTTTAAGAATTCAGGAATTTCTAGGAAGTTTTAAGAAATTTTGAGTATTTTTCAGATTATTATTCTAAAAATTCCTAAAAATTCTTTAAAAAAAATCCAAAAAATAATCCCTGATCTCCATCGTCGTATCCGTTTAATTTCTGACTTCATTTATTTCATATGATCTATTTACAATGTCAATGCAATAAGCTGCTACTCAATACAATTGAAATGCAACAGCAATCATTTCATACTCTTCTTAAAAATAGCAACTTTTCATTTCCCTTCTTTTTATGACGTTCTCCATCATTTTTAACCATTACAGTTCAAGATGCACTTCTTTACTCTGTCACAAAAACAAAAACCTATGAAATTAACAAAACATATAGATTGCCATTTATAAATAAATTATTCGTAAATTTAAAGGTAAAAAATGAAAAAGTTGTAAAATGTTTTTAAAAATTTCTGAAACGCTCCGAACATGTGTGGAGTATTAATCAAATTGAATCAACTAAAATGTATTTTATACTTAACATTAATTTTAAATTTAAAAGGAAAAAGAAAAGAAAAACAAATTGTACAAAAATTGGTTCAGTGCAATTCATTAATTAAAATTACGCATATTACATTCATGTTCGCCTTTTCTTTTGGTTTATATTTCCTATCGTTTCCACCGGATGCATCCACGATCGTACGACGAAGCAGCAAATTTTCGGAGGCGTGGATAGCATTCAAAAATTGTTACTGCAGATTTGGATAGAGGTCTTGTGAAACGTGGAGAAATCACTTTTCCGGAACATGTTTGTACCTACAGTTACCCAATTATATTATGACTACGGTTGTGGGATTCATTCCTTTTACATCCTACACACTTCCCACATTCAATTGAACCAACGAATTCAATTTCATTTTTGATTTTGTCGATAGGCACCATTGACATACAAGTGGTTAGTTCTCATTATCTGCTTGTGGTGGCACCATATACTTCGCGTGTCCAAGCAGTTAAAGAAGTACTAGGTAGCGTCAATCAAAATTCTGAAAGAACAGGTTAGATCGCATCTGATTTGATCGCAAAGGCAGTAAGCAATTTAGAAGGTTTTTTGTGTGCATTATATGTATTTTACATGCTACATGCGTCGAAAACGGTACTTTTCATGTTTCACGCACTAATTTCGACTTCCAAAGCATGCAAAAACCACTCGGGATAAAAAGATGAAATGTCTCGTTTTCGCGTGTTTATTGACCCTCGGATCAACAAAATTTACACGAAAACCATACTTTTCATCTTTTTATCACAAGTCATGTAAAATACTAATGCTTTTCTGATCTTTCAAACATGAGAAGGAAATTCGTGTGAAATGGGAGAAAAACGCTAATGAAATACATGTAGAATGAATGTAACGAATTACATGAAGAAAACCAACAAAACCGTTAAAAACGTATGTTGATTGTTGAGTTTAAATTGGACAAAATAGCAAAATTCTAATCATAAGATGTTGTGCAACCAAATGACGATCGGCTGTACCTCCACCGTTTTTGATATCCGCCTTCTTGGTACATGACATATGCAAGATTCTTTTCATAACATTTTCATTGTTCATTTGTCAACAGATTGCGAAGTGACATTTCAGTTATTTTTAAGCTTTTCGTGATATCGCAAAAACTGCAGGTTATTTCATTATCTTTGGGAACACGGGTTCTCCAATTCAAATGAGTGATAGATCGTTGGATTCATCTTTGAATTCTAGAGAAGTCACATCTTAAATTTTTTCGATTAATTTTGTTTGTTTTCGGTGCAAAGTGTTTAAAAGTCAGAGGGTCCCGCGAACAGTTTTTCGGTAATTACTCAAGAAATAATTATTTAAAATCATTGTTATGCTGTACTAATGTCGGTCTTGGAAAGACGTACTACAGGTGGAGTGCATGCACTGGTTGGTGCTAAACTGTTTTTTCAGAATTTTGATTGACGCTACCTAGTACTTCTTTAACTGCTTGGACACGCAAAGTATATGGTGCCACCACAAGCAGATAATGAGAACTAACCACTTGTATGTCAATGGTGCCAATCGACAAAATCAAAAATGAAATTGAATTCGTTGGTTCAATTGAATGTGGAAAGTGTGTAGGATGTAAAAGGAATGAATCCCACAATCCCATAGTCATAATATAATTGAGTACCTGTAAAATTCAGAAAGATCAAGGAATGAAAGCTGAAATTTTTCCCACCTCGATAACTTCGAAGGTATGTATTGGCGATGACAGAGACATTAAAATTGGTGATACTGTCATTGAATGAGTCGACAGGCAAACTGATGAAACGCAATACAGGCGAGCCGAGAAGTTTACATTTTTTGCTGCAGCGTATATCTATCGCCATTCAGAGGGGCAATGCTATGAGTATCCGCGGTACTTTTGGTGATAGAAGTGATACAAATGTTTTCATGTGATAACCCAGTTCTTCTATGTGATATTTTTAAATGTTCGTTTTAAGTTTATTAATTGTATTGGTACTTGAGTCGACAGTTATGCGTTTCTACCAAATTGAAGTTGGGTCTCGACAACCAAGTCTTGCATGGGCTGCGTTCGGAAAACTCAGGCTAATTTTCAAAAGCAAAATGAACAATAGTCTGAAACGTAAAGTGTTCGATACGTGTGTCTTTCCCGTGCTCACACATGGAGCGGCACAAAGAGCCATTGAACGGAGTGTGCTTGGAATTACGCTCAGAGATGGAATGACAAATCAATGGAACCGACAGCAAACAAAAGTCGTTGATCATGAACTGGAGACCACCTAAAACATGACCTAGAGATAGACGACCAGAGAGATGGAATAATGGTATAGAGAGAATTGCAGTCACAGAATGGCAACAAGGGGCAACAAATCGTTCGGAATGGAAGAAAATTGGGCCTACGTTCAGCAGTGGATAGAAACAGGCTGAAAATAGGAGAAGAAGAAGAAGAGATGTATTCTACAACTTTGGTCAGAAAGGAGCGGTTCAGTAAGGATAAAAGACTTGCAACTCCTGGGTTATCATCCTGCAGCTGAAAACAGGCTGGGAAGTTGGAAGTCACATAAAATGTTGCTATTTCAGGTATTTCTTATTCGAACAACATTCCAGGGGTCAAATAGAATTCTAGGATTTTGAGCACTTTTGACTCAAATGGTAATGTAACTGATGTGTACTTGCACCTCTTACTTGTAAACATTTATAAACACTCATATAGTAGGATGACAATTTTCTCCCAATATCAAAATAATTTTTAAGTTTGCTGTCCTGTGTCCTTGTGCTTTTTGTTAGCGAATAAGAGGTTTCCAGCTCGAGCCGCGATATTTCAACGCTAGTTAGGAAAATATTTATTTCAACGAGTCTCGAGAATGTTTTACAAAATTGCAAATTTGACCCTCCTAATTCTACGTTTCGTTAAAATCGTGTTAAGTGACCTTAATCGATTGCATAACTTTTAATCTAAGTTTCACTCATAGTCACAGACCTGTTATTATCGAAGTAGTTCATCAGGTTCAAAGCAATATAACGCAAGCTGTCTTTACAAATAGTGAAATCAGTCAAAAACACTCAAAAGAGTAAAAGTGACGCAAGTCCCTGTGCATACTTCCAAAACAACTGATATCGCTGGATGTGACGCATTCTGCGCTTGTACGCAAAAACTGTAACAGGAAAAATTTGAGCAAACAAATTCTAGAAACAAAATTTTACCAAAAAAAATTACCAAAAATTTGAAAAATTTTAAAAATTTTAAAAAAATTTAAAAATTTAAAAAAAATTAAAAAAATTTGAAAAATTTAAAAAATTTTGAAAAATTTAAAAAAATTTAAAAGATTTTGAAAAATTTTAAAAATTTTCGAATTTTAAAAAATTTTGAAAAAATTTAAAAATTTTGAAAATTTTAAAAAATTTGGAAAATTTTGAAAAATTTAAAAAAATTTGAAAAATTTTGAAAAAGTTAAAAAAATTTTTGAAAAATTTAAAAAATTCTAAAGGGCATAGCAGGGTTAGCATGTAAAAAGTGCCCCCAAAGGAACTAAAGCATATGATACATCATTCGAAAGGTCTTGGCCTAGAACTACTTTTAGTGTAGTATCAAACTCCATAATGGAGTTATAGAGGAGTTATTGACGAAAATTTGAATTTTGTTTTTATTTATTTCTCTCTAGTGTGTTGACGTAAAACTCTGTAACAATTCTCAAAAAATGTCTGTAGGAAGGGTAACATCTGAGATTTTTATCAGATTTTTTGGACCCCTATTTAAGGGTGAAAAAATGCAGAGAAAAATTCTGCGATTTTTTTTCGTACGTTGGAGGTACAGAACTAACTCGGTATTTTGACCATTGATTGGTCTTATGGACATGTATTTTGCATAATTTTTTCAGATTTTTCAAAATGGTGGAACATATTCAATTTTTCGAAACAATTTTGGAGTGAATTTTTTAACCTAAAGGAGGTGTCCAAAAATTCTGCAAATAATCACAGATGTTACTCTCCATACAGACATTTTTTGAGAATTTTTTCAGAATTTTAAGTTACAGCCAACGGGAGATATAAATTATGGATAAAACTCACCCTCATACCCAAAAACTCATTCCTAGCGTGCTTTTAAGGGCTGATATTCTACCAAAAACCCCGTTTTGTTAAGTCCAGTCAAGTTGCCGATCATATCTGATAATAATCTGCAGTTTTATGGAATTTTCTTTTTCGGTCGTATCGCCGACGCATTTTCCACAGGTAAAAATACACCCCTAACATGACCGAAAAAGAAAATTCCATAAAACTGCAGATTATTATCAGATATGATCGGCAACTTGACTGGACTTAACAAAACGGGGTTTTTGGTAGAATATCAGCCCTTAAAAGCACGCTAGGAATGAGTTTTTGGGTATGAGGGTGAGTTTTGTCCATAATTTATATCTACCGTTGGCTGTAACTTAAAATTCTGAAAAAATTCTCAAAAAATGTCTGTATGGAGAGTAACATCTGTGATTATTTGCAGAATTTTTGGACACCTCCTTTAGGTTAAAAAATTCACTCCAAAATTGTTTCGAAAAATTGAATATGTTCCACCATTTTGAAAAATCTGAAAAAATTATGCAAAATACATGTCCATAAGACCAATCAATGGTCAAAATACCGAGTTAGTTCTGTACCTCCAACGTACGAAAAAAAATCGCAGAATTTTTCTCTGCATTTTTTCACCCTTAAATAGGGGTCCAAAAAATCTGATAAAAATCTCAGATGTTACCCTTCCTACAGACATTTTTTGAGAATTGTTACAGATTTTTACGTCAACACACTAGAGAGAAATAAATGAAAAACAAAATTCACATTTTCGTCAATAACTCCTCTATAACTCCATTATGGAGTTTGATACTACACTAAAAGTAGTTCTAGGCCAAGACCTTTCGAATGATGTATCATATGCTTTAGTTCCTTTGGGGGCACTTTTTACATGCTAACCCTGCTATGCCCATTTAGGAAAAAAAAATTGAGGCGAGCAGAGCTTACCAAAAGCGAACAAATTTGTTCTACCATACCCATCCACACACACACACTTAAAGGTGTTCTTATATGGGGCTTATATGGGAACTTCGAGGAGCCCTGCCCTAGCTTCGTTTAAAGTACTGAAATTGACCAAAATGTATGGAAATGGGGCTTCTTGGAAGATTTTTTGCGTGGCCAAATTTTAAGCTGCAAGAACGTGTGATAGCTCGTTGAACTCGTACGGACGCCTAGTTTTTTTTAATGGTAATTTGGAGTCATTTGTCTTTGAATTGTAGAACTTCAATATTTGCTGTATATATGGTTCTGCAGTCTACGACAAAAAAAAATTTTTGAAATTTTTTCTAGTAATAGGACCTGCGTCACGGGCGCTATGCTAACGCGCGCCCATGATTAAACAATCGGAATCTTTGCCAACGGCACAGCTCACTCATACGATTTGTCAAGCAATTATAACATTTCGGTCAGACGTTAGAACAGATAGAAAAGTTGCACTTTATAGCTGCTAATCGCTGTTATGATTCGAAATAACGGTTGATGCTCTATTTCGATCCTACATCTTTGGCCACCATCTGATCCAATTGATATATCACTCACAAATTACGCACGGATGAGGGAAGTTCGCGGGTAGAATAGCCGGTAGAATCAAACGTATCGTGATAACTTATAAATTTCTCAATTGATGAGAATTTATTTATGAATCGGGTTTCAGCTCACTCTTTATAAGTTCTTCAAAAATATATTCGAAGTGATCGAAATTGTAGTACATACAGTGGTGTCGTTCGTAATGCATCTGAAAAGTTTAATTTTTTATTTAACTCTGATCGGTAAGTTTTCAATTGTGAACAATTGCTTATCAAATTATGAGCGATATTTTCGATTCAGTTTTATCGAAACAGAGCTCTCAACAAGATTACGATGATAGTACTGTGGAAGACAGTGACGAGGAGCTACCAATCACTCCAAAACCTGTAGTAAGAAAAGGGGAAATATCCGAAAAGTCTACGATTTACGAAACAACGAAAATATCAGCAGACAAAGGTAGTGATGTCGTGCTGGAATGTTCACCGGAATATGGAAAACAAGTAGAAAATCTAAGCCATTCGAAACCATAAACCGATTATTTCAATTTTTACAATTTAAGGCTAAATGGTTAGTTCAACCTACTTATGGACTTTCCATCACTACTACATCAGATGGAATATCGTCACTTTCGATTTTAAATGTAGCGCATGATCATACGTACGAGTGCCGACGGTCTGATAATATTGTGCGACGCTTTGTGCTGACTGTAAATGGTAAAACTTCTGAACGATCACAATTATTGAGTTACTTTATTAATCAAAAAGTGGTTTATGCAACAGTCTCTTACATGACTGGAGATACAAAAATGAAAAGTTCAGTTTTCGTGTGCATTTTGTTGATCCGTGACGAAGCCGAGAACAATAGACTCACGAAAACGTGACTTCTTATTTTTATCCGGAGCTATGCCTTCTGTGAAGTGAGAGGTTAATATTTTTTGTTTCAACTGTAGGTCCATATGCGACCATTGTAAGTCATTCTGATTTCGTTCGAAATGGGACCAACGTTCCTTTTTCGTGCGTGGTACGATCACTTCTCCCTGTAACCTCTGCTTACTTGCAAGTTAATGGTGTATTCACGACCGAAAAATACGTTGCCAATTGGGAGAGCAAAAGACGAATTTGTGCGAATAATGACTACAACCGGACCGATTGCTTTGAGGAAACAACATTCCAATTTATTGTTTATGTAACAGCCAATGGATTTTATACTTGCGGGAATGAAGAAGTGGAATCGATTGGTCATACTGTGGAAGTTATAGAAAATGGTATAAGATTGATGTAACTCTCAACTCTGGAATCGATCAGATTGTTTTCCCTTTAAAGAACCGATAATTTATGAGGCTACGAAAATATGTTCTCTAAGCTACGTCCAACAGAAGATAGTTCAATTCGCTATCGAAGCATTAGAAAAACATGGTCTTACGCATGTGAGTTTGTGCCTTCCGTTTTTAAACTGCAAATATATCGTTCGTTGCATTAAATTACAGGATGCAGCGACTGATGTTCGTGAAAAATGCATGGATGCATTCAAGCGATCTAATGCATGGAACTGCATTATGGGAAAAGATAACTTCAAACATTCGTTGTCTCCAGATATTAACGGGGACGAATATGCTTCGTTTAAATTTTCACTTGGATCGATATTCTTTGCTGTATTTCGAACAAATAAATAGGTCAAATAGTTGCTAAATACAGGCCGAACGTCGTAAGAATAAAATATCTTTTGGATTTAAATGGTTTACAATAAAAAATGAATAAACAAATCGCACAGATTTTCCATTAAAGCCGATGGAGTGTTCAACACAAATGAAAAATTATTGTCCATTCACATGGTGTGAGAAAATCCGAACACATTCGGTACGGGTCTCTTTGCCACCATCTCACAGCTCACCATAAAATGGTTGTATTTAACTGCTCAATCAAATTTTGATTTTCTGTTCAAAGGAGAACGTTTCCAATTTTTATTTTGTTCTTTCAATTGCATTGATTGAGGATAATCCGACACATTTTGTCGAAAAAGAGTTGGTGTTTTGTCAAATGAGTTTAAAATTTCAATTTAAGTTCAATTGTCGTTCATTGTAATTGGGGCAACATTAAATGGATTAATTCATTGTTGTGTGTGCCACAGTGTGGTTCCAATACTCGAATCGAAATGATTTTTTTTCTCTTTTGTTTAACCATTTTCAATAGAAAATAAACAAAAAATTTTGTTGATTGTTCTGGATATGAAAATCATCAATGAACATTGAACATTGGTCTAATACAAATAACCCTAATAACGACCTATTGAGAAGCATGATTTTAGCCTCTGGACTGAGGATCCCAGAAAGATTCTTAGTTCGGACATTCGAGTGATCCTTTCTCTAATGTCCGCACTACGTATCTTTCTCGGATCTTCAGTTTTTAGCCCCGTACGAAGTACAAAGGGGCTTATAGGATAACGATGCCGTGTGTAATTGATGGAATTCGAAGCAGACGGTAAGGGCAAAGTGTTTGCCTATGTTCATAGATGACGAATCTGCAATAAAAATTTTGTCTGTCCGTCTGTCCGTCTGTCACGTCGATATCTTGAGTAAATCAAATCCGATTTCAAAAATTTTTTTTTCCCTGAAAGATAGTCGAAATAGTGAGGCTAAGTTCGAAGATGGGCATATTCGGGTCGGCCCTTCGTGAGTTAGGGCCACCTAAGTGATTTAAGGTCTTTTGGTGATATTTATGGCAAAATAAACGATGGAAATGTAAATGACACGGCAAATGATAGGTATTGTCAATACCAATCCAGGAAAAAAAAGTTTTTTAAAATCGGGTGTGTGGACCGTGAGTTAGGGCCTTAGAAGTGAAAAGCTACTAGGGCCCTATGTGTATTTTACATATAACTCGAGCAAATTTCATCCGTTTTTCGTAATTTTTGTTTCATTTGAAAGATAATCGAACACCGAATAGAATGTTGTTGAAAAAAGAATTAAATTTGGGTCCTTGGACTAAGGCCGCTACTAGGGCCCTATGCGTATTTTACATATAACTCGAGCAAATTTCATCCGTTTTTCGTAATTTTTGTGTCATTTGGAAGGTAATCAAAGGCCGAATAGAATGTTGTTGAAAAAAAAATTAAATTTGGGTCCTCGGACTAAGGCCGCTACTAGGGCCCTATGTGTATTTTACATATAACTCGAGCAAATTTCATCCGTTTTCCGTATTTTTTGTTTCATTTGAAAGGTAATCAAAGGCCGAATAGAATGTAGTTGAAAAAAAAAAAAAATTTGGATCCTCGGACTGAGGCCGATACTAGGCCCTATGTGTATTTATACTCAATAAATTAAAATTTTAGGGCGATTTGAAATTTTTGTTTTATTTGAAAGGAAAGTCGTACGGGGCTTCATAATTGCGCTGTGCGCAATTTCTAAGATGTACACATTACATAATAATTTTACTTTAACTACTTTAACCGGCGCATAGGCTTACGGTCAAAGTAGGGTGACAGACGCACTAGGGTCACGTACGCAATAGATATACGGGTTTGTACGGGGCTCAGTCGCAGCAAACGCTCCGACTGTTCTGATGGCTCGTTTAGTCTTAAATCATGCTTCTTAATAGATCGTCATTAGTGGAACCTCACCTTTGTGGTCTTTTATAGTAAAATGAATTGTTGAACGAATGATGTGATAGGCTAAAGTTGGGTCCACTAAAATATACCTCATTTTTTGAAACATGTCACCTTTTAATTGTAGATAGATAGATTTCGTCAGTTTGAGCCGACCATTTCTGATCGATGCACACAGATCTTGAGATCCTTTGTGCTACCCAGTCATCATTAAAATCTTTTAGAAACCATTTTCAGGACCTCCTCTCCACTCACAAACTTTTCTCGACCTAAATCGCAAGCTCCATACCAGAACCTGCAGTCGGGTGTCGAACCCAATCCAGGTATTCTACGCATTCGTAGAATCGTTAAAATTCCACTGCTTGTGCCTCGACTTACACAGAACGAGGTACCATGTATCATCCCTTCTCTGCAGCTAGCTATCAGTTACAGCAAAGACATAGCCGTTGAGTGGGATGAAAGCTAGGCAGCAGTACCGATACAATTGTCTTCACGTAAACCGATATCAATACAAATTCGACTGGTTCACCACGTACATCTTTTAATTGTAAGTAATACATCAAGTTTCATAGCATTACAAAAATGCCTAAAGCATTTAAAGAGTTGCTGAATCCGGTTCTACCATAGGAACCAAATAAGTAATCGCCCAAAACCACTTACAGTGGAGGTGTGACGCAAGTCCTGTTATCCACTTCCAAAAGAACTGATATCGGTGTAGGTGACGCTTACAGATTCGACACGCAAAAAGGTATGCGTCACAAATGACAGCTGATGAGGAAAGTACGCGAAAGTTTTATCAACAAAAATCTTACCAGAAAAATTTTAGAAAGAAAATTATAATAAAAAAGTTTGCGTCACAAGTGGCAGATGTTGAGGAAGGAACATTTTTATAATTGTGAAATATATTCCTTTAAAGAATGGAATTCAAACGGAAGAAAGCCGAATCATCTGCCACTTGTGACGCAAACTTTTTTTGTTATAATTTTCTTCCTAAAATTTTTCTGGTAAGATTTTTGTTGATAAAACTTTCGCGTACTTTCCTCATCAGCTGTCATTTGTGACGCATACCTTTTTGCGTGTCGAATCTGTAAGCGTCACCTACACCGATATCAGTTCTTTTGGAAGTGGATAACAGGACTTGCGTCACACCTCCACTGTAAGTGGTTTTGGGCGATATCAGCTCTTTTGTAAGTTTAGATTTTTTAGAATTTGGTCACAGATAATAGACAATCATATTGTGCAGTTTTAACGAAAATATTCTTCTTACAAAACTGTACAACTTTCTCTTTGATCTGAAACTTCCAGCTTTCATTTGACGAAAATAAAAATTTTGACGAAAATAAAAATTTTGACGAAAATAAAAATTTTGACGAAAATAAAAATTTTGACGAAATTCGAAAATTTTGACGGAATTTGAAAATTTGACGAAAATTAAAACTTTGATAAAAATCGAAAATTTGACTAAAATCGAAAAATTGACGCGCTTAAAACGCTCATAGCTCCCAAATAAGGGACTTTTTAGTGAAACCATGAAACACGTATCGACTAGAATCTAAAACTCTATAACTTTGTCTTCTACACGAGGTTTCTATCTGCCGTATTTTCCGAGTTATGGATGACATAGCTCGCAATTAAAACGCTCCTAGCTCCCAAATAGACGACCTTTTAGGAAAACCATGTAACACGTGTCGAATGAAATCTGAAACTCTATAAATTTGTCTTTTAAACGAACTTTCTATCTGCCATATTTTCCGAGTTATAGGTCCCATAGCTCAATAGATTAACACGCTCATAGCTCCGAAATTATAAGCTTTTATAAAAATTCCTTCAAATTAGTTTCTTAGAATTACGTCCTTAACATACCCTGAAAATTTCAGCCAAATCCACCGATAAATTAAAAAGTTTCGCCGTAACAGAGTAACAGAGGAACAAAGGTTGGTAAAATTCATCAATTTCAAAATGAATGAAAATGAATGAAAATGAATGTCTTCATACGATTTTCCAAAGTTTGAAAATTAGTATCTCGGCCAAATTTTAACCTTATGAGGCGTGTGATAGCTCGTTGAACTCGTATGGACGCCCAGATTACGAATAAAATACTTTGAGGGTAGTAGGAGCAAAGGGGGAAAAGTCAAAAAGTTCGTGTATATATGTTCCTCAGTCCTGCGGAAAATTTTTTTTGTCAAATTTTTCAGTGTGAACGGACTTGCATCACGGCCCTTCACTAACGTAGGGCCATGATAAACATGAGAAATTTCAGTTTCGTTACTTAGTCTTTAAATTCCTTTTTTTTTAAGTAATTAATTAATTCTTATAGCTCTTTGTATGTCTTTTTAACTCTTAATAACTCCGCATAACTCTAGCCAATTTCCAACATGGAAAAAATTAACATGACCATGGTCGACATAATGTTCCTCCCCCAAATCCTAATTCTTCAAGTTCTTTTTCAAGTTACAATTTTCAGCAAATTAATGCACAAAACACTGTATTCATTGAATGATATCAAAGCAGCGTTACACCAACTGCAAATGACTCTCAAGAGACGATTTTTGACACAAATTAAAGCCATATCACAACCCCTAAAAAATTATTGAAGATAACACAGAACATATTGTACACGCAGTATATATGGCTTGTGTGTGTGTAATGTGTATTTATATAAATTAAACAAAAAGCCACCCTCAAAATAAATATAATCAGCAATCTTTTAGTTGTCTGTGCCATCCGTACCATTCCGTTCAACATCTAGGTTAAATGTTGGAGATGTAGGAAAAAAAAGGGCCATTCATCATCCGGCATGTACATATATTTGTGTGTATATATAATATATATATGCGCGCGCGCGCCCATTGTATTTAGAGGGTTGTGATCGACAAATGCCCGGTGTGTTTACAGAGGCGTGTGAAAGAAGTTATATATTTTTGTGTTGTTATTATGGGATTTAGGATCAATTTAATTATTCGGTTTTATGGGGTTTGTCATCATCATCATACAATCAAATCAGTGCATTTGTAGTTACCCGCTAGACACTAGTCCGCTAGGAGTTTGAGTTAGTATCAATTTGCATGTTGTTATTCCATCCCATATCATTCATAGAATAAATGTTTGTTAGGTCTTCCATGGAAAGTATGTCACGCTCTGATGTGGGGCTACTGGCCTAGAGAAACAGGGTCCACAAAATTTTTCACAGTTTTCTGAAAAACGCCGATTTTAACGTGACATAGTTTATTGTTGGCAAACAGAGTTTTTCCACAGCGAAATAAAAGACGTGACCGTCGTCACGAGTTCACGTCTTTTATTTCTCTGTGGAAAAACTCTGTTTTCCAACAGGTTATGGGCCCAGGAACACGAAAATAAAAGACCTGAACTCTTGACGACGGTCACAAAGAAGAAGGACGTTTATTGACAGATGTTCTTATCACTAAGTACAATGATCTGACTGGACCAACATGTCCGCATGAACAACATTGAAATATGAATTCTAACTTGGAAGCCATATCTGATTTTTGGTTTTTAGTTAAGTGGCCAACATTTCGCAAATGAACTTAAGCGATAAAGCGTATGACATACCCACCAATTCATACAAGAAATTTTTGCGTCACAATTATATGCTCTCCAGTTTATCAGAAAGACGATCGAATATCTTAATAAAAAAAAAACTTCCATTCGATATGCGGCAATGAAAAAAATACCACTCGTAACAAAAGCGAGGGTTGTCGCCCCATTACAGTGAACAATGCAAGGCTTGATGTTCAATTTTCGGTTACACAAATATCAGATTGCATTGTCTCATCATCATAAACACATTACAATGAGATATAAATACTAAAAATCATCTCATCCCCCGTTTCAAACTCCCATTCATCCACATGAACACAACGATGTGGTACCTTTCACCATAATATATAAAATACAAAACGCATGTTCGTACCAAACTATACGTTTTAGCAGTGCATCGTGTTTATGATAATCTGGTAAATATTTGAATGAAAATGAAATTAGATAGTCTCTTCCGAGTACATGAACAGAGACAATATTTGGACAGCTTTGTTGGATAATGAAATTTGTAATGTTATTAGCAGGATAAAGGTTTTATTCCCGAAAAAGTTTTTTCCCTTTGTGTCAATATTGTTTTATTTGATTATTGTTTAGTGACGGTTCGAGAATCGAAAAGCAAATTGATGTACAAAGGGAATTTGTGTTCGGGATTATGAAGGATTTAATCACACACAAAGATGAAACGATTACAATTTCAGATTTATATTGATCTTTTTGTGTTCCTTTTCGTTTGTATGCTCTTTAAATGGTTGTTAAAGGTTAAACTGAGAATATTGTGTTTTACAATCATATCCCTCACGCGATGACATGTCAGTGTAAAATCGTGCGATAAACCGAGTCTATTACTTCATTTAACGAGGGGCAAATATTCATAGAAAATTCTTCTAAATTTTACGAAATAAAATCCTCAAACTCATCGAAATTCCATAGAAAGTCCTCACATAAATCCACAAAATTGCAGAAAATCCATTAAAAGGCTAAAGAAAATCAAATAAAAAGAAGTAAATTAAAAAAAAAACTCCTTTGATTCATCCGGAATCAGTAAAAAATATTCAGAAAATGTTTGCACAACGAAAATTCTCAGAGGACTGAAAATCCTTTGTCAAAACAAAATATTTGCCCCTCGTTCATTTAATCTAAATATTCCAGAAACTATTTTTGTGAAACATTTTCCCAATTTTTTTCTAGAATTTTCCGATTTTTCCTACGTTTTGCAAATTTCAGGAAAATAGTGAAAAATTTAAGAAAATTAAGGAAAAAATGGGAAATACCATGCCACATACGAAAGTTGATTTCCGCATTAGAAAATGACATACAGACGCTTACACTAAAGGATGGTTCGGGAATGACCTCGGAGTGCTGATATACATACTCATTCAAATTTTCCTGCTTTGTCTATTCAGACTAGTCGAGGCATTTTTACATTAATTTTACATTAAAAAAAATCATTGAAAACTTCTAAGATCAACGACATTTTAAGATCGCTTCTTATTAGCGAATGAGTGGTACTCTAAATAGAGTACTGGAACTGGACAGTGCATCAAACAAATTTTGGCACTGTAAAAAAATTTGGAAACGTTTTTCATACAAAATAGTACTCTATTTGACAGCTGTCACTCAAAGCCTCTCTGCTTGAAGTGCATTGAATAGAGCGATGGAGACATGTTTAGTTACATAAGTTACTTCTATCAACAAATTTATCTACCAGATCTGTACGTCTAACATCTTTAGAATACCTTCAGCGCTCCAATCACCTCCCTTACAACAATCGAGTGGTTTCAATAACTATTTTTCTATCAGTTGATCTCGATCTGATAAATAAGCAACTTTCGGTCATTGCATCCGTTTATGTAATATGGGCACATTTTACTTGATTGTCCCTAAAGAGCGAGTTTGAAATGTTCATTGTATTATGACCCGACAGACCGATACTAATACTTCCGAAGATCAGATTTCAAAGTCTTATTCCGTTTCAACTTTCTTATCTTTCACTACGGATCTGAAAAAGAGAAACAGAAAAACTTAACGACTTTCTAATACCCATTCTTCAGTGGTGTGTATGCAGTCAGAGCTTATACAATGATAATTATTTGTAACAACTTTCCAATTCGATTCACAAACAAAATCACTGAAAAAAAGTAATATTTCAAGAGCTGGAGAGAAGAAAAAAAATTATTAAAGTTCAAGTGCCTATTATCCTCATAACCATTTTATCACACATTTATAGGCACATTGTTCCATCGTTTTTATTGTGTTGATCATGTATAGGATTTCCAGTGCTTCTCTACACTTCACCAACCCTAAGCTGTTGTACAGCAACACAATCCAAATAAAAGTATTCCGATTTACTTAATATGTGTAAATGCATTGAATGGTTTACCGCAAATAAAAAAAAAACTTAAATCCGAAAAATTGTTGTGATTTTATTATTTATGCGTGTATGGTCTACCCCGTAAAAATATTGTTTGTAATGTAGGGCTGATGTAGAGGTATATTCGGTCCAGACGCATTGTTGCAGTCTATTTTCGTACACTATAAAAATGGGAAAAAATACCTTGCTTCGAAGGAAAACTAACAAAAAGTCACAATGCCTAACATAACGTGTAGTTAAACATGCTTCACGTTCACGTTATTATATCTTTTTTATAAATATATTTCTGCAGTTTTTGTGTAAACGTTTATCATAAATAAACCAAACAATAGGCACTTTGATTCTACCAAAAGATAATAATTTGTTGAATTCATCAATAGTGGAATAGCCCTTGAAAATTGTCACAATGAAATGTGTGTGTAAAAGTTAAAATAAATAGCAGATTGAGTACACTTTATGTTATGCTACTTAAGGGATGAAGGAAAAAAATATTAATTTTCCGTAATAAAATGTTTTTGAAGTCATAAAAGTTTCACCAGCTGGATTACACTAATGAACGGAAAAAAAACTGGATGAATGAACCGATTGTTGCCATTCGGATTGAAATTTTTGTAGTAAATACCATGATTTTCTAACCTTCAGTCACTATCGACAACAAGAACAAACGATGAGCTCCGGCTAGTTTTCTGGTAAATAGAAAAATGCGTGTTACTTAAATGAAGTAAAAGATTTTTGATAAAACAATGAAATATCTTGGTCAAATGAATTAAAAGATTTAATATCAAATATCTAATCGAAGAAACAATCTCACTCGTACAGTTGATATCATTAGAGTGGCAATAACACTCAAACTTATGGAATTGTAACTTAAAAATATTAAGGAGTTACTACTGCCGAAGGAGTTTCAACTGCCGAAGGAGTTTCAACTGCCGAAGGAGTTTCAACTGCCGAAGGAGTTTCAACTGCCGAAGGAGTTTCAACTGCCGAAGGAGTTTCAACTGCCGAAGGAGTTTCAACTGCCGAAGGAGTTTCAACTGCCGAAGGAGTTTCAACTGCCGAAGGAGTTTCAACTGCCGAAGGAGTTTCAACTGCCGAAGGAGTTACAACTGCCGAAGGAGTTACAACTGCCGAAGGAGTTTCAACTGCCGAAGGAGTTACAACTCTCTAAGAATTAAAACTTAAGGATTAAACCCTTCGTGAATTGACTTACAACTTCAGAACGTGCAACTTCAGACCAAGCAACAACCAACTCTCAATAAAGTTGTTGTTGGGTTTCAGAGATTATCTACAAATTCAAATCATAAAAATATTGCGCTTAAACAATCCAGTCTAGATATTTCGTCAATCAATCACGCAAAAAATTGTACATTATTGTAACAAAAAGAGCATTACCTTTAATCCCTAAACAAAACGCATTCACAAATTCATTCAGGGGATGGCTAATCACTGTACTTATGTATTTTATAATTTATTTTCTATTTGGCGAAAAACGGTTATTCAAAGTGTCATAAATCAAATAATTTTTTATTTATATCATACACCGTCGTTCGTCCCTGCAAAGTATAAAGTATTAATGGGCTCATAATTGTATTACGATATTTAAATGATAAATTAATCATTTTTATTTGCATATCGTTGTTGTTGGATGGATAAGTTTGTATACACAGCCAAGTTGTTGTATAACAAAAAGGAATCGATTTGTATTATATGCGTTCGGGTAACACGAGTAAATAGCTTGTTAAAACATCAGATGATATATCAAGTGGCTGTCAGTTCGAGATTTACATAATGTTTATGCAAATTGTTATTGATGGCAATATGTGATGAATATTGATTGAATGTGAGTGACCCTTTTGAGAGGAGCAAGGGAATGAATGAAATGGGATTAGTGAGACTTCAAAGCAAACAAATATCTATAGTTTTTCCCCATTCAACAAGGGTCTACGATTTGTGTTATATTTACATTTGGATAACGAAAGGTAAATGAAAAGTCAAAATTTGTGGGATTTTTTTTAGAAGTTGTTTGATGTTGTTCGGTAAGTCCAATCTGTTTATTTAATTAAATAATACTAAGGGCGAGGGGTAATCACTGATTTACTAGCTCAGTAAATCACGGTAAATCACAGTAAATCACAGTAAATCAAGTAAATCAAAAATGAAGTTTCTACTAAATTTGAATCTATTTACTTCAATTTGTATTAGTTCATGAAATTTATCCTATATGTTTACGGCCACGATACTTCGAAATGTAATCCAGTGACAATTAAAAATTTTTCAAAAATTTTTCAAAATTTTTTGTGATTTACCGTGATTTACTTGATTTACTGATTTACTAGTGATTACCCCCTTGACTAAGGGTTTGACACACTTTTTACAGTCTGTCTATCTACAAAAAATTACTCGGCAAAAATTGGTGGAGCAACTTGTGTAAATAGTGCATATTAAGGGTTGAGTTGATTAAACCGACGATTTAACGCGTAGAAGAGAAGTACATTAACATTAACAGAAAGTAAATGAATGCCCACATTTCCCGCTTTTTCACATCTTACCACCAGACCCACAGAGGTCCTTTTCTATGCCTATTTAGAAATTACACTCAAAATTACGACTTTCAGAGCCAATCCCCTGCGGTGGATGGAAACCTTTCGAACTCGTGTTAGTTTGTAAAATTTCTGAATGACTTCTATTGTACCAAGGAGTCCTTGGTCCAAGGACCCATTTAAATGAGTGATATTTTGGTCGTGATATTCTTCAGATCTTTTTTTTACCAAGAAGCAAATGTGGTTCGCGTTGTGTTCTACATTTTTCGTACATTTGCTCAGAAATGAGCCATCATAGCCCGCACGAACTCGTATCTGATCCTAAATGCTCCCATGACTGTATAGTTTCTGACCCGCGAAATGTGAAATTCTTATGAAATGTGTACATCTCTAAGAAATTGCGTCGGATTACGAAAGCCCGTGCAAATTTTCAAACACTTACCTGCAAAAACACTTAATTCCTTTCCCTAGAGTAATAGTCACAGTCCAACAACAACGTAAATTAAAATTTTCTCACCAGCATTCAGCATATTCAAAATTTATTCAAAAACGTGAGGTAAGGTTAACTTTACTGCACGGATCCAAAACTTTACCTCAAGTTTTTGAATAAAATACCTTACTTGGCAATGGGGTAAATAATTGAAATGATACTTCTTGTGAGTTTACCGACCTCGTCTACGCCTCGATCGGCAAATTTCACACAAGAAGTACCATTTCCATCATTTACCCCATTGGTAGGTAATGTACTAATTCACTTGATTTATTTGCAGAAAACACTTAGAGCCTTTTACTTCTGAATTGGTGTCGTCAGTATCTATCACTTGCCGTTTACATTTATTCTGCCGTAGAAATAGTTATTTAAAGAAAAAAAAAATTAAAAAGCCCAGTTTTCGTGTGAAGTTTGTTGATCCGAGGGCGAAGCCAAGTCAAAAATCACACGAAATTGAGACTTTTTAACTTTTTATCCAAAGTTTTGTAATGACCTTTACATGATTTTGTTTCCCAGGGGTCGAAAGTGGCTTATTACACACCAACGGAAAACCAGAAAATTAGTTTAGGTTTCAAAAGCATGTGAGATCCATTACATAACTCGGAATAAATATGAAAGGTCTCGTTTTCGTGTGCTTATTGACCTCGGCTTCGACTCGAATCAACAAAATTCACTCGAAAACTGTACTTTTACATTTTATCAAATTTCTGTTGTGTAATAAGACATTTTCGATCCTTTAAAATTGTTTTACTGAAATCGGATTTGATCGGACTCAAGCTATTGACGTGACAGAAATACACATATTTTGCAGATTCGTCATCTGTAAGCTTAGGCAAACGCCTTCTGTTTAGAATTCCACATGACATGACACATAGGTTTGTTCCAAGTAACTGTAAACACGAACTTTGACAACCCAAAAAACGACAATTTCATCCACAGCGACGTCGCTTACGTGATATTTCATACAAATCGAGCAACGTCGCCTACGCGATTTATTGTCGTTTCGGACTAAAAAATTATTTACAGAATGTCTCGGCCAAAAATATGTCGATACAAGAGATAATCGATTTTCGCCATTGTCTAGGGAAATGAACCGTCAACTTCGATGAGACGTCACACCATTTGTCACGGAAATAATCAAACATTTGTTTTCGATTAATTAACCAGATTTTTCTTTAATGAATTTTTCACAACATTTCTTAGGACAAAATTAAAATTAAATTTTTTTTTGTTTAAAATTTACTTTTTGGCTCCCAGGATTCTAGAACCTCATACTATTTAACTATAATCGGCGAACGGTTCGAAAAACGAAACTCTAAATAGATTCGCAGAACCACCGTTCAGAGTGTTGAAACTGATCGAAAATGTGGATAAAATTCTTAAAAATTAATTTTCATTTCTTTTTCTCATCTACTAAAATGATTTCTTAAAACATAAAAAATGACTAGAAAATTCAACAACGCGTATATTTTGATCCTCGAGAACAGAAATAACTCCCTCCCCCTAATTAAGTGGTATTAAATGGTTTACATTATTATACAGTCTTGTTTAAGCAATTAAACTTGAAGATTTACTTTATAGATTAAAGCCTCGCACGCATCTCACTTCACAAATTTACAGCAGAAGAACCGAAGACGAAGAACGAAAACAATGAAAAACGAAAATATATTTCAATTAATCAGAGAATTAAGCCGAATAAACTAATTGCTGACCAGTGCTGTTGGTGTACGCTTGAAATTCATTTGATGCCACATGATACGTCTGATGCATATTATGCATGTCGTTGTTATGTTGTTGTTGCTGCTGCTGTGGGGCATTCCATATATCGTATCCATTCGACGTGCTGTTCAATTCATTCAAATTGTTTGTGGCCGGGTAATTATAGTCACCAGTTTTCTGATTTTCGTTGTAATAATATTGTTGCATGTGCGTACCGTTGGCCAAATTCTGATCACCGGCAATATTTTCACAATGATCGAAAAATTGATTCTGTTCGAATGCTACGGCACACTCCATTTTCGTCACATTCATATAGTCACCGTTACCATATTGATTGCTGTCCAAATAATTATTGTTGTTCGTCTGAAACGTATAGTATGCCTCATCGAATTGACTGGACGTGCTCGTCAAACTTGATGTGTCATCACAACTTTCATATTTCACGTCGTTTATCCATGCCTTGTTCATTAGATTCGAATTATTTTTCTGAATTGTGCCACTCTCCATATCCAACAGTGTTGATGTGGAGGGTGATCGACTGTTTGCTATTACCGTCGGCTCGTTGATCGCATGCGGTGAATACGAATTGTATGTGCTTCTGATTGGCTGGTCCAGCTGAAATATTTCTTCGGGATGGAAGTAATCGCCAGATGGTTGTAGATACGATGACGTTGAATAGCCGTCGAACGGTTGGTTCGGCATTGGCGTTGCATTGGGATAGGTAATTGAGTAGGAAAATTCATCGTCCATTGCGTGCTGGAATGTGTTCCGTTCAATTGCTTTATTGTCGTGTTCGTAATGATCACTTAAGTTATCTTTGTATGTGCCGTAAGAAGTCGGGTAAGTACTCAGCAAGCAGTTGCAGTTTAGCGACGAACAATTGCATTTGGTTTTCAAATTAAACTGAGGGCTGGTAACCTTCAACGTTGACTTCTTCATTGGAGTTTTAAGCGTACGAAGCTGTGAATCGAAATAGGAAACAGACGTTAGCCTCTCAAACACTTCACTTTCAGTTTCACTTTCATTACCTTCGTATTTAATGCAGCATCTCTAGCCAGAAGAACGGCCAACCCACGAATACGTCTGCTGCTACCAAGAGCCCGTCGTGATTCGCTCGAACCTTTAGCTTCTGGTCTAGGATGGTCGTGGACACCTTTGGCTTGAAAATAAATGGCATTTTCGGTGTGTCGCCAGAAGTGAGTAACGGGATAGCCACAATGTCCCCTGCATGGTTGAATTTCCAAACGTCCGGTACAATTTCTATTCAGAGATTGGAAATTAGGGTCGACGAACCAAAGTCAAAACTTTTCTGAAAATTTACCGATTCGGGCATTGCTTTCCCTGTTGCTTCTTACGTGCCTTATCGCATATTGCCGGTCTCAGATGGATGCGATCGCCATTGGGCAGTCGACAGCGCACCGAACATAGCAGCACTCCCAAGCAGCTTTTCTTTAAAATATTTACATTGTGATTGTTGGTGTTACGCATCGCCCAACCGGACGAATGGCGTTTCGCTTCTTCACTATTTACGGAATACACGAAGCGACAATGGCCGTCCGCCCATTCGAAGTAATTGTTTAAATCACAATCTTCGATTTTCGGTACCACCGAATCGTTTATGTCCCAATCGATTGTCATCTTTGTCCGTTGCGATTGTGTGGAATGATGTCTGTAGGTCAAAATTTATGAAAAAACGAAATTAGTTCAGAAATTCTTTTTAATCCGAAATTTTGAGGGAGTTAGAATACAACTAGGGGAGACACTTGGAATTGATTTTTTTTTTGCCTCTTCGGCATCATGTACAAACTATATACTTGTTTACAGTACCGGACTGGCCCTATGGGCGTTCGGGCGATTCCAGAAGGGATTTTTGATTTTTGTATAGATAAAGAGGAACGAAAGGACTTTTGAAAAATCTCTTCATACAATACCCGATAAGGGCTTATTTGAGCCAGTCCGGCACTACTTGTTAACAGAGTCTGTAATCGTGAAAACATTTTCGTAAATTTTTATGAATTTTCACAAATTTTTGTGAATCTTAAAAATCACGAAAATTCATGAAAATTCGCGAAAATGTTTAAACGGATACAGGTTCTGCTTGTTATACAATTGCCAGCCTCTAACCACTGATTGCACAAACTACAATTTCACCATCTACTCTAAGTTAGTCTCAGCAATTTTTGAAAATATCAACTCAAACACGGAATAGCTTTCAGGAGATAAAAATTGTCAGAAATCAGAAAGATGAACTTTCATTCCACTTCACTCTTTCAATTTTATATACATGGGCATTAACTGCAGACCGATCTGTTCGGTAATAAAAACTCAAATTTGAAAAGTTTTAGCTTTTTTAATATGGCAAAAATATTTAAACTTTCACAGAAGACAGGCATATAATCATCAATTACCAATCATACATTCTCTGTTAATTCATTTGATCTAAATTTGTTATTTTGTTATATTAATCAGCATTAACTATGGCAAATTAAACATCTTCCGTTAACTGATGAAAATGCCACTTGGAAAACGTTAATTACAACAACACCATAGTGATGAATAAATCGTTAACAATTTTCTCAATTATGTTCAACTAACATCTGAATCGGCTTTTTCCTTATTGGTCAAGGTTCGCTATGTTCCCTGTTTTTCCCTAAAGTGATTAACCTGTTACGGCTGTCATCTGTTATCGACTATGACAGCAATAATAAACGACAAGCTTTCACAATGAGGTTTTATATAGCAAAAAGCATATTCAAAACAATGAAGTAAAAGATTTCTGAAATCAATCTCTGAAAATCTTCGATCAAATGAAGTACTAGATCAGATAGAAAACTGTTACTATGCTTGCCGTCTGTGGCAGGTTAATCTCTCAGAATTCAATATTATCTGTCTTGGTCGGAATAACGCTGCAACTAGTTCCGTAAAGTTAGTGAAATTAAATGTTAACTAAAGTCAAAAAAAAAAATTGTGTTTTTTAGTAACTGGAAACTATTAATTGAATTTACATCAGATTTCGCCTATGGCAAGCGCACATTACCCAAATTGATTAGTTAGTAAGGCGTATGCTTGCAGCAAGCATTGCTTGCTATATAAGTGCAAAAAATGTCTGAGCCTCTGAGCTCGTCGCTTATTTTCGTCGTCCACGAGAGAAAGCCGTCCGTAAAAGCTTAATCAATTTTCAAATAGTAAATTTCTGAAAACTATTTTCCGGTCTCGATAGACTTGTAAAAAAAATTCTAAAATTCATCCCTCCATCAAATTATCCCGTTTTACTAAGTAAAACACAGCTACTTAGAATTGTTTACATACTGGAGCTACGCGGATCATTTGTATTCGATATATTTTTACGGAAAATAAATGAAATAAAATGAACTAATTGGGAAATTACAAAATCAGAATGTAGACCTGTTAACGAGAGCAACGACTACAATAAGTGTAATAAATTCTGGATAGTGTTGCCTTATATGTATAGCAAATGATGTCAAAACTAATTAATTAAAAAAATTCTGAAGAACCATGTAGTACGCGCGCCATATCGTCTGTTACAGAATTAAATGCTTCGATTGTTTTATTTAGAGTTCTCGGTTCTTTAAAAAATATTTCCGAAATTGATTCCTTACTCTAGCTACACAAAGCAACGTGAAGGAAACCTAATTCAAAATTTTCTATTGTGTTCCTGTTAAGTTTGACAGTAAACTAGACTTGTTCAACAGATTTTCTAATTGCCTCAAGTTTTGTGAAATTCTAATTGGCAATTTTATACCGAAGTCTAAAATTTAGAATCTGACTCGAATCAAATTTTGACCTAGTGAACCTTTGATAATTGAAGAACTTCACCAAAAGTTCTCATTTTTATTTTCCGATAAAATCATATTTTTAGTACGACATCGAAATAGGCCTAACGTTTAGTACCACGGCGGTAATAGAAAGTTAAATTATTTATTTTTTTAAATCGCTAAAGGAAGTGTGGGACAGCTGGCATAATTGCAGTCGGTAACAACTAACTGCTTACTCTCGCAAAGTTGTGTAAATTTGACGAAAAAAAATTCTACAAATTTTCACTTGACTACTGTAAAGTCACTCTTAGCAGAAAAAAAAGTCAAAACAAAGTAACTGAAACCTGAAATTAATACGTAAAGGAAGAGACTTACATCACAACCATTTAATAAATGTAATCCAAAATGTTGTCCAAAAGAAAAAGTTCACAAAAAACACCAACTACTTAAAAAAAAAGTTCAATTTCCCAATTCAATTTATTTAACGTTCATTAACTTAGCGTATTTCTATACGAAAATCATGTCTCATTTAAATTGAAATAAATGTTCTTGTTTAACGATTCACATCACACACACAAAATCTTTATTTCAAGGGCCTTCTTTACACAGCACTCATCACATAACATTCGCCGCTGTTTATAACCACTCAACTCAACTCAATATTAACACACGACTGATCGAAACGACAGCACAGAGTCAACTAAACACATTCTTTTACAAACGCAACAATACAACACAACAAAGGTAGAAAATTGTTGGTGTTTTGTGGTTCCCTCATGAGTATATAGAAACCCATTCTTGGATTTATTGAAAGCATTCAACAATGAATTAACTCCGCCCTATGAACGATTGTACTATTCATGAAATAGAGAATATTATCCACGACTTTCGTTTCGTTTTTGATTGGATGGATAAAATCGCATTGTGTGTTAGTGTTTGTTTAAGAGTTGCACTGAAAATTCATTTGAGTGCTGTGCAATAAAAATCGCGATCCAGTTAAGTACACCGTCAAATATTATGCGATATTCATTCAAAAGAATAGAAGAAATTAACACTTTCTGGCTAATCATTACTCCTAGGATGAGCGAAAGCCATTATTCCTCACTGCACCTATAACGATAGACGATTCTAAACTTAATGAAATCACTTAAAAGCGCATTCCGCATAGCACAACTTCACAGTTTCATGTCAAAATTTGTTAAGTATTTTTCATTCTATCGAGAAATCGTCAGATGGAGAATTCTGAACACATTATAACACTACAACCGTTTACAGAGTTTACTCAAAGCCTTTTGTCGTACAATTTCGGTTCGTCTCGAATGCACTTCATAATTTGATCGAATCCGATCCGTTTAATGAAAAAACTGTCACGAAATAATTAGAAAATTGTTTTTCTCCAATCATCTCCTCATTCTGCAGCCTCAATCAGCAAACACTTTTAATTGTTCGTAAAATATTTTCCGAACATTTTGCTAGATTAAATCAAAAGTTTTAATATCCCGCCGGGTCAGACACTGGCATATTGATAACTATCTCTGCATTATACCATACATCACAAGAACGAAACATTTTTCAATCTATTCAAGGACCCGAAAACCGTTAATTTAATTGGGTAAATTGGCTACTATTATTTTCAATTGAGTAAAAGGGGTCTTCGTTTCAATTTCTTCTTTCGATTTTTCGGGTGTGATTTTTTCCGAAATTCTGTCGCGCAGTAGTGAAACCATTCGACGGTCTATCGAATTTTTGAGACTTTCTTTAGAGTGAAAATTGACAAAGAAATTCGAAAGGAATCGGGTTCTGAACCGGTGAAAATATAGTTCGTCGTTGTTTGTTTGCCGGATGCTTAAACAGGAAAGCAACTGAAATATCCATTTTCATAAAATATGGGAATTTTGCGAGAATTATGTGAGATAAATGTCAACCCGAGGTGAAATCGAGTTTGAGCGCAAAATTCTGGTTTACACAAAATTTCATGTACTGCACGGCAGAGTAAAATAAACCAGGGAGAATCGGCTCATTTTCGAAAAGTCAAAGAAGGGACCTCATAGACTGTATGAAAAGGAACACTAATTTAAATTGAATTAATTTTATTCGCAAAATATAAGTCTTCTGGATAATTCACGTCACTAGTGAAAATAAAGCGCACCTGCCTGGTCCATTTTACGTAAAGAGTGACTATTTTGAAAACATAGCTAACGCCGACCCGTACGAAACACCTATTCGTGTCAAAAGCCTTTAAAATCACTTACATTATCCACTCTTTGCCTTGTTATCATATACAACTAAATTGCCGGAGGCAATATAGACAGCCCCGTACGAAGACAAATTTCATAAATTCCTATTTAAACAGCTATATACCGCTATATTTACCTATATTTCACTATAAATAAACATTTCACAGATAAATATATGCTATTATATAGCTCTATATGCCTGTATATAGCTCAATATAGGTGAATATAGGTATATATAGATGTCCATATATGGAATCCCTGAAACCCCTCACACTTAACACATTATTTCCATGTTAACAGAAACTCTCTAAGTACCATTTTTCCCAAGATATTTCTATTTTACTAAAATCCAATATGGCCGCCGGCAGCCATTTTGTTAGGAGACCGGAAATAGTACCGACGCTTTACATTCGTTAATACCTTTCAAACAAAAAAAAATTCATGAAATTCGGTCAAAATTTACTCGAGATATTGTCAAAATACACCACGTTCACTGTACTTCCGAGTAGCCAGATAAGAGCTCACTCCAAGAGACCTAGCTCACGCTCCGGAGAACATAATTTCAAAAACTCTTTTTTTCCTGATTGGTACGGTCAATACCTATCTAATAAAGCTAAAACAGACGAAATATGTTCAAATGTGGCCGACCTACAAGAAAAAACTGCTTGCCGCCCTGTGCCTGTTCCACACCAAGGGGTCTAACTCACGAGTCGGTCATCCGATTTCAATAAACTTTTTCTTTGTCGATCGGTATTGTAAATACCTTTTATTTGCCGTATCACTTACAAGTTTAATGTTTAAATGTCCGGAGATATCTTCGAAAAACCGTAAAGCACTTATTGGGCCACAGCTCGGGAGGGGTCGATCCAAAATCACTCATCTTCGAACTTAGCCTGTTTTTTGACATTACCAAACGGGAAAAAAAAGAATTTTCAAAATCGGATGCGTTTTACTCAAGTTATCGTGCAGACAGACAGACGGACAGACAGACGGACATTTTTTTTTTCTCGCGGATTTGGCATCTCTAGACAACCACAATAGGTTTCCCCTTACTCAGGGAGTCCAATTCGACGTGTTACAAACGTATGCGTAAACCTATAAGACCCCAGTACTTCGTACGGGTCTAATTAACGCATTCGAACGCAGGCAAAATGAACAGCACAAAAATATAAATTAAACAACAAGACTTTAAACATTTTAAAATGCCAAAACCTAGGCAGATCTTAACGTTTTAGATTCAACCAACCATCTGCTGGTCCAGAAGAGAATTCTGCAATGGATGAAATCAAACTGTAAGAAATCGACTCTTAAATAAGCTGAATGAAAATCTTTTTTGTCTCAAAGTCTGGTATGTTACTGACCTTGACCCTTTTTCTCATTCCCCACTCTACGGTATCCACTCATTCATGCTAATCTTTTACGAAGCATCTTTAATGTAGCAGAGAATTTTTTTTCTTTTTGTAATTAAGGTTTCGTCATCGTACAATAAAAATTAAAGAATCATAAACTCCAAATAAAAATGCATAGAAAAACTACCAGTACCAGTATGACGAGCTTAACTTCAATCAGAATTTTCGCCGGCACAATGCTTACCACTGAATATGAGTATTTCTCACGTAATATCCCATAATGACGACATTCTCTGCCAACCTACACAATAAACTAAATATTTAGAGAACTCTGATTCAGTCATTACAATATTTAAAAATTCAATTGATTGGATAGGGCTATTGATTGAGAAAAAAAAAATTATTTTCTCTCCGACCAATTTTCCCAAGCACATAACTTTTGCTGTAATTTCACTCAACTTGTCTTACCCGCATTTAATAGGACAGAACTAATAATTCTGAATTCATTTCAGATTTACTGTATTAGCATTACTTTAATAAAAATGATTTTTTTTTTTTTCATCGTGGGGTTCGTGGTAGGGTGTGCTTTTCATAAATAAATAATTTTGTTTCGAATGAATATCTGATTTCCGAAAGTATTTTAAGTGAGATAGAAAAAAAAATGTCTTAGTTAAACCCAACCAACTGGACCGCTTAGATGTCATATACTCCAACAATATTCACATTTCATAAAACGTTTCTTCAACCTTTTTTTTTCGTCTCAAATCCAATTAAATATTTCATAAAAATATCGGTTTTGTTTGATTGAGTAATATATTGACGAGCAGACCTCCTCTGTCAGTGGGTCAAAGAAAGGTTAAACAAACTACATTACCGAGAAGATCTCCGTACTGATTTGATTGATTTTTATAGGTTTTTTTTAACAATTCAAAAATTGAATATTTCTATTAGCTATTCAGGTTGTTTGCTGTGTCTCTTGTGGTGTCGTAGTAATATCTAGTCTCTAAATTCAATTTCTTAAAAATGTTTTTGAACAAAGACAATTTCGAGAAGAAAAACCAAACGTTAAAATGGAAAACACTATCAGCTCTTTTTACATCCTCTCTCACTTATGCTATATCAAGTCCAGGTAGTTCAATCGGTACAGCGATGCACTCACGTCCTATATGTCACGGGTTCGATTCCCGTGTCAGTCCCGTGGTTTTTCTTATCGTATATGAGTAGTCTCTGCTGTTAGTTAACGCTAGTCAACTCTATCGACCTTAATGAGAAAGACCAAGATTTTGAACACAGTTCTCATACGTCACGATCACAGTCGTGATTCTCAAATACCAACTACTAGCGACACCCTCAAACATGGGTATACTCAAAAAACCCATTTGCGGCTTAGGTGCTTGGAAAGTATCAGCTGTTCCACACATCTTATCCTATCCTAATCCTTCTGGTTCCCAAATTATACCAAGCTCGCTACAAAAACATGATCTCTAACATATCCTTTTTACAATGGATCGCTGCAACAAAACCCTGTCAGTGTGAATAAATACAAAGTTATAATGGAATGGTCAATTATTACAGGTTTCGTTTCAATAACACAATAACAATATTTCTATTACCTTTCGTAACGTTTTTGTGGTTCCATTTTGTTGGCTACTTGCTAATGATAAAGGTGAGATGTCATCTTAATTCAATAAATTTTCGTCTATTCGATTGATTCAAGACATGGTATAGTCGAAACGAATGCACGAACATGTCAATAAACCATTAATCATCGATAATTATGTTGGAAACAAAAATTGGTTGGTTGGTTCGAACGGATCGACGAGATGGAATTGATTCATGCATTTTGTTATGAACACAAATTGAAAATAAATGTTTCGGTGTTTCTAAGAAGCGTTCGTTTGAACTTTGATTAAAGGCCAGCAGGTCATACAGTGTTTCTGAAAGCTAGCCGCATTTAATCCAATACAAAAATGTTATCGAAAGTAATCATCGTCAAGATCAACCAATTATACTTCAAGCAATTATGTCGTTAATCTGTTACAGACGGCTGTCATCTGTTATCGACAACGACAGTAATAATAAACGAAAAGCTCTGACTAAAGAGGTCTTATATAGCAAAAATCATGTTCAAAACAAATGAAGTAAAAGATTTCTGAAATCAATCTATGAAAATCTTCGATCAAATGAAGTAATAGATCAGATAGTAAAACTGTTAATATGCTTGCTGCATGTGACAGGTTAATATGTTACGGACGGCTATCATCTGTTACTGATACCGACGTCAGAACTTAATGACAAGTTCTGACTTATGCGGTCTTATTTAGAAAAGGGGTTGTCAAAAACGAAGTAAAACACATGAAATCAATATTTTGCAAATTGTTAGAGCAAGTGAAGTAATTGATCCGATCCGATAAAAATCTCGAATTAAAATTTAATCCCAAGAGAGATTAGGTCCAGTAAGTAGCTTTTCTAAGATTAGATTGTAATTCCCTCTAAAAATTAAGGAAATTAAAATTTTCTGTGGATCAAAATGATAATTGTGACAGACGACTTCACGTTTTTTTTCGTCACTGGTTCCACTTTTTGAATCATTTTTCAAAATAAAAAAGTTTTGCGGAAAAATGTCAACAAAAAATTGTAAACATTGCCAAGATTTCGAACCTTGGGACGCGATTTTCGTATAAAATTTTCAAAAAGAAGTCAAATTTTATACCTCGAGTTATTTTTCTCCGTAACAGAAATAACTTAATGTAAAAGATTGACTGGTGTGCGGAAGGTCATTTTTCATTTCTGATTAAAATACACGTTTCCATTTAACATATTAATTTGACCACATCTTAAAATTGTTTGGATTTTGAACTAAGAGCTCGAAAGATTACAACGTAATTCCTCTAAGACCTAATGATTTGGGTTAAATGAAAGCAATGCCAGATGGAATTAAATTTTAATTCCAAAAAGGATTCGGCCGCGTACTATTAATCCTTAAGAAATTGATATGATCTAAGTCCATATTTCTATCTGTGTAGGCAAACTGCTGCCTTTGAAAGAGCTATCATTTTAAATTGCTACCAATCAGGACCTGCTAATTAACTTGCAGCGTAAATACTTGCTTCATGTCACTACATTTTCCACTCAACATAAATGTTTATTTTAAAGACAATGTTACAAGACCAAAGATCCATAAAAAATTTCCATTTCAGTACGAGAAGCAAAAACTATCGAGAACAAGGGACAAAACGTACAAGACGAAAAAAAACCCGCCATAAAAATCATTATTGAATCAATTAAACATGATTTATTATCATTTATCTCTATTTATTAATCTGCGACGAAAAACAGCAAGGAAGCAAGTCTGTCTTACAGACAGATGTGTAAGATTTCATGTGGTTTTCGTTTTTCTTTATTTTTATATTATTAACATATACCGGGTAGTACTGTACAGTACACAGCATTCGTATAATAAAATAATGATGATGCGATGTGCATCTTCTTCTCCTTCGTGCTTATTTCACTTTTTTCATCATATGCAGGTATAAAAGGTGGTATGCAGCATTTAGATAAAAAGTAATGTCTGGCACGCTTTTACATTATTTGAAATTCGATATGATTGTTTCGTTGGTGATGTATAGAAAATTGTAAAATAAACGAGAAATAAACTTCCTAAAATATGATTGCGGTCAGTCCAGGGGAAACTGGAAAAAAAAGGCGTGCTAGTGATCACATTTACCGTTTCTTTCCCACGCACAGAATGCTTTCAATCGGCTAATGAACCAAAATAAACGACGTTTACTACCAGAGAGAGCAATATTTCATCATTTAAAACAAACGTTAATTTTATAACGTTGTTCGTCCTATATATCCCACTGTTACCGCAACGTTCGAGTTGCACTAATGTTTAACCCCGAAACAAATAAATTGCCGTCGACTTTTTTAGATTCACCGTACGATAATCGAATACATAACAAAACCGAAATCGTTAAATGAAATCTTCATCTTTCTTTTCGGATCAATTATGTTCAATCACGCAATCTAAATGATATGAGAATATTCGGATGATTTTTGTTTTTCGACTTTTGATGGGAATTTTTTTCGGCTTTTTTGCGACCCTTCTATTTTTGGGTGAGAATTTGGCTCATTTTGGGATAGGAAGAATATTTATTGGTGTCAAGAAGACGATTGACTAAATGAACATCTGCATTATAATGCTGTCATGAGACTAGGAATTTTTTACTAGCGGAGGCATCGTATCTGACACAAAGGATTGATTGACGTTACCCCTTACTAGTTTCAGTATTCATTTCACTTTATAAGGTCAATAGCTGTCGGTCGAAAATTTTATAGTCCTCCTCGCCTGCGACTCATATGCTGATTTAAAATTATAGATTCAAGGCTGCTGCTATAAAGTGTCCCTAGACAAGTTTTGCGGAAATGATTAATCCAGAACCTTCTGGGTCCTTAACTTTCATTATTTAAGAACAAAATGTTGTTTAAACCTTTTCACGCTATTCAATCGAAGGGTGGCGGGACATTTCCACACCGTCAATATCGTCAGGAACGATATTATCGTTTTTTTTGGATGATACTATCGTCTAAAAAACGATACTATCGTCTAAAAAACGATACTATCGTCTAAAAAACGATACTATCGTCTAAAAAACGATACTATCGTCTAAAAAACGATACTATCGTCTAAAAAACGATAATATCGTTTTTAGACGATAGTATCTTCCAAAAAAACGATAATATCGTTTTTTGGACGATAGTATCGTCTCAAAATCGATATTATCGTTTTTTAACGATACTATCGTCCAAAAAACGATATTATCGCCCAAAAAATTTTCATCCAGGACGATAATATCGTCTAAATTGAAAAATTCTAAAATATTGTCTGGACGATAGTATCGTTTTCTTGTCGATATTATCGTTCAAAAAACGATATTATCGTTATCTGGACGATATTACCGTTCTAGAAAATCTAATGGATATTTTCGTTTTCTGTGCGATATTATTGTTTTTTTAAACGATAATATCGTCCTGGGCGATATTATCGTTTTCTTAAACGATAATATCGTCCAGGACGATACTATCGTTTAAAAAAACAATAATATCGCACAGGACGATATTATCGTTTAGTTTTGGGTGGTAATATTGTCCAGGACTCAATTTTACTCAGAAGTGCAGCAAGAACCGAATTCTCTTCCAAAATATCGAAAAACAATTGTCAGAGGAAATCACCTACACATCAGTGTTTAAAAAAGGCGTTTAGTTCGTCCCTAAATAATTCATCTTTTTACGAAATGAATACCAACTTTGATTGTACATAAAAGGTGTTTTAACAAGCGATCCAGCCCATTGCCCCGGAGCGAAGCGGAGGGCCGCAATGCGAGCCGGGCGCCGGAACTGTGTCGGTTTTTTTTCTCGCATCGTCTCATAATTAGTCTGTGTAATTTTTCTATATAAAATTTAAATTTACGGAACCAAATGAACCAATTTTTAATATATATTTGCCGTCTATAAAAAGGTGTTTATCTACAAGATTTTGTGTTTCGTCTTCAACAACCATCCAGAACGCCCAGGACGATATTATCGTCTAGAATTTTTATTTTAAATAAATTAAAAACGATATTATCGTCCTGGACGATATTATCATCTCAAATTTAAAAAAAGAAATGAATTAAAAACGATATTATCGTCCCAAAAATTATCGCCCAGGACGATAATATCGTCCAAAATAACGATAAATTTGTTCAGAAAAAGAAAATAACGATAATATCGTCCAGCGGATATTTTCATCCAGGACGATATTATCGTCAAAAAAACTATATTATCGTTTTTTGAACGATAATATCGTTTTTTAGACGATAGTATCATCAAAAAAACGATAGTATCGTCCAAAAAAACGATATTATCGTTTAAAAACGATATTATCGTTTAAAAACGATATTATCGTTTAAAAACGATATTATCGTTTAAAAACGATATTATCGTTTAAAAACGATATTATCGTTTTTTTTAAAATATGAAAATATTTTAAAATTTATAATTTTAGACGATATTATCGTCCTGGATGAAATTTTTTTGGACGATAATATCGTTCCTGACGATATTGACCGTGTAGTTATGTCGCCTCATCTCAATCGAAGTGGACAAATATTCCGCTGGCCACCATAATTCACGAGCTACGAGTACACATAAATCATCATAATACCTCTTTGGTGGTCGTTTGCTTCGCACTAACATCGAGTCCTTATTTTACGCAATATCATCATCGTCATCACAACATTGTTAATCAGTCTGCATGATCAACGGAGTTGTCACTTTTTTTTTCGAAAATAAAATAAGAAAAATCTAATGTGAAAAAATGAATTGTTTGATTATTATAGACAAAGGATTGCACATTTTTCCAGAAATAAAAAATAATTTTTATTTTATTTTCTCGTTCCATCGTTCGAAAACATTTGTTCGAATTATGGTTATAAAACCTCATAAGAGACCCTATTATTCTAAATGACAGCGAAAAGACATAAATATTTGATCCTATTATCATGGAGGTCCAACAATTTGATCGAAGAATGACGCGAAAAAATAATAAAAAAGGACAAAAGGATGGTAGGATCAACAACACAAAATTTCTTTCTTCGTACGTACAATAAATAATGTTAAACAATGCAAAGGATTGAATAACAAAAACAAATGGAGAAGAAGAAAAATTTATGATTTGTTTTTGTTGTCGTTATCTGTTCCCGGGATTGATTTTAATATCTGTCTCACATCGTGCCTTATTAATGCTTTCAGGATAGTTTATTCGTTCTTTTCTGTCTGTGGAAAATAGTTTAACTTGTTGACTATCTGATCTACTACTTCATTTGATCGAAGATTGATTTCAGAAATCTTTTACTTCATTTGTTTTGAACATGCTTTTTGCTATATAAGACCTCATTAGTCAGACCTTGTCGTTTATTATTGCTGTCGTTGTCCATTACAGATGACAAAACTGTCTGTGGAAGGTAATTTTCACTAAGGAAAGTAAAGCGGCAAGAAGCCAACAACGAAGGATTCCAGATCCAATCCATATATAACAGCTGTTATCTTCGTAATTTTTCCAAAAAATATTTTTGTGAAAAACTTTACTCAATCAAATTAAGATTGAGACAATTCTTTCACAAGCGTTCGTTCTTTCGCGGAGACGACTTTTATTCAAAGCAACTCAGAGATCCCTCTCACAGCTGTTGTACTGCATCCACTGCATCGACGTATATAATGATGACATCAGTTGTTAAAAAATGTTTTATTTCTATCCATCACTTTCCGCACGCGCATCATTCTCCTACAACACGTATTTATATATTAACTGCAGATTCCGTAATATTGCATGTCATCCTTTTTACAATAAAAATTCCCATATACCACTGCATCGACAATATCAAGCCAGACAGACAGATAAAATGCAGATTTCTGTTCATTTTAAATGTTATTTGAAGCCCCCTTTTTCAAACATTGGAAACAATAATAAAAAAGGAACGCAATAAAACTGTATACACACTGAACGAACATAGAACAATGTCAATAAAAAAATAATAATTTATTCATTAAATGGAAATTAATGAATATTGTTATATTTTGAAAAGAATTATTTAGATGCTAATCTGTCTAAATGGACTTGCCACTCTTTTACAACAATAAAATAATTTTTTGTGAGTAATGAGTGTATGGTTATGACCGTCGGTTAATAAGCATTAATTTTACGAACGCTTACAGCATATAACACGAAGAACAATTTAATTGAATGAGTGTAATTAAGTAGTCACAGTTTTATAACATTTGTTTAGTAGTTTCGTCATAAAAAAGAGATGAAAGTTTATTATCGAGAAATATGAAAGCGACAATTTTCCAAGACTACACATATAGAAACTATATCTTAATCTTTTAACAGTACGAGATCGAATCTTTATTGGAATTAAAATTTAATTCCCCGGAGGTTACTTTTTCGTTTAATCCCAAATCAATAGGTCGTAGAAGAATTGTAGTGACATCTGTTAGGTATTATTAGTATGGAAGGTTGTTTTATATCAGAAATGAGAAATATTTTTTTTAAATTTATCCAACGAGTTTTGGACCCTGGAACCTCCGGCAAACCAGCCGGCGATGAACTCCAGTCACTTTGTGACTCAATTGTTTTCGCTAAAAATTTGTTTATAAAATGTTTTCCTGATAAAATGATGGCGTTCAGGCGCAGAATGCGTTACCTAAAATGATATCAGTTATTTTGGAAGTACAGAACTGGCGTCATATTTCACTTTTTTAAAGGTTATGACTGATTTGAATGATCTACTAATCTCAATCTCTCACTTTTACTTATTATTTTTCTTGAAGAATTCAAGACGCAAAAAGAAATGCGTCACAAATGGCAGATTTATGGTGTAGTGTAAACAACTGATTCAGAAAATTAGTTTTTAAAAATAACTAACTATTTCATTATAAGGACGATACGTCACAAGAAAAGCGCCATCTTGCGCCGATATCAATTCTTTTGTAAGTGGATAAAGGAACTTGCGTCACACTTAAAATGTAAATGGTCTCTGGGCGATATCAGTTCTTTTGTAAGAGTTCGATCATCGTCATCTTTTCGATCGGATCTTCATTAAAACGTATGACTTTGTAGACCAGTTAGTCCTAAACTCAGCTGAAAGACATTTGAAGACTAGCTCCCAATTGGGCGATTTTTGGTAAAAAGCAGGGCCTATTTTTGGAAATTTTGTCCAAAATTTCCAAAAAATTGCCAAAAACTGCGAACGTCCAAAAACCAAATTTTCGAACGATTTTGGCAACTGCTGAATCAGCCTTGCGTTTTAACTGACTCTCGATTATTTCTTGACACTATCAGGTTTCAAATGAAGACGAGTAAGATTAATTTGAAAGATGAGAGCGTCAACAATCAAACATAAATCATTGAGAGCCGGCTAAAACATAAGACTGAGCTCCGGAGTTGCCAAAACAGTTCGAAATTATGGAAAAATTCGGTTTTTGGATGTTCGCAGTTTTTGGAAATTTTTGGCAATTTTTTGGAAATTTTTGGCAATTTTTTGGAAATTTTCGAATATACTTTGGGAGTAGTTGTAGTATGAACGAAGGCGGAAAAATCAAAAAAGTTGTACGATTTTTTTTAGTGGGTTTTAGTGCGTCTCGGCCCTTCACTAACGTAGCGCCATGATTTTAATATTCCCCTCCGCAAGCGCTTATTACAATTAAATCAAAGATTCTCAGAGAGCTGCCTTGGTTTTTGTTTTCAGTAGCGCACCTTTTGAGAAATATTTCACTAAATTTAACTGGAAAACTCACTAAATTTGTTGAATTTTTTTTTTTGTGAAATTTGGTGAAATTTAGTAAAATATTTCAAAATATTCGGCTCTAATAGCTCGAAAGCTTGATATTTTCATGCTCGGATTGCATCATTGTTGTGGGGGTAGATATCATGCTTTATTAAAGCCACTGTTCAAGTCATGATCAATAGAGCGTAACTATAACCATCCCAACAATTGTCATTCTAATTAGATTTTGCCTAAAGCGATTCCACTTCGAATTCTATTTAAAAATAAAATTTAAATTGGAGAACCATATGCTTTCCAAAAATAGTATGCCACTTACCATTCTTATTTGATTATGCACCCTCTGCGCACCGTCCACCCTCTTGCAGCAATTAGATGTGTTACGCTATGCATACTTTCATATCTATATATGACAATTGATCGCGAATGCATCGTGTGCACATCTCTCTACCAGTTCCTTGTTTTACCAGAACATTTGTATCGATCAAAAATGCTAATTTCCAGCAATAATAATACGCATCTGGCGTATTAATTAAACTTTTTATATTTTTCTATAGAATGCCTCTTCGTACACTTCCTCCTCTACAACTGCATTTTATTGTACGACTAGATCTATTTTCAATAAATCGACAGAATATCTCGACGAGGAAAATGGTATATTCACGACAAATATGTGGTGCACTCAATGTATATAATATTGATGATGGTGAAGGTCCGAAGCACGCGACTAAAATGAAACTAGTTTTTTCTGTGTCACAATGGTCACTTGATATTATAATGCATAAAAATCGCGCACCAGTTTACCATATACAATGTAATATATATATAGACACCACGTCCATTTCATTTCTGGTTGTTGCTATTCAAATCTTTCATCTTTTCTGAATTCATCGTCTTTTAATCTTGAAATTAATTGAAAAATATCCGAAATATTTGATTTAAAACCAGCTTAATTAATGAATCCAATGGGGAGCCATTGACTGAATTATTTATGAGTCTTCGGCTGAAATGAATTATTCGGTCATCTGGAAGTATAATTATGCGGTCGTCGATACGTGCTAGAATTATTAATCGATATCGATTTTTGCAGCAAAAAAAGTGTAAAATATAATGAATGGCTTATCAATCCATCAAGACAAGAGAGCGAAAAAAAAAACCCGAAGGTAAATCGGTGTTGGGGCTGGTCATAATATTACGACAATTCAAAGTCATTGTTAATTGAAAAGGTAATTTATTGCTGCAAATAATTCACCCATTAACTTACGGCTATAAATTTATTATAAATATTATCCAACCAAATTATTGCTGTTCAACGGACTATACTTCACCATTTCCTTGCTCCGTCTACGATTGGGCAACGGAAACAGTCCATCCCAAATCGCATACCGTTCCGCATACATTTTATCTTTCATTTGATACTCTTCGCCCATATCCAAATAGTTGAACCGGTTCGGCAGCATTTGTCTCCATCGAATGTCTCTGATCACTTCATCGTTCAGTCGATTTGGATCGCTGCAAAACCGGAGAAATCATTTTTCTATTTCCGAAACCAAAACCGAATCATTCGAGCAGTACCCCCTCAATGCAAAAGACGCCCACATTCGGGTGAATCTTTCAACATGTAAATTTTCCGGGTCAGTTATTTTGAACATTTTCGCTACAGATGGGACCGCAAACAAATACAACAAGTCATCATGGTGAACCGCACCTGAAGACATACAAATTATCCGAGCATTAAATTTTGGACGGTTTTTACCTTTTCATCAACTCAACAGAACAAGAACACTTTGTATGTTCTGTACATCTGTGAATGAACTGATTATCATGTCCCTAAAATAGATTGTCGAAATGTTTTGTTCCGGCGCTTTGTATGAATTTGAGTTTGAAAAGGAATACTTATCGCTTTTAAACCCTTGTGAAAACTTTAAACATTACCTTGGGTCTCGTGGAAGTCGTTATTTGGGTTTCCAGACGAGACGTCGACACACACGATTCACATAAAGTCACCCACTTTTAGCAAAGTAGAAATATTGAAAATCAACCCAACACTCACCATATGGCTTATTATCGGGATAATACACATGACTGAACCGTCCGACATAACTGTGTCGATAATAATAAACTCGTGTAAATGCTGCTGCCAGTTTTACGAATCGATGAACACCAAAGCCAACAACGCCGTCGGAGAAAAGCTAAAAAAAATTTTCTTTATTCAGAATTCGAATTCAGATTCGTTTCCCGATTTCGTATACATGACTTAGGCCAGCGAGTGATGACTGGTCATCAAAGAATGCCTCGTTCAAATACTCCTTCCGTAATTTGGCACTTATCTCCTCCGATCGATTGGTGTTTCGTTCGTACAAAAAGGAAATCGGCGCATAGGTCGAAAAATTCGAATCGAATTTCAGACGATCTTCGTCGCTCTTCAGAATAGCTAAAATCGACGGTTTATTTGGGACAAGGATCTACGAAACATTCCAATCATTTTACCAATTGCTGGACCAAGAAACTCATGTTCGGTAATGCCAGCAATGACTGGCACTCTCATGAATCGTCCTTGACGCATAAGCTTTGTGGGATTTTCAATGAGGAACCGTTCCTGTCCAAAGTCTTTCTCAATCACTGGATACCAGATCAATATCGGATTGCCGTGGCTAAATTCGAACATATTGACCAGACTGTTCCCGAAGTCTCGTGCCGGTCTCTATGAACTCGTTCAGATTATCTTGGGAGTAGAGATGTGCGGGCCGCCCGAAATTCACCTACCCGATCCGGCCCAGCCCGGCCCGACCGGGCTTGGGTCCGGGTTTCAAAAATTAGTCGGGCTCGGGCGGGTTCGGGTTTCAAAAACAAAGATTCGGACCGGCCCGACTTTGTTCGTCTTTTAAAAAAATGTGAAAACTTGAAGAAAAATTTAAAGAAAATTTGTAGTACAGTCCGAGAGTAAGCTTCCTTTCACGTGTTCGATAGATTTGTGAGACTACATTATTATAACGATAGCTAATCGAACGATTTCCACTTGTTAGGCGCGCCAATTTTAGGTTTTTTCGCTCAATAAAAAATATACGGGCCGAGTCGGGCCGGGCCGGTCTTCACTACAAAATTCTCGGGTCGGGTCGGGCTCGGGCATTAAAAATTAGTCTGGGCCGGGCTGGGTCGGGTTTTGAAAATAGGTCGGCCCGCACATCTCTACTTGGGAGTTCAAAAAAAAATGTTCGAAAACAAGTACCGATTTCAAACAGTCCATCATGTCATCCATGGAATCAATAGGACAATCTAGTATTTTGGCTTGACGCTCTGCAATTTCTAATTGATGTTTGGGTATCTTCCATTGAGCTGTCGCTGCACCACCCATTATAATTGCTCGATGAAACAAGCCTGTGGAGAAGTTACTTAAAAGACGGAAAATGTTAAATGTTTATTTCAGTTACTCTTAGACATTGGTGACACCATGTGCAAAGATGCAGCTACGGCTCCAGCAGAATAACCCATCAGAGTCACTAAATTCGGATCGCCACCAAACTGTGAAGCAAACAGTCATTTTGACAAAATATTCACTTGTAAGCCCGCGAATAGTTTTTGTTCATTACGTGACTGATGTGATATTTCACCCATTTCAGCGCCAGTACTTGATCTTTAAAAGCAGCATTTCCTGGATACTCAGACGTACCCAAACTCAACAGACCCAGCGAACCCAATCGGTAGTTCATTGTCACCAAGACAATATCACGATCCATTAAGATTTGCGGACCAGCGAAATTTTTACTCTGACCCGAAACACCATAAAATCCACCAGGATGGATGTAAACGATTACCGGTTTTTTAACGGTTGTGTTCGATGATTTTTTCGATATCTTAAATCAGGGTCAATTAATTGCAACTTATACCATATCATGCAGATCAATAGAACGGAAATTTACTTCATGCGTGTAAATGTTCAGTCGTAAACAGTCTTCGGATACTTCAGTCCAATCATCGGTTGGTTGGGGGCACATAGGTCCATCGCGTGTGGCATCGAAAACTTTGTCCCACTGTTCAATAGGTTCGGGTGCCTAAACAATGTTTGGGAATTTTTAAATGGTTTTCTTGGAAGAGAGGAGATAAATGAAGGGAATATGAATGGCAGGTTCAACTAACTGACGAAAACTAAACAAATTTCTAACAAAACTGCATATCGATACAGATATGCTGAGATAAAAACCGCTAACAACCTGAACCGCCGATCATTCTCTTACGAATCGCAAACAGTTCGTTTATTATCAACACAAAACTCACTTTGAATCGAAGATCACCGACTGGCGATTTCGCATATCTAATTCCACGGAATGCATAAAACAATTCCCCTAATCGGGACCGTAGCACACTACCCCGCACATGACCCAATCCCGTAAGAACAACCGGTTCTTCGTACAAATCACTCGGTTTTGATTCAACACTGATCACAATTATTGAAAAAACATACACGAATGTGCTGATGCAGCACCGCGGAATTAATTTACACCTCATTCTCGGATGTGTGTTTTATCTTTGAGCTGAACTTTCTTCTTTTGCATTAATTTATATAATGGCTCTTCAAACAACATTTCGTGCGATACAACAACTCAATTTGTAACAAGCATGTTTTTCACTTAACTGTTTATTATATGGATGGAGGCTGCTTTGTATACAAGCCAGCTTAATTACGATACATAAATCAATTCGTTCTTAGTATTTGAACGAAATGTATTTCGAATGATGAATTTTGTTTCGTGTCCGTACTTTCCGTTCGTCTATTTTATAACCTGTTAAACTGTGATGCTAATTGACTGTAACCAGGTTAGAATACGAGTATCTTTTAGTGGATGATTAAAGAAATTGGTAAACGATAAAATCACCTGTACAGCCATGTAGAGACTGTTCTTTTGAAACTTTTGTCCATAGTTTTAACAAATGAAGTGCCTAAAGGTAACATGCGCTTCCTATTTTTACATAGTTTTAATTGTACAACCTTACTGGAAAGCTGGTAAAAGCTGGTAAATCTCATTTAACCTGTTACAGAAGCATACGACAAGTATTATTATCTGGTCTACTATTTCCATCGATCAAAGTATTTTTAATCGGTTTACTGAAAATCTTGTACTTCATTTTTTTAAACATCCATTTTGCTATAGAAAAGACCGTATTACCCTTAGTTAGCCATTATTTTGGTCGTTTTGGCCGAATTTGCGCCTCACATGTCACATCCTTTACTCGAAGATCTACGCACATCAGAACGATTTGATCAAAAAATGTTTTTTCTGGACCATGTACGGCTGCTGTTTCACGTTTCGATAACGACGAACATAAAGCTAACAGAAAACAACCAAATTCTGTTCAAAATTTACACTTCAAATCATCGTGTCACTACACATGCATGTTCGGTGTCATTAAAAAGCTAAGAGCAATCATGGGAAACAGTTTTTTGGTATTTCTGTAACTTTTCCGCTACTGGGAAAAAGCATTAGAATTTCACCGAAATAGTCACATTTAAATCCCTACTTTCAACCGCTCCTCACTCAGTCAGTAAATAAAAATTAAAACCTATTGCCCGAAAGAACATGCAATTATCTTTCAAATGACACCTCACACCAAGGTTCTGAAAGAACCAGGTTAAGACACCCACGAAGGCGGGTGACACCGAAATCGATAAGCGTACTCAATACAGATTGTGTGTGAAACCAACTTGAAGAAAATGTTTTTTAGGAAAATTCGGAATTTTGTTTTTGCTACGTTGCCTTTTTCATATAAACTTCGTAGCCGCTGAGCTCAATTTATGTGATTCATTGTTTAAATAATTGGAATACGTGGTTTATTTATTTATTTTATTATTTTTTCCGAGCTTTCGCACACAAACTGTGAGCTTCATCAGGGCTGACAATAACTAATGAGACCTACTTATCGTTTTTCTAATTGGTGTGAAAGGGATGGGTTACTACGAATTTGACTTTCTTGCATGAAATCTTTTATGTTCGGAATTATTGCATTCCATGCGTTACTCAAAATTAATCCTTGATCAGTGTTCATTAACGTTTTTGTACTTTGTTGGATTGCCAGTCCTTCTTTAATTTTTTTTTCTAAGACCAAAATCTTTCTCTTTTATGATTATTTTTCCGTTGTTCCAGTCAATTTCATGATTTCTGTTTCTGATGACATGTCTTGCAACTGCCGATTTCTTGTATTCTCTTCTTCTTACGTTGCCTTCATGGTCTTCTTTTCTTTCTTCGAAACGGAAGGTTTCACCAATGTAAATGTTCTAACATGTACCACAGGGAATGGAATAGACTCCAGCTTGATTCGTTGCTTCTTTATCTTTGAGGCTTCGGGTCATGTTTAACATTTTTATCTCCTGCAAGCTGATATTTCATACATTACGCGTTTCTGCATATAAACACAAACACATACATAACCACAGCCTATACGATTGGATAATTCACACATAACCTACCTAGGGTAAATTTACTTTCCATCTACATATTTGAAATAATCGCCGAACGGCGGAAGCGAACACGGGACCAGCAGCATATCAACCAAACATGCTGACCACTACGCCAACAAATCACATAACGCGATGCAATTGCTGTCGGTAGTGGTTCGTTAGTCACTTCTACATCGATCAAATAATCAGAGTAGTCGGAATGATGTGATTTGAACGAAATGTTGAGGTGGATAGTATATATGTGTGAGTAAGTAAATAAAGGATTCTCTGTATGATGTTTTTTTTTGTTGTGAATGCGTTTTAAAACAACATGCTTAATTAATTAATTTTAAATCCAAATTTTTGTGGTTATTTCGCTAATGTATGAAATATCAGCTTGCAGCTCGCTGGCGCTCGTTATATACAATTGTACATACGAAGTTATTCTCGAAATATACACCAAGGTAGAAAATGTACTATTGTCCCTGGTGTGAAAGTTACTTTCCATTTCATTTTTCGACGTAAATAGCCTCCAACTTTGTTCGAGATGTTTCCTATGTAAGGGAGTGGCACCCAATATTCTTCTTTTTCATCCTCGTTCTCGTCTTCATTAATTAAGATTGATATGTTAGAATTTGATTGTTGAAGTGTTTGTATTTGGATTTGGTTTTCGGTAACTGGTAAATTTTGATTTGGATTCTGAATTTCATTTTGAATTGTGTTTAGTGTTGTGAATTTTGAACTCACTCTTTCAATTCGTTTGTTAATGAATTCTATCGGATAATTATTTTCTTGTAAAGTTTCTCTGATGTGATTCAATTCATGTTGTAGATAATTTGGACTGCAAATTTGGAATGCCCGATATACCAGAGCGTCGATTACCGAAATTTTTTGTGATTTGTGATGGAAGGAATCAAAGTTCAAATATTTGTCCGTGTGAGTGGTTTTTTTCTGTAGACCGATGTTTCTATTTTTGTTTCTTCTATTCGTTTGATGAGGATGTCCAAAAAAGCTATTTCATTGTTTTCTTCACCTTCCATGGTGAATTGTATTTGTGGATGGTATGAATTCAATTTTTCTTTAATTTCATTTGCATCATGTATGTCTCCTTCGATTATTGCAAAAACGTCGTCCACATATCTCTTCCAAAAAAATATCTTTGGATTTTTTGGAATTATGTTCTTTTCCAATTTTTGCAAATAAATATCTGCCACTGTACCAGATATTGGTGATCCCATTGGACATCCAGAATTCTGAAGATATAATTCGTTGCCATATTGAAAGTATGTGTTATTTAGACATTCCGTTAATAGTCGTGATATATCTGGAATAGTCAGATTTTCGAAAATGTCTTTTTTCCAATTCTGGTTTTCGTTCAATCTTTCTTCTATAGCTTGGACGGAATCTGGTATAGGTAAATTTGTGTACAGACTTGTGACATCGAAGGATACAAGAATGCATTGTTGTGGTAATCTCAATTCTCGTAGATGATTCATCATTTTATATGAATTTTTGATCGTTGATGTTTCGAAACCTTCGTTGGTGAGTGATATTAGTTTATTCAATATTCTTGCTAGTTTGTAGTTTACAGAATTTCGGAAATCGTTGATAGGTCTGAAAGGGGTTCCTTGTTTGTGTATTTTTGGAAGTCCAAAAAATTTTGAAATTCTTGGATGATTTTCAATCATGTCATTGTACAGTTTTTCATTTAATCTCTTTGATTTCTTTAGTTCTTTGCATAAAGATTTCAGATTTTTTAGGTTTTGCTTCCGTTGGATCTTCTTGTAATCTTGTATATGGACCTTCTTCAATTAGATCTTTTACTTTTCTGTGGTAGTCGATTGTGTTCATTAGTACGGTTGCGTTGCCTTTGTCGGCTTTCATTATTAATATGTCTTTGTTCGACGTTAACGATTTCATTATTGACATAACTTCACTATTTTGGTTGGCTAATCGTCCTTGTTCTATCATTCTGCATATATTGTTCCTTATTATTTCTTTTTCGACTTCTGTTATATCCTCTTCTTTGAATTTGTGTTCGATTGACGAAATAAATTCTAATTTTAGGTTTTTGACCAGTCTTTCGTTGGGCGGAACTGCAAAATTTAAACCTAAAGAAAGAACTTCCATTTCTTTCTCGTTCAAATCGTAATCACTCAGGTTTATTACATTCTTGAATTTCGCTGGTGTTGTCTGAGGATTATTTTGTAAAAAGCCATTATTTGAGAGAGAGGAATATGTTTTTGCCATCAATTTTTGCAGTTTTTCTTGTTGACGTTTCTTCGTTTTATTGAATTTTTGTTCATAGTCGTTTGTGCAAAAATCAATTATTTTTTGGTAAATCGACACTGGTAACCAGGATAATTTCGTCTTTGTTATTTTGATTTCATTTTCTAAATCTTTTTGATCTTTGTATTTGGATTTAATTGATTCTTTAAGTAAATTCAGCTCGAAATTTTTAATTAGAAATTTAGACTTTTTCGTTTTAATTTTATCGAAAGATTCTGGTACTTTTATGAAATTTAGAATTATTTGATTGTCTTTGCACTTTTTTAGAAAATGGATTGTGTTCTTGTTTTCAGCTAATTTATTTGTGTCCTTCTGCAGATTGATAATTAAGAAAATAATTTCCATTCCAAAATGGATTTTTATGTAATCTTTTATTTCTCTCCAACCACGGAATATGAAATTCATTGTTTAAATAATTGGAATACGTGGTCTATTTATTTATTTTATTATTTTTTCCGAGCTTTCGCACACAAACTGTGAGCTTCATCAGGGATGACAATAACTAATGAGACCTACTTATCGTTTTTCTAATTGGTGTGAAAGGGATGGGTTACTACTAATTTATGTGTCACCGCCTTCGTGATCAACTCAGAGTTGTCTTAACCTGGTTCTTTCAGAACCTTGCCTCACACGACGTCATACGTTTCGCGTAGCCGGGGACGACGCCATAAGAAAAATGCATGTTTTCGTACAAAAATTTCGCTTAAGAAACCAAAACCTATCTAGGCACACATAAAAACGTTCGTATCATTGTAAAGCTGGGTTGAGCCTCTGTCAGGGCGTCCACTGATCTAAATATAAACATGCACCAAGTGTGAGATATTGCTATTTTCTAAGAAGAACATATAGATATCTGCGCTTGCGCCGTATTTTAAGTTCTATACCTAGTCAATGAACCCTAACAGTTGTGACTCCATTGTCTGTAGTGGCAGCCACCAAGACGGATATAAATATATTTATGACAGCGATTTTAAACTATTCAAGCCAAGAGCTACCTAGGCATATATATAACCAATAGACCTGTTCGAAATATTATGGCGAGTGATTTCACTGTAGATAATCAGAACATCGAAGCACTCAATTGAAATGACAAGCATCAAACCACCCGCGATTTGGGGTATAAATACGAGACATTTGTACGAAATAAAGTCAGAATAAACTGGAACGTTGAACGGGCAACAGCCCTAAATAAATGTTTATTTCTCAGTAGAAGTGGAACGGCGGTGTCTGGCACTACTAGTGCGGGGAGAATATCCCTTCCAGTCACCAATGTTTGTAGAAGTATCAATACGGCCAACCGGCATTCAAAGAGAAGCAGTAAAATTCTCAACAAGACCTTTAAAATATCAATCCGACGGATTGACTCTCAAAAAAAATCTCTCTCTATGTTCTCTAACTATTGTAAAAATTCAATGGTAACCCAGATATCTTAAAAATTAAACTCACGAATCTACAGAGATTAAGGAAGTATAGCTGCCGATAATTTCTTATTTATTGTACGATCAAATATTCAATGTAATGAGACAGCTCTGCAATTTCATTTATACCAATTTATTCTTAACAATGTTGTCAATCTAAATGGAACTGATTGAGGAACTGAACGAAAACGAGCCATCAGAACAGTCGGAGCGTTTGCTGCGACTGAGCCCCGTACGAACCCGTATATCTATTGCGTACGTGACCCTAGTGCGTCTGTCACCCTACTTTGACCGTAAACCTATTGTACCCGTAAACGTAGTTGAAGTCAAATTATTATGAAATGTGTGTACATCTTAGAAATTGCGCATAGCGCAATTACGAAGCCCCGTACGACGTTCCTTTCAAATGTAACACAAATTTCAAGTTGACCTAAAATTTTAATTTATTGAGAGGCCTAAGGCCAAGTTACGGCCTTAGTCCAACGACCCAAATTTATTTTTTTTCCAACAGTATTCTATTCGGCCTTCGATTACCTTCCAAATGAAACAAAAATTAGGAAAATCGGATGAAATTTACTCGAGTTATATGCAAAATACACTTAGGGCCGAGTAGCGGCCTTAGTCCCAGGACCCAAATTTATTTATTTTTTCAACAACATTCTATTCGGTGTTCGATTACCTTTAAAATGAAAAATAAATTAGGAAAATCGGATCAAATTTACTCGAGTTATATGCAAAACACACTTAGGGCCGTGGAGCGGCCTTAGTCCAAGGACCCAAATTTTAAATTTTTTTCCACAACATTCTATTCGGTGTTCAACTACCTTTTAAATGAAAAAAAAATTAGGAAAATCGGATGAAATTTACTTGAGTTATATGTAAAATACACATAGAGCCCTAGTAGCGGCCTTAGTCCGAGGACCCAAATTTAATTTTTTTTTTCAACAACATTCTATTCGGTGTTCGATTACCTTTCAAATGAAACAAAATTTAGGAAAATCGGATCAAATTTACTCGAGTTATATGCAAAATACACTTAGGGCCGAGGAGCGGCCTCAGTCCAAGGACCCAAATTTCAAACATTTTTCTCACCACATTCTATTCGGTATTCAATTACCTTTCATATAAGACAAAAACTAGCAAAATTGGATGAGATTTAATCGATTTATATGCAAAATACACTTAGGGCCGAGGAGCGGCCTCAGTCCAAGGACCCAAATTTCAAACATTTTTCTCACCACATTCTATTCGGTAATCAATCACCTTTCATATAAGACAAAAACTAGCAAAATTGGATGATATTTACTCGATCTATACGCAAAATACACTTAGGGCCGAGGAGCGGCCTCAGTCCAAGGACCCAAATTTAAAACGTTTTTCGCCACATTATATTGGGGCTTCGATTACCTTTCAAATGAAACAAAAATTACGAAAAAAGGATGAAATTTACTCGAGTTATATGCAAAATACACTTAGGGCCGAGGAGCGGCCTCAGTCCAAGGACCCAAATTTCAAACATTTTTCTCACCACATTCTATTCGGTATTCAATTACCTTTCATATAAGACAAAAACTAGCAAAATTGGATGATATTTACTCGATCTATACGCAAAATACACTTAGGGCCGAGGAGCGGCCTCAGTCCAAGGACCCAAATTTCAAACATTTTTCTCACCACATTCTATTCGGTATTCAATTACCTTTCATATAAGACAAAAACTAGCAAAATTGGATGATATTTACTCGATCTATACGCAAAATACACTTAGGACCGAGGAGCGGCCTCAGTCCAAGGACCCAAATTTAAAACGTTTTTCTCACCACATTCTACTCGGTATTCAATTACCTTTCATATTAGACAAAAACTAGCAAAATTGGATGAGATTTAATCGATTTATATGCAAAATACACTTAGGGCCGAGGAGCGGCCTCAGTCCAAGGACCCAAATTTAAAACGTTTTTCGCCACATTATATTGGGGCTTCGATTACCTTTCAAATGAAACAAAAATTACGAAAAAAGGATGAAATTTACTCGAGTTATATGCAAAATACACTTAGGGCCGAGTAGCCTTTCACTTCTGGGGCCCTAACTCACGGTCCATTCACCCGATTTTAATTTTTTTCGACTTTTTTCTCCTGGATCGGTATCGACAATACCTATCTTTTGCCGTTTCATTTGCATTTCCATCGTTTTTTTTGCCGTAAATATCCCCAAAAGACCTTAAAGCACTTAGGCGGCCCTAACTCACGAAGGGCCGACCCAAATATGCCCATCTTCCCACTTAGCCTCACTATCTTTCAGGGAAAAAAAAATTTTTGAAATCGGATTTGATTTACTCAAGATATCGACGTGACGGACAGACAGACGGACAGACGGACAGACAAAATTTTTATTGCGGATTCGTTATCTATGAACATAGGCAAACACTTTGCCCTTACCGTCTGCTTCGAACTCCATCAATTACACACGGCATCGTAATCCTATAAGCCCCTTTGTACTTCGTACGGGGCTAAAAATAAACTTAATTTTATGGTCACAGTAACGACAAAAAAAGTTTCAATCCGAAAACATATCTCTTTAATCGAATGGTTACCTTCTGGTGATACCTATAATTATACCGTGGCTGTGAGACACAACCGATAATAACTTAATCGTAAAAAACAAACACATTATCGACGCTAAAACAAACATACTCCTTACCCATAATTACATGCGCGTTTTTTTGTTTCTGTTGTCATCATCACAATCACAGCCATCCACCATCGACAATCACATCGAATTGACACCACTTATCTTCGAAATTACCCATCTCACCTGATCTCCTTTATAATACTTAAATATGTAAATTTTGTCGGTCAACACGGCCGAATGTAGTCTCTCGTTGTCGTTGAACGTTTTCAATTAAAATAAAAGTGCCAATTATCTCATCTGAAAAATAATATCGGAATTACTTATTGCGACATATTGCGTTACTGCATGCCACATTTGAATGTTGAGATGATTTTTTTTTGTCTTTTTCCTTTTTTCATCAGACTTTGGTCGGCATGCACATTTCAGAAGATATTTAAATAGTTCCTACTTGAATAATCCAGTTATTCTCGAGTCAATTTATTCTGGCGAGTAACTGATTGGGCAATTTGGATGGTCTTTTTCGAGTTTAGTATAATTATTGCAATCATGACAAGCTCTGGATAATATGGACCTGTATATAGTAAAATGCACGTTACAAAATTGAAGTACAAGATTTGATTGATTGATTGATTGAACATTTATTTAGCAACGCTATTTTTACATCATCACATAGATTATCACAAAATTTAAAATTTATCGTCTACATCTTAATCATCATCTTCTTTTCTCTTCTTTTACCAACAAATTCAATTTTAAACAAAAACTGTCCTCACAAAACTCTTTAAATTACTTTTGAACACCGTTTCATTGTCCTCATCTTTTAAGTCTCTCGGCAGTGAATTAAACAAAACAAGTCCCCTATGAAACAACGAATTCCTTTCTTTAACACTTTTCTTAGCTGTCACATGGAAATCTTCTCTCGATCTCGTTTCGTATCGATGTATGTCACTGTTGAATGTAACAATTTCGCCGAGGTACTTTGGCATCAGCCCCCTTCGCAGCTTGCGCACAAACGTCAACGTCGTTGCATACACTCGTTGTTTCACGCTCATCCAGTCCAACGCTCCCAACATGAATGATATGGGTGTGATCTTCCTACACTTCAGCACTGATCTCATCACTCGATTTTGAAGTATTTGGAGTCTATCGAATGCTGATTGATTGCTCAAAAACAGTAATGAAGCGCAGTAGTCGAAGTGTGGCGCAATAATGGATTTGTAAACGCTGATTCGTGCTTCCATCGTTAAATCTGTCGCCAATCTTGACAAAACCCCAACTTTTTTCGCCACTTTTTACATACGTAGTCCACGTTTTGTTTGAAATCTAATTTGTAATCAATTAGGACTCCCAGGTACTTGATATTGTTCACTACCAACAGATTGAAAATTCTTTGATCGATTGACTGGTCATATGCTTGCCGTCTGTAACAGGTTAAGTTTGAGTTTGTGGCTCGATTAATACTCAATAGTAGATGTTGGTGTCCCCTCCCAACTTTACCTCTGTGCAGAGATAATTTCGGTCAATTGCGAAAAGAAAATGAACTGACATGGCCATGAGTGTGAAGCAAGAAAGCAATACATCCGATAGGAAAACTACCATTCTGCATTCTCAACTTTATAAAAGATAAGCTGGCTCAAACATACACTAGATCACCAATTGTTAGGGCTCTGCTCATAGCGATAATAATGAAATAGTGCAGGTCAACATTCAACTAGTTAGTCTTTTACTTGTGACCAGAGCCATGATCCATGAAAATGTCACCTTCGCTGGATCACAAAACTCAGATAGTTCGTCTACTACTTGCTGACGCTGACCGAAACTTTATATTTTCGAAAAAAATGTTGCAGTTTTGTTGATATTCAACGTTAAGGGTTTTCCGGCTGAACAAACCATTTTTCGATTTCTGGAAAAACAAAGAACAAAGAAAAGTCTTAAAGGACTTAAGCGCACGTGGCATAAGGCTGCTGGACTCCAACAGTATCAGAGTCAATAATATTACTGCAACGTCAATCATGTCCGTAGCGTTAGCGGAGGACTTGACGCAGTCTAACTTCCAAAAAAAGAACGAAGAAATTTTTTTGAGACGCGGCAACTATATATAGGCGAGAATGTAAGTTTCTTTCCTTTGGCCTGTATCACCACAAATCCTATTCTATCTTATTCGCGCTTCAAATACGAGCACAACGAGCTATCACTCGACTATGTAACTTTAAAATTGCCGGAGATACATCGTTTTGAAATTGGCACTTTTCATAGAAAATGCACCAAATTGACTTTTCCCAAACAATCAAAATCTTTCAACTTACTCTGTATGTTTCTATCTATCTATCTGTCTATCTATCGATGGTCGATCTCGGAAACCAGTCAGCCAATCTCCATGAAATTTTGCAGGAACCTCAGGGTGGGCATAAAAATAAAAATGTGATACGCCATTACCCCAGGAAAAACCAGAATTTTGTTTTATTGGCCTCGAAGTGGTTTCTGAGTGTGGTTTTCGAGGGTCGGGAACGCGTTTTCGGCTGTAGCTTAGCTGTATTGAAACCTACAGAGGCGTGCGACCCATCAAATGAAAGGTATTCGTAACACGATTCGAACAAAAAAATAATTTAAAAAATCGAGGCAGATTCGTTTGAGCTAGAGTGATTAGAGTGACCAAATTTTGAGCTACTCGAGCGTAGGACTAATATTTTTTTGGGTTATGAAAGATAAAGAGTTACTTTCTTCGGCAAAGTCTCAGAGTTTTACGAGTAGAACAGTGAAAAATGTCGAAAGTTGGAAATGGGTGGGTCAATTATGTTTTTAGAGGTATTTCTTGAATGGTGGCAGATAGCAAGTTACTTAATTCGGCAAAGTCTCAGAGTTTTACGAGTAGAAAAGAAGGGCATTTGTGAAAAATGTCGAAAGTTGGAAATGGGTGGGTCAATTGGGGTTTTGGAGATATTTCTTGAATGGTGGCAGATAGAGAATTACTTTCTTCGTCAAATTTTCGAATTTCGTCAAATTTTCGATTTTCGTTAAATTTCGTCAAATTTTCGATTTTCGTCAAATTTTCGATTTTCGTTAAATTTCGTCAAATTTTCGAATTTCGTCAAATTTTCGAATTTCGTCAAATTTTCTAAAACTTCTAAAACGACTGATATCCCAACAAAAATCTCTTCGAGAAAAGTGTGACGCAGTCTTTGAAGTACAATTTCTAAAATGAATGATATCGCTAGAGTTGACGCTTTCAGCTTCGTTACGCAAAAATTAAATTTTACACCCAATTTTAGTTCAAACAAGCTGGCTTAGTTTTACCAAAAAAAATTTGACTGGAAACAACCAAAATTTTACCAAAAAAATCTGCGTCGCAAAGTGGCAAATGTTCAGGAACAGACCAGCAAGAAAATTTATCTGCCACGTGCGACGCAGATTTTTTTGGTAAAATTTTGGTTGTTTCTAGTCAAATTGTTTTTGGTAAAAATTATTTGGCAGATGATGAGAAAAACTAAGCCAGCTTGTTTGAACTAAAATTGGGTGTAAAATTTAATTTTTGCGTAACGAAGCTGAAAGCGTCAACTCTAGCGATATCATTCATTTTATAAATCGTACTTCAAAGACTGCGTCACACTTTTCTCGAAGAGATTTTTGTTGGGATAAAGTTTATTGATTAAACGGATAGAACCGATAGAATTTGTCGAGAGCTTACCGTCTATATAACGGCTCAGAGACAACGACTTAAAATTTGTCTAAAGAGCACAAAATTATAAGAATTGTTGGAAAACCCTAATAATTTAAAAAATCTTTGCTTTGTCATGGAGGCATGCATCCCCTCGTCCTCTATTCTCGGCGCCACTGTAACAGCTCATCTCACAAAACATTTTTACAGACAAAACGAGTCCAACAAGTCCCGTTGCATGATTTGTTTGCGTTTGCGTATAAACAGAACAGCTCTGTCAGGCAAAAGTTCCACTACAATCCTTTTCGTATAAAACTGAAAAATTGAATACCGTGCAAAAGGAACAACATTGAAGCGAATCCACTGTTTTTCACAGGTAGGAACCGGAGTTTCGTTCTTTGCAAATAAAAATGTGTTTTTGATTGAAAAGAGGTCAGGTGATGACGGTGACTTTTGTATAACAATAGTTTATGCAACCAATAGTATATTTCAACATACCCCAATACACACAAGATGTGTGTGCACGCGCGGGCGAAGCCCAAGCGAAAACACACATCGAGTGTGTATTGGGGTATTTTGAAAGATATTTTTCTGTAATAGTGAGAGTGTGTTGGTGCATTCCTTCCCAACCGTTACTTTCCCGCTCGACCGTTTACTTTCCCGCTCGACCGATTCATATGACACCTCACCAATACACTCTCACGTATACAGAAAAATAGGTTTACTTCTTCATTCAGTCACGTGAATTTTATCCGTTTCTAGACCGACGAAGATGAGTTTCGAAAATGAAATAGCATCGATGGAAACGTCCATTGGAAATTTGGTCACAGCTACTCTATCGAACATTCGCGAAAAATTGTTCGGCAGCAATGATTTCGTTTTGGCTGACACAGATGGAAACTTCGAAAAGTTTTTTTTAGAATCGGCCAAAAATAAGTGAGTGTTCGATGTCTACGTGACCCGTATCGATTTCAATTTTTTTTTTTCAATTTGATAGGATCGATTATGCATACAAAGCATATCTGATGCAAGCTAAATTCAAAAGCCTCATCACCACATCGAACAACAAAACCGCTGCCGAACCGCAAAAGGTGTTGGTATCACCAGCTAGTTTGGAAAAGGAAAAAGGCTCAACTGCATTGAACTCATCTTCTGACAAGCGGAAGTTTCCGCTAGTTCACTCGGACATACCAGCAACCGAAAAAAGCAGACAACTCCAGTTACAGAATGAACTCCAGACCACATTGGATATTGTTGGTCTACCACTGGGAAGCGGTGATCAGGAATCATTGGTAAAATTGGTCAAGATTTTGTGCAATCACCTGTCGGTGCCAATGAGTGCGGAAGATATCGAAAACGTTCAGACCGATGGTCGTGCGCTGACAGTAACATTTCACAAAGAGTATATGAAGGATCAAGTGCTCATGCAATATCAAGGGACAAATCTGAGATCTGATGAATTGCTAACACTTTTGCCGGGAGAAATTGCAGCACCGGTAAGAATTTACCAGAGTGTGACTGAGTTCTACAGACGACTAAGAATAAGTGCACAGTGTCACATTAACAGGAAACAGATTTGTTTCTACAATATTACTAATCGGGGACTCGCAATTAAGTTCACTCGAGGCGGTGCACTTGTGTACGTTCAATCACAATATGAGCTACAATGGCAGATTTTGCGATACGAAACACTGGTTAATAAATCCAAAACCTCAAAAATTAACTGCAGCCGTTAATTTTGATGAATAAAATTCTTTTGCTAAAAGTTCTGTAGAACAGAATTTACACTCGTGACTAATTCTATTGTTTTCTACTTCATTAATGAATCAACGATTTATTTCCGGACATTTTTCGATAATTGTTTAAAGCTCAAATAAACTGACATTTATCATAGAAACCGCATTTTAATGTAATTTACATGCTTACGCACGGTAAAGTGCACTTTAAATCACTTCTTGGGAAATGCACTTATCGTCCACAAACATGTAAAATGTGTTACGTCACTGCTAGTAAATGCTTGTTTAGGCACGTGTGATTACTCCACTCGCCTTCGGCTCTTTCAGCGAACCTCATACTTGCCTAAACAAATATTTACAAACAGTGACATAACATACTATTAACGTCTGTGGTTCCACTGCAACCACTTCACTCAAAAATTGACAAAGTACCGGGAACGGGGCAGTTATTGTTGCAGCAGGTATCTAGCATAACCCATTTTACATATGAGGAGGCTATGCCCGATTGTCATTATTTCACTGGGCCGTATCGGCGGCTAACTCAAACTGCATTTCAATACAAAATTCATGAAATTGAGCATTGTATCTAGTATCTAGTATGGCTTGATGAGAAATGGTATTTTTAAACTGTATATAAATGCAACATGTCGAAAGACATATTTGAGTTTATCACAGATCGAAGCAGGTGGTCAAACGTATGTACCTTGATAAATTCTACTACTTCATCCAAGCTGTGCATTAGGGTGGTTTTTTTGCAAAAATTGTAAAGCTTCGTGGATTTCATGGTAAAATAAATATTTTGGCACTAAAAAAACGTCGAAGCCGCGAGGATTTAATTTTTTGAATTTTTTTGAGCTTTGATGTAATCAAAGTAGGAACAACGGATACTAGGTACGACAGAAAACCGAAGGGTGGACCAAATATAGACGAACAGTCACAGTTCTTCGAACAGAAACAATTATCCAACAAGGCACAATGCTTCGTTTTTGGATCTATGTCGAGTTTATATCCAGTTCGTTTTACGCGACGGCCGAAATTGTTAATGAAGACCTCGTTCGGATCGTATTTATTCATGATGGCTGGTAATAAATAATTGCTGGCTCATACATTCCTTTGTAGATCGTCAGGTCACACATACCCACAAACTTTCGTCTAGCAGTTTCATCCAGTTTTAAGTCCAGCATGTCCCTACCGTGATATATCATGCCACTTTTACCCCAGTGCGATCTGCCATTAAATTCTTTCGTCTGAAATATATGACATCAAATAAATAGCAGGATCTGAACACCGATCACGTAATCTGGTCTGGTGATCATTAAAATACCAAAGTTTGTAGAATGGTTTGATAGCCGGCCAGACTACCAGATGCACGTTCATAGATGTCGTCTCTGTTCCATAAATAAAATTCGAAATGCACTGATACCCTACCATATGAAGTGGCCATTAAGATATCGGATCGGTCGGAGAATCTCATCAAGATACCTTGTAATGGAAATACAGTGGGAGTTTTCTCCACAATCGCTTTGACAGCCCTCACAAAATCTCCCAATCGACACAACTCAAGACTAAATCTTCAAGACAAATAAAATTAAAAAAATTAAACGAAAACTACGAATATTCCGAGATTTACTCGTTGTCCAGGATCGTAATACTGTTTGAACCATGAGACCACACACAGGCCTTTCCAAGAATTTTTTGAGGATCATCGTGACATATAGGAGCAAACATTTCGTCATAATATCCCACAGATGGGTTTTTAAAGCGCCCTTCTTGAGTTGCATAAATTGGTACCCAGTCAGGTAAAGGTAACAATAAAACCAATTCCATAACGTATTCGAATAGGTGCAGTAGGTTATAGCCTGAAAGTGTGCAGCATTTTGCCATTTAAGTGAACATTCTAATCTGATTTCATACCCAGTGTGTTAGCTGTGGAACATTTGCTCTCGGTAAGTGTAAACGCGATTTCTTTAGCTACAGAAGTTATTAGAGCAAAATTGTTATACGTGGACGGCACATGATCATTCGTATAATCAGTTCCTTTAGTTGATTTATCCACAATTGTCCAATTAGCTACGACAACTTCTTTGAATGCCGGAAACCAGTAAAGCGATATTTGATCTGTATTCTTTGCCATGTGTTCTGCGTTACCGTTTGTTAGTATATCATCGGGGACAACGTAATTGTGAGCGAGTGTTTTATACAGTTCTACCGTATTCAGTGTTACTTCTACTACAATTCCTAATATTACAAGCAGGGAGACGACGGTCATTCGAAGCTTTAAAAAAGTGTCAGTGCGTATACGTACCTAGAAGACCCAGATGGATTTTGAACGCTTTCAAGTCCTCTGGATCAGTAATCTCTTTTATCTCACCTTTCCCGTCGACAATTTTCAATTTAGCGATCTGAGAAGAAATAGAAGCGTGATACCTTATTGAAGAACCATGTGCACCAGTCCCAATTGCTCCACCAATTGTTATATTGCCGAACGCAGGTGTAGTTCTAAATGCACGATCGTGTAAACGCAAAAATGTAGTTGCTTCTCGCATATTCAAACCAGCGCCAAACGTTGCCGTCTGATCGCCGTTCATTTTCATGGATCGAATTCCGGTCATATCAACAGGTATCCCTTCCGTGCAGATGATGTCCGTTTGGGAATGTCTAACACCAAATGCTTTTACTGTTAGCTTTTTCCTGATTGCTTCCTTCACAATTTTAACAACGTCGTTAGTGCACTTCGGATATCTTATGTATTCACACGGTTTGCATAATGGATATCGGCGATAAGACGAGTACTCTTTCGTAGCACTATTGAAAATGAGCAGATTTGAGAAAATCTGTTGCGCCAGAGAGAGGTAAAACGAGCCATCAGAACAGTCGGAGCGTTTGCTGCGACTGAGCCCCGTACAAACCCGTATATCTATTGCGTACGTGACCCTAGTGCGTCTGTCACCCTACTTTGACCGTAAGCCTATTGCGCCGGTTAATGTAGTTAAAGTAAAATTATTATGTAATGTGTACATCCTACAAATTGCGCATAGCGCAATTACGAAGCATCGGACGACGTTCCTTTCAAATGAAACAAAAATTTCAAATCGCCCTAAAATTTTATTTTTTTGAAGGGTCTAGTATCGGCCTCAGTCCGAGGACCCAAATTTTTTTCAACTACATTCTATTCGGCCTTTGATTACCTCCCAAATGAAACAAAAATTACGAAAAACGGATGAAATTTGCTCGAGTTATACGTAAAATACACATAGGGCCCTAGTAGTGGCCTTAGTCCAAGGACCCAAATTTATTTTTTTTTCAACAACATTCTATTCGGCCTTTGATTACCTTCCAAATGAAACAAAAATTACGAAAAACGGATGAAATTTGCTCGAGTTATATGTAAAATACACATAGGGCCCTAGTAGCGGCCTTAGGCCAAGGACCCAAATTTAATTTTTTTTTCAACTACATTCTATTCGGCCTTTGATTACCTCCCAAATGAAACAAAAATTACGAAAAACGGATGAAATTTGCTCGAGTTATATGTAAAATACACATAGGGCCCTAGTAGTGGCCTTAGTCCAAGGACCCAAATTCATTTTTTTTTCAACAACATTCTATTCGGCCTTTGATTACCTTCCAAATGAAACAAAAATTACGAAAAATATTGAAATTTGCTCGAGTTATATGTAAAATACACATAGGGCCCTAGTATCGGCCTCAGTCCGAGGACCCAAATTTAATTTTTTTTCAACAACATTCTATTCGGCATTCGATTACCTTCCAAATGAAACAAAAATTACGAAAAACGAATGAAATTTGCTCGAGTTATACGTAAAATACACATAGGGCCCTAGTAGTGGCCTTAGTCCAAGGACCCAAATTTAATTTTTTTTTCAACAACATTCTATTCGGCCTTTGATTACCTTCCAAATGAAACAAAAATTACGAAAAATATTGAAATTTGCTCGAGTTATATGTAAAATACACATAGGGCCCTAGTATCGGCCTCAGTCCGAGGACCCAAATTTAAAATTTTTTTCAACTACATTCTATTCGGCCTTTGATTACCTCCCAAATGAAACAAAAATTACGAAAAACGGATGAAATTTGCTCGAGTTATATGTAAAATACACATAGGGCCCTAGTAGTGGCCTTAGTCCAAGGACCCAAATTCATTTTTTTTTCAACAACATTCTATTCGGCCTTTGATTACCTTCCAAATGAAACAAAAATTACGAAAAACGGATGAAATTTGCTCGAGTTATATGTAAAATACACATAGGGCCCTAGTAGCGGCCTTAGGCCAAGGACCCAAATTTAATTTTTTTTCAACAACATTCTATTCGGCATTCGATTACCTTCCAAATGAAACAAAAATTACGAAAAACGAATGAAATTTACTCGAGTTCTATGTAAAATACACATAGGGCCCTAGTAGCATTTCACTTCTAAGGCCCTAACTCACGGTCCACTCACCCGGTTAAAAAAAAAACTTTTTTTTCCTGGATTGGTATTGACAATACCTATCATTTGCGGTGTCATTTACATTTCCATCGTTTATTTTGCCATAAATATCACCAAAAGACCTTAAATCACTTAGGTGGCCCTAACTCACGAAGGGCCGACCCGAATATGCCCATCTTCGAACTTAGCCTCACTATTTCGACTATCTTTCAGGGAAAAAATTTTTGAAATCGGATTTGATTTACTCAAGATATCAGACGGACAGACGGACAGACAAAATTTTTATTGCAGATTCGTCATCTATGAACATAGGCAAAAACTTTGCCCTTACCGTCTGCTTCGAATTCCATCAATTACACACGGCATCGTAATCCTATAAGCCCCTTTGTACTTCGTACGGGGCTAAAAATAGAATTTAGCAAGAGGAAACGTTACAACTCACCTGGAAATAGGCCACAATAATGTAAAATTTATTACACAAAAAATGTACTGAAGACAAAGTTTCAAATTCATTTTGAACGTACCTAGGTCGAGAATAGAATGATCCGAACGAACTGAAAACATTTGCTCTTATAATCCAAAAAAAATACGTTGCACCTGTGCCAATATTAATTTTTAGGAAGATAGAAACACCTTTAATCGATTTCTCTGTTCAAAGCAAGAATTTTATTAAGAAAAACAAACTTAAATATATTTAGCGAATCATACATTTTAATCAGTCAAATCGTGAATCTCGTCCAGTTAACATATCCGCTAAATTTTCATCCTCAACTATTGATAGTTAAATACTAAGAATAATTACTATCAATAGTTGATAGGGAGAATGGTTTAACTGTGATGCGGGCAAACCACTCGATGTAACTCTTTTTTTCGCATGCAATTCTTTACTACTCTTTATGTAGTTTGCCCTTCGTGGTGATGTTAACTGGACGAGCGTCACGGTTTGACTGATTAAAATGTATGACCTACTAGCCAACTGGCAACTACTCAACTGATGTTGAGGAACGTATTGTTAGGAAAATGGTTGAAAAATGTACTGAAAGAATTTAAACGAAGGAAAACCGAATCATCTGCCACTTGTGACGCAAATTTCTTGTTGTAAAATTTTCTTTCACAAATTTTTTGAGTCTATTTTTTGTTGATAAAACTTTTGCGTACGACGCACAATGCGTCACCCTCGGCGATATCAGTTATTTTGTAAATAAGATAAAGACATTTACCATTTAAGGGTTTTTTGACTGATCTCACCACTTTTGTAAGTATGTCATTTCGACAACATCAAAAAACCTTATGGAAATTAAAAAATGCTAGAGAAATCAGCCTGAATCCCAAAATCTAGAAACCAATCTTGGTACACCTCACTTATACTGAAAATAACCCAAATCCATCAAAAAATCCGATGGAAGTTAGGAAGTGCCAGAGGAATCATCTGTCATCCCAAAATTTAGGAACCAACCTTGGAACATCTTACTCATGTCGAAAATAACCCAAATCCATCCAAAAATCCAATGGAAGTTAGGAAGTGCCAGAGGAATCATCTGTCATCCCAAAATTTAGGAACCAACCTTGGAACATCTCACTCATGTCGAAAATAACCCAAATCCATCAAAAAATCCGATGGAAGTTAGGAAGTGCCAGAGGAATCATCGGTCATCCCAAAATTTAGGAACCCATCTTGGAACATCTCACTCATGTCGAAAATAATACAAATCCATCCAAAAATCCACTGGAAGTTAGGAAGTGCCAGAGGAATCATCTGTCATCCCAAAATTTAGGAACCAACCTTGGAACATCTCACTCATGTCGAAAATAACCCAAATCCATCAAAAAATCCGATGGAAGTTAGGAAGTGCCAGAGGAATCATCTGTCATCCCAAAATTTAGGAACCGACCTAGTGGAAGTTAATACTTAATGATCCCAACAGTTCCCAACCAGAAATACATCCCAAAACAACACACACCATTCACCACATTACGATCAATATCATGCACCAAAATATACAACACACACACACATACAAATTGGCTTTTTTATGGCATTTGTATGGACAATTTGGGGAGCTCCAGTTCCCAAGATATGAGTTTTTTCCAACTTTTGAAAATTCCATTCTTATTTTTGGGCCATTATTAGCCTACAACCAAAATTACAGGAAAATCTATAGAAACGTTTAGAAGTTGCTGGATCCACTTTTCCATAGGAACTAACTAACTAACTAACGTAGGCGATTTCAGTTATCTGAAAAAACGAAATTTTGCTTATTTTCATACAAACATCAATATTTCGAAGTTCAATATCTCGGCCAATTTTGAAGATTCCACTTATCCTAGTTTGGAGTTAAGGGGGAGAAGTCAAAAAATTGCTGTAAATATGCTCCGCCGTCCTCAAAATTTTTTTGTTAAAACATTTTTGGTAGTGGACTTGCGTCAAGCCCGCTTACTAACGTGAGGGCATGATTCAATATTGCATGATAGTTTTTCGGGCCAGCCTTGAACAGACTTCCTAAAATTGATCAATTTCAGGGTTGATTCTAATACAGGGTTTTATTACTCGAATTAGAATTGACGTTTTTCACGTTCTATATCGGGGACATTTCAACATTTTCCCCATAAAATTTGACCTTAATTTACTAGTAGGGATTGGTTTTATCATTTGTGGGCGTACTTGACCGATTTAAAAAAAGCGATGACTTTAAAAGTTTCCTCCGAATGAGCTTTCAAAACTCTTTAACTTGGTATAGAATCGAATGATCTCATTTCGGCATACTTTCTGGATCCATCAATGGAAACCATATGCTCCTATTGGAACCCTTATTAGAACCAGTCATACACCACACAACAATTATTATCACAGGCCATGCTCACGAGCATGCCAAAAACACCGAATTCTATTGTCAGAAATTGAATGAAATCAACATAAAAATAAATTGACTGGAAGAACCCCCCCAAAACAATTAAAAATTAAATGGCTTTAACACGTATACAACAACAACAAAAAAAACACCAAATTATACATGTAATGCCATGATGCCGAATAAAATGCATTGCGGTGAATCATTTTCCACTTTTCACGACTCTGTTATTATTTATCCTATCTCTGAAAAATATCATCACATCGGCCCATATTGCGTTTTATATAAATTCGACGAGTAGATTGGGCTCATGAATAAAATATTATTTTTTTTGGAAAGCGAAACTATTGTATAAATTATGAAACATTGTTACGCAGTAGGGAGATGTGGTGTAGTTAACTATTACACAAAAACAAAAGCCTGTGTATGATGTTGCATTTAATTGCATTTAAATTGATGATTGTTTACCAATGATGTTCGACGAAGATGACTATGTACGCCAGAAGTGTGTGAGGGATTCGCTAGTTTTATGTTTTACGTGTCATCTCATTACAGTATCATCGCGTTGCGGATAGAATTAGTAAAACTTTTATCAAAGCACTAGATCATTGCTGGTTACATGGAAATTGTAAAAGCATAACATGTGGCATGAATGCATTTCATAGCTAGACAGATTCGTTCAGCATTCGAATGTCTCCATCTACCTACTAACAAAAAGGTACTGAAAGGAGTGCTTTGTTTTTATTTCACTAAACCATTGCACTGCTCGACTTCACAAGAGACATTTTGTAAAAGGAAAATGTCACTTAGTGAATCAGTTGTGAACCACACCGATGCGTTACGTCATTAAATCTATTACTTCATTTGTTCTAAGCACACTCATGTTAATGGATGATAATGAATTGACTGATAAAAAACCAAATCAATTTAACATTCTCTACAACTTCAGTCATTGCAACAATTTGCAATAGTGAGTAAGTTTACGTTTTTAGAGGACATAGAAAAGTAGATAAGATATCGCAAATTGTTGGTACAAATTGTAGGAAATGTTGTCGTCATTTTAACTCTGGATTGTTTAAAAAAGATCTAAAAGCAAGAAATTTATAAAATCTAAACAGTCAAAAATACGCTTTTAAGGCCAGGTTATGGTCCGATATATCGCACAAATGTCAGGACGCATAGCCTGGCCTTAAGGCCAGGTTATGGTCCGATATATCGCACAAATGTCAGGACGCATAGCCTGGCCTTAAGGCCAGGTTATGGTCCGATATATCGCACAAATGTCAGGACGCATAGCCTGGCCTTAAGGCCAGGTTATGGTCCGATATATCGCACAAATGTCAGGACGCATAGCCTGGCCTTAAGGCCAGGTTATGGTCCGATATATCGCACAAATGTCAGGACGCATAGCCTGGCCTTAAGGCCAGGTTATGGTCCGATATATCGCACAAATGTCAGGACGCATAGCCTGGCCTTAAGGCCAGGTTATGGTCCGATATATCGCACAAATGTCAGGACGCATAGCCTGGCCTTAAGGCCAGGTTATGGTCCGATATATCGCACAAATGTCAGGACGCATAGCCTGGCCTTAAGGCCAGGTTATGGTCCGATATATCGCACAAATGTCAGGACGCATAGCCTGGCCTTAAGGCCAGGTTATGGTCCGATATATCGCACAAATGTCAGGACGCATAGCCTGGCCTTAAGGCCAGGTTATGGTCCGATATATCGCACAAATGTCAGGACGCATAGCCTGGCCTTAAGGCCAGGTTATGGTCCGATATATCGCACAAATGTCAGGACGCATAGCCTGGCCTTAAGGCCAGGTTATGGTCCGATATATCGCACAAATGTCAGGACGCATAGCCTGGCCTTAAGGCCAGGTTATGGTCCGATATATCGCACAAATGTCAGGACGCATAGCCTGGCCTTAAAAAGAGAAATGTGCAACAGGTCTCCTATACGTACTTCCATTGTAACTGATACAGGTTCGATTCCCGTGTCATGTTAGAATATGGAATTTTTCTAGCGATTTAATCGGTAACGTTCTAAAGTTCACACAAGCTTTCACAGTATGGTTAGTTGCAGTGTGTTTGGTGGTTGCAACGATGAATAACTCGCATGACGTAACCCAAATACGATGAATTTGTGTGCATGTATGTCTAGCCTACATTTAGGCTAGATATCAATTAACCACCTAGCTTTCCTCAGAGAGCATTTGAACTTGTTATCAAATCAAAATCAAAACATTTTACATCACAGAGTGGCAAAACCGATCGATCCATAAATTTCCATTCACAATCTTCACTCTGATTCAGATTCAAGTGTGCCCGTTAAAGAGCACCCAGAATAGTCAATTTATGGTAATTTGTTTGTCAAAGCGCAACATTTCCAACTGCAATAAAACATAAAGAATTGAAAACAACACGAATACAAAAGATCTTACATTAAGATATGTCCAGGTGCTATACAACAATTTTATTAAGATCCACGTCTTCAGCTATAATAATAATATCACCAAGCCGCACATTAAATTGCGGTATCACAGTTTACGCGCAGAGTAGACAGCGGGAAAGGAAAATTACGTGCCAAAAGAGTTTTGAATACATTGAAAGAGAAAACGCTAAAGTGATTCGAATTTGGGAAGTAAATTACTGTCTCGTATCCAGGAGATGAGTAAATGTACCCGAGGCCCTCAGTCCGAGATACTTTTGCACACGATACGAGACAACAAATTATTTTCTGTGTATTGTAATTGGGTTTTATCTGAATAAAGCATTTTCCCAAGGGGTGGAAGAGCCGTATTACCTTCCTAGCAAGGTAAAAGATTTGATTCATTATGAATGTCGTATGGAATGCAATAATGAAAAGTGATTGTAGATGCATTTTTGGACTATACGTTTCGTTTCGGCTTACTAGTCTGTTTGAGTCTGGTATAGTTTTTGCTCGTTGCTTTTCTACTTGTGTAAAGTGAATACAAAAAAGGTTTTGCTATCAAGATGATCGCATAAATGTTCTTCAAATAAAATAAATATTTTTTCGAGAGGGAATTGCAAAGAATTCCATTTTCTAGAAAACAAATTTCGCACATTCTTCTGTTAAATTCAAACAAGATACAAAATAATCTGAATTTAAAATGAAGAATGGAAAAATATGAACTGTGAATATGCATCGAAGATCATCTTCTCCAATAAAATGCCATTAATCAAAGTCGTATGTCAAAAAAGTATTGAAGCCCAAGACGACACACTTATTGATAGCACGATAAAATTAACGCCGTAAGGGCGGTTGAAATTCAAAATGGAAAGTGCGGAGGTCATTCTAACGTAGCGTCATTTTCATACAAGGAAGCGTTGAAATGTACTTTTCGGTTCACTTTTTCAACGAATTGTTCACTTAAAATTCAAATTTTAGGCACACTTACGGCGTGAATTGGCCAAACTAAAAGAAATAGTGTGTGTGTGTGTGTTACGTACCCGCGTGAAATTTTGATTCCCCAGCCAGAGTGAGTAAGCAAATTTTTACAGTCACAAACAGTACCGTGCGCTGACACGTCATAGTAACATAATTTTATTGCTCATTTCTAAGCCAGCAGAAAATAATGAATTGTGACCTAATTTTAGCAACAAATTTTCAAAGAATTACAGAGTTCTACAAAATTCAACATTTCGAAAACTTTGCGCCTATTACTTTAATCAATGACAACCGTAGCAAAAAGATGTCATTGATGAAATACTATCCGATTGGATATAAAGCCTTTGTTATTTAAATTGTCAATACCGAAGCACCTCAGTTCCAAGCATCAAGCACTCAAATGTGAGATGCTAGATTTTAAGTCTGTTTTATGCATACATGCCACATGTTCATGTGCTGCGTGTATTCATTCATGCCTACCATCACCTATCTTCACAAAAGTAGCGCAGATGATTCAAGAAGACTTTTTTTTGTTATTTTACAGTAGACTTTCAAACTGGTCAATGTTAGTGCTTGGAAGCTAAAGTGCTATGCTAAGTGAAAAGTCAAAGTTAATAGTAAAATAAATAAAAATTTAACCGATTTCCTAAAGAAAAAGAAGTGAAAATAAACGAAAACTCAAAAAACTCGCAGAATTTTGAAAATCAACACATTTTGTATGTGTGTATGTGGGATTTTGGCTGGTAACACTGCAAACGTCAACAAGTGTTTTGTTTCTGTGTCTGAATTTAATTATACTTTTTGTAGTCAGAACTGACCAGAAAAACATTTCTGTTGACTAAATCTCAGTTATGAAGTGCCTCGGTCGCCGGTAAAGTTGGAGTTCTCGTATAATCATCCAATAAACCAACGTTTTCGTGCGGCTAATGATACGGTGCTCGTCATAACCTCACAATGTGTACGTGTATAAGCATACCAGTGAAAGACAGTGACAGCTGGATCCACCAGAAATTCACGACGAATATTTTGAGAACGTGTTTCAGTGAATTTTTGGACGCTGTAAGCGGAATTTCTTTGCGGAGAGACATTAGGAAGGCTTGTCGAGATTGGTACTCTTCTTAGTGGTGTGTCACTACCAGGACTCTTAGTTGCTTTGCCTCACTCGCCAGCTTTGTCCTTCGGCTGGTTTATGGTCTAAAAGTTTACTCAATGATGTGGCTAGGTCCTATTTTGCTTCTATATGAGTAAAATGATCCGGACTATTCATAGAGCTTAGGCTTTCGGGCTATAGAGTGGACAAGGTCGACGGATGGATTGGTGGTGTTATGCTGCTGAGAGATGCTAGTTTTTACCGGCTTTTATTTTGATTCCTCGCAGAGACAGCATACACTCAATCAGTGTACAGCTCTCTGAATTTATATCCGGGGAATGTACTCGATGTTGTGCAAAACTCTTTGCAAAGGGACGATATGGTCGCCGTGTCGGGTCGTTGTGCTATTCAGTAGTGTGTCATAATCTGGACAAGCTGTCATCTTACCTTTTGCACCGAAGGCCCTCTTCTCAAAGGTGGCTGGTTCGTCAGTCTAATTTGGAAGTAAGGGCTTTTGGGCTAAATAGTGGTAAAGTTTGGCGGTTGGCCATTTGGTGGCACACTGTTGAGTGACGCTTCTGCCTGGCTCGGCTTTTATATTGGCTCACTGCAGAGAAAGCTTACGTTCGAACGGGCTAGTCTGATGAAATATGAGACTGGACCAGGTTAATATCGAGCGGAATGTAAATCACAGGCTTCGTCAATCTCAATGACAAGGACTGTGATTCGGGCGACAATGTTGCCTTACTTGCTTTCATTAGTGTAAGGCCTAAGGGGTGAGACGCAGCCGTCCTCCCAGTGGCTTTCTGACAATCACAATCTAATGAAGCGAGGTTGACGCCAGTCACTCTTTGCTTTCTGCCCTAGAGATTAGCTGATCATTTTGGTACCTAATCATAGGGATCAGTTTGCTCGCCTGGAGTGGCTCGTGTAGAGCGTAAGGTAATAGGTTGAGAAGGAGTTGAGGTCCTAAAAAGGGCTTCAAGATTTTAATGATGACAGGGTAGCACAAAGGATCCCACGATCTGTGTGCATTGATCAGAAATGATCACCCTAACTGATGAAATCTAGCAAAAAAATGTGTGTATGTGATGTGTTTGTGCTTTTGATTTTACAAAACTTAAGAAAAGTTATTCCTGAAAATAAATGAACTTGATAAAACGGGCAACATGCCCAAATTAACTTTTTTAATTTTCAACGAGTTGCAAGTGATACAAGTTTATCTAGTGGTCCTCTCAGACTCTGAAAAACCTGACTATGGTAAGGTACAATGTCGGGTGGTAGAAAGTTGAAAACTGAAAAATTGTCGGAACATTTTTATTTTCCCCGAAAAAAAGTCGAAAAAATTTCCGTTCGTTTTTTTTTTTGTTAAGGCCACCCTATACACTATACGACAAGTAAAAATCTGGCTTCGGTACGCCACCGCAGTTTATGATGGTCGGCTTTCAGTGCAAATTGGAAAATTCAAAAATGGAGTAAAATACCGGTCAATGTCTTCGACTGTTATGGCAAGGGTCTTACGTCAGAAAGTAAGTCTTACGTTCATTAAGTTCACAACGTTTCACATTTAGAGAGTTAAAAATGTGAATTATTTTTGGATGTTCTCCCACTTCCTGTTGGGTTATCTCCAAATGTATTCCGTCAATTTGATTGTTTCTTTTTACAGTCGGTTTTAACTCATTGCAGCGTGTTTGGACTTAATTATCTGGTCTTCATTTAGAGAATGTAGTTTCCGACACATAGAATAAAAAAAGGTTTCAACGTCTTCAGATAATTCCATCAGTCAAGTGACCTGATCCAGACCCACCCATAAGGTGAGACCTATTACTCGTCCTATCCGTCGAACCCTATCCTATTGTCAGCAAAAATGACGATTTAAAAACTGAATGAATGAGTTTCGCAATGAAACGACTGCAATTATCGTGAATTTATTAGACAAGTTTGTGGAACTACGGTTTTGTTCATTTATTCCAATATTGTGACAAGCATCATTGTTCAACGTTGAACCACATATCACAATTTGAATGAATGTGTCATCGTCAAAGGTGATTTAGAAAGTTCCCCATCGAAATTGATTTGAAATTTAAATTTAAAAATTTAAAGAATTATTACGATCGACATTGCGGCATCATTGCATATTACATTAAAACGTATTAACCGAACGCACACATAATATGCAGTTAACAAACATTTCCGCAATGAGTTTTCAATGTAATAAATTAGGGGACTCCCGATGCCGTGTAACATTTCGGATATTTAGTAGACTATTATGAAATTGGTGAAGTAAAAATTTGTTGAGAATAGGGAACGCTTTTTCTTTTGTTCGGCATTCACATGATCTCAACTTTAGAAAATGTGAACAATATCGGAATATTACTATAACAATAAACTATTCAAGTAGATATATTACAGAAAACAAATTGGTAAACCACTATATGCAGAGAGCGCATTACAAGTTCATGTTAATACAGTATTTCGAGTGAATTAAGATGACGATGGTATGCATATTATATGGCCAAATGGGTATATCCGAAAGAAAATCTTTTGTGTTCAAGAATAAAAGGAGAAATCCAATATCCACGGTAGTATGTATGACATGAACGGATGTTTTCGATAACAAAATAACAAACTGTATAACTTCCTCTTCCCACCGGTCAAATGGAACACTATGTGGCTGAAACAGCCAGACAGGAAGACAATATACTAATACTAATTTAACCGTAATATATTTACCATCTTCGGTTGCGGTTAATTCTATCTTCAAACGCTAAACATCTGACATATTGGACAAAAGTCTCTTAGACAAACTTTGGTGAAATTTAGAGATACTTAGTGAAATAAATAATATGAAGTTCTCTCACAAATGCGCCTCTCTAAGGTTTTTATGCGTTATATGTACGGTATGCATTGGATGAAAACCCTTCACACTACCAGTATTTAGTTGGTGATTTCAATGCGAAGCTAGGAAAACGAGAAGAAGATTCCGAAGTTTCTATTGGCAATTTCAGCTACGACCGAAGAAACGAACGAGGAGAAACTTTACTCAATTTCCTACAGCAACACAATTTATTCGCAATGAATTCATTTTTTGCAGGAAAACCTCAACGCAAATGGACTTGGGCAAGTCCCGATGGTGTAACGAAAAATGAGATTGACTACATCATAACGAACTGCAAGTCAACCATTAAGAACGTTACGGTCGTAAACCGCTTTACGACTGGTAGTGACCATAGAATGGTCCGTGCAAAAGTCATGCTGAACACTCGCTTTCAAAGAGCAAAGATGATAAAGAAAAAGGAAAGGATTGATGCACAAAGACGTTACGCGCAAAATGAAGAATTTGCAGCAAAAATGACTGCTGAGTTAGACGATGTAAACAACCAATACGAAACATTGGACGAATTGAACAGCAAAATAGTAGAAACGATAATGGGTTTCATGGAATCAAAATGCAAATCCGTCCAAATGAAAGAGTCGAAACTCAGTAGAGAAACTCTTGATCTGATCGCAAGCCGAGTACAGTTGATAAAAGACGGAAAAAGAGATTCGGTAGAATACCAGGACTTGACAAAAATTATCAACAAAGCGGTGAAATCAGATCTAAGAAAATATAATGTCCAACTGGCTCAAAACACAATTGAAGCTAATTGCAACATGAAGGTCCTACGGTCAAAAATGACGAACGCAAAGAAAGAAATTTTCAAATTACGAGACAAAACAGGAACAATTCAAACGGATCGAAATGCGATATTAAATATCGCAAAGGAATTTTACGAAGATTTATTCTCATCAGTTTGACCAGATCCGACGAATACCAACGAAGATAGACCAATAATAAGAAATGTAGGATCGGAAGATATTCCTGACATAACTATTGATGAAGTACATGCTGCAGTAGCCGAAATGAAGAACAAAAAGTCTCCCGGTGAAGATGGTGTTCCAGTGGAAGCCATTAAACTAGGTGGCGACTCATTATTGGGTGCAATAACGACTTTGTTTAATCAATGTCTTCAATGGGAAGAAGTACCAGAAGCATGGGAAAATGCAGTGATAACATTGCTGCATAAAAAAGGAGACATAACAAAGTTGGAAAACTATCGACCCATAAGTCTCTTATCAACACTCTACAAGTTGTTCATGAAAATAGTTACGAAGAGGAACACCAAGAAGCTCGACTTCTACCAACCGTTTTGAACAAGCTGCATTTAGATCAGGATTCAGCACAAACGACCACTTACATGTGATGAGAACGCTAATTGAGAAATGCAATGAATACAAGATTGCTGTGGTCTTGATATTCATAGACTTTGAAAAAGCTTTTGATTCAGTGGAAACATGGTCGATATTGGACTCATTAGACGAGTGCAGAGTAGACTCAAGATACTCCAACACAATTCGATACGTCTATAAAAACGCTACGTCGTGTATAAAACTTCATAAGAGCACGGAGAAATTCAGAATTGGCCGAGGTGTACGACAGGGTGACACCATATCACCTAAGTTATTCACATCGATTCTGGAGAGTGTATTTAAGAAATTAGACTGGAGTGAAATGGGTATCAACATAAATGGAGAGTACCTGAGTAATCTCCGTTTCGCAGATGACATCTCCCTGATAGCAGCTGATCTAGATCAGGCGCAAATTATGTTGCAACAGCTGAATGAGGAGTCAAACAAAGTCGGCCTCAAGATGAATTTGTCGAAAACGAAAATCATGACAAACATTGACGACGACAGAGACATTAAAATCGGTGATACTGTCATTGAACGAGTCGACAGTTATGTGTACCTAGATCACAAATTGAAGTTGGGTCTAGACAACCAAACTGCAGAAATAAAACGTAGAATTGGTCTTGCATGGGCAGCGTTCGGAAAACTCAGGCTAATTTTCAAAAGCAAAATGAACAATAGTCTGAAACGTAAAGTGTTCGATACGTGTGTCCTTCCTGTGCTCACATATGGAGCGGAAACGTTAACGTTAACAAAAGCTTCCGAAAATAAATTAAGAGTGGCACAAAGAGCTATGGAACGAAGTATGCTTGGAATTACGCTCAGAGATAGAATGACAAATCAATGGATTCGACAACAAACAAAAGTCGTTGATGTCATGGAAAGGATAGCATCTTTAAAGTGGAGCTGGGCGGGACATATTGCAAGAAGGACGGACGAACGTTGGACCAAAAAGATCACGAACTGGAGACCACCTAAAACACGACCTAGAGGTAGACCACCAGAGAGATGGAGTAATGGTATAAAGAGAATTGCAGGCGCAAATTGGCAACAAGTGGCAACTAATCGTTCGGAATGGAAAAGAATTGGGGAGGCCTACGTCCAGCAGTGGACAGAAACAGGCTGAAAAAGAAGAAGAAGAAGAAGAATATGCATGGTGCTTCGCTAAATTTCACCAATTTTGAGAATTTTGTTAGGCTGTTTGAACTGTTGACATTTTACCGAAGTTTATCTTTGGTCAAAATTCATTATTTAAATCTTGCTGAACTTATTGAAATTTTGATAGATTTATCTAAATTTCGATAAACCTCCAAAACTTCGTGAAAATAAAATTGGTAAAACCTTCCGGAATTAGAGAAACTATTTCCCTAAAATAGGTTTTGTTGTTGGATCTCATAACAATTATTTGCAAAGTCAAATGTATTCCATTTCAGTTCTTGCACACAGACTTGTGCACCTAATGATACGCGAAAAATTCAGTACTTCCCACCCCTTGTACAGAATCTTCTTAAATTTAAAAAAGTTGAAAATTAAACAAAATAATCTATAAAAAAATCAAAACAGCGCGACAAAAATTGCATGGCTTCATGCGCCTTTATATATACCAGTGACAATAATTGACTGGTAAATGATCCGTAAATTGGATTTTCGCGCTTATAAAAATCAATTTAAATCATTTTTATGGTGCGAAATTTTTTAAAATCCATTTTATTTCGCTTGGTGTCACTAACAATTGATTCACACATGACTGAGTAACACGCGAATTAAAAAAAAGTAAAATAAAATAAATGTTTTCCATGTTCAGGACTATGTTCCGACTATGGTAAAAGAGTTGAGTTTATGTTCTATGACGGGGTTGATTATGTTTTACTTGTTTGTTGCATTTCCGTTTAACGTCAAGCAAGATTTATGGATATTTTATTGTAATGATAAGTGTTTTGTTCAATTAATAGAATGGTAGACTGGGTTGTGTTCAGAGTGTCGATTCGGATTTTTTTTTTCGAGATGGTAGATGAACCAAGGATGACGTAAGAAATGTCGAAAAGAATCTGTCATTTGAAAAAATCCTTCGGAAATCCTAGAACAATCCTCAAATTCAATAAAGTACCGTACAATATCCTAAAAATGACTTCAACTCTTGAAATAGAATCTTGCGAGCGTCAAAACACAGTAAGAGCGCAACACGGCTGGTTACTCTATGAATAGCAGCATTTAGAAAATGAACGAGCCATCAGAACAGTCGGAGCGTTTGCTGCGACTGAGCCCCGTACAAACCCGTATATCTATTGCGTACGTGACCCTAGTGCGTCTGTCACCCTACTTTGACCGTAAGCCTATGCGCCGGTTAAAGTAGTTAAAGTAAAATTATTATGTAATGTGTACATCTTAGAAATTGCGCATAGCGCAATTACGAAGCCCCGTACAACGTTCCTTTCAAATAAAACAAAAATTTCAAATCGCCCTAAAATTTTATTTTTTGAAGGGCCTAGTATCGGCCTCAGTCCGAGGACCCAAATTTATTTTTTTTTTTCAACTACATTCTATTCGGCCTTTGATTACCTTCCAAATGAAACAAAAAATACGAAAAACGGATGAAATTTGCTCGAGTTATATGTAAAATACACATAGGGCCCTAGTAGCAGCCTTAGTCCGAGGACCCAAATTTAATGATTTTTTCAACTACATTCTATTCGGCCTTTGATTACCTTCCAAATGAAACAAAAATTACGAAAAACGGATGAAATTTGTTCGAGTTATATGTAAAATACACATAGGGCCCTAGTAACGGCCTTAGTCCAAGGACCCAAATTTAATTTTTTTTCAACAACATTCTATTCGGCCTTTGATTACCTTCCAAATGAAACAAAAATTATGAAAAACGGATGAAATTTACTCGAGTTGTATGTAAAATACGCATAGGGCCCTAGTAGCGGCCTTAGTCCGAGGACCCAAATTTATTTTTTTTTTCAACAACATTCTATTCGGCCTTTGATTACCTTCCAAATGAAACAAAAATTACGAAAAACGGATGAAATTTGTTCGAGTTATATGTAAAATACACATAGGGCCCTAGTAACGGCCTTAGTCCAAGGACCCAAATTTAATTTTTTTTCAACAACATTCTATTCGGCCTTTGATTACCTTCCAAATGAAACAAAAATTATGAAAAACGGATGAAATTTACTCGAGTTGTATGTAAAATACGCATAGGGCCCTAGTAGCGGCCTTAGTCCGAGGACCCAAATTTAATTTTTTTTTTCAACAACATTCTATTCGGCCTTTGATTACCTTCCAAATGAAACAAAAATTACGAAAAACGGATGAAATTTGTTCGAGTTATATGTAAAATACACATAGGGCCCTAGTAGCAGCCTTAGTCCGAGGACCCAAATTTAATTTTTTTTTCAACAACATTCTATTCGGCCTTTGATTACCTTCCAAATGAAACAAAAATTACGAAAAACGGATGAAATTTGCTCGAGTTATATGTAAAATACACATAGGGCCCTAGTAGCAGCCTTAGTCCGAGGACCCAAATTTAATTTTTTTTTTCAACAACATTCTATTCGGCCTTTGATTACCTTCCAAATGAAACAAAAATTACGAAAAACGGATGAAATTTGCTCGAGTTATATGTAAAATACACATAGGGCCCTAGTAGCAGCCTTAGTCCGAGGACCCAAATTTAATTTTTTTTTCAACAACATTCTATTCGGCCTTTGATTACCTTCCAAATGAAACAAAAATTATGAAAAACGGATGAAATTTACTCGAGTTGTATGTAAAATACGCATAGGGCCCTAGTAGCGGCCTTAGTCCGAGGACCCAAATTTAATTTTTTTTTCAACAACATTCTATTCGGCCTTTGATTACCTTCCAAATGAAACAAAAATTACGAAAAACGGATGAAATTTGTTCGAGTTATATGTAAAATACACATAGGGCCCTAGTAGCAGCCTTAGTCCGAGGACCCAAATTTAATTTTTTTTTCAACAACATTCTATTCGGCCTTTGATTACCTTCCAAATGAAACAAAAATTACGAAAAACGGATGAAATTTGCTCGAGTTATATGTAAAATACACATAGGGCCCTAGTAGCAGCCTTAGTCCGAGGACCCAAATTTAATTTTTTTTTCAACAACATTCTATTCGGCCTTTGATTACCTTCCAAATGAAACAAAAATTACGAAAAACGGATGAAATTTGCTCGAGTTATATGTAAAATACACATAGGGCCCTAGTAGCAGCCTTAGTCCGAGGACCCAAATTTAATTTTTTTTTCAACAACATTCTATTCGGCCTTTGATTACCTTCCAAATGAAACAAAAATTACGAAAAACGGATGAAATTTGTTCGAGTTATATGTAAAATACACATAGGGCCCTAGTAACGGCCTTAGTCCAAGGACCCAAATTTAATTTTTTTTCAACAACATTCTATTCGGTGTTCGATTATCTTTCAAATGAAACAAAAATTACGAAAAACGGATTAAATTTACTCGAGTTGTATGTAAAATACGCATAGGGCCCTAGTAGCGGCCTTAGTCCGAGGACCCAAATTTAATTTTTTTTTCAACAACATTCTATATTGATTACCTTCCTACCTACCAAATTACGAAAGACGAATGAAATTTACTCGAGTTCAATGTAAAATACACATAGGGCCCTAGTAGCTTTTCACTTCTAAGGTTCTATCTCACGGTCCACTCACCCGATTTTAAAAAACTTTTTTTTCCTGGATTGGTATTGACAATACCTATCATTTGCCGTGTCATTTACATTTCCATCGTTTATTTTGCCATAGATATCACCAAAAGACCTTAAATCACTTAGGTGGCCCTAACTCACGAAGGGCCGACCCGAATATGCCCATCTTCGAACTTAACCTCACTATTTTGACTATCTTTCAGGATTTTTTTTTTTTTTGAAATCGGATTTGATTTACTCAAGATATCGACGTGACAGACAGACGGACAGACTGACCAAATTTTTATTGCGGATTCGTCATCTATGAACATAGGCAAACGCTTTGCCCTTACCGTCTGCTTCGAATTCCATCAATTACACACGGCATCGTAATCCTATAAGCCCCTTCGTACTTCGTACGGGGCTAAAAATATCGTGTGAATAGTGTCAGGCCCGTGGGGCGCAAGGTGTCAATTCCGGGAAATGGTAACCTTCAAATTACCACTGAATGAACACTTGCAATTAGAAATACAGGGTACGAACACAAATCAATAAATATAATTGAATTTATTGAATTGATCGAATTAAAGTCAAAGAAAAACGAAGTCATCTCACTTAATACACAATACTGTGATAAGCCACATTATTCTCGATGATCAACTGAATAAAAAAAAAATGAAAAAACCACAACAACCAGGTGTATACATTCATACACCTACCTCTTCGATAACATTATGCTACATGGTTTATATTATTGTAAAGTTCGTAAGTTACTCGGAATTATTTTTTTTATTTAGTTTTTACATGAAATGCCACAATAATAAAACGTTAAAAATTCTTGTTTCACATTTAAATTGTTGTCACATTTTCAATAAAGTTAATATCCTTCGCTTTGTTGCATTCTTAAAATATTAAGTATTATGAAATGCAGATGTTTTGAGAGTGTTATTGATGGTTTACAAGATGCGTACTGAATCATTTTGTTGTTGCCTAGTAAAAACACCTACATCCTTCTCACTGTAATCAGTTGTCGTTTTTTAAATACAATTTCTTCAGTCTTCAATTAAAACTAAATTCGTTTGTTTTCTCTAGGATCGAAAGTGGTTTTTTACACCTCTAGGGAAAACAAGAAACTCAGTTCATGTTTTAGAAAGCACTACAAAACTAAGGCTGACTATAAAGCTGAAAAGTTTTCGAGGGATTGTTGATCCGAGCCGATCCCGAAAACTGGACTTTTCCTCTTTTTATCCTTTGTTATGTAAATTGCTGACCCTTTGCATAAAAATCTAGTAATCGCATTGGGCACAAGCCACAAACGTTACCAGAGTAAACCAAAAAAAAAGGTACCGTGACACAATACCAATTTCCTAGTCATTATGACGCTATTGAGATGCAACCAAAAATGTGATCAAAACATATTCTCTGTTGTTTGGCTCTAATAAATGCAATGAACATTTATTTGCAGTGGCAAATACTCACTCGTCGTATAACGTAACGTTACAAAAAAGCAGATGTTTGTTTGGAATTGCTGCGCATAGACTATGCATTGCATATAAATATTTTTCCAAAAGTGAATTATTGCGTATGTCGAAATAATAAATAATAATTTTGTGTTATTTTGTTATCATTATGGGCGCAAAAGATCAAATTTTTATTGGAAACATGATAGCGAACAATAGAAATCAAAATATGAGCGAGGGTTGTTTTATTCGGTTCTCTGCCTTTTTTTCTCAATAAATACAGTGAGGGATGTAGTTGATGAGTAGGGAACATCCACAGAACATGAGTACGTATACGTACATTCGTAACAGACAAAGGTTTAGAATTTATTCTTTGCGAATAGTTTGGCATTTAATTATGGCAACAAAAACCATTTGCTGGTCGAATTAGGAACTCTAATCTGAGTGTTATCGATATTAATGTTTGCGAAGGAAATCGGGAAAATTCCAAATACTCCTAAGTTGATGAATTTTCAAATTTTTCGGCTTGCACCTCTCAACTCTGCAGGAGTGTAGTCGATCTTCCATAAATGTCAAGTTCAGTTCTTCTGTTAAAAAGTGATACCTTACCGGTGGCGGTGTGACATCACTTCAAAAAATAATGTAAGACAGTTAACTTCACCTGCCATTGAGAGTCGATATAGATTTTTAGTTTGAGAAATTTAGTTTTGGTTTTCAGTTTTGGAAATAGAATTTAATTCCTTCGGTGGTTACTTTCATTTAACCCCAAATCGTTAAGTACTAAAGGGCAATGCCTGTATTCGCGAAAAAAATTTCACGAATTTCTCACATTTTCACAAAAAAACTTTTTGCGAAAATTCACGAAAATTCGTGAAAATATTTTCGCGAATATAGGCACTGCTAGAGGGATTACATTTTAATCTTTCGATACCTTAGTTCAAACTCGAAAATTTTTCAGATGTGGTGACATCAGTTATACCCTACTAATCTTTACTAATAGGAGAGTGCGGATAGGGCTCTTGATTAAAAACAGAAATGAGTAATAATAATTTTGTTTAATTACCTGACGTATCTAGTCGAGAATCTTAACACTGCGTTCTGATAATTTTAGCAGAGTTTATTCCGAATCCGTGTTACAGAGAAACATACTCCCTCAAGGGATAAAATTTGACTTCTTTTTGAAAATTCAATGCGAAAATGGCCAGCGCAAGTTCCATGAAACAAAAAGTTAAATCACCTCCTACATGGACCGTGATCACTTAAATTATATTCTAGAAATGATTGGGATTTATTTTCTTATGAAATGATCAGCCAATCCGAAGAATTCAATATGAAGCGTTTACAGAAGTGATGTTGTCAAGAATTTTAACAAATTCTTCTTTGTTCGTCGGCCGCTGCATTGATGGTTCCACTGTTTCTACTTGTACTGGAGGAATATTCTCCCCGACACGCATGTGCCAGTACATCTACTTGAGAAAAACTCGTTACTTAGGGCATGTTGCCCGTTCAGTAGTTGTGTTTATTCTGATCCTTCTTCCATACAAAACCTTGTATCTATACTGATTTCAAGGCTTATGTGACCAATTTTAATTTAAAGGAATACTTTGATGACTTTTTCCTACTGTTTTGACTAGAGTGAAATCACTCTCCATAATATTTTTGACACTCCCACCAGTTTCCGTAGGTAACGAGGAAACTCCAACCAAAAATATGCAACCTCAACGTCCTTTCAATTCGACTGTTTTTAAATCGACTCGACCAACCAATTGACCAAATCTTTGTTTACTTCTTCTCTTGTTGTTGCTAATGACGCTTGCTAATTGACCAATTTGTTTCGAACTTCTTCTCTTTGCCAATTGACCAATTGTTTGTTAACTTCTCCTTCTTCTTCTTCTTTTTGCTATTGTCAAATGATGCATGCCAATTCACTAATTCTTTTTTAAATTCTTCTTCTGACTCTCCCACCTGTGGTATCCGAATTGATGAGGAAACCACACCACGATTCACTACTCTTTACTGATGTTTCTGGATTGTTACGACGACCATCGATTCGACCACCGAATGATCAACCAGTCTCTGCTAACTTCTTCTTCCTCTTAGATTAGATTAGATTCTTTATTGGCTCTAGGTAAAAACAATACATTTCATACTAGACGTAATTAGGCCGCATGGGTGGGCCCCTTTTACAACCAAAATCATGATATAATAATTGACAAGTTTTAAGAATTCTTCAAAATAAAAATTTATGTAGAGAGAATTGAAAAGAAAACAAAAAAAAACAATCCACTTCATCCAACCCATTATCGAATTCTTTGGGCAAACGATTCGCACTGGTGTCCACTCCACTTAGTCGTCCAGATAATTAACGGCGAACGAGGGGCTGACTATTCGATTGGGCATTGAGGGGGTATTTCGGCAGGCGCTATTTACTCCACAATGATTAGATTTCTTTGGTGGATGAGCATGGCCCGTGATGATTGCGCCCGTAAAAGGAATACCATATGATCGTCTGTTTTCTTCGCTGATTGTCTGCTGATATTCTCTGTGCCGCACTCCGAATTACTGGATGTGATTCGGTTGGCAGTTGATACTTAAGACATACAACATGTTGTGTAGTCTGAATCGGTGTGATCGGGCGCTTTGACCGATACTGGAGATTTGTTAGCTTGGCTACTTTCGGTGACTGTCACAACAATCTGCCAAACATGAAGCATTCATCAATGATGATCAAGATTATTATTCTGAAAATTCGAACAATTCCAATAATTGTACGACGCGCGTACACTCTCTGAAAGTCGACAGTACTGAATGAAAGCTGAACTCAGTACCACGTTAAGTTCAGTGAGCTCACAGCGACTCGCTCAATTATTACATGTTCGATCGAAATTTATGCTACCCAGCATTCAGGAAGTATTCATCAACGATGACAGTATCAAGATTTCATTCTGGAAATTCGAACAATTCCAATAATTGTGCGACAGGCCTACACTCTCTGAAAGTCGACAGTACTGAACGAAGACTGAATTCAGTACCGCGTTAAGTTCAGTGAGCTCGGAGCGACTCACTCAATTATTACGTGTTCGATCGAAATTTATGCTACCCAGCATTCAGGAAGTATTCATCAACGATGACAGTATCAAGATTATCATTCTGGAAATTCGAACAATTCCAATAATTGTGCGACAGGCCTACACTCTCTGAAAGTCGACAGTACTGAATGAAGACTGAATTCAGTACCACGTTAAGTTCAGTGAGCTCGGAGCGACTCACTCAATTATTACGTGTTCGATCGAAATTTATGCTACCCAGCATTCAGGAAGTATTCATCAACGATGACAGTATCAAGATTATCATTCTGGAAATTCGAACAATTCCAATAATTGTGCGACAGGCCTACACTCTCTGAAAGTCGACAGTACTGAACGAAGACTGAATTCAGTACCACGTTAAGTTCAGTGAGCTCGGAGCGACTCACTCAATTATTACGTGTTCGATCGAAATTTATGCTACCCAGCATTCAGGAAGTATTCATCAACGATGACAGTATCAAGATTATCATTCTGGAAATTCGAACAATTCCAATAATTGTGCGACAGGCCTACACTCTCTGAAAGTCGACAGTACTGAATGAAGACTGAATTCAGTACCACGTTAAGTTCAGTGAGCTCGCAGCGACTCGCTCAATTATTACGTGTTCGATCGAAATTTATGCTACCCAGCATTCAGGAAGTATTCATCAACGATGAATTTATCTCGTTTTACTCTAAATTTCGAGTGTATCACTCTCGATATTACTATTGATTGTTGAGACCCTTAATTGGTCTTGTAAAAATTCTGCAGAAAAAGCTTTTTGTGCTTGATGCGCACAATCACTGGAAATCAACGATTTTGTTGATCGAACTCATGTCACCAGTAGGTGCGCGCACTTGTCGCGTATCCCACTCCTTCATGTGTCCCCATTAAGCAGAGCAAAGAGGTGTGCATCATTGCTTATTACAGATGAACACAGGAACCGACACTGTTGATCATTTGACTTCGAAACTGGCTACCTACGGATGACCGTCTACTCAACCTTTCGACTAGAGAATGTTTATCAATGAAAATGACAAAACAAGAATACTGATTGTCATTCGAATCATTCGTCAAAACATCCACAATAATCTTTTCATGCTACTGCGTACACACACTGAAAGTCGTCAGTACTGAATGACAGTTTACCATTCTAGTATGACGTTAAGTTCAGTGAGCTCGCAACACTACTCTCGTTATTATTGACATGTTTGACCGAATTCATGCTACCAGTATAGGTTATGTCTACACCGAAATACTTGATAAACGTTCTCACGCCAAATCACTTAACTATTCGACCGCACTTCACGATTTCCTAGCACTTCTGTTGGTCAGGCACAACAACACTGACTAGAAATTCTCGCGTTGTCAAAAAACTTAAGTATTTTAGCAATTTTTCGCGGATCGGTTAAAAATGAAACTTCTGTCACTCAGCGCAGTGTTGCCAGTTCTTCTTCCTCTTACTGCTGGCTTTTTTTTGCTGGGCATTACGACGACCCTCAATTTGTGATTTGACTCGACCAACCAGTCTTGCTGATTTCTTTTCTTCTGTGACCTTTTCTTCGTGCTGCTGCCAATTGACGTTCTTTGCTGGGTATTACGACGACCATCAATATCCAAGTTGACTCGACCAACCAGCCTTGTAACACCACGACCAATGTTACCAAACTGCTAATTCTTCTTTGTGCTGCTGCCAATTGACGTTCTTTGCTGGGTATTACGACGACCATCAATCCGATTCTTCCACCAAATTGACTCGACCAACCAGCATGTAACACCACGACCAATGTTACGCTTGTTACTGTTGGACTTACGTCTTGCGACTGCCGCTTTGTTACTGTTGGACTTACGTCTTGCGACTGCCATCTCGTTGTCAATGACGCCTGCCAATTGACCTTCGTTGCTGGGCGTTACGACGACCACCAATTTGATTCGATTGACTCGACCAACCAGCGTGTAACACCACGACCAATGTTACGCCTTGACTCTTGCTGCTGCAACGGGACCACCAATGTCACGAACCTTCCACACACGTTGGGCGCCATGTCAAGAATTTTAACAAATTCTTCTTTGTTCGTCGGCCGCTGCATTGATGGTTCCACTGTTTCTACTTGTACTGGAGGGATATTCTCTCCAACACGCATGTGCCAGTACATCTACTTGAGAAAAACTCGTTACTTAGGGCATGTTGCCCGTTCAGTAGTTGTGTTTATTCTGATCCTTCTTCCATACAAAACCTTGTATTTATACTGATTTCAAGGCTTATGTGACCAATTTTAATTTAAAGGAATACTTTGATGACTTTTTCCTACTGTTTTGACTAGAGTGAAATCACTCTCCATAATATTTTTGACAGATGTCATGTCTGTCACTATTATCTTTCTAATCCACAAAAGCTTTGAATTTCCTTAATTTAAAGCAGGGGATTACAATGTAATCCCACAAAAATCCCGATAGATTACTTCCAGCAAGTACAGTTAGAGACAGTGAAATTCTAGCATGAAATTGCTTCAGCTGTTTTTCAGGTGATCCACACATACAATAAAAACTGCTTATACAAAAAAAAAATTGAATGTCACCGTGATACTTCTGTTTACGGTTTTACCACTACCAAGTCCGTATAGCGGCTTCAACCGTATAAACAGTTTTGATTATATGTGTGGATCGGCTGAAAAATAGCTGAAGCACGTTCATGCTGAAACTCCACTACCTCTGACTGAATTTTAATTCCATCTGTGTTGAATATTCGTCTGACCCTTAAGCATCTTTGGATTTAAGCCACATTTACATGATATACCTAGACCTAGATTCCATGGTCAGCAATGTAAGGTGTAAAAGATTACACATTAGAGTTCAGTAATAGAAAATAATTCAGCTGCACCCTATTCATCAATTATTATTATAAGTAATGAGAATACGTCACGCTTTAAGCACTTCTATGCCTACCCCAATACTATTATTGAAATTGATTCTTTAATCAATATTTTTACACTGCAATGGTAATATCGCTAATACGCTTGGTGTGTCGCAGGTCTCCTTCGCTAACTCTACTATTGAATCTACGATTCTTATAGAATGAAATATGGATGTGATCGGTATTTTCATAGATCATTTGGGAAAATGCTTAATTTTGAACTGTGCTCATCCTTGAATTTTGCATACCAAGAAGAATTTTATCAAGTCGCGTTTAAATGTCTAATATCAAATGTTGCTAGAATTGCGTCACGTACATTCTGGGTCGGAACAGTTGATTGAATGAAATGAATAATTAAGTCTGAAACAACGGCTAATAAGTGAATTCGAAAAAAAACCTTTCCTGTAACAAGTGTTAGAAGTGTGTTAACAACGATGTCGATCCGTCGTCAATATTTTCACCGGAATAGAATCGTATCGGCGACATTTTTTGTAGTGAAAATGTTCGGATTGTGGCCATATAAATGCAAACATTCCAGACATAAGATTGAATACGATAAGTTGTCACTGATTTATACGATTCTTGTGCCAATCTTCCTTCTTATTGGCTATTTGGGTATCGGCTGGGATTTGTTTAATGAAAACGTGGAAGTGTCGGAAGTGTTCAAAAGCGTGGCTCTACAATTAGTCGTATTGTTTTATTCCTACATGGTGATTATTTCGTTCCTAATTGTGTATATTGGGCAACACTTACAATACAATAGAAAACGAATTGCCTATGTTCAGTGTCTAAAGGTTGCTGATTGTATGCGAGACTGCAGTACGGAGTATGTGGACGACCAATCATTTGTTAATAGATTTATGTTAAAGACATTAGTGTACGACGCACTCAATTTTGCTTTATTTTTGTACAATTTGTCCTATTCTTCGAGTACTATAAAATCCCAGCCATATTTGTCAATATTCATTTATTTACCCATTTACGCCATCAGATTGAATATGAACGTTTTTTACGGTGGCATCCTTTTATTTAATATTTTCTATAAACAATTGAATCAAAGTTTAGACAAGATACTGCTAGGTGCAAAAGCAGGGGATACGGCAACAGAAAATCAGTTTGAAAAAGCTTCGATTATTTATATAGAACTGACGAAAGCTGTGAAAGCTTTTAATCTGGCTTTCACATTTCAAATAACCTTGTGGATTGCCACGCAGCTGATAATATTGGCAACTCAATATTTTTACCAATATGTCGCAATTGTGCAGCTCGTGACAAAGGACGAACTCTACATTGCAGGACAACACTTTGCCATTTTTGCAGCAATCTTTATGTCAACGTACGAACTGTTTACAACCGCATTTGCTTGCAATTCATTGGTGAAAGAGGTATTCGGTTGTTACTGATCAAATCATGTCAAATGAAAATTTCGGTTTTCCAGGCACGACTGACGACAGAAATTATTCATAAAATGAACTCAAATATTGGTTTGAAATTCAGAAATGTGAGAGCTGAGTATCCGAATTATTTGCATCCAAATTCAAATTTGTGACTTTGCAGGTCGACGTTTTTTCGATTTGGATTTCATTGAACAAACTAGCGATTACGGACTGTGGCATGTTTGAATTAGATTTGAAAACGATGCAATCGGTGCGTTTTGTTGTCAATTCATCAACTTTTTTCGTCTACTAACTGCCTGTATCGTTTTTAGGCTTTTTCAACAATACTTTCATATTTTGTCATATTGATACAATTTGAATTGGCGATGTAGGAAATCGAAAGATGTCAATAAAATAGGAACAAAATTTAGACAAACGAGCCATCAGAACAGTCGGAGCGTTTGCTGCGACTGAGCCCCGTACAAACCCGTATATCTATTGCGTACGTGACCCTAGTCAAAGGCTCTATACCAGGCAAAAGTTGACCGATTTTTAAACGTTGGATTCGTTCCTTACATCCGCCGTTTATACAATGACAACAAATGAATGAAGGTGATATGGATTTTTATTGTGCGCGAAATTTTTGAAAACGCAAATGATTTTTGTGGAATTTTTTTAATTTTTATTTTTTTTGAGGTATTTTAGGTTTGAGGTATTTAGAGTGATATATATTTGATCCCCCTAAATACATAAAACCTGAAATACCTTTAAAAAATAAAATTAAAAAAAATTCCACAAAAATCATTTGCGTTTTCAAAAATTTCGCGCACAATAAAAATCCATATCACCTTCATTCATTTGTTGTCATTGTATAAACGGCGGATGTAAGGAACGAATCCGACGTTTAAAAATCGGTCAACTTTTGCCTGGTATAGAGCCTTTGCCCTAGTGCGTCTGTCACCCTACTTTGACCGTAAGCCTATTGCGCCGGTTAAAGTAGTTAAAGTAAAATTATTATGTAATGTGTACATCTTAGAAATTGCGCATAGCGCAATTACGAAGTCCCGTACGACGTTCCTTTCAAATAAAACAAAAATTTCAAATAGCCCTAAAATTTTAATTTATTGAGTATAAATACACATAGGGCCTAGTATCGGCCTCAGTCCGAGGACCCAATTTTTTTTTTCAACAACATTCTATTCGGCCTTTGATTACCTTCCAAATGAAACAAAAATTACGAAAAACGGATGAAATTTGCTCGAGTTATATGTAAAATACACATAGGGCCCTAGTAGCGGCCTTAGTCCAAGGACCCAAATTTAATTTTTTGTCAACAACATTCTATTCGGCCTTTGATTATCTTTCAAATGAAACAAAAATTACGAAAAACGAATGAAATTTACTCGAAATGTAAAATACACAAAGGGCCCTAGTAGTGGCCTTAGTCCGAGGACCCAAATTTAATTTTTTTTCAACAACATTCTATTCGGCCTTTGATTACCTTCGAAATGAAACAAAAAATACGAAAAACGGATGAAATTTGCTTGAGTTATATTTAAAATACACATAGGGCCCTAGTAGCGGCCTTAGTCCGAGGACCCAATTTTTTTTTTTTCAACAACATTCTATTCGGCTTTTGATTACCTTCCAAATGAAACAAAAATTACGAAAAACGAATGAAATTTACTCGAAATGTAAAATACACATAGGGCCCTAGTAGTGGCCTTAGTCCGAGGACCCAAATTTTTTTTTTCAACAACATTCTATTCGGCCTTTGATTACCTTCGAAATGAAACAAAAAATACGAAAAACGGATGAAATTTGCTTGAGTTATATGTAAAATACACATAGGGCCCTAGTAGCGGCCTTAGTCCGAGGACCCAAATTTTTTTTTTTCAACAACATTCTATTCGGCCTTTGATTACCTTCCAAATGAAACAAAAATTACGAAAAACGGATGAAATTTGCTCGAGTTATATGTAAAATACACATAGGGCCCTAGTAGCGGCCTTAGTCCAAGGACCCAAATTTAATTTTTTGTCAACAACATTCTATTCGGCCTTTGATTATCTTTCAAATGAAACAAAAATTACGAAAAACGAATGAAATTTACTCGAAATGTAAAATACACATAGGGCCCTAGTAGTGGCCTTAGTCCGAGGACCCAAATTTTTTTTTTCAACAACATTCTATTCGGCCTTTGATTACCTTCGAAATGAAACAAAAAATACGAAAAACGGATGAAATTTGCTTGAGTTATATGTAAAATACACATAGGGCCCTAGTAACGGCCTTAGTCCAAGGACCCAAATTTAATTTTTTTTTTCAACAACATTCTATTCGGTGTTCGATTATCTTTCAAATGAAACAAAAATTACGAAAAACGGATGAAATTTACTCGAGTACGCATAGGGCCCTAGTAGCGGCCTTAGTCCGAGGACCCAAATTTAATTTTTTTTCAACTACATTCTATTCGGCCTTTGATTACCTTCCAAATGAAACAAAAAATACGAAAAACGGATGAAATTTGCTTGAGTTATATGTAAAATACACATAGGGCCCTAGTAGCGGCCTTAGTCCGAGGACCCAATTTTTTTTTTTCAACAACATTCTATTCGGCCTTTGATTACCTTCCAAATGAAAAAAAAATTACGAAAAACGGATGAAATTTGCTCGAGTTATATGTAAAATACACATAGGGCCCTAGTAACGGCCTTAGTCCGAGGACCCAAATTTATTTTTTTTTCAACAACATTCTATTCGGCCTTTGATTACCTTCGAAATGAAACAAAAAATACGAAAAACGAATGAAATTTACTCGAGTTCAATGTAAAATGCACATAGGGCCCTAGTAGTGGCCTTAGTCCAAGGACCCAAATTTAATTTTTTTTTCAACAACATTCTATTCGGCCTTTGATTACCTTCCAAATGACACAAAAATTACGAAAAACGAATGAAATTCCTTGAGTTCTATGTAAAATACACATAGGGCCCTAGTAGCTTTTCACTTCTAAGGCCCTAACTCACGGTCCACTCACCCGATTTTAAAAAACTTTTTTTTCCTGGATTGGTATTGACAATACCTATCATTTACATTTCCATCGTTTGTTTTGCCATAAATATCACCAAAAGACCTTAAATCACTTAGGTGGCCCTAACTCAGGAAAAAAAATTTTTTGAAATCGGATTTGATTTACTCAAGATATCGACGTGACAGACAGACGGACAGACGGCCCAAATTTTTATTGCGGATTCGTCATCTATGAACATAGGCAAACACTTTGCCCTTACCGTCTGCTTCGAATTCCATCAATTACACACGGCATCGTAATCCTATAAGCCCCTTCGTACTTCGTACGGGGCTAAAAACTCTGCAGTCTGTTGGATCTTAAAGTCTTTCTTGTTTTGGCTCATCGAAATTAAAACAAATTTTCTCCTTTAACACTTCGGCACAACCCCTCTAATGATTTACAACTACAGTTAACCTCAACCAAACTTTTAACGCTTCAGCTGTTTTTCAGCTGGTCCACTTATAAAACCTCACTGTCTTATGCGTGCTTATACGGTTTTACCATTACCTCGCGTATGATTATTAAACTCGTATAAACACGTACAAGGCAGTGAGATTGTGGACCAGCTGAAGTAAATTGCGTCACAAATTTTGTTGTAGTTAATTATATGTGTCGTTGAAAATTAAATTTCTAATGAAGCATTTGTTCTCCTAATTGTTTTAAAAATTAATCCACGTTTTTTTGATGAGTGGTCGGTAGGCGTATTTCACTTCAATCAATTAATCTACTACTTCTGTTAGATAAACTTTGTTAGTTGCTGAGGCCAAATTATCCCAACTCAGTCTGACTGGGGTAATGGCTATCAAAACATTGTTCATATGACAATACACTAGCACAATAGTAAAATAAGAAATAATTTCTAATTTACGAGTTTTTTTTTTTAGGGTGGGTTTTCTTATTTTATAAAGAAATTATTCTAATTAGTTTTAGATTTATAGCAAATCAAATATGTTTGAAACGGCATTAGCATCCTCATTTTCAAACGTTTTCAAAATTGATGCACAGTTTCCTCTCTGAATTTCTATTGAATATTGTTGTATCAAGAAATTTGTCGAGCGCTTTTCTCCAGTTTTTTGTTGCAACAGTTTTCCGATTTTATTTATGAATTTCTTAGTGTCCTCTCCCATTGGCCCGAACGTTTCGAAAGCGATAGGAGTGAATATGTAGTCACGTTTTAATGCCATGTAGTGAGTATGTTTATGACGTTCTGATTGATCTGCGACCGAGCCAGCGATTTTCGCTGATTGGGCCAGGTATGATGGAGCAACGGTGTCACTAACTGTAGCATCCCAAATCAAAGATTTTCCTCGTTCCCATGGAGTGATGGTTACACCGTCAACGCGCTTTCCGTCCGATCTGCTTATTCCAGGCGGTTCTAGCATGCTCGGGAAATCGATTTTAGATAAGGCATTCAAGGTTATTTTATTGAATCCTACATGTCTCGGAATTCTGCCAGCGCTCCTAATACATGATAAACCGTGGTGGCCGTTTTCTTCGACAGTTTTTCCACATCGGCAAGTGTGTTTTTCGCATACTTTCCCTCCCAAACGTATGGCAATCGCAATTCGAGCTGTATTGTTGTTCAAAAGTAGTCCCAACTCAGACGACGGTATCACTTGCAACCACTTTGACGATTCGCAAGTAAGCACGCTCTATCTGTTTGGTCAGCATTGCTCAACAATGTTTCGAAAATTAATTTCATATTCGGGTAATCCCAATTCGTTTGGTTTTCACGTTTTGCTTCTGTGTCTGGTACCAGGCTGGACGGCAGATCATCGATCAGTTTTTTAATTTCAGTGTCAACGATGTCCAAATTCAATTGACCTAATTTGATAAATTTTTTGATTGAAAAATTGAAGAAAGATATGCGGGAATCGCCAAATCTTCAAGTTTTCTTATGCCGATTCCAGCCAATGAATAAGGTAACGATGTTTGTCTCCAAACTTTCGGGGTCATTTTATTGTTGCAAATATTTTCCAATGTTTGTCGAAAAAGTTCATCAACTTCTTCCAGAAGATTTTGAAACATGAAAGTTGGACAAGTTCGTAACAGATAGATGAATTTCGGCGATGACATGCAATATCGGAACAGGCACAATGCCGGGTGGACATCTAGAAGTTTCAGTCTTTCGCACATCGATTGTACAATGTCTTTTTTCTGTTAATTGAAGTTTGGAATTAATGAATTATGTATTGGCGATCCGAGAAGATCAATTTCTTCCATCAGACGAATGCCGGGTAATTCTTCCGATATAGCAGCGTACATGGCATCTTTCTGTTCTTTGGTTGCGTTTATGATATGTACTTCGCACTTCGATGGATTAAGTGTCAGGCCTGAAACCTCTCGGAAGTCTTTGATACGTTTAATATCTTCCATGGTAGTTTTAGAGTTGTCTCCGGTTGTTCCATCATCGAGATACCATGCATTTAAACGGGATGACAATGAGTGGACTAGTTTTGATATTCCGATACAAAAACCTGCTGGACCTAATGGATCTCCTTGATGGACCCCTCTTCTGGATAAAATTACTTGATGGTTGAAGTATAAGTTAGTGAAGCTGCCGTAAGCTTGTCTCATCATCGGATATAGGCTTGGACAAATGTTCTTCGTTTCGTCCAATAGGTATTGTCGTTTAAGTTCATTAAAGGCGTTTGAGAAATCGTATTTCAGGAGTACCATTGGTTCATCGTATGAGTTGGAAACAAATGATCGGACAGCGTGTATTATTGCTTCTGCTCCTCCTTTGACACCGAAACCAAGTTGGAATGGTTATAGTTTTTCAGAAAGGAGATCCTTAATGTCATAGCATTCTACTTTTCCGGCCAGTCTACGCCAAAACGTTCCAACCGCAATCGGTCTTATATCACCATTGTCTTTTATGAAAGCGACTAATCGTCCACTGTAGACTATTCGAACAATATTTTGTCTTTAATGTGGCGAGGTCTCAGACCATCAATACCACCTGATGAGTTTATCGGGAAACTCGAAATGCTCTTCGAGATTGTTTCACATGAAGTTATCGGCAAAATTTCTTCGGGTGTTTGTTTGTCTATGGCTGGCAATGTATCCAATGGATGTTTCGATTGCAATTTTGACAGCGTTTCATCGTTTATCTCTGCTATCATTTCTTTAGAACATAAAACTCTCATCGCGCCACTGAAATCGCCTTCGTCAAGCTTTTGATTGACTGTCTTGATAACTTGTTCGTTCTGTGAACAAAGTTTTTTTTATCTAGGCTTCGTATCTTGCAGAAGGGATGACAAATAATCGTTCACATTTGTGATTTTCTCCAGTTCTTTTAAATTTTCTTTTAACATTTTGTTTTGTCACAATGTGACTGTGTTAGGGTTGAAACCGAAATGTCTAAAAAACTTTTGATTTATCCAGCGAGCGGTAATATTAACATTTTTATTTACTTTTTTTATCAGAATAAACTTATGATTGTTTTGAAAACATAAAAAACCTCATTGACGATACCGAATAATGGGAAAATAAACTTAAAAAAAGTAAAATCTAAAAAAATGAAATTAAAAAAAAGATAAACTCAAAACCTCCCTACCATACAATTAAGCGAAAAAAAAGTGCTTCAAATTTCCGACAGTACATTTTTGATCACTGTATTTCGAGAACCGAACTTAGGTTGACTCCCGTTGTGTCTTTTTTATTACAGCCATCTATTCATTACAATGGATGTCATAACTCGCAAACTATACATAAAAAGTTATTTTAAATATTTTGAAGGGGTTTCTGCTTCAGATTCACAATTACATAATACTGTCGCAAAATATTATATGATTTGTGTGTTGCCCTTAAATATGTAAATGCAAAGTGATTTATTGTGCGATTTTTGAAATATTTTTCATTTGTACAATTGCCAACGTATGATACGATGAACAATATGGTTTTTGAGATATTACAATTATTTAATGAGTAGCCTCTTGAGATTCGGTTATTGTTCGATGCACTGGAATATGGATGGGGCTGGAGTAATATGTTTGTAGTTATTGTGTTATTCGGTTTAATTCAGTTCTCACGATTGATATAATAACATCATCTTGTTGCTAGTTCAAAATTTTGGAATATAGGGACAAAAAAACTGACAAGGCAAGAACGACAATTCAAAATGTAAATTCATCGGACCACAGCCAGCTATCGGAATACGTAAAAGCTTAGACAAATCAGTGGTCCAAACAGTAACTGAACAAATAGAACACAGCAGAGAATATACATTTTTTAGTTCGTTTGATTCGCATTAGGTGGTGCAGGTCAATAGGAGTAACTGAAGCTCAGGAAGGATTCTTTTGAAAAACAGCCTACCGACTGGTGAAATGTGATGAAAAACCGTAAACTTGAACTTTTCTTACAAAAATTTCTCCAGTTACGCGAGCCGCACAGGGTCGTGTGGGGTGTCATTAGAAAGGTAATCACACGTACTATTGAGCCGAATAGGGACTTGATGGTTTTAAAATTCATCCACACTGAAATATGTCCAGTTGAAGTTTTCAACCGAAGACTTACACTGTTCTTACTGAAATTTCTCGAGGTACACAAAACGTACATGGTCGTGTGGGGTATCATTTGAAAGGTAATTTTATGTGCTTTTAGGCCAAATAGGTTTTTATGTGGTTTGGATGCATATGCGATGAAATAGAAGTTGAAATGTTTAAGTGCCCATATTTCATCGCATCCAAACCCCATAAGAAAATTGCAATTTTTCAGTTTTGGCTTCTAGGGTCGAATACCTTTCTAAGCACATATAAAAAAGTCCACTGGAAAATGCGTCCGATTTCGGTAGGCTGTTTTTCAAAAGAATCCCTCCAGACGGTCTTAGAACAACAGCCTATTTTTGAGAAAAGTTTTCTTCAATTTTCTATTTTCATTTTTTTTAAATCAAGAAAGTTTGAGAAAAGCATTCAAATTTTCCGGATTTTCCAAAATTTTCAAAGATTTGTGAAAATTGAGGTAATTTTCTTGGTTTTTTTTTATTTCTGGAATTTTGCTCGATTTTCTTGATTTTCTCGGTAAAATGTCACCCCACCCTTTGGTGCCGAAGAAACCACATTAAACCCTTTTTAAGTGGAATATTGAAAAATCTAAAGGAATATCGCAGGTGCTCGTCTGGTTTCCTAATCAATTCTTTGGTACTTCCTGCCTTTAACTAAACATTGAAATTGAAATTGCGATTTTCTCATATTTCACAAACAGTTTCTGTCCATTTTAGTGTCATGCGCTACTCAAAGTAATTTGTATTTTCGTACTCGTGAAAATTGCATTAGAAGTTGCAAACATTAAACGAATAAATTTCAAAGACAACTAAAAAAAATGTAAAGACAACCATTACACGTACCAAATGGTCGTTTTATTCTTCCATTTCCATTTGGATGCAATTCAAAATTTAAACTGAATAGCGAACGTGTGCCATTTGAACAGCACGCTCCGTAAATGCAGAAAAACTTTTGTTATTTATGATTGATGGTGGGTTTGCTTGTTTGGATGTAATTTTTTTTTCTTCTTCTGTATTTGAATCAGACATTACCTCTGCAACGCACATTTTGTTTTCATGTTCAATGATCTTTTACAAATTCCATGTCTGATGTCCTGATGCCTCCTCTTCAATGCACACGGAAATATTTTATTAGAAATAAATATCAAATTTCCTCCATCGAATGTACGAACATAAAATAAATTAATTGTTTGGCATATTAGAGACCGTATTTATGAGAGATGTGCGCATGCATCGCGTGGGCATATCCTTTATTATGTTATAATGTGTCCTGTAGTCAATTGATTATTCGTTTTCATTTTATGGAATTAATTGACATATCAAAGGACATTTTCAGATTTTTATGTTAAGAGGACAATAACGTAACGTTCCATAAATTCCTTAGCTCCAGCTGTGTCAGACATTTCCAGTATAATAAAGGCCTCTTTCTTAGGTAACAATTATTGACATTCGTTAACACCTGAGTTGAACAATCTACATAAACAATCAATTGTCTATCTGACTTGATTCGGTATAAAAAAGGTGATTAATGTTTACGACTCAATAACGCACTGAATCGTCATACCAACATAAATAACATCTATGAATGGTTGTAGGTCTTATAATGCATTTATTATTTAAATTGTGTTAACCGATTATCATCTTTTATATTTACTAAAATAAATATTTATTATGAACCGCACTTCATAGGCTTTAACCCGATAAATGAGTGAAAATTGTAATAGGTAAACCATACCACAAGACTATATTATATCTGGTAGTGTATGCATATTGGGACGCACAAAAGATCAACTTTTGATGAATACAAAATAGAAAAGGCAGATGTTAATATCATATAACATTGTGATCATTGCACCTCTTTCATTCATTGTGCGGTATAAATATTTCGGTTAACATTTTTGGGATTGAAATAAAAATGTTTCTCCATATCCAATACAATAATATACGCACAATATATGCATCTGTCCGCCCTCAAAATTAAACGGTTTTCGAGAGTAATCACAATCAGTAGCAACATTGTTCAATGGAATATGGATTTATCTTGAGGATTTGTGTCAAAGAGTTAACTTTTTGCTGGCAATGTCAGACAATCGTGTAGTGTATAACACAGAAAATGATTTACTCAACAATCATGGGCGCGCGTTAGCATAGCGCCCGTGACGCAAGTCCTATTACTAGAAAAAATTAAAAAAAAAAATTTTTGTCGTAGACTGCAGAACCATATATACAGCAAATATTGAAGTTCTACAATTCAAAGACAAATGACTCCAAATTACCATTAAAAAATTAGGCGTCCGTACGAGTTCAACGAGCTATCACACGTTCTTGCAGCTTAAAATTTGGCCACGCAAAAAATCTTCCAAGAAGCCCCATTTCCATACATTTTGGTCAATTTCAGTACTTTAAACGAAATGAAAAAATCCTACGTTACTTTGTTAGTCCGTCCGTCCGTCCGTGTTTCCTATCTTCTAAAGTCTTCTTTAGATTTTGTTGAAATTTTGGGAGTAGATTCTTGTCGTCATTCTAAGACATTACAGAAAAAAAAATTTGGGGGGAACCGGCCTCGTTTCGGAGCTAGGGCTCCTCGAAGTTCCCATATAGGCCCCATATAAGAACACCTTTAAGTGTGTGTGTGTGTGGATGGGTATGGTAGAACAAATTTGTTCGCTTTTGGTATTTGGTAAGCTCTGCTCGCCTCAATTTTTTTTCCTAAATTTAGAATTTTTAAAATTTTTCAAAATTTTTTAAAATTTTCAAAATTTTTTAAATTTTTCAAAATCTTTTACATTTTTCAAAATCTTTTACATTTTTCAATTTTTTTTAAATATTTCAAATTTTTTTAAATTTTTCTAAATTTTTAAAATTTTTCTAATTTTTTTAAATTTTTCAAATTTTTTTAAATTTTTCAATTTTTTTTTAAATTTTCAAAATTTTTTTAAATTTTTCCAAATTTTTAAAATTTTTTAAAATCTTTTAAATTTTTCAAAATCTTTTACATTTTTCTAATTTTTTTAAATTTTTCAAAATTTTTTAAATTTATCAAATTTTTTTAAATTTTTTCAAAATTTTCAAATTTTTCAAATTTTTCAAATTTTTCAAATTTTTCAATCTACTAATTCTTCCAAAAGAACTGATATCAGTCAAAAACACTCAAAAGAGTAAAAGTGACGCAAGTCCCTGTGCATACTTCCAAAACAACTGATATCGCTGGAGGTGACGCATTCTGCGCTTGTACGCAAAAACTGTAACAGCAGAAATTCTAGAAACAAAATTTTACCAAAAAATTTTGCGTCACAAGTGGCAGATGTTGAGGAAAGTACTTTTAAGAATTTTTTTTAAAATAGGCAAGAATATGTCCTAATACGTCCGAACCATCTGCCACTTTGTGACGCAAAATTTTTTTGGTAAAATTTTGATTCTAGAATTTCTTTGGTCAAATTTTATCTGTTACAGTTTTTTCGTACAAGCGCAGAATGCGTCACCTACAGCGATATCAGTTGTTTTGGAAGTATGCACAGGGACTTGCGTCACTTTTACTCTTTTGAGTGTTTTTGACTGATTTAGGGGTTACTCAATATAGTGATTATGATGAACTTACCAGCAATATTGATGAGAATTTAATTTGGAAATATTTTACACACGGCCAACGTATCGCCATGTCCAATCGTTAAATCTAGTACTGTTAAGGGTCGTTACTGATTCAAAATCGTTTACTTCATTAGTTTGAAAACACTTTCAGCTAGCGTAAAGGAAAACTCAACAGGGTTCATCGTTTGTCGATGACAAGTCACTAGCCGTTGTTTCAGGACTTCCTGGGCCTGTTTTATGGCTTCGGTTATACTCCGTCTATGGATTCTCGACGAACTTTACTCCCCCATCCACATAATTCGATCAATCAATCGAAATTATAGTTTCTGGTTCTCACACCAGTACGTTCCACCGAACTGGTTTCACATTCTTCCCAAAACGTTTCTTACCTCATCTGAATTTCAACTAAACCAACGGAATGATAATCATCAGTAGAATCGATTCCAACCAGATTTCTGTTCCATTACTCATTTTCGCACAAAAAAGCCAACAGTTTACAGTTTTGTCTTCCTTCCATACACAGACATTTTAATTAACTTCGCTCTTTTGTCGTTTAAAACTGTAAACGATTTTCGTTTTAAAAACATTCTTGCAAATCCCTTTAAAACTTCGGTTCGGAAAAACATATGCGATTGTGTGGAATGTATGTGTGTGTATGATGTTTGTTGTAAACAATTCAGCTAATTAGAGATTTTATCGCCGTTTTTGAGTGCGATAAGCAGAAATACAAACATGGATATAATTCATGTTACGAGTACTGTTCCGGAAATATTTCATTTAAGTAAGGGGTAGCTAAAGGGTTTTTTGTGTTTGTTGATTCGTAGAAAGTTGGGTGGTATAAAGGATGAAATTGCAGTGACATTAACATTTATTTGTCAGCCTTTTATGCGGAAGTGGTCTCGAAATTTAAAAAAAAGCGAGCGACATTAATGCTATCGATGAAAAATTACTTGAATTAGCTTCAAAACATAAGAAAAACAAACTGAATCCTCAACTGAATCGTGCCTATTGCCCATACTATCATTCAATGATAATCATTGTAACTGCATTTTCTCTTATAGAAAACTTCGTGTGGCCAATCATTTTTCTCTTTGTACGCAACTGTATCATTGGTTGCGGCAATGATAAAATTGAGAAATTCACACGATCGTTACTATTCGATTTGAAACTATTTCACCCCTTCGACCCTTCATTAACTACTCCGTTGTTTGTGAAATCACATTTAATTCAGATCGTATCGAGCGATATTCCAATTTCCAATTGAACTATAGTCGATGAACGATCAAAATAATATTTTTTTTTGGGTGTTATTTAATTATGCGGGTAAATGCTGTGTGTGTGGTATCGGCTGTGTAACAGTAACTTTTCCTAGAGACGAACGGCGACGGTGAGAAATACATGTTCGTTTTGTAATGATGCGAAAACACTCGTAGATTACATGGATGCGGCACGGCGGAAGTAATTCATTACGCGAGGTATCAATTTGTGATACGAGCCAAACTGACTAATGTGTTGTCAGCAACGGGGTTTGCAAAGTATTTAGAGCCGAAGGTATGCAACTATGCGAATCAAAATAACACTTTCCGAACTGAGTTGTTTACAAGCACGGTAGCACCTTATATTCGGTGGTCATTTCGCGTAGCTATTAATCTGTCAAGTAGCTCAAGTTACACGTAAAAACCTACGTTCAGAGTACATATATGATTGGACATATACGGCACACGCATAAAGACGAGTGATAATTCGTTATTTACTTGAATGACTTCGAGATGCGATATTTCTGCACGGTCAATATTCTCGTTTTTTGAGAGATCAATAACGATAATAATCGTTTCAAAAAAACGGAAATTTTGCACAGAGGACGATAATATCGTCAAAAAAGTTAACTTTGGACGATATTTATCGCTCAAAAAACGAGAATAGTGTGTTTTGGACGATATTATCGTTTCACTAAACGGTTTTATCGTCCTAAACGAGCCATCAGAACAGTCGGAGCGTTTGCTGCGACTGAGCCACGTACAAACCCGTATATCTATTGCGTACGTGACCCTAGTGCGCCTGTCACCCTACTTTGACCGTAAACCTATTGCGCCGGTTAATGTAGTTAAAGTAAAATTGTTATGTAATTGTTAGCGCAATTACGAAGCCCCGTACGACGTTCATTTCAAATGAAACAAAGATTTCAAATCGCCCTAAAAATTTTATTTTTTTGAAGGGCCTAGTATCGGCCTCAGTCCGAGGACCTAAATTTAAAAATTTTTTCAACTACATTCTATTCGGCCTTTGATTACCTCCCAAATGAAACAAAAATTACGAAAAACGGATGAAATTTGATCGAGTTATATGTAAAATACACGTAGGGCCCTAGTAGCGGCCTTAGTCCAAGGACCCAAATTTAATTCTTTTTTCAACAACATTCTATTCGGTGTTCGATTATCTTTCAAATGAAACAAAAATTACGAAAAACGAATGAAATTTACTCGAGTTCAATGTAAAATACACATAGGGCCCTAGTAGCGGCCTTAGTCCGAGGACCCAAATTTATTTTTTTTTTCAACAACATTCTATTCGGCATTCGATTACCTTCCAAATCAAACAAAAATTACGAAAAACGAATGAAATTTACTCGAGTTCTATGTAAAATACACATAGGGCCCTAGTAGCGGCCTTAGTCCGAGGACCCAAATTTAATTTTTTTTTCAACAACATTCTATTCGGCATTCGATTACCTTCCAAATCAAACAAAAATTACGAAAAACGAATGAAATTTACTCGAGTTCTATGTAAAGTACACATAGGGCCCTAGTAGCATTTCACTTCTAAGGCCCTAACTCACGGTCCACTCACCCGATTTTAAAAACCTTTTTTTTTCCTGGATTGGTATTGACAATACCTATCATTTGCCGTGTCATTTACGTTTCCATCGTTTATTTTGCCATAAATATCACCAAAAGACCTTAAATCACTTAGGTGGCCCTAACTCACGAAGGGCCGACCCGAATATGCCCATCTTCGAAGCTAAGTTCACTATTTCGACTATCTTTCAAGGAAAAAAAAATTTGAAATCGGATTTGATTTACTCAAGATATCGACGTGACGGACAGACGGACAGACAAAATTTTTATTTCAGATTCGTCATCTATGAACATAGGCAAACACTTTGCCCTTACCGTCTGCTTCGAATTCCATCGTAATCGGCATCGTAATCCTATAAGCCCCTTCGTACTTCGTACGGGGCTAAAAAATAAAAATAAGGACAGCTTCTCCGAACGAGAAACACAAATTGACGTACGTGATCCTCTTTGTGTTGGATGATTTTATTTTTGGCCATCGCTTCGATCAAAGACAACGCCTTTCGTAAAGGTGCAATTTCGTCACACGCAATGCTGCGTACATCTATTAAAAATAGTGTTCCACTCGGGCATCCGAATTCCAATTCCAAAATTTCTTGTTCTTCGTCCATCTGATTAATGTAAGAAAAAATCAAACGCGGTCAAACTTGTTTGAGTTCGTAAACGGGCAAAATTAGACGTTATCTGAAGTTATTCCTGAAAAAAATTATGACTGGTTTTTTGATAGCCAGATAATTTTGGAAATAACGGAATATGCAGAGAGAAACAACCAGAAATCAAATGGCAATTATGAGAAAAACATCATTGAAACGAATTCCGCGTTAAACAAAGACATTCATTCGTCTCTGCTCTTCTGTTTTCGTTCAACTACTAACGACTCTAACATTGTGTTGACACAACAGAATTTCGAATTGACTGCAACACGTATATAATGAACGAAGCATTAAGCCCTTAATTCAACCAAACTAATTGCCTAATCACACCCTTGAAATCTTTCGGTGTGTTTCAAACAAATTATTATTGTTCGCTTTTGAACATTATATTGTGTCCATGTACACATTTATTAGGGCAGATAAGCATACTCCACTTCAATTGATGAAAAAACATTTGGAGCCAGGCACACAATATGATTCTCTGGCACATTTTTTTGGTCTTCTTATCGGGAAGATTCGCAATTTCGTTCAAAGTGCCAGGGTTATTATTGGATTTAGAGACCAGATATATAGTCAATTGTTCGTTTCATTAATCAATGTAAATGCGAATGGCATTAGGCATTGGAAGGAATTGTTTGTGGTATTTAAATGCCAATCAACAAACTGAGATGTACAGATAAAAATGGTGTGTTCGAAGCGTATTATCCTTTATGTATGCATCCATCAGTGGATTTTGGTACAACCACCCTATTACCACATTCACCATCAGTATTGTCACCCGTTCTTAACGATCTCTTTTTTTCCTTTTCATAATAAATTGTCAAGTATCACTCTCCACTCCATTGTGACGATGTGAGTATTTTTACAACAAAAGTTGAGTTTCAAAAATCAAGTTTTATAAAAAGTACCATAGCTGCACCCTCTGCATATAATGTGTGCATAGAATAAACAATATTTGAGTCTGTGTAGTCGGCATTGTTTATTAATTTAGATTAATTTAGGAACCCCTTTTTCTCTAGGTTATAGACGCTGTGCTTAATCATAATATAAACACTGTTATTCATCAATTTAACGTTTATAGTCATGCAATGGAGCTCCAGTATTTAAATTCTTGTATTTAAATAATCGTTAAAATTTAAGTGAACTTTTATTAAACAAATTTATGTAAAAAAGAAATTCGTTCTAACGATATTTATGAAAGACGACTCTAATGTTTCCCATTAATTAGTTTCAAGATTAACGCTGTTTTCTTTCTATTTCAATTGAAGTTGTATCGTTTCGGCATTATTGGACAAATTAATTGCTGAATACATGTAAATGAGTTAGTATACATCGCTTACACCGATCATCGGTTGATCTTTTTTTTTTACAAAAACTGGTTTTCTATAGCGTCTCAATTAATAGGATGGACCTCGGGGTGGTAGGCATTACACTTTTGATATTTTTTGCGGACCTCCTAACCCCACGTAGAATGGTCAAGACTAAAATCTAAATTACGACCCACACTATCAATCAATCACTTAAAAATTACATATTTGGCCATAATGAAAATACGACGTCGATTTTTACGTTGTAAAAGTATCTAATCTTATCGTTTCTTTCTGTTTTTCCAGTGGAATCCACTGTTGATTGAACTCACTTTGTTAAGTAAAATAAAATCTTGTTTATTGAAGGGTCGATTGAAGGTAAGTTGCTAAGACCGCTCTCTCTCTCTCTATCTCTCTCTCTACTCACGTAATAAATTGAATATCAGCTGGCGACTTTGTTTCAGTTGGTCCATTCATATAAACAAAAGTGTTGAAGTGCGGAAACAAAATGTTTGACTTCTTTCAAACTCGCCGACTGTAACAGTTTTAACGAAACATTGTCGCCACTGTTGTTCTTATTAGAAATAAAATTGTCCGGGCAAACTCCTAGATTTACCGGATTGTTGCTGTTCTATTATTCGCCGCTATCAAACTTGTGCACATTCAAGTTAGAATTTCCAATTTTCTTCCAGAGGTGAACACAAAGTTCTCCATATGTGCGACAGTTTCTCTCCACGAAATTAAATCATCAATTTGTCATCATCATTTGTCAAAAGAAGGTGACAGTTCGAGAAAGAAAATTTTTCTTTTCTCCCCTGTCAAAACAAGAAGTGAAAAATTAGATAGTTTCTACCCCGTCAATAAAACGTCATTTTCTTATGGCCTTTTGAGTGGAAATATCAAGGTTAATCGCACCACACATTTGAAATAGTTATTTGTTTACCGATGGGGAAAAAGTTGAAAATTCCATTTCAAGTGTATTGTCACCCAAGTAAACGAAATTTTCACCTTTCTTCCATTCTTCCCGACGTTTTTCACAACAAATGTTCCCGAAGTTTGAGAGGGATTCTTTTGAATTTCGACTGACCGAAATCGGCGCTACTTATTCCGGGACTTTTTTATACATGCCTAGTTAGGCCTTGGTGCCTAGGCCCCAAAACCAGTCTCAGATAATTTTGATCTTCCACACCTAGCTGGTGGTCAACGGTGCGAAGTCGAAAAATGGGGTTTCGTAATCCGGATTTCATTTCCGTACGCGACTACGTAACAGATGAAAAATGTGTGTTTCACTCCGCCAAACTACTAAATATGCGTATCGCTGTAAAGCTGAGATCCTACACATTCATAATAAGTAATAATTTAATCAAATAATTGCATTAGTGAGGTCACAGCACTCACCAAAGTTCACCGAGGTTACATCGATTTTCAGAAATTTTCCGGAAGTCATATTTTCGGCCGTTTAACATAAAATTCTGTGAAGTTATTATTTGCCCCAGGAGTACTCGACCTCAGCTTTCCAACGAACCCATACACGCCAGTGTCCTCGAAACCTTACGGAAATGAAATAAGGATTACGAAGCCCCATTTTTCGACTTCGCACCGTTGACCACCAGCTAGGTGTGGAAGATCAAAATTATCTGAGACTGGTTTTGGGGCCTAGGCACCAAGGCCTAACTAGGCATGTATAAAAAAGTCCCGGAATAAATAGCGCCGATTTCGGTCAGTCGAAATTCAAAAGAATCCCTCTGAGCTATGTTGAGTAAATGACTATTTTCTCGACTGCGTTGTGCAAAAATAAAAAAAATTGTCCGAAAAAAAAGAAGGTGGTCGTCTAGATTTGTCAGATTGTTGTTGTCCTATTATTAACTTCTACCAGACAGTATTATGTTCTGTAAACAATTGCTAGAGATTTTAATACTAAACGGTATTCTAACGAACCACCATACAGAATTACATTGTTCGATGGAAAATCAATTGATTTTATTATTTCTATAATCAATAAATAATTTTTCTTTCCGCTTTTTTTGTAATAAACAAAACGCAATTTATCTATACTTGATACTGATCAGTTGGTAGCGTGACTTTTCAATTTTATTTATTTAAAAAAAAAAGTCGAAATAGTGGTCACGTGCCAACTTAATTGATCATCTATGTATCTTCACCAAAAAAGTATAAATTGATAATTTCCGTGAATTTTCCACAATTTTATATTTGTACACACAATGGCGCGCATATACACCACAGTAAGTTGATGTGGTCCCTTATATCCATGAATACATTTATTTGTTTATTCGAAATATGTTTACGAATCCCATTGATATAACCGAAGAAAATTATGTTCAATATGCAGATCTAGTGAATGTAGAGGAGGTAATATATCATGAAATGGTATGCGGTTCAAATTTAGCATGGATTTGAAAATATTGTTTGGACAATCGATATTGATCAGTTTTAAATATGCCGTAATTAGGGACACTGCTGATCCATCAATGTAGCAATGGTAGGATTTTTAGTTATTTATAGAATGGCAGACAGGCGATGTAAGCAGATGCAATTCTTTTTTTTTAATAATGTGCGCGGTTCAATCACCCTATGCCTCGTTTTGTAAAGCATATCTCCGTTCTGTATTTTTTTAATCCAACACCTAGTGTGAGTGCTAATTTAGCTAGCATCTCGGTTTAAGAAATTCACTGCACGTAGATGAAAACCGTTATGAAATTTACCAGATTTTATCGTCCTGCAATCTCGACATTCAAGAAAATCGTTTCACACTTCATCATCGTTGAAGCGACAACGTTAATGCGAACGACAAAGACTTTAAAAAAAAAAAACATAAAAAAGCCAAACATAACTTCATAACAAACACAAAAATTCTATTTTTATCGAATTCAAGATCATAAACGTAATAATATGGTCTTAGGTGACTGTAACAATAATAATCGATGCGAAGATTATTATCCTTAACAATTTTCGTTGAGGTTCTTTTATTATTTGTATTTTTGTATGTCATTTCACTTTTTCATTTTGATGCTGCAGCCCCATCGTAACATTTTCGTCGTATTGTTGTATAATTGTAAAAGAGTTGATTTTTTAACCGTCTGATGAAATTTACGTGTGAACAATTAGGGGAGATCACTTTTTACGATATCACCTTTTTCATGTCCATATTGTAAAACATTCATGGCATTGCAATGGAATACGCTTAGATTTTAGATTGAAATGCATCGTTTTCATCTAGGGTCTCCCATTCTAGAATCCTATAATTTTCGTTTACCATTCACACTATGTGTAGACAAGAATACTCTTTGATGAAAATGGCAGCGGTTTTCTTGATTTTAATTTTTTACCACATACCGACTGTATGGACTAGTAGGTAAGCGAATTGTGAATTCAAATGACCTTATAAGGGATGAAGATAAGGCGTAGAGTGAACATAAGAGGTTTACTATTATCCTTTTTGGTTGTATCACTCAGTTCGACTTTTCAATAGATGGTTGAAAGGCTGGGATCTTGACGAAACAGATCACAGATGTCAGTTACATAGAGAAGTTATTATCAAACTGACCACACCATAGGTTTCAAATGAAATTTGCAATTATGACAAAAGAAAAAGCCGGTAAAAGTCACAAGACCAATGCATCCAATGCGTGTTATGATAATAATACTCATTTCGGTAGCAAGGGATATAAAGTTGGAAAATCCAGTGAGGGATTCTTTTGAAAAACCGCCTACCGAAATCGGACGCATTTTCCAGTGGACTTTTTTATATGTGCCTAGAAAGGTATTCCACCTTAGAAGCCAAAACCACTTTCAAAAAAATTCTTCGAAGTTTGTGTGGCTGGTGAAAAGTGATCAAAAACCGAAAAATTGCAATTTTCTTACAAAAATTTCTCCAGTTACGCGAGCCGTACAGGGTCGTGTGGGGTGTCATTAGAAAGGTAGTCACATGTACTATTGAGCCGAATAGGGACTTATGGGTTTAAAATTCATCCACACTGAAATATGTGCAGTTGAAGTTTTCAAATGAAGACTTCCACCGTTCTTACTGAAATTTCTCGATGTACACAAAACGTACATGGTCGTGTAGGGTGTCATTTGACAGGTAATTTAATGTGCTTTTGAGCCAAATAGGGTCTTATGTGGTTTGGATGCATCTACGATGAAATAGAAGTTGAAATGTTTGGGTGTACATATTTCATCATAGATGCATCCAAACTTCACAAAACTATATTTGGCCCAAAAGCACATTAAATTACCTATTCGGCTCAATAGTACATGTGACTACCTTTCTAATGACACCCCACACGACCTTGTACGGCTCGCGTAACTGGAGAAATTTTTGTAAGAAAAGTGCAAGTTTTCGGTTTTTGATCACTTTTCACCAGCCACACAAGTTTCGAAGAAGTTTTTTGAAAGTGGTTTTGGCTTCTAGGGTCGAATACCTTTCTAGGCACATATTAAAAATTCCACTGGAAAATGCGTCCGATTTCGGTAGGTTGTTTTTCAAAAGAATCCCTCATTATTCGTGTGAATTTTGTTGATCCGAGGCGACGCCGCGGTGTATAAACACACTAAAACGTGACATAACTTTTATCCCAAGTTTTGGAACGGATTTCTGACAAAAAAGAGTTAAAAATTTGTGCTGTAAACTGGGTAACAAGTAAATTCTCTCTTTTTTTCTCGTAAAGTAATAAGTTCTTGTCGACCCTACGGAAATCAAAAGCATGTCATCGTCTTTTGTATAACAAGGGATGTGTAATTTGTTGATCAGAGGCGAAGCCGAGGTCAATGAACACACGAAAGCGAGATGATTCATCTTTTTATCCCTGGTTATGGAATAGATTTTATGTAAAATAAAGTGCACGACACTTTGATGTGTTGATGAATTTAGACGAACGTAAGATTGATGTTTCACAAAGATATGCGTGAAACAAAAGGCCAACGATAATGCAACACTTTTTTTTTAAATGAAAGTAACTCACACAATTAATCATTTCTAATTTCTATAATTGCTTGTCTAACTTATTCAAACACATCATGCTGAGTTTTATGAATTCTTCAGGGAATTCAATAAACACGGCTAAAATAAAAAGCGCCTTCAATCGTAACTGATATATCTGACCTCAGTGACACAACGCAACTTGTATAAACGTTGTATTCTATCGGTTAAATGAAATATAACAAACTTATATACACACAAATTTATAATATATTTTTCATATAACAAACAATACGAAGAATGGAATGGAATGGAAAGAAAAGAATATTTATTGTGTTAAATAACTTCATTACCAATTTGATTTTTCTTGGAGGGCATAACACACTATCCGTTGAAATGTTATTAATTTGATCGCACGATGTTATGAGGAATTATTATTTTTTATTTGCCTTTTCATTTATAAATGTAAACTCTACCAACAATTAAGTTTTATTAATTTTTTGTTTAGTGTGAGAAAGGCAGAAAAAAAAACCGATGAATTAATTTTGATCCGCTATATGTTGTGTATTTAGGCGATTTCCGGTTAATTAATGGAACATTATTAGACACCTGGCATAAGACGAAGTCATTTCCCAAAATTACTCTTATTCACTTATTGAACTAAATTTATCAGGTGGATGTTGCATCATAAATTTAACTGTGAGAAAGTAGACTCAAAATCCTTGACATACTTTTGAAAGTTGAAATTAGAGAAATGAAAAGATGAAAAGTAGAGTAGAGTTAGAGAAAAAAATTGTTGATCCGAGGCGTAGCCGAGGTCAATAACGACACAAAAACGTGACTTTTCAGAGGGATTCTTTTGAAAAACAGCCTACCGAAATCGGACGCATTTTCCAGTGGACTTTTTTATATGTGCCTAGAAAGGACTTCAACCCTAGAACCCAAAACCACTTTCAAAAAAATTCTTCGAAGCTTTTGTGACTGATGAAAGGTGATCAAAAACCGAAAACTTGCACTTTTCTTACCAAAATTTCTCCGGGTACACGAGCCATACATGGTCGTGTGGGGTATCATTAGAAAGGTAATCACATGTACTATTGAGCCGAATAGAGACTCATTGGTTTTAAAATTCATCGACACTGAAATATGTGCAGTTGAAGTTTTCAACCGAAGACCTACACTGTTCTTACCAATATTTCTCCAGTTACACGAGCCGTACATGGTGGTGTGGGGTATAATTTGAAAGGTAATTTTATGTGCTTTTGGGCCAAATAGGGTCTTATGGGGTTTGGATGTATATGCGATGAAATATGGGCACTTAAACATTTCAACTTCTCATATTTCATCGCACTTGCATCCAAACTCCATAAGACCCTATTTGGCCCAAAAGCACATAAAATTACCTTTCAAAGGATACCCCACACCACCATTTACGGCTCGTGTAACTCGAGAAATATTGGTAGGAAAAGTGCAAGTTTTCGGTTGAAAACTTCAACTGCACATATTTCAGTGCGGATTAATTTTAAAACCAATGAGTCTCTATTCTGCTCAATAGTACATGTGATTACCTTTCTAATGACACCCCACACGACCCTGTACAGCTCGTGTACCTGGAGAAATTTTGGTAAGAAAAGTGCAAATTTTCGGCTTTCGATCACCTTTCACCAGCCATAAAAGCTTCGAAGAATTTTTTTGAGAGTGGTTTTGGCTTCTAGGGTCGAAGTCCTTTCTAGGTACCTATAAAAAGTTCCACTAGAAAACACGCCCGATTTCAGTAGGCTGTTTTTCAAAAGAATCCCTCTCATCCTTATCCCAAGTTATGGGGAAAAGTACGGCTTTCGACGCATGTAACATGTGAAAGACTATTATCAACAGAAAAAAATTATTAAATTTTTTCTGAAAACTAGAAATCATATGAACCGATGGGATACTACTTCAAACAATCCTAAAATTATCTTAGGTGTCGGTGACCTACAAGCAGGTGGTAGTAAGGAACTTTTGAAAACTTAAAACAAATCTTTAAAAAGCAGTGAAAATCCAGCAAAAACCGTTGCGAAAATCATCAGAAAATCCTGTGAAAATCTTGTGGAAAATCCTTTGTCACCGAAATCTACAAATATCCATTCTAGTCTTTCTATCACATTTTAGATAGACCCGCTAATCTCATTCCAATATCGAATAGCCATCCATTTAAATTAGAATATTTTCATGTTCTGGTGGAAGGCTAACGAAATATTGTACATCATAATATGGGCTTAATGCCATGCGTAACGTCTTCAGCTTTAAGTGGACTGACACTTCCTTCTTCAGATTCAATTCAAGTTTTTCTTCCTACTGAAATAAATGCAGTCTGGTAGTGAAGTATAGTATGTGAATCTGATGGAATAATATCCACAAATCAATGAAAGGTCAGCCCAACCAAATGAATACAACAATAAATTCATATAGTCGCAAGCAGGGCATCGATATTATGAATCTCCACTTTATATTTCAATAAAACGAAAAATTTATTGCACAAAGGTAATAAGCAAGAAATGCCTATTTTGATCATCAGTTGGGCTATAAATATATTTTGTGCGTTCGTAAAAACAATGTTCTGCATTTACTGTAATATTTTACACCACAGCCACAGTGACGGTGATAATGGTGTTAAATATTACATTTTGTAATAACACCACAAAACACCGTATTGAATTGGACGGTTGTTTTTTTCCACTTCTTCTCTCTGTTCACCTTTTTTTGCATGTACGGAATTATCTACGAATGAAATGCATGTGTGGATTGTTCATAGAATTTAAGTTTTCTTTACTTTTTTCACAAAAAAAAATGCGGAGAATATTGTGCACTTCGGATGGTGTTGTTCAATTTGAATGTCAGATCTAAATCAGTCAAAATATACATTTTACAACAGTGGGATGGCTTATGAAGATATGCGTGACCGTTACGATTGTTCTGAGTAAAGAGAATTATTTTTTTTTGGAGTGGAAAATAATGCTTCGATTTAGAGATTCTTTTTGCGGAATTCGATATCATTTTAACAAATTGCTCTCATATTATAGAAGTTACCGCATAACCTTTACGCATCGAAAGTCTTTCGAAAGTTAGTTACGTTTTTTCGATCATCCATGTTAATTTGCTCACCGAATACGTGCATATTACATCCTCGAAAGGCCACGGTTTGAAAACTATTATGTCTTAGTTGAGAGTGGTTTTGTCATAAACTCAATTGCCATACAAAAGTAAAAAACGAGCCATCAGAACAGTCGGAGCGTTTGCTGCGACTGAGCCCCGTACAAACCCGTATATCTATTGCGTACGTGACCCTAGTGCGTCTGTCACCCTACTTTGACCGTAAGCCTATGCGCCGGTTAAAGTAGTTAAAGTAAAATTATTATGTAATGTGTACATCTTATAAATTGCGCATAGCGCAATTACGAAGCCCCGTACGACGTTCCTTTCAAATAAAACAAAAATTTCAAATAGCCCTAAAATTTTAATTTATTGAGTATAAATACACATAGGGCCTAGTATCGGCCTCAGTCCGAGGATCCAATTTTTTTTTTCAACTACATTCTATTCGGCCTTTGATTACCTTCCAAATGAAACAAAAAATACGAAAAACGGATGAAATTTGCTCGAGTTATATGTAAAATACACATAGGGCCCCAGTAGCGGCCTTAGTCCAAGGACCGAAATTTATTTTTTTTTTCAACAACATTCTATTCGGTGTTCGATTATCTTTCAAATGAAACAAAAATTACGAAAAACGGATGAAATTTACTCGAGTTGTATGTAAAATACGCATAGGGCCCTAGTAGCGGCCTTAGTCCGAGGACCCAAATTTAATTTTTTTTCAACAACATTCTATTCGGCCTTTGATTACCTTCCAAATGAAACAAAAATTACGAAAAACGGATGAAATTTGCTCGAGTTATATGTAAAATACACATAGGGCCCTAGTAGCGGCCTTAGTCCGAGGACCCAAATTTAATTTTTTTTCAACAACATTCTATTCGGCCTTTGATTACCTTTCAAATGAAACAAAAATTACAGAAAAACGGATGAAATTTGCTCGAGTTATATGTAAAATACACATGGGGCCCTAGTAGCGGCCTTAGTCCAAGGACCCAAATTTAATTTTTTTTTCAACAACATTCTATTCGGTGTTCGATTATCTTTCAAATGAAACAAAAATTACGAAAAACGGATGAAATTTACTTGAGTTCTATGTAAAATACACATAGGGCCCTAGTAGCTTTTCACTTCTAAGGCCCTAACTCACGGTCCACTCACCCGATTTTAAAAAACTTTTTTTTCCTGGATTGGTATTGACAATACCTATCATTTGCCGTGTCATTTACATTTCCATCGTTTATTTTGCCATAAATATCACCAAAAGACCTTAAATCACTTAGGTGGCCCTAACTCACGAAGGGCCGACCCGAATATGCCCATCTTCGAACTTAGCCTCACTATTTTGACTATCTTTCAGGGAAAAAAAAATTTTTGAAATCGGATTTGATTTACTCAAGATATCGACGTGACGGACAGACGGACAGACGGACAGACGGACAGACGGCCCAAATTTTTATTGCGGATTCGTCATCTATGAACATAGGCAAACACTTTGCCCTTACCGTCTGCTTCGAATTCCATCAATTACACACGGCATCGTAATCCTATAAGCCCCTTCGTACTTCGTACGGGGCTAAAAATTGGATATTTCAGTGATTCCCTGACTACTACTGGTGTCATCGTTCCAACGACACCAAACATGCACAATGAATGTACTTTTCGACCTAGGCTTTGGATTCCGAAATATGGAAATTTTCACTTTCATCAAATATTGCACTGCACCGTGAAGTGACCACAAGAATTTTTTGGCACAGATTCATTCTCTGGATCATGTCCGGAGCGTTAGCGGAGGACTTGACGCAGTCTAACTTCCAAAAAAAGAACGAAGAAAATTCTTTGAGACGCGGCAATCATGTCCGGAGCGTTAGCGGAGGACTTGACGCAGTCTAACTTCCAAAAAAAGAACGAAGAAATTTTTTTGAGACGCGGCAACTATATATAGGCGAGAATTTAAGTTTCTTTCCTTTGGCCTGTATCACCACAAATTCTATCTTATTCGCGCTTCAAATACGAGCAAAACGAGCTATCACTCGACTATGTAACTTTAAAATTGCCGGAGATACATCGTTTTGAAGTTGGTCATTTTGATAGAAAATGCACCAAATTAACGTTTTCCAAACAATCAAAATCTTTCAACTTACTCTGTATGTTTCTATCTATCTGTCTATCTGTCTATCTATCGACGGTCGATCTCGGAAACTAGTCAGCCAATCTCCATGAAATTTTGCAGGAACCTCAGGGTGGGCATAAAAATGAAAATGTGATACGCCATTACCCCAGGAAAAACCAGAATTTTGTTTTATTGGCCTCGAAGTGGTTTCTGAGTGTGGTTTTCGAGGGTCGGGAACGCGTTTTCAGCTGTAGCTTAGCTGTATTGAAATCTACAGAGGCGTGCGACCCATCAAATGAAAGGTATTCGTAACACGATTCGAACAAAAAAATAATTAAAAAAATCGGGGCAGATTCGTTTGAGCTAGAGTGATTAGAGTGACCAAATTTTGAGCTACTCGAGCGTAGGATGAAAGAACTAATGTTTTTTTGGGTTATGAGAGATAGAGATTTACTTTCTTCGGCAAAGTCTCAGAGTTTTACGAGTAGAACAGAGGGGCATATGTGAAAAATGTCGAAAGTTGGAAATGGGTGGGTCAATTATGTTTTTAGAGGTATTTCTTGAATGGTGGCAGATAGAGAATTACTTTCTTCGTCAAATTTTCGATTTTCGTCAAATTTTCGATTTTCGTCAAATTTTCGATTTTCGTCAAATTTTCGATTTTCGTCAAATTTTCGATTTTCGTTAAATTTTCGAATTTCGTCAAATTTTCGATTTTCGTTAAATTTTCGAATTTCGTCAAATTTCGTCAAATTTTCGAATTTCGTTAAATTTTCGATTTTCGTCAAATTTCGATTTTCGTCAAATTTCGATTTTCGTCAAATTTTCGATTTTCGTCAAATTTTCGAATTTCGTCAAATTTTCGATTTTCGTCAAATTTTTGATTTTCGTCAAATTTTTGATTTTCGTCAAATTTTCGATTTTTACCAAAAAAATCTGCGTCGCAAAGTGGCAAATGTTCAGGAACAGACCAGCAAGAAAATTTATCTGCCACATGCGACGCAGATTTTTTTGGTAAAATTTTGGTTGTTTCCAGTCAAATTTTTTTTGGTAAAAATTATTTGGCAGATGATGAGAAAAACTAAGCCAGCTTGTTTGAACTAAAATTGGGTGTAAAATTTAATTTTTGCGTAACGAAGCTGAAAGCGTCAACTCTAGCGATATCATTCATTTTAGAAATTGTACTTCAAAGACTGCGTCACACTTTTCTCGAAGAGATTTTTGTTGGGATTTGTCCATATTCTGATACCGGTTAAAGTCTGTCCATAGGTTTTCAAGGGCTCATGATCATTCTTGGTCGACTATCTTTATACAAGATCTGTTCCAAGGTCATACAAACTTCAAAAATTTCATCCATAGAGACATAACCTCAACCATATGAAAGCCGAACGCAAAAACGGAAATGGTTTTTTTTTGACATTTTGATGGAGAATAGAAGATAGAACGCACAAAATAACGTAATAGAATCGATGCACGAGACCTAATTGTTACATGAATTATTTCATGGACATTCTACTCACAACACACACAAATATTGCTTTAATACTCCTGTCTTATGCGAAGGTTAACGATTGCATAGCCTTTTGCCACTGTCAAAAATGATACATTTCATGCGAACTAGTTTCGGTTGATTTTTTTTTTTCATTTTCTATGTGGAAATGAACTTTCGCATGGGACACGTATGTAATAAAGCAGAGTTGATTGGATGCTGCTACGTAATCCATTACTTCGGAAACGATTTTGTGATATTTGCAAACTCGCTCCTGCGGTTTCTTAGCAACTGTTTTTCGACAAGTGTAAGTGTACACTCTCCACTTGTCGAGGTGATTGTTTCACAAAAACACACGAGTGAGTTTGCTTTTATCTGCTGTCATCTCATGTAAATGAACTACTATCGCAGCATTCAAAGCGCATCTTCGAAATGTCGCACAGACAAAGTGGTACCGTAGACCACGGTCACCGTAGTGTTATGTTATGACATGTCAATTGGCTGATGAACAGAGACTGAAAGGTCTAAATTTTTCCCTGGCTAACTCAGAGATCCAAACACTAAACATGTGAAACATGCGTTCCACAGGTTCCACATATCTGTTACGCTAACATTGTTAAACGAAATTAACCACGCGGAATCAATTACCTTAGCTGCGCTTATCAATAAATTTGCATCACGACTGATGAACAAATTTATTTTTTTAAATGATTCATCATTCCATCCAATAACCTATCATCCAATCGATTATATAGTTCTATTGTCACCTCACACTAGCATGTGCCTTCCGTATGTACATGGCGATTTTTGGCTTCTAAGGGACACTATGCATTCAAACCAATTTTTGTGTTTTGCTTCTAATGGTATATAATCCCGACAATTGAATTTGGTTTGAGAGTTGGGTTGTTACAATTAAAAGTGGTTTTGACGTACCTTTACATCGAAATTCAAATGAGTCCACCGATGTGAATTTTATGCAACAAATGCGAATGCATACAGTCAACCACTGTACTGGACAAGAGGGCTTCAACTTCTGATTTCTTTTGCGTTCTCTTCAATACCAACAATTCTTCGTAAATTTTCGTACTCAGATACGGTCGCTTCATCAAACTGTCCAAACGGTTAATATCTTGCGGTGTCAATGGCAAGGACAGCAAATTAAATTTCTTAATTTCCGAGGGAAATACGCCAATCCATTGTATGGAAGGTATGGCAAGGTTGTCGTTGAAGAGGGACATTTTCTGCGTAAAAAATAATTTGGAGAAAAAAATATTTGATTTATCGCCCTTGAACTACAGCGAAAACACCGAAACTTACCTGTGAACCGTGTCGATACGTCAGCATTATTTCGATTCCATAAGGATCGGCATCCACCAGAGCGTAAATCGGACATTTACAATCGTCCCAAATTTTCTTCAATATTACTCGTGTGTTGATGTCAGGGTATCCCTTTCCCTTTTAATTTCAACACAACGGACAAATTTCAAAATAATTTTACGATCGAGATATTGGATGCGTAACAAACCGTAATGAGTATGCATGGCCCTAGCCGATCTAAAACATTTTCAAGAAGTAATTTCTCGTAAACCGTGTGCTTCTCAACCAAAAGCACGAATCTAGCCGCTGTTTCCACCTTTTTGATACTCATTGTCTGCTGTGGAAGCAAAATGCCTGAAACGCCAACGATGGTCAGGAGATCAAATTTTTTTTTTTCAATTTATTTAGTCTACCCCCATCAACGCTTCCCACATCGAGCACGGTGTCGTCTTTTAAAGTTAGTTTTATTGAACCGGCAATAAGACCTTTCGATGACGATAGGATGCCAATGGCCCATGGAGGAGCATTTAAAATGAAGCAAATATCCATGATTGCGGTGTCGACTTGGATTTGACTGTGGGTGAATTCAGGATCGCTGTAATATATTTCCCTGGAACGATAGTCAAACGAGACGAAAGTAGAATGGAAACAAAATTGCTCGAAAGTTCGGTTCCATTACCTTCTCGTACAGGTTTCATTGTTGACCAACAATTTATAGACAAATGACAGAACGGATACAATCATAGCAATTCTTCGTTTCGAGGCAATGGTACGAGTTCCACCGTTGCCCAAAGGTCGCAAAATTAATCTGAAAAATGGTTTCGATCGCTAATCATCTCCTCAGTAATTACCATCGCAATTTCAACCTCTCTTCATTAACGAAACAATTGTTCCACGACACTCTATACGGGACAGCTATAGCTAACTTACGGCCGTTCGTCAGATCGTTTCCAATTTTCAGCACCAATTTTTCGATCTCTTCAATAAATGACTGTCGACGGTCTCTGGTTCCACTCTGACTGAGAGAAGTTAAAGTTAAATTTATTGCCGGGAGAAATACTAGATCTAGACCAGAGTTCCGTATCCTTACCTCACTGGATTTTGACTTTCCGAAAAACATTGCGTGTACGCCTCTTCCAAATTGATCTGGTCGCCTTGTGTCGCATTCAAATATGCCGCAAAGAGTCTCTCTGATTCATACTCCTCGCAAAAAGTCGAATTCAGTCCACCTTCACTACGAGATGAAGTGTGTATGAAGTTGTGATGTTCAGATGTTTGACTAATCGCTGCAGCCATGGAGTTGTGATGCTGAGATGTATGAGTCAACGCAGCCTCGTCTGAGAATCCAAGAAATATTGGTGACGATCGTGGTGATCGTGGCACAAAATTATTAGAAAATTCGTACTCCTCGCATGGTGTTGTGTTCGAGTCGCTATCGAGTTTCGTTGACGCGTAAGAGGATTGTTGAAGCAACGGTGCAACGGGTGAAAATCCTCGCAATGGTGAAGATTGACAAGAAGTTCGCATTGATGTATCGGGCCTTTCATCGACCGAATGTAGAGTTCCACGGTCATCGTGCTGTGGTAAATTTTCTTTTGCAGAAAAGATTTCAGGAAAATTGGTTGCGACACTGAGAGTTCGATGAACCATATGACTCGTCATTTGTGAGATTTGCATTTCAGTATTTTCGCCTTCATTCCCTTCGTAGTAACTTATGTTAATGGGTACACCTAGCAGAATATCAACACTGTGACCAGCTTCGTTTTCAACATTTTTATCTTCTGCACCATCGGAAGACTCAATGTTTGGCTGAGATAATAGTTTTTGCGTTGTTTTAACTTCCGTCCCCATATGTTCATTCATCGGTGAATGTTGTTCGTCTTGAAGATCATGCGGCAAAGTGAAGCTTTTGCGTAACGCTGACGAGTGTGAAACGATTGTTTCTGATTGGGTTGTCAAAGATTCAACACCGTGCTGTTCATTATTACACCGATTCACCTGCCTGACACACTGTGCATCTTCAGCATCTTTATTTTGGCAATCTGCAATCTGTTTAGTGGTGTTTGTATCATCTAAACCAACCGAGGTGTCCATCACCTCTACGTCAGTTTCAAATTCCGCGAACATGTCAATACTGCTATCGCGAGACTCATCTTCCAAAATTAATGCAATATCAGCCACAGGTACAGATTGTGGTGGTGGTGCCTCCTCGCCCTCATCATATTCAATGTTCATTTCATGCGATCTAGTTTCTGTCTTACACATATGTTCGTTGTCGAACAGGTCCACAACTGTGCTGTTTGCTCCCCGGTTACTAACTGGATCTTGTGATGGCTCATCGTCGAGCATATCCACTCTTTTCTTTATGTTGCCAGTACGGAAATCTATTTGATGCGTCTCACTGTAGTCATTCGATGAGGGGGCCGTAAAAGAGTCGAAGCCATTCCAACAATCGGTTTCATCATCATAAAAACCGAATTCTTCATCGGGATCATCATCGAGATTGTTTATTGCTGCCAGCAAATCGGTTATGAAGCTGGACAACTTTTGCGACGAGTACTCATTCCGCAGCGATTTGTCCAACACATAAAAGAAGTCATCTTCTGGTGAACACATTTTCCAGGTGAAGCAAGCTGTAAGAGTAGAGCAAAAAAACGAATTCATAGAAATGAATCAGACGACAGTTTATCTAAAAATAATTAAATTGTAAAAAAAAGTGGAGCATCTGCTCCATTAAAAACATTAATAAATTAGCAAATAATAATGTGTACGACTACGTGTACAGTACAACATCATAATGTAGGTAGGTACGTTCCATACAATCAACGTCGACATTATTATTTTTAGCAGCAGCACATGGCTCATATCCATGCCATATATTATAATAAACTATACTATTAACTAGATTGAAAAACAAGGTGTTTACTCAATGGTTATTTCCATTGAACGTATAATGAAACTGTAACTTGCTCTCGGATTCAATTAAATCATTGTTTTATATTATGCTAATTCTACCCGTATATAAACTCTGTATGATAAGCAAATGAACCACAAATGCGAGACTCTCGATGTTAGAAAAATGAAAAAGCGTCAACGAAATGAGGAAAGGTGGATTCTCTGTGTGTCTTGTTATTAAACGTTACAAGACCAATTTCGTTCAAATTGTTTAAGACGATTTTATATTGTGGAACAGAACAATCGATACGAAGTTGTTAGTTGTGGTTCGTGTGGAACTTTCACAGTGTGGGTGGTTTATACATTGAATTTGAAGCAAAACTTTTTTACAGGTAGCTTAGGAAAACTTCGTTGATAACGGATTTTCGAAAAGACAATCCGATGAGAATTTTCCAAGGACTTTTTGCTGATTCAGGATGGATTTTCAAAGGTTTTGCGGATTTTCTTGGATTTTCTAGTAAGGCTCGGAACAGGTCAGGTCAACCTGAAACCTGACCTGAATTATCTGTTAACCTGACCTGACCTGAAATTTAATTACCTGACCTGACCTGACCTAAAGTGATCTTTAACCTGTTTCGACCTGACCTGAAAAAACCTGACCTGACCTGAATTTTTTTTTAATTTTTTTACATTTCTGATAATTTTATAAATTATGTCAAAATTATATAAAAGTTCTATTCTGCTAAGTATTTATTAATTAAAAACGAAAGCTAAAGCCTGGTGAGGTCTTTTTTCTAATTTCTGTTTGGAACTACCAACTACCAACTATTTGACCTACCAAAACTACCACATTTTCGAATTGCAATGTTAACTGTGAGCTATCGGTGATCAGATAACAAATAATTATTATTTGCCTGGTGTTGATATGCTCATGGTGGCTCTGCAATTTTGAATGTTAATCCAGCTCGAAACTACCAACTACCAAAGCTACCGACTACCAAGTTTCCGATTTATAAATAGTCGAGCATGTAGAATAATTTCGTCAGTCGGTGCGTAGTTCTCGAATAGTAAACATCTCTTCCCCAAAAATTACGTTTGGTAGTCAATTATAGCCTTGGTAGTCCAACTACCAACTACCAAATTTTCGAATTGCAATGTTAACTGTGAGCTATCGGTGATCAGATAACAAATAATTATTATTTGCCTGGTGTTGATATGCTCATGGTGGCTCTGCAATTTTGAATGTTAATCCAGCTCGAAACTACCAACTACCAAAGCTACCGACTACCAAATTTCCGATTTATAAATAGTCGAGCAGTTAGAATAACTTCGTCAGTCGGTGCGTAGTTCTTGAATAGTAAACATCTCTTCCCCAAAAATTACGTTTGGAAGTCAATTATAGCCTTGGTAGTCCAACTACCAACTACCACATTTTCGAATTGCAATGTTAACTGTGAGCTATCGGTGATCAGATAACAAATAATTATTATTTGCCTGGTGTTGATATGCTCATGGTGGCTCTGCAATTTTGAATGTTAATCCAGCTCGAAACTACCAACTACCAAAGCTACCGACTACCAAGTTTCCGATTTATAAATAGTCGAGCAGTTAGAATAACTTCGTCAGTCGGTGCGTAGTTCTCGAATAGTAAACATCTCTTCCCCAAAAATTACGTTTGGTAGTCAATTATAGCCTTGGTAGTCCAACTACCAACTACCAAATTTTCGAATTGCAATGTTAACTGTGAGCTATCGGTGATCAGATAACAAATAATTATTATTTGCCTGGTGTTGATATGCTCATGGTGGCTCTGCAATTTTGAATGTTAATCCAGCTCGAAACTACCAACTACCAAAGCTACCGACTACCAAATTTCCGATTTATAAATAGTCGAGCAGTTAGAATAACTTCGTCAGTCGGTGCGTAGTTCTTGAATAGTAAACATCTCTTCCCCAAAAATTACGTTTGGAAGTCAATTATAGCCTTGGTAGTCCAACTACCAACTACCACATTTTCGAATTGCAATGTTAACTGTGAGCTATCGGTGATCAGATAACAAATAATTATTATTTGCCTGGTGTTGATATGCTCATGGTGGCTCTGCAATTTTGAATGTTAATCCAGCTCGAAACTACCAACTACCAAAGCTACCGACTACCAAGTTTCCGATTTATAAATAGTCGAGCAGTTAGAATAATTTCGTCAGTCGGTGCGTAGTTCTCGAATAGTAAACATCTCTTCCCCAAAAATTACGTTTGGAAGTCAATTATAGCCTTGGTAGTCCAACTACCAACTACCAAATTTTCGAATTGCAATGTTAACTGTGAGCTATCGGTGATCAGATAACAAATAATTATTATTTGCCTGGTGTCGATATGCTCATGGCGGCTTTGCAATTTTGAATGTCAATCCATCTCCCAACTACCAACTACCAAAGCTACCGACTACCAAATTTCCGATTAATAAATAGCCGAGCATGTAGAATAATTTCGTCAGTCGGTGCGTAGTTCTCGAATAGTAAACATCTCTTCCCCAAAAATTACGTTTGGTAGTCAATTATAGCCTTGGTAGTCCAACTACCAACTACCAAATTTTCGAATTGCAATGTTAACTGTGAGCTATCGGTGATCAGATAACAAATAATTATTATTTGCCTGGTGTTGATATGCTCATGGTGGCTCTGCAATTTTGAATGTTAATCCAGCTCGAAACTACCAACTACCAAAGCTACCGACTACCAAATTTCCGATTTATAAATAGTCGAGCAGTTAGAATAACTTCGTCAGTCGGTGCGTAGTTCTTGAATAGTAAACATCTCTTCCCCAAAAATTACGTTTGGAAGTCAATTATAGCCTTGGTAGTCCAACTACCAACTACCAAATTTTCGAATTGCAATGTTAACTGTGAGCTATCGGTGATCAGATAACAAATAATTATTATTTGCCTGGTGTCGATATGCTCATGGCGGCTTTGCAATTTTGAATGTCAATCCATCTCCCAACTACCAACTACCAAAGCTACCGACTACCAAATTTCCGATTAATAAATAGCCGAGCATGTAGAATAATTTCGTCAGTCGGTGCGTAGTTCTCGAATAGTAAACATCTCTTCCCCAAAAATTACGTTTGGTAGTCAATTATAGCCTTGGTAGTCCAACTACCAACTACCAAATTTTCGAATTGCAATGTTAACTGTGAGCTATCGGTGATCAGATAACAAATAATTATTATTTGCCTGGTGTTGATATGCTCATGGTGGCTCTGCAATTTTGAATGTTAATCCAGCTCGAAACTACCAACTACCAAAGCTACCGACTACCAAATTTCCGATTTATAAATAGTCGAGCAGTTAGAATAACTTCGTCAGTCGGTGCGTAGTTCTTGAATAGTAAACATCTCTTCCCCAAAAATTACGTTTGGAAGTCAATTATAGCCTTGGTAGTCCAACTACCAACTACCAAATTTTCGAATTGCAATGTTAACTGTGAGCTATCGGTGATCAGATAACAAATAATTATTATTTGCCTGGTGTCGATATGCTCATGGCGGCTTTGCAATTTTGAATGTCAATCCATCTCCCAACTACCAACTACCAAAGCTACCGACTACCAAATTTCCGATTAATAAATAGCCGAGCATGTAGAATAATTTCGTCAGTCGGTGCGTAGTTCTCGAATAGTAAACATCTCTTCCCCAAAAATTACGTTTGGTAGTCAATTATAGCCTTGGTAGTCCAACTACCAACTACCAAATTTTCGAATTGCAATGTTAACTGTGAGCTATCGGTGATCAGATAACAAATAATTATTATTTGCCTGGTGTTGATATGCTCATGGTGGCTTTGCAATTTTGAATGTCAATCCATCTCCCAACTACCAACTACCAAAGCTACCGACTACCAAATTTCCGATTTATAAATAGCCGAGCATGTAGAATAATTTCGTCAGTCGGTGCGTAGTTCTCGAATAGTAAACATCTCTTCCCCAAAAATTACGTTTGGTAGTCAATTATAGCCTTGGTAGTCCAACTACCAACTACCAAATTTTCGAATTGCAATGTTAACTGTGAGCTATCGGTGATCAGATAACAAATAATTATTATTTGCCTGGTGTTGATATGCTCATGGTGGCTCTGCAATTTTGAATATTAATCCAACTCGAAACTACCAACTACCAAAGCTACCGACTACCAAATTTCCGATTTATAAATAGTCGAGCAGTTATAATAACTTCGTCAGTCGGTGCGTAGTTCTTGAATAGTAAACATCTCTTCCCCAAAAATTACGTTTGGAAGTCAATTATAGCCTTGGTAGTCCAACTACCAACTACCAAATTTTCGAATTGCAATGTTAACTGTGAGCTATCGGTGATCAGATAACAAATAATTATTATTTGCCTGGTGTCGATATGCTCATGGCGGCTTTGCAATTTTGAATCTCAATCCATCTCCCAACTACCAACTACCAAAGCTACCGACTACCAAATTTCCGATTAATAAATAGCCGAGCATGTAGAATAATTTCGTCAGTCGGTGCGTAGTTCTCGAATAGTAAACATCTCTTCCCCAAAAATTACGTTTGGTAGTCAATTATAGCCTTGGTAGTCCAACTACCAACTACCAAATTTTCGAATTGCAATGTTAACTGTGAGTTATCGGTGATCAGATAACAAATAATTATTATTTGCCTGGTGTCGATATGCTCATGGTGGCTTTGCAATTTTGAATGTCAATCCATCTCCCAACTACCAACTACCAAAGCTACCGACTACCAAATTTCCGATTAATAAATAGCCGAGCATGTAGAATAATTTCGTCAGTCGGTGCGTAGTTCTCGAATAGTAAACATCTCTTCCCCAAAAATTACGTTTGGTAGTCAATTATAGCCTTGGTAGTCCAACTACCAACTACCAAATTTTCGAATTGCAATGTTAACTGTGAGCTATCGGTGATCAGATAACAAATAATTATTATTTGCCTGGTGTCGATATGCTCATGGTGGCTTTGCAATTTTGAATGTCAATCCATCTCGCAACTACCAACTACCAAAAATACCAACTACCGACTGAGAGCTACCAAAACTACCAAATTTGTGGAACAGACAGACGGACAGACAGACAGACAGACAGACAAACCGGCCATAATAGGGTATTTTTTCTAGAAGAAAAAAGACCTAAAAAAACATTTTGAAAAACAGTCAAGCAATGAAGGCTATTTTAAACATGAGCCTGATGTTGATTTCGGGTACTTTTAAGAGGCAAGTCTACACAATTACTACAATACATCCCACCTAAATGATTTATTTGTTTTGTTGAACTATTGTTTTGTCCTGACAAGCGTCATATAAATTGTCCTTGAAGATGAACGACATTAATGTTTTGGACTACTGGAATTCCTATTCTGGAACATTTCCCTCTTTGCCGAGTATAGCCCGCGATTTTTTCGCGGTTCAGTCCGGATCGGCCCGTGTTGAACTGTTTGGAGCTGTTGTCTCTCACACACAAAACAAAACACGCGGTTATGTGCGTTAAATCGTTGTACAAACCTTAAGAGCGATCACCCCTTGGCAAATTTCTAGCCTACATTTCTGCGCAAAAATATTCGTTTTTTGATGATTTCTCTGAAGCGAAATCTTTTTTTGAAAAAGTAAAACCATTAAAGCATGCAAAAATGTGTTACCTTAAAAAAAAAGTTGGTTTCTGGTTAATAACTTATCCCACTTGGAGAAACCTTTGAAAAATGTCTAATTTACACATTTTGCAAAGCACGGTGAGCTTGAAATTTTTTTTATTTGACCTCTCGTGGACATGAAATGTTTTTAGTGGTTTTTGTAGAGGCCGGCAGCACGAGTAGGAATAACATAACAAGAAAATATTTCGATGAAAATTTTTTTAATTAGATCGATTTTTCGTTTTTCTGTGCCCTGCAGGAAGCTTCGAAAATTGTTTGAAACCTACTGGTGACTTGTTTGATCACAAAAATATAGTTACTGTTTAGCCTGAGGTCTAGGCTTTACAGCGATACCAATCATGACATTCATGACTACCAAGAAACATCTTTTATGAAGGAAAGTCATTCTACTATGTCGATGTGAATTTTAAAGGCTGTATCATACGTGGATTACTTATATTTTCTCTTAAAAAGTATTTTTAGTTAATTAACATAATTTAAGGGGTTAATAAAAGGTCAAAGGAGGAGCTTGGATTTCATTCTGACAAAATCTTTGTTGGTACACCTGAACGACCACCCAAATTTCTTCGTATAATGTCTCATTTTTTAGTGGAAACAACTAAAATGTTGCAGAATTAGCTTAGAATGACTATTGGAGAAACTACGAACGAAACAAAAGAAAGGTTTGTTAATTTTTGACTCGAGATAATGCAGTTTACTCATGGGTGCAATTTACAAAGAAACCTATTTCGAGTTAAAAATCTTCTTTCGACCTTTTATTAACGCCTTAAATTATGTAAAATAACTAAAAATAATTTATAAGAGAAAATAAAAGTAATCCACGTATGATACAGCCTTTAAAATTCACATCGACATAGCAGAATGACTTTCCTTCATAAAAGATGTTTTTTGGTAGTCATGAATGTCATGATTGGTATCGCTGTAAAGCTTAGACCTCAGGCTAAACAGTAACTATATGTTTGTGATCAAACAAGTCACCAGTAGGGTCCAAACAGTTTTCGAAGCTTCCTGCAGGACACAGAAAAACGAAAAATCGATCTAGTTAAAAATTTTCCCATCGAAATATTTTCTTGTTATGTTATTCTTACTCGTGGTGCCGCCCTCTACAAAAACCACTAAAAACATTTCATGTCCACGAGAGGTCGAATAAAATTTTTTTCAAGCTCACAGTGAAAGGTTTCGCCAAGTGGGATAAGTTATCAACCACAAACCGATTTTTCCTTTAAAAGTAACTGATTCTTGCATGCTTTAATGGTTGTGCTTTTTCAAAAAAAGATTTTGGTTCAGAGAAATTATCAAAAAACTAATATTTTTGCGCAGAAATGTAGACTAGAAATTTGCCAAGGGGTGAGCACTCTTAAATTTTGTTCCTCTTCCGAAAATACTGAATTATTGTTTTTTATATTTATGATTCCTACCGTTTAAAATGTTCGACTTATTTCTTCAATAAATCACGAAGAAAACAATAACAATATATTGGCTAATCAGATCGTTTGGTATTCTCTTCAAAACAATGCTTCCTGACTCAGATCTAAGCTGAAAACGCCCATAATATTCAAATTTTTCTTTTATCAAATTCAGGTCAGATCAGGTCAGTTCAGGTATTTTTCATATTAGGTCAGGTTCAGGTCAGGTCAGGTTTGGAAATTACCTGAACCTGACCTGATTCCCTCGGGTATTTTTTCTCATGACCTGACCTGACCTGAACCTGACCTGTTCCGAGCCTTATTCTACGATGTTTGGGATTTTCCTTCGTAAAATTTCGAAGGATTTTCTGAGAGGTTTCTTTTGAATGACTAAGGATTTTCTATGAATATTTGCCCCTCGTTAATCATAAAGTTGCAAAAAGATAGACAAAATCAAAGTTGACGCCTCTGAGTTTAATAAGTCTTCGGAGGGCAGTGCATTTTCGACTGTTTGAAAAACTGTTCTAGCAATGTTGAATGTCTAGCAATGTAATCCTCCACAAATATCACTATTCGTTTATTCTCTAAATCGTCTAAGCTCTGGACTCCGACACTCTGTGGATGAAATTGCGTTCGTTCGGCCAGTAAATATTACTATTACTTGGAACAAACCTATTCAAGTTCGCTGTAAACGAACCGGACGATGTAAATTCAGTATAACAGTTTTCGTTTGTCAACGCAACCTACAAAATGCTTTGTTTCGTATGTCTTTCATGACCATGAATAAATTTTGCGAAATTAGATCAAAACTTTTTACCTTGACCAATGTATTTACACACGAATGCACGAAATGAAAGTTCTTTGCCTTGCTTAAAAACTCTTCGCACTTTAATTGCTTGAAAATTACTTGAAAAACGTATACAACACGTAGAACGAAATAAGAGAAATTGGTTTTTTTGACATTTTGATGGAGAATAGAAGATAGGACGTACACAATTTAATCCAATAACGTAATAGAATCGATGCAGGAGAACTAATTGTTACATGAATTATTTCATGGACATTCTACTCACAACACACACAAATATTGCTTTAAGAGTCATATCGCCAAGACTTCAGGTGATTGGGGAACAAGCGGTGTCCGATTTTAATGAGTGATAGCACGTTGGATTCGTCTTTCAATTCTAGGAAACACGTATCTTTCACTTTTTCTAAAAAAAATTGGTTTTCTGTGAAAAGTGTTCAAAAGTGATCACATGTCAGAGGGTACCGAAAACAGTTTTTCGACAATAACTCAAGAAGAAATTATTTTAAATTGTTGTAATGTTGTACGAAAGTCGGCCTTGGAAAGACCTACAGATAGAGTATACGCACTGCTTGGTGCGTGTTTATCCACGAGAGTTATGACTAAAAATATAGTGAATGTTCGGAGAGTCCGCCTTCTCTGCAGCTTCGTTGTTCCGCGGAACTGAGTATGGGGTGTTGTGGCTGGCCTCACCCACTATCGTTCCACATATAAATGAACCCAGTACTTTTGTGCTGCAAGCCCACAGATGTCTTGGAAAAAAAGTTGGTGCCAAAATGCAGATTTTTTCCTTCTTTCTGGGTTCTCTACAGCTGGAGCAGCATCTGGAACGGTACTACGGCAGTCATTTTTTATCGTCTACTATTCTTTTACCTTAGCAATAGATAAACGCTTCGATATGTCGCGCATATATCAGATCCAGTATTAGCAATATCAAAAGAGAAATTATTAAATTTTTCTCCGAGGATTTTAGTCAAATAAAGTGTTAGCGTATAGAAAATGACCTCAGGACTACGGAACAGTAATTAGTTTTTCAGTTGGGCCAATATTTGCTACGCGACAGAAGTTTGGAAAAACGAATGATCAAGTGGGAGCAAACGGTTTTCCAATCTTCTGTCACGTAGCAAATATTGGTCCAATTGAGAAACTAATTACTGTTCCGGACTCCTGAGGTCATTTTCTATACGCTAACACTTTATTTGACTAAAATCCTCGGAGAAAACTTTAATAATTTTTCTCTTGATATTACTAACAGTGGATCTGATATATTCGCGACATAGCGAAGCGTTTTTCTATTGATAAGGTGAAAGAATAGTAGACAATAAAAAATGATTGCCGTAGTACCGTTCCAGATGCTCTTCTGGCAGTTGGGCCCTCAGACAGAAGGAAAAAATCTACATTTTGGCACCAACTTTTTTTTCAAGACTTCTGTAGGCTTGCAGCCCAAAAGTACTGGATTCATTTATATGTGCAACGATAGTGGGTGAGGCCAGCTACAACACCCCATACTCAGCTCCGTGGTACATCGAAGCTGCAGAGAAGGCGGACTCTCCGAACATTCACTATATATCTAGTCATAACTCTAGTGGATCAACTAGCACCAAGCGGTGCGTATACTCCACCTGTAGGTCTTTTCAAGGCCGACAATCGTACAACATTACAACAATTTAAAATAATTTTTTCTTGAGTTATTGTCGAAAAACTGTTTTCGGTACCCTCTGACATGTGATCACTTTTGAACACTTTTCACAGAAAACCAATTTTTTTTAGAAAAAGTGAAAGATACGTGTTTCCTAGAATTGAAAGACGAATCCAACGTGCTATCACTCATTAAAATCGGACACCGCTTGTTCCCCAATCACCTGAAGTCTTGGCGATATGACTCTTAATACTCCTGTCTTATGCGAAAGTTGACCATTACATGGCAATTTGCCCCCGGCAAAAATGATGCATTTCATGCGAACTATTGTCGGTTGATTTTTTTCCATTTTTCTAATTTGGAATTGAACTTTCGCATGGGACAAGTAGTAAGGCAGAATTCTTTGGATGCTGCTACGTAATTCATTACTTTGGAATAGTTATTTTCCTGACGCACGCAAAAATGCTTTTTTAGCGAATGAGAGGTTTTCAGCTCGAGTGCTGGAATCGAATTCGCTAAATACATCTTTTGGCATATGACAGGAACAACTTATTTCCTAAATGACGTAAGAAATACGCGACGAAGTCGCGATATTTCAACACTATTTAAGAAAACAACTTTGTTATACTCACAAACTCACTCCTCGGCGAGTTTTTTTACCAACTTGATTTGTCAACTGTTTTTCGACAAGTGTAAGTGTACACTCCACACTTGTCTAGATGTTTGTTTCACAAAAACACACGAGTGAATTTGCTTCTAATTGTTATCTTATGTAATTACTATCGCAGCATCCATTGTAACCTACTATTATTCAATAATTCAAAATCGCATCATCGAAATGTGGTACAGACAAAGTGGTGCCATAGACCACGGTCACCGTAGTGTTATAAACATGAAATTATACGTGAGCCATTATGGCATAGGTTTATATCCTCTTGAACTCTTTAAATAGTATCTGTTACGCTAACACTGCTAAACGAAATTAACCACGCGTAATCAATTACTTTAGATGCGCTTATCAATAAATTTGCATCCCGACTGATGAACAAATTTATTTTTATAAATGATTCATCATTCGATCCAATAACCTATCATCCAATCGATTATATAGTTCCATTGTCTTCTCATAAATATTTAGGTCAAAAGCAATATCTGAATTAACTTGGTAATAAACGCTCATTACCAAATGGCCCATGGACGGAATATCATAAAAACAGTGGCACGCGGTCTTGAAAACAATAAATATTCAAATAACCCACAATTACCAGATCCATTTACGCGTGTTGTGGTAGCGAAGATAAGAGCGCGCGTTCTACATTAAATAACAATCACGACCTTTAAGCGCTTCAAGTGATTATTTTGAAAATTGAAGAAACAAAAAATGAGGCAAACTTATTGACCCTCTGGGGGTGAATCTCTAAGCACACGTTGTGCGATTAAAGTTTAGTCAAATTGATAGTCGGAACTTTCGTAAATACATGACTGTTTAATGTTCGTATGCAAAATCATTAGGCTGAGAAAAATTCTTTTTTCGATTAATTTTCAGCCGTTGGTGATATAAACGAACGAAAATTAAAATTCATTGGCGATAAAAAAAAAAGAAACGGTTAGAGCCGCGCTCACGTTCATGTTATTTTTTTAAAGTTAATTTTACGATAACAAAGCGACAATATTGTGTGAATCGTTATACAGAGGACACGTGCACAATTTTCACATTTATTATTGAAGCGCGTATTGTGGTTAACATTTTCACCTGAGCTTTTTCAATTGTTTTTTCTCCATTTTTTTATTTCTGTCTAATTTATCGTCTATAATAATGTAACAGCCCGCATTATCATATCGTAGTTTTATGTCAAATGAATATTAATAAGCGAATGGTTTTACACAAGAAAAATGTAATTGGAAATGTTGCAGAACAATGTATCCGTTAGTGGATGGTTTGTTTTCAGAAACTGCATAATATCCTTTTATTACAGGTATGCAAGAACAAACAGGAAATTTGAATGAGAAGCCTTTAACGGTAGACAGTTGCTAACGGCATCATTGTTGGTGCATTTTTGAATTATGATAATATTATGTTTCTAGGATTAAAAGTCGTTAAATTGAAAAATGTTCAAACTTTAACAAAAGTCTAAAACGGAATTAAATGACTCAGTGGTTATGTTACTACCCTACCACCAAAATGGAAGAAAAATAGCAATATTTAAGAGTGATATCGCCAAATCTTCAGGTGATTTTTTTAACTTTGGAAACAAGCGGTCTCCGATTTTAATGAGTGATAGCTCGTTGGATTCGTCTTTCAATTCTAGGAAACACGTATCTTTCACTTTTTCTTAAAAAAAATTGTTTTCTTTGAAAAGCGCTCAAACGTGAAGACATGTCAGAGGGTACCGAAAACAGTTTTTCGGCAATAACTCAAGAAAAAATTATTTTAAATTGTTGTAATGTTCTACGATTGTCGGCCTTGAAAAGACCTACAGGTGGAGTATACGCACCGCTTGGTGCTAGTTAATCCACTAGAGTTATGACTAGAAATATAGTGAATGTTCGGAGAGTCCGCCTTTTCTGCAGCTTCGATGTACCACGGAACTGAGTATGGGGTGTTGTAGCTGGCCTCACCCACTATCGTTGCACATATAAATGAATCCAGTACTTTTGGGCTGCAAGTCTTGAAAAAAAAAGTTGGTGCCAAAATGTAGATTTTTTCCTTCTGTCTGAGGGCCCAACTGCCAGAACAGCGTCTGGAACGGTTCTACGTGAGTAATTTTGTATCGTCTACTCTTCCCTTACCGTATACGCTTCACTTTGACTCGAATATAGGTCGTTACAACATATACAGTGTTAGTAATTCTTGTGAAAAATCATTAAATTTTTCTCGGAGGATTTTAGTCAAATAAAGTGTTAGCGTATAGCAAATGACCTCAGGAGTCCGGAACAGTAATTAGTTTTTCAATTGGACCAATATTTGCTACGCGACACGAGTTTGGAAAAACGATACGATCAAGTGGCAGCAAACGGTTTTCCAAACTCCTGTCACGTAGCAAATATTGGTCCAATTGAAAAACTAATTACTGTTCCGTAGTCCTGAGGTCATTTGCTATACGCTAACACTTTACTTGACTAAAATCCTCGGAGAAAACTTTAATGATTTTTCTCTTGATATTACTAATAGTGGATCTGATATATTCGCGACATAGCGAAGCGTTTTTCTATTGATAAGGTGAAAGAATAGTAGACAATAAAAAATGATTGAAGAAGTACCGTTCCAAATGCTCTCCTGGCAGTTGGCCCCTCAGACAGAAGGAAAAAATCTGCATTTTGGCACCAACTTTTTTTTCAAGACTTCTGTAGGCTTGCAGCCCAAAAGTACTGGATTCATTTATATGTGCAACGATAGTGGGTGAGGCCAGCTACAACACCCCATACTCAGCTCCGTGGTACATCGAAGCTGCAGAGAAGGCGGACTCTCCGAACATTCACTATATATCTAGTCATAACTCTAGTGGATCAACTAGCACCAAGCGGTGCGTATACTCCACCTGTAGGTCTTTTCAAGGCCGACAATCGTACAACATTACAACAATTTAAAATAATTTTTTCTTGAGTTATTGCCGAAAAACTGTTTTCGGTACCCTCTGGCATGTCTTCACTTTTGAGCGCTTTTCACAGAAAACAAATTTTTTTAAGAAAAAGTGAAAGACACGTGTTTCCTAGAATTGAAAGACGAATCCAACGAGCTATCACTCATTAAAATCGGAGACCGCTTGTTTCCCAATCACCTGAAGATTTGGCGATATCACTCTTAAGCACATACAGTTTGTAAACCAAAGGCTTATGCAGAATCAGCTGAACATCTCCAGCTGGTCGACAAAGACAATACCTTTGTATAGAAAACAATTCACATGCAAGCTACATATCGTCGGCAACATGACTAAAGGGCATATCTCTGATATCTCAGGAACTACTGAACCGATTTTGAAAAACTTTTTTTATTTCCTGAAAGGTAGTAACAAGTTACGAATTCTGAGCTTAAAAAAAATTCAGTGAAATCAGCATTTTTCATCGTATTCTCTAAAGGCTTTTTAGTTTTTCCACAATAATATGCGAACCGTATGGCCGATTGATTTCATGTCGAGCTCAAAATTCATTACTTTTGACTACCTTTCAGGGAAAAATAAAAAAATTTCAAAATCGGCTCAAATGTCTCACAAATTTTGTTTAAAAAAGCTGTTTTTTTTTCAGTTTTTCGACAATATCTTCTGAACCATATGGACCATATGACCGATTTAAATTTTTTTAAAGCGTAATGTAAAGGATTTTGAATTGGCTACAAACTTTCCGACGAAAATTTTCGGGATTTTTTAGTATTTCGATGGGATTTCAAGGTTTTAAGCAGAAAACGAGCCATCAGAACAGTCGGAGCGTTTGCTGCGACTGAGCCCCGTACAAACCCGTATGTCTATTGCGTACGTGACCCTAGTGCGTCTGTCACCCTACTTTAACCGTAAGCCTATTGCGCCGGTTAATGTAGTTAAAGTAAAATTATTATGTAATATGTACATCTTACAAATTGCGCATAGCGCAATTACGAAGCCCCGTACGACGTTCCTTTCAAATGAAACAAAAATTTCAAATAGCCCTAAAAAATTTATTTTTTTGAAGGGCCTAGTATCGGCCTCAGTCCGAGGACCCAAATTTAAAATTTTTTTCAACTACATTCTATTCGGCCTTTGATTACCTCCCAAATGAAACAAAAATTACGAAAAACGGATGAAATTTGCTCGAGTTATATGTAAAATACATATAGGGCCCTAGTAGTGGCCTTAGTCCAAGAACCCAAATTTAATTTTTTTTCAACAACATTCTATTCGGCCTTTGATTACCTTCCAAATGAAACAAAAATTACGAAAAACGGATGAAACTTACTCGAGTTATATGTGAAATACACATAGGGCCCTAGTAGTGGCCTTAGTCCAAGGACCCAAATTTAATTTTTTTTCAACAACATTCTATTCGGCCTTTGATTACCTTCCAAATGAAACAAAAATTACGAAAAAAGGATGAAATTTGCTCGAGTTATATGTAAAATACACATAGGGCCCTAGTATCGGCCTCAGTCCGAGGACCCAAATTTAATTTTTTTTTCAACTACATTCTATTCGGCCTTTGATTACCTCCCAAATGAAACAAAAATTACGAAAAACGGATGAAATTTGCTCGAGTTATATGTAAAATACATATAGGGCCCTAGTAGTGGCCTTAGTCCAAGGACCCAAATTTAATTTTTTTTCAACAACATTCTATTAGGCCTTTGATTACCTTCCAAATGAAACAAAATTACGAAAAACGGATGAAATTTACTCGAGTTATATGTGAAATACACATAGGGCCCTAGTAGCGGCCTTAGGCCAAGGACCCAATTTTTTTTTTTTTTCAACAACATTCTATTCGGCATTCGATTACCTTCCAAATCAAACAAAAATTACGAAAAACGAATGAAATTTACTCGAGTTCTATGTAAAATACACATAGGGCCCTAGTAGCATTTCACTTCTAAGGCTCTAACTCACGGTCCACTCACCCGATTTTAAAAAACTGGATTGGTATTGACAATACCTATCATTTGCCGTGTCATTTACATTTCCATCGTTTATTTTGCCATAAATATCACCAAAAGACCTTAAATCACTTAGGTGGCCCTAACTCACGAAGGGCCGACCCGAATATGCCCATCTTCGAACTTAGCCTCGCTATTTCGACTATCTTTCAGGGGAAAAAAATTTTTGAAATCGGATTTGATTTACTCAAGATATCGACGTGACAGACGGACAGACGGACAGACAAAATTTTTATTGCAGATTCGTCATCTATGAACATAGGCAAACACTTTGCCCTTACCGTCTGCTTCGAATTCCATCAATTACACACGGCATCGTAATCCTATAAGCCCCTTTGTACTTCGTACGGGGCTAAAAAATGAACCTCCAACTTCCGTCATTTTTTCAGCCATTTTGGATTTTTTTTGTCAACAAAAAATTACTCTAAAAAAAACTTTGAACATTTAAGAATATTTTACAGCTTATTCCACATCGATATCTGTTTGGAAATGGGCATGAAAATTCAGTGAAGCCAAAGTGACATAACGGCCGCTCCAGGCGGAACGAGTGAGCTGCCGGAGTTGCCCCTGATGATTTTGGAATCAACATTCCATACAGATCATAATAAAATCATAAAATCAATTTTACCTCAATTTGCACGATCCTAATGTATTTCCCAGCCTTAGCGGACGCACTATTAATAAAATCTGTTCCTTCCCTATACTTGGAGTGCGTTGATGATGTTTACCTTCCGAAATATTTCGAAAAAAAGTCGCTCAGCAATACAATTCAAAAATTAGTGAGCTATTTTTCTTACTTCTAAGTGTATTAAACGTTCCCCGAATCGATGAAGACTTGCTGAGCCACTTTCGGAAATAGTAATTAAAGGTAGAAGTCGATTAAGCGGTTTTTAGGTTATCGTGTACACGAGATCGCAAACTTTCGAATAAGCTATTGTTTTATTTCGACGACTGCGTCATTCTGAGAATTTTGCGGTTTGTGTTCTATTCTATAGCAAAGAGTATGTTAAAACCAATGAAGTAAAAGATTTAGCATCAAATATTGTGAGATAATTTAAACGTCTCTCGTTTCTGCAAGAAGCTAAAAACATGAAGATCATTAAATCTGATTAACAGAAAACCAATACCAAATCCGTATCCGAAACACAAATGAAACGATAATTAAGATTTTATTTTATTGGATATCAGAATGAATTAGAAATATATTTGTGTACCATGCCGAGACAGAGCCCGTATAATTCAATGTTTTGATCGTCAATTCATTTCATGTTATAAATTGTGACAAAATACTTTCTAGAATTTCTTTCTACAAAAAAAAAATTGAATCAATAAAATCAAAATCAATTCAATAAAAGCGCTCCAGTTCAATTACATGGCAGCTTTTTTTTTAAAGAAATTAATTTATAAATGCTGAGCCGCATCATAAATTAATTTGATTTGCTTTTTGATTGAATTAATTGAACATTTTTAAGTGTTGCATTCGGAAACGGTTTAATATGTAAGAAGCGGCGTTGTTCGATTCGTATTGATTTAAATAATCATTTTCATTTTATTAATTCGAATAGACGTTAATTGAGAAGATTATTCACGTTGTGCCATACAAGAATGTGAAATTACTTCTTCAAAACGTTGTGGTGGACAAATCATTCGGTTCAAATTCTTATCTATATTTTTAGAACCTCTCACAGCGACTTTGATTCCATTCCATCAAGCAATCAAACGTTTTTCTTTTCCAGAGAAAACTCTCGACCGTCGTTTGCACTCAAAATTCAATGAAAATTTTGTGCAGAACGAATAGTATACAAGTAAAACGATTTTTTTTTTCACATCACACCTCATCCATCAAAAATATTTCGACAACAAGGCCATTGTCACTTTTACCAGAAAAAAAGTCTGTCTGTCAATCATTAATAAAATTAATTTGGATTTTGGATGTGAAACATTCGATATTTTCGTTAAAAATGTGCAGTTTCTCATTTATATGGGGTGCATGATGTGTTCCACAAGTCAACACGACAATGAACTCATAATTGAATGCAGTCAGCAATAGAGTCTGGGTACATGGTTGATAGTATTTTGTTGGTCGAAATGGAGGATAACATGGACAAGTTAAAGGTGTTGTCCAAAGGGATTAAAAAAATTGTATTCGAACGGCGTAAAACCGCTTTCAATTGCTCAGAAAACTCCTAGTCTTATAGTAGACGACTACGTCATAATTCGATTCTTATTCCGAGCTGCAACCAGCACCATGTCAATGAAGTAAGAATTCATTTCCCAGTAGCGCAGTGAGTAATAGTTACTTACGACAAGAAATAAAATGTCGAAAAGTCCAGTTTTCGTGTGAAGTTTGATGATCCGAGGCGAATCCGAGTTTTGTAATCAATGTTTTCCCTAGGGTCGAAAGTGGCTTATTACACACCTAGGGAAAACAATAAAATTGTTTTAGGTTTCAAAAGCATGTAAGTGTTATTTACATGGCAATAACACGAAAACTTGGCTTTTCCTTATTATCCCGAGTTTTGTAATGGGTTTTACATGCTGTGAACTCCCAAACCAATTATATTGCTTTCCCAGTGATGTAATTCGCCACTTTCGACTCTAGGGTTAACAAAAGTATGTAAAATCCATTACAGTCTTGTTTTCGTGTTTATTGAAAATACTGTCACCGCCGTTCGTCATCGATCTTACAGTTACTCGAGGTCCACTGTTGATCTATATATTTTGGCCTAGTTACATGATAATGAAGGAGATAAAAAATAGTAAAAATGGAGATAAACAATCGAAAAATGGAGATAAATAATTAAAAAATGTCGATAAATTAACTAAAACTTGAGATTAAATAACAAGGAACGGAGATAAAAAATTAACAAATGGAGATAATTTTATTGAAAACGGAGTTATAGTTATCTCCTTTTTTAAATTTGTTATCTCTGTTTTTAGTTTTTTTATCTCCACTTGGTATCTCCGTTTTTAAATTTTTAATCTCTGATGTTATCTCCTTTTCTGAAATTATTATCTTCAATTTTTAATTTATTTTATCTCCATTCCATACATTTCTTATCTCCATTTCTAGTTATAATATCTCCAAAACTCATTTTATTATCTCCATATATATATATCGGAGAATGAACAAAAACTAGTTCTGTGTCATCATATGTAATTTGCAAGACCTATGAAGTATCAACCAACTTTAAACATACCAACTTTTTTATAGTCTGGTCGTCATGACGAAGATTTTTGCGAGTTTTCCAAAGTCGGTAGGTTGGAACCAACTTAACAACTTGCTGATCAAGCGCGACTAAAAAGTTGATAGCTTTGGCAAAAAGTTGGTAGGTTATAACCTACCAACTTTTTGCCAAAGGTACCAACTTTGCTAGGCTGACGAACTAATCTCATTTACGTTACATTTCGTAAAAAGATGAATTCCCTAGGAACGGACTAAACGCCTTTACGGCGAGAACAATTACACAGACTAATTATTAGACGATGCGAGAGAAAAAAAATTAACTCCTAAGTTACCGACACCGTTCCGGCGCCCGGCTCGCATTGCGGCCCTCCGCTTCGCTCCGGGGCAATGGGCCGGATCGCTCGGCGTGTTAAAACGCTTTTTATGTACCTTCTAACTTTTTGTCAAACATCCTGACCTTTTGCCAAATTGTCGTCGCAACGACCGGACTATACGAATCAGGATACATACGAACTATACAAATTATAAACGTTTACCTCTATTGTCTATCGTTAGGAAATGCAGATGAATAACTTAAAGTTGAAATAAAATTACAACCAACGGAGATCACCGTCCAGATAAATAATTGAGAAACTGAGAATTAAGAAACAGTAAGGTAGATGCACTGAAACTTAAAACGGTAGATAAAGAATTGAGAAACGGAGATAGAGAAGCGGAGATAATTTTATTGAAAACGGAGTTATAGTATCTCCTTTTTTAAATTTTTTATCTCTGTTTTTAGTTTTTTTTTATCTCCACTTGGTATCTCCGTTTTTAAATTTTTTATCTCTGATGTTATCTCCTTTTCTGAAATCATTATCTTCACTTTTTAATTTATTTTATCTCCATTCCATACATTTTTTATCTCCATTTCTAGTTATAATATCTCCAAAACTCATTTTATTATCTCCGAAATTAGATTTTATTATCTCCAATTTTCTATGGAATTTATCTCCATTTTGGAGTTTCATATCTCCACATCACACTTTTTTATCTCCACTTATATCTCCTTTTTTATATTTTTTATCAACCGAAATATTACAATCGTTTTTTATTCTAATTTGCTTGGTTCATTGAGTAGCCACAAGTTTTCGAACAAAGCAAAATCAATCAAGACATTTCGGATCCCGTTTCAAGTTGTTATACTCACAAATAAATTCTCTAAATTTCTTGCACCGGATCCGAAACCCATTTATAATAAGACTCACTACAATAAACGTATGTCTGTATCCTATTGCTTTCAAATTCTCTTTAGTATATTGATCGTTTCCACTTTCCATTGTATTGTTCAATCTTCAAAAAGCAACATAGAAGATATATACACAATAAATAACATTGGGAATTACAAGGAAAGGAAACCAAATTAAAACTACCCTTCAGACTGTGTAAGAATGAGCCCCGATAAATATCAATTAAGCTAAATTATAAGGGCTACTTACGACTTTTGAATATTGTTGCATTTATTAACACATTAAAACCAACAATTATTATTGTTATACCAGTTCAATAGTATATGCAACAAAGACCAGCGATAGAAGGGTCTTTAAAAACACGTGTGAACTTTTTCTCAGTTTTCTTTATTTGAGACGGGTATTATAATCCAAACTGAACAAGTGAACACCCTTTGTTGAGAAAAGGATACGGTGCGTAAATTCGAGAGAGCTTCGAAATTCCTATTTTTAGCGAGACTTTGGTCAGGTCTAGTTAGGGAATGCATCTACCGTCGATTTTGAAAAACCGGGAAACGGTGAAAACGGTAAATAACAGGAAAATTTCCCGGGAAATAAATAGTACATTTGTCAGCTGGTTAGGACATTCTTGTGGCTCGCACAGACGGAGGATGCTAATGTCAGACAGTCGAACTCTGAATGTCTGGACAATTAGTTGGTTTGCTGTGCTCGCTCGGACATCAATTGCAGTGTGAATTACACAAGACCTGGATTGTTCGTGTGTTTTAGGCTTAAAGTTCACGTAATGTGAGCATCAACAACTACTACTTAAATACGAAAGGAAATATTTGGTAAAATTATCCACAAGTTTTGAAAATCTTTCTCAACAATAAAGAGACATGCCCTGGGGTCAAGATTTATCCAATATTTTTGTCCACAAACGCAGTGGATCAGCTGCCCTTTATTTAATGAAAGTTGACGGTGATCATTTAACGACAATGTGATCAAAAAAAAAGCTTTCCGTTCCTTATACAGAGGGCTTTATCATCTGTTATCGACAACGACGACAAAGGAATAATGAGCTCCAGCTAACACATCTTAAAATCAAATAATTTATCTCAGTCTCTCGAAACTTCAATTCAAATCAATTAGTGAAGATTCGCTAACTCCAACGCCTGTGAAAAGTTAAAGTCGTCTCAAGTGCATCATTCTTGTTTGTAAACTCCACAAAAATTGATGGAGCGAAAAATACCGCTCGAGCTATCTGTTCCCATTTAAAGTTTTCTACAAACGAAAAATCTATTACAAAAGACAAACAGTAACTAAAGTGGGATGTTAAATTTAAATTCACATTTTTTACAGGTAAAGGCATGCCATGTACATCTAATGAATTAGTTAAATAATCCAAAAATTCATTTACTTATGCTGTTAAATACCACCTACCTACTACCCATCTATTCCAAACCGTATGCTTCTCTGGTTAGACAATTTACAATATTATACGTTTCCGGCTCGCATCAACTTCACACATAGACAAAAATGTTTTATCCCACCAATGGAAAAGGTGGAAAAACGCAGCTACGATTGGGAGAAGCAACACAAAGGAAATGTTATAATAGTATTCCAATAGTGAAACTGTGAAGGGAGGAGTCTGTGTATAAATATGAAAATATGTTCAGCGTCGTATATATATTGTGCTGTAAATATAGATGTGTCGTCGGGGGATAATAAAATGTTTTCATACGAATTTCCACTTTATTTTCCGTGGTACGTTTAACATATGCTTCGTTTCATGTACCCATCGTTGTGTGTATGTTGTTTTTTTTTTTGTTCTTTTATTGTTTGATTATAAATGGGGAATTATATTGATTTACCAGAGGTTTCAAATAAACGAGTAAATGCCGTTCTACATAATACATGTATATACGTACAGGACAAGCATGACGAATTCATTAAATACATAATGTGTTTACAATAGTGTTAGGGGACTCAGTTTTGTTGGTAGCATTTAGTATTTGAACAACCCTACAATAGAGTGGTTGATTAAGGAATCGTTTTTCGTTTGCATTATCGTAATAAAATTAGATGTTAATTCGGTAGTCTAATTGGATTTAGAGTAAACTGTTGATATTGCCGATATGGTTTGTTTGGGAAAGAAATGTGAATTTAGCTTGATTAAATTTTAGAGAAAATGTGAATTTCGCATTCCATTAGAGACAAACGGATTAAATTATGGTTGTTTCGTAAGTAATTTTTCATATTTATTTACCCTTAACAAACGGTGAGAGTATCATGATGTCATGGTTAGATCTGTCTGGTACATTGGTTAAAGTAAAATCTATTACTTCATTTGTTTAAACAAAGATATTGCTACAAATAAGAGGATGTATTTTCAAGAGCTTATTATCGTCGTCAAACGCATAAAACTATCAACAGAGCTTAGTGACATATTTTTGACCAAGAGATTTTTATAAATTTATTTTCCATATGGCAGTCATGATGGGTCATTTTTGTGTAAATGTACACAATGTAGATCATTATTGGTGTCAAAAATATTATGGAGAGTGATTTCACTCTAGTCGAAAGTCGGCAAAGTATTCCTTTAAATTAAAATTGGTCACATAAGCCTTGAAATCAGTATAAATACAAGGTTTTGTATGGAGGAAGGATCAGAATAAACACAACTACTGAACGGGCAACATGCCCTAAGTAACGAGTTTTTCTCAAGTAGATGTACTGGCACATGCGTGTTGGGGAGAATATCCCTCCAGTATAAGTAGAACCATCGATGCAGCGGCCGACCGACGAATTTAGAAGAATGTAAAATTCTTAACAATTGTCTTCTCATTTTTTTACGTTTGTGAGCCAGTATGGATGCATGGTAAAAAATGATTTAAAGATTGCCTCGGTCAAAAAATGTCAATACATCCAATGGGTTCTTCAATTTACCTCGCTGAATATCGAATTGATTCACTGTCTCAACACCAGCGACCAAAACAATGACAAATCCCCGTGCTGACGCATATCGTCAATAGCTGCTTTACTTTTTCGTCGGTCCCACATGCGTGGAAATTGTCCAAAGTGCTCCCCGTCCATTAGAAAACCAGGTCTCGAGGCCTCGACGATTTTCGGCCGATCAGTATTTTGCCCTGCCTGTCTAAGGTTTTCGAGATTTTGGCCAAGGAGCAGATTACGGCGTTTCTTGATTGTAATAGGCTTCTCGACGATTACCAGTCTGGGTTTAGACCACATCACAGTACTTGCGCGGCTCTTTTGAGAGTGTCGGATTACATACGGAAGTCGTTTGACAGGAAGCTTATGACCGTTATGGTGCTCTTGGATTTTTCAAAGGCTTTCGATTCCTTGCATCATGGAAAGCTGCTTCGTAAGCTTGCTTCGAACTTTGGTTTTTCTTCCTCTGCTGTGAGCCTTATGCGTTCCTACCTGTCGAATCGCTTCCAGTCTGTTTGCATCGATGGTTATTTCTCCGAATTGGCTGAGATTCGGTCCGGGATACCTCAAGGTTCGGTCTTGGGTCCGTTGTTGTTCTCAATGTATATCAATGACCTGCCGAGCTGCCTTAGATCTGCATCGCACCACATGTTTGCTGATGACGTTCAGTTGATGTACTCCAGTCCCAAAGATGCGGTCAATCAGGCCGTTTTTCGTGTCAATCAAGACCTATACGCAGTCGATCGCTGGGCTCGTGAAAACTCCTTGAAACTAAATGCCAAGAAGTCTCAAGTTATCCTGTTTGAGGATTCTAGATCCTTGTCGCCTAGCCGACTTCCTCCCGTCCTTCACGGTGGTATAGTCATCCCGTATGCAGACAAGGTTCTGAACCTTGGGCTTGTTATGGATAAGAGGCTGACCTTTAAAGACCAAGTGCGCGAGATTTGCTCGAAGGTGTTTGCCAGGCTTCGTAGCCTATGGCACCATAGCCACGTGTTCTCTCGGAAGGTTCGGATGATGCTGATCAAGTCGCTCGTGCTGCCTGCCTTTACGTATTGTGACTCGGTTTACTCGACCAATTTATCTTCCGCTGATGCTAGGTCATTGGGTGGTGCCTTTAGTGCCTGTGTCCGTTTTGTCTTTGGATTGAGGCGCTACGACAGCACTCGTGATCGCGTTGACGAGTTATTAGGGTGTGATATTATGACGTATCTGAAGCGTCGGCGTTGCTCGTTCATGCATGGCCTTGTTCTTTCTCGTGAGCCGGGATTTCTCTTTGATAAGCTGACCGAGGGGAGGTCAGGACGTAGCCGCCAGTACGTCATTCCGAGGCATGTTTCGACCCAATATGGCCGGTCGTTCTTTGTGAGGACTGTAGCTGACTATAACGCGATTCCCGTCGGAGTGAGGATGCTTAGCTCTGTGTGGAGGTTCTCCAACGCATGTCGAGATCACGTACGTCCCCATTGAGTCAAAAACGCTTTGCACACGGGGTTTGCTTGTCGGCTCTGTGACTGGAGTCCTTCGTTTCAAGATTATTATTTCTTTTCTTTATATAATGAATGTTTCTGCGTTGCTTGCGGGCGTGGTGTCTGGTAGCACCGTAGGTGAGTTTATTTGTTCATTTTTACGAGACACGAAAATGTAGGCTAAAATTTTAGCTAAGCACCGATGCCTCTTAAATGCATTCACAGAATGAATTACATTCCTAGTGTTGTTTCAACAGTTCATTCGACATTTCTCATTGATCCGCCCATAAGCACCTTCTTCTCACCCATTTAGAGGTTGTTTAGAGGTTGTAATTTTGTAAAGAGAATTAAGCACCAAGCATTCAGAGGGTGCCGTTAGTTTATTGACATATTAGAGACAATCGCAATTAGAGACAATTAGCAATTCGGTCGTGTTGTCTTAAACCTGTACACATTAGCCTTATGTCTTAAAGTCACTGTTGGCAGCATTTTATTATTCTGTCCGATAAAAGAAACATTTGTTCTAATGTATGCCTCTTCTGTGACACATCGAAGAAAATCCAAACTCATGTCAGATATAAGGTATTTGTTGAGTTGTTTTTCCTTAAAGAGAGGGCCAGACAATTTAAATATTTTTCTTGTCTTCTGACACGGCAGTCATTTTCTCTACAGTCAGAGCAAGCGAATTTTCAGCAAGCATTTGCTACAGCTGTTTATCAGCTGATCCACACAAACAATCAAAACTGTTGTACTGAAGCTGCTACACAAACGTATAAACGCATAAGACGTATAAACAGTTTTGATTGTTTGTGTGGATCAGCTGATAAACAGCTGAAGAAAATTCATGCTGAAATTTCACTGACTCCAACTGTATCAACGATAAGCATTAAACGTAAGTTGCAAAAATGTTCTGCATGTGCAATTTCCTACTACGATACTCACTCCAAGATAAACCGAGGATGAACAATCTATACGCAAAAGAGGCCAAGGTTCCAAATCCTAATCCTACCTATTCAAAAGAGAAGATGTTCATAAGAATCGTGGTATCCCTCTCATACTACACATTTTAATTCCCATTTTACAGCGCATTGAATTAGATACAGTCAACAAAGCATATCCACTTATCATGTCCGGAGCGATAGCGGAGGACTTGACGCAGTCTAACTTCCAAAAAAAGAACGAAGAAATTTTTTTGAGACGCGGCAACTATATATAGGCGAGAATTTAAGTTTCTTTCCTTTGGCCTGTATCACCACAAATCCTATACTATCTTATTCGCGCTTCAAATACGAGCAAAACGAGCTATCACTCGACTATGTAACTTTAAAATTGCCGGAGATATATCGTTTTGATAGAAAATGCACCAAATTAACGTTTTCCAATCAAAATCTTTCAACTTACTCTGTATGTTTCTATCTATCTGTCTATCTGTCTATCTGTCTATCTATCGACGGTCGATCTCGGAAACTAGTCAGCCAATCTCCATGAAATTTTGCAGGAACCTCAGGGTGGGCATAAAAATGAAAATGTGATACGCCATTACCCCAGGAAAAACCAGAATTTTGTTTTATTGGCCTCGAAGTGGTTTCTGAGTGTGGTTTTCGAGGGTCGGGAACGGGTTTTCGGCTGTAGCTTAGCTGTATTGAAACCTACAGAGGCGTGCGACCCATCAAATGAAAGGTATTCGTAACACGATTCGAACAAAAAAATAATTAAAAAAGTCGGGGCAGATTCGTTTTAGCTAGAGTGATTAGAGTGACCAAATTTTGAGCTACTCGAGCGTAGGATGAAAGGACTAATATTTTTTTGGGTTATGAGAGATAGAGAATTACTTTCTTCGGCAAAGTCTCAGAGTTTTACGAGTAGAACAGAGGGGCGTATGTGAAAAATGTCGAAAGTTGGAAATGGGTGGGTCAGTTGGGGTTTTAGAGATATTTCTTGAATGGTGGCAGATAGAGAATTACTTTCTGCGTCAAATTTTCGATTTTCGTCTTTCGAATTTCGTCAAATTTTCGATTTTCGTCAAATTTTCGATTTTCGTCAAATTTTCGATTTTCGTCAAATTTTCGAATTTCGTCAAATTTCGAATTTCGTCAAATTTTCGATTTTCGTCAAATTTTCGAATTTCGTCAAATTTTCGAATTTCGTCAAATTTTCAAATTTCGCCAAATTTCCGAATTTCTGTTATAAACTGTTATAAAAGGCAGTGTTCTAAAACTTCTAAAACGACTGATATCCCAACAAAAATCTCTTCGAGAAAAGTGTGACGCAGTCTTTGAAGTACAATTTCTAAAATGAATGATATCGCTAGAGTTGACGCTTTCAGCTTCGTTACGCAAAAATTAAATTTTACACCCAATTAGTTCAAACAAGCTGGCTTAGTTTTTCTCATCATCTGCCAAATAATTTTTACCAAAAAAAATTTGACTGGAAACAACCAAAATTTTACCAAAAAAATCTGCGTCGCAAAGTGGCAAATGTTCAGTAACAGACCAGCAAGAAAATTTATCTGCCACATGCGACGCAGATTTTTTTGGTAAAATTTTGGTTGTTTCCAGTCAAATTTTTTGGCAGATGATGAGAAAAACTAAGCCAGCTTGTTTGAACTAAAATTGGGTGTAAAATTTAATTTTTGCGTAACGAAGCTGAAAGCGTCAACTCTAGCGATATCATTCATTTTAGAAATTGTACTTCAAAGACTGCGTCACACTTTTCTCGGAGAGATTTTTGTTGGGATAATGAAATACTAATGCTTTCGGAAACGTAATAATTTCCACATTTTATAGTATTTTGCGATTTGTTAATTTACGTTTTGCGCACTGTTATTCAATCATCATTAAGACCTAGCCCAAAAATACAAATGGAATTCGATACTTAGTTACGGTCGCGAAAAAAAAAACCAAACTTTTATTCGCAAAAAGAAAATTTGAATAAAACTGAATGAAAAAGAGATAACACAACCAGCGATCGATAATAGTTTAGCGTAAAACATAAATTAAATTTAAAAAATAATAATAAATAATCTGGCTCGAGCTGAACAATCTTTTTGAACCGAACTCATATTCGTCAATTCATCAACAACTTTATTGTTAATTTAACCATCAATAGCAATAAACGAGTGTTAAATTTCAGATAAAATAAACGATTCATTTGTCTTCTGAATTCATGATAAAATCGAATTATAAACAAAACGAAAAAAGTCCAAACGAACCATATATCTTGTGTGCGTGCTATGTAATTCCGTTTCATTCGGTACCATATTAATACTATATCCACGAACAACATCAGAAACAAATATTTATGTCGAGGAAATAATTTACGGAACGCCTCGCACATTCTGTCTGTTTTTTGTATAAAAATCATCTATATTATCTAAATGGATGTCGATAAAAATATTTGGATTCTATTTTTATGTGTGAGGTCTATGGACTGTGTAACAGGTAACATTGACCATTTCGAAACAAATAAAGATTCTAAACAACGGTTTCGATAAGCATTAATATCTCACCTCGTCGGTCGTTAGTTTTGTTTGTGAATAAAATTATTCCGAGTCAGTGAGACAGAATGTTTGGAAGAAATGTTTCGAAATGCATCTATGAATCGGACCGATCAACAAATTTCATTCAATTTTCTATTTTGTTGCAGCATCCACGATATTGTTTATGGATATTCATTCATTGGATATTAATCAGGGCAATTATATGAATGAGATCCGTTTATACTTTGGTTTTAAATTCGAAAATACTGAAATAAATTTCGAGAATTTGACCACTGGCACAATCTATTTTTTATTGAAAGCTAGCACATTTCTGCTAGAAATTATTCCTTATTGCAATTTTTGATTATATCTCTTTATAGTCTGTTTCTTATTTCGAAAAAAAGCGTTCTGCTCGATTCAGAACTTTTTTTATTTTTTACGATTGGGTATGATTTGGGAGCCAGACTTTCCAAACAATTTTTAGACCCGTACGAAGTACTGGGGTCTTATAGGTTTACGCATACGTTTTTAACACGTCGAATTGGACTCCCTGAGTAAGGGGAAACCTATTGTGGTTGTCTAGAGATGCCAAATCCGCGAAAAAAAAAATGTCCGTCTGTCCGTCTGTCTGTCTGCACGATAACTTGATTAAAACGCATCCGATTTTGAAAATTCTTTTTTTTCCCGTTTGGTAATGTCAAAAGACAGGCTAAGTTCGAAGATGAGTGATTTTGGATCGACCCCTCCCGAGCTGTGGCCCAATAAGTGCTTTACGGTTTTTCGAAGATATCTCCGGACATTTAAACGTTAAACTTGTAAATGATACGTCAAATGAAAGATATTTACAATACCGATCGACAAAAAAAAAGTTTATGGAAATCGGATGACCGACTCGTGAGTTAGACCCCTTGGTGTGGAACAGGCACAGGGCGGCAAGCAGTTTTTGCTTGTAGGTCGGCCACATTTCAACATATTTCGTCTGTTTTAGCTTTATTAGATAGGTATTGACCGTACCAATCAGGGAAAAAAAAGTTTTTGAAATTATGTTCTCCGGAGCGTGAGCTAGGTCTCTTGGAGTGACCTCTTATCTGGCTACTCGGCCGTACAGTGAACGTGGAGTATTTTGTCAATTTTGTCGAGTATATTTTGACCGAATTTCATGAATTTTTTTTTGTTTGAAAGGTATTAACGAATGTATAGCGTCGGTACTATTTCCGGTCTCCTAACAAAATGGCTGCCGGCGGCCATATTGGATTTTAGTAAAATAGAAATATCTTGGGAAAAATGATGCTTAGAGAGTTTCTGTTAACATGGAAATAATGTGTTAAGTGTGAGGGGTTTCAGGGATTCCATATATGGACATCTATATATACCTATATACAGCTATATTGAGCTATATACAGGCATATAGAGCTATATTACAGCATATTCATCTGTGAAATGTTTATTTATAGTGAAATATAGTTAAATATAGCGGTATATAGCTGTTTAAATAGGAATTTATGAAATTTGACTTCGTACGGGGCTGTCTATATTGCCTCCGGCAATTTAATTGTATATGATAACAAGGCAAAGAGTGGATAATGTAAGTGATTTTAAAGGGAGAATAGTTTTTCAGCAGAGAAGAAAATGAAGTAAGAGAAATGAAGAGTTTCACATTAAAGGCTTTTGATACGAATAGGTGTTTCGTACGGGTCGGCGTTAGCTATGTTTTTTTTGGTGTTTTGAACCGGTAAATACCGGTAAAAACCGGTTTTAGTGTAAAACTTAAAAGTGAAATATCTCGGTCAAAACTGAATTTTTTTTTATAGTTGGACCGGAATCTGAAAGGCTAGCTTAATACCTAAAATCGTTAGAACAACTTTTTTTTGGAAAATTAAAAGTTCAGTGAGTTATCCTGGGTTCCCTGAAAGGTGTACCCGTGTACCGGAACAACCGATAACTTTGAACTCAATGTCCCTGGCCAGTTCTAAATAAAATTTGACGTTAGTGGATGCGTTGGAAAGCTGGTGACTAGTACTTTCTAGCCGGCCGAGCTTGTACGTATCAGAAGAACATGAGATATACCGCTATGAAGCACACCCCTTCCCACAGATATTTTTCTCTAAATAAAATGAGGAATTACCTGAACTTTTCGAATGTTTTTTTTATCATTTTACCCGAATGAATTACTAGAGCAAAGTGTCTTTGAATGATTCCCCACAATAAGACAATTCTTGAATGTCCTCTAAGTGCTACCAACGCTAGAACTCAAGGATAAAGTGAACTTCCATAAGTTTTTTTCGACTGTATTTTGTTTTTAAGAATAGTTGAAGCTCTGCAGAGGTCAGTTCCTAAAACCTCATCACTCATCAGTGCCCATCTTGCTCCCATCGCTAGAACTCAAGGATAAAGTGAACTTCCATCAGTTTTTTTCGACTGTATTTTGTTTATAAGGATAGTTTAAGCTCTCCAGAGGTCAATTCCTAAAATCTCATCACTCCTCAGTGTCTATCTCTCTCCCAACGCTAGAACTCAAGGATTAGATGAACTTTCATCAGTTTTTTTTTCGACTGTATTTTGTTTTTAAGGATAGTTGAAGCTCTGCAGAAGTCAGTTCCAAAAAACTCATCACTTCTCCAGAATCCCATGTCCAAATTTCCTATGAAAATTTACGTTAACCCTGCTCAACTTTACCAAAACTTGAATTTTGCTTTTGATTTTGTTTCAATTCGCTGAAAATTTCTACGTCAATAGAATATGTATTTAAATGGGTCATATGTTTAAGCTCTCTTGACAGTTTCCGATAACATTCATTTTCTTTTGTGTTTGTCATTTATTTAATGTCGTAGCTTGCGTACACATTTAACACATCATTCCATCATTTGTTATAGTTTCCATAATTAATCCCGTTTTCCTTTTAACACGATGCATCAGTCTCTAAAAAAATATTTCCCTAATAGCGGATCATCTCGTTGGAAACGTTTCCCAGTAACTATTTGCAAAGGATGATAGTTTGCGCTGTAGAATCATAGTATTTATCAACAATTTTGAAATCACCTTCTCTCATAATGGTAAATTATTAGGGGAATTTTAGCCGTCGCTAATATCAGTAATGTAATCAATATACTGCGACATGAATGCATCAAAGTCAGTATATAATAGAACGTAAAAATGTTCAAAGAACTACGGAACTGAAATGAAATCATCTTACGATTTGTTTATACTATTTATATCACCAAACAAAAAACCCAATTGATACAATCACCAGAAATATTTCGTTTAGAAGAAAAGAATAGAAAAAATAGAAGACAGGTTGTTCGATGTCAAAACCAATACCGAATGCTATAACTTTTAGAAGGTGTCACACAACATGAATGAAATTAGAATAAAATTTCGATTCAATTTCTTTACAAATGGGATGTTTAGATCTCGATAAAGATGCAAATTACATGGTTCGAATACACTGTGGTCGTTTTGTCATTCAAATAATTACGTGAAAGATTGTGTACGATACATTTGTGTAGTGTTATATACCACTTAACGCGCCTTCGTTTGATCGAAAACATTTTTTTTAAGGAAAATTGTACGATGTGGATGAGTGTAGGAAACGTCTTATTTCGTTTTGTAGGATTAAAATATTTTCTCACGTTTATAACACAGAACTGCATTGCAATGCACATTCAAGACACTGTTATCGTGGTCTCAAATTTTGAGTGATTTATTCAACATTCGTCATAGTCATTCGAACTAAGAATTTTAACCGTTTCGGTATCCTAACTTTCTACATAGTCAGTGCGGGTACATTATGCCAAATCTGCTTAAGAGTCATATCGCCAAGACTTCAGGTGATTGGGGAACAAGCGGTCTCCGATTTTAATGAGTGATAGCTCGTTGGATTCGTCTTTCAATTATAGGAACACGTATCTTTCACTTTTTCTAAAAAAAAATTGTTTTCTTAAGATTGGAAAACCGTTTGCTCCCACTTGATCATATCGTTTTTCCAAACTCTGTCACGTAGCAAATATTGGTCCAATTGAAAAACTAATTACTGTTCCGGAGTCCTGAGGTCATTTGCTATACGCTAACACTTTATTTGACTAAAATCCTCCGAGAAAAATTTAATAATTTCTCTTTTGATATTGCTAATAGTGGATCTGATATATGCGCGACAGATCGAAGCGTTTATCTATTGCTAAGATAAAAGAATAGTAGACGATAAAAAATGACTGCCGTAGTATCGTTCCAGATGCTGTTCCAGCTGTAGAGCACTCAGAAAGAAGGAAAAAATCTGCATTTTGGCATTACCTTTTTTTCCAACACTTCTGTAGGCTTGCAGCCCTAAAGTACTGGGTTCATTTATATGTGCAACGATAGTGGGTGAGGCCAACTACAACACCCCATACTCAGATCCGCGGAACAACGAAGCTGCAGAGAAGGAGTACTCTCCGAACATTCACTATATTTTTAGTCATAACTCTCGTGGATCTACATGCACCAAGGAGTGTGTATACTCTACCTGTAGGTCTTTCCGAGGCCGACATTCGTACAACATTACAACAATTTAAAATAATTTTTTCTTGAGTTATTGCCGAAAAACTGTTTTCGGTACCCTCTGACATGTGATCACTTTTGAACACTTTTCACAGAAAACAATTTTTTTTTAGAAAAAGTGAAAGATACGTGTTTCCTAGAATTGAAAGACGAATCCAACGAGGTATCACTCATTAAAATCGGAGACCGCTTGTTCCCCAATCACCTGAAGTCTTGGCGATATGACTCTTAAGATGAAAAATCTTTGTTCTGTCACTCAAATTTTCGAGCGGTAGGTTGTCCCTGAAGAGAAAAGATCTTGCGTATACAACCCACATCGCAGAGGCTTTATAACCCCTCCGACAATTTTGTGATGTAAACTATGCATTAGGCCTATCCTCGTTAGAATCATCAATTGTCCAATTGTGTCCTGGGGACTGAAATGCACACATGCCCTAGGTCTATTCTTATCAATTTTACGAGCGACTGATGAGTTGTGATAATGTAACTGCCTCTGTCGCACCTGAGTACTGCAAACAATGTTATACCTAAGCTTTTACACCCAATGTACTGGAATATAACCGAAAACTTTCCTGTTCCAGACAATTTGTTGCAATCAATCAAAACCAAATTCAAATGACCTACACCAACCAGCAAACGACTATGATCAACAAAGACTGGGATATAAACGACATAACCGTGCCTGTGATATCGCCCAGCGATTACAACAATTTCAATGAATGGGCGGACGGCCACGTGAGACTCGTCTATCCACCGGATCATGAAGAAGCCAAAAAACATACATCGGGATGGGCAATGCGCAATACGAACAATCACAATGTAAATATTTTAAAGAAGAGCTGTCTGGGTGTCTTGGTATGTTCGTTCAATTGTGTGCTGCCGAACGGCGATACGATCCATTTACGACCAGCTATTTGTGATAAGGCACGAAGAAAACAGCAAGGGAAGATGTGTCCGAACCGAAATTGTAAGGGTGGACGATTGGAGATTCGATCGTGTCGTGGCCATTGTGGATACCCAGTCACACACTTTTGGCGACACACTGACCATGCGATCTTCTTCCAATCGAAGGGCGTTCATGATCACTTACGACCAGAGCCAAAGAATAATGTTGAGTCCAGACGGGTCATTGGTGGACGACGAGTGCGGGGTCTTGCTGTACTGTTGGCTAGAGACGCAGCTTTGAGTAACAAGGTGATTACTTGCTTAACTGTGTGCCAGGGAAGTTAAATTATAATAATTTCTATCTCTCAGTTATCTTCGCTGCGGCAGTACAAGAAACAGATTCAAACAACCAGTAATTTGGATGTGCTACCACCGCCATTGATACCAGATAAAAGCAATGGTGAGAAAGAATTCCTGTGAAAGAGTCGCACTTATCCGGCTGTATCAACTTCTGACAATTTCCATTCTATTTCAGAGGCTTCGTGCAACTGTTTCAAACCGATCTGTTCGTGTCCAATACCGAAAAATGGAACTCAACAGCCAACGAATTATTACTCCGAAAATATTAACCAAACACAATATGTACCAAGCGCCAGTGAGAATTACTGGATCCCCAATCGATATAACCAATGCACAACAACGTTCAGTTACTCATCGGAAGATGCGCTGCTTAATAATCAAAACGAACCGGAGTTCATCAATTTCGAGCCGAATGCTAACGCATACAAACTGTCCCCGTTATCGGGAGAGGTATTTCAGCCGGACGAAATATTCCAACTTGATCAACCAATTCGATATCCGAACAATGGATTCAGTACAACGTCCCCGCAGACACTGTTAGATCTGGGAAGTGGTGCGATCGAAACTAAAATGAATGCATCGGCTCATTGCTTTAACGATGCCTCCGATTCGTTCTATAATTTGAATGAAGACAGCACGAGTTCCAGTCAAAATAACGATAGCTCCATTTGTGGCTATGCGAACTACCATAACAACAACAATAACAACGTGGTGGGAAACGAGGTGGAAAACAACAGAGTCATTGCTGGTGGTGGTTCGTCCGACATGTCTTTGCTGAGTGGATGTGACGGTATCGGTCATAGTGCACAAATGCAGCGATTCGAAAACAGTTTCCATATACAGTATGACCATCAGCCGGTTGTAAATTTTAAACCGAACCGAGGAAAATATGACGAGATGGTTGTGGATAATGGTTACAGAAAATCGTACGGCCTGTACGATGAGAATCAAACATTTCTGAGCGATGGCAGTGGACAAGGGCTGGCTGAAAAACTTCATCAACAATCGAACGGATCGGATCTGTCGTTAGCGTATCAGCAACAGTTTATGGAACCGTGTTTCGATTACACAGCCAACGATGTTGACTCGCATGTGACTTACAAAATAGCTTTAGATTCTGGTCAATAAATGGATGTCTTGTGTGAATGAGAGCGACGCTTTTACTTACCTCATATGGATCGGTTCAGAAACGTGAGAGAGCATAAAACCGAATATCGAACTCTTGTCCCATGGTAACGAAGCCTTTCTTTGCAATTTTCTTATTTTCTTTCAGACGCATTTATCCAGGCATCGGTCGTTTCCTTACAATTCGCTAGTCATTGTGTTCTGTTGATAGAAAGTTCCAACAGCAAGTTGAGGCAATGTGTTTTGTTGAAAAAAATATTTTTTTTTTTATTTTTTCCTTTCTTTAAATAAGTTTTTACTTTACAATCAAAACAATTAACAAATGTTCACGCGAGTAGTACCTACTGTTTACGAAATATTTCCAATTTAATAATGAACACATAAATAATGACGGACTGGACTGGACTTCCTGAACATAATATAATCGTTGACATAGGCTAGGCTCAATGCATACTGACATACACCTTTTAAAATCGAAATCTGTGATCGTATGTCCACCAGGACCGCAATTCAGAAAATATCATGTGATACTCCTAGGGTGGATCGATTTAAAAATTCTTATTTTTATCCAAAAATCACATCGTGTTCCATGACCGTCAGAGCCCCCAGATCATTTTCTAGAAGAACATTTTTTAATTGTATGTTATAAGGGTACCAGCCGAGCAATTTTTGAGTAGGATTCACTAACAATAAAATGCAAATTTCTTGACATTTTCCATCCAATTTTCAAAAATTATTTTGACGGTCATGGAACACTGAAATTTTTTAAATCAATCCACCTGATTCACCCTAATACTCACATAGTGTCTGTTCAATTTAAGCTTAGGGATATGTTTAAGAGTCATATCGCCAAGACTTCAGGTGATTGGGGAACAAGCGGTGTCCGATTTTAATGAGTGATAGCACGTTGGATTCGTCTTTCAATTCTAGGAAACACGTATCTTTCACTTTTTCTTAAAAAAAATTGGTTTTCTGTGAAAAGTGTTCAAAAGTGATCACATGTCAGAGGGTACCGAAAACAGTTTTTCGACAATAACTCAAGAAAAAATTATTTTAAATTGTTGTAATGTTGTACGAATGTCGGCCTTGGAAAGACCTACAGATAGAGTATACGCACTGCTTGGTGCTAGTTGATCCACTACAGTTATAACTAGAAATATAGTGAATGTTCGGAGAGTACTCCTTCTCTGCAGCTTCGTTGTTCCGCGGAACTGAGTATGGGGTGTTGTGGCTGGCCTCACCCACTGTCGTTCCACATATAAATGAACCCAGTACTTTTGTGCTACAAGCCCACAGATGTCTTGGAAAAAAAGTTGGTGTCAAAATGCAGATTTTTTTCTTCTTTCTGAGGGCTCTACAGCTGGAACAGCATCTGGAACGGTACTATGGCAGTCATTCTTTATCGTCTACTATTCTTTTACCTTATCAATAGAAAAACGCTTCGATACGTCGCGAATATATCAGATCCAATGTTAGTAATATCAAGAGAAAAATCATTAAAGTTTTCTCGGAGGATTTTAGTCAAATAAAGTGTTAGCGTATAGAAAATGACCTCAGGAGTCCGGAACAGTAATTAGTTTCTCAATTGGACCAATATTTGCTACGTGACAGAAGATTGGAAAACCGTTTGCTCCCAGTTGATCGTATCGTTTTTCCAAACTCTGTCACGTAGCAAATATTGGTCCAATTGAAAAACTAATTACTGTTCTGAAGTCCTGAGGTCATTTTCTATACGCTAACACTTTATTTGACTAAAATCCTCCGAGAAAACTTTAATGATTTTTCTCTTGATATTACTAACATTGGATCTGATATATTCGCGACGTATCGAAGCGTTTTTCTATTGATAAGGTAAAAGAATAGTAGACGATAAAGAATGACTGCCATAGTACCGTTCCAGATGCTGTTCCAGCTGTAGAGCCCTCAGAAAGAAGAAAAAAATCTGCATTTTGACACCAACTTTTTTTCCAAGACATCTGTGGGCTTGTAGCACAAAAGTACTGGGTTCATTTATATGTGGAACGACAGTGGGTGAGGCCAGCCACAACACCCCATACTCAGTTCCGCGGAACAACGAAGCTGCAGAGAAGGAGTACTCTCCGAACATTCACTATATTTCTAGTTATAACTGTAGTGGATCAACTAGCACCAAGCAGTGCGTATACTCTATCTGTAGGTCTTTCCAAGGCCGACATTCGTACAACATTACAACAATTTAAAATAATTTTTTCTTGAGTTATTGTCGAAAAACTGTTTTCGGTACCCTCTGACATGTGATCACTTTTGAACACTTTTCACAGAAAACCAATTTTTTTTAGAAAAAGTGAAAGATACGTGTTTCCTAGAATTGAAAGACGAATCCAACGTGCTATCACTCATTAAAATCGGACACCGCTTGTTCCCCAATCACCTGAAGTCTTGGCGATATGACTCTTAAGCAAAAATACCGAGAGCCGACAAGTTTCTTCGGACTAAATCGGTTCACAGATTGAGTATTCCTTTCGAGCTCGAAAATGTTGCGAACGAGGATGAGCACAGGGTATATTATCCCGGTCGTGTCATATAGTAGAATATTTTTTGTCAAAATGTAGGTTGAATGGCACACAATGGTTGGAATTTAATGGACAAGTTGGAAATAGATCTGGCCGCCGCGAGAAACGTTTCAATAAAATTTGTAATTTAATTCTCCCTGTGATACCAATACCTGAATAGTTCCATCAATTTCATGTTTCTACCAAAACGAACGACATTAGTTCAGTAAGAGAGATTCTTCTAAATAAAGGCCTTCCGACGTTTCCAACGTATCGCACGCATTTTTCAGTGGAATTTTTTTACATGTGCCTTCATCGTGCATATTTGGTATTGCCGTGAAGTATCGCCAAAGTCGAATCGCCAAAAAAAAATGTTGGCGTTTCTTCACATTTTGTCGTTTCTGAGAATTTTTTAAATCGCCAAAAAAATCGCCAAAGTGTGAAGAAACGCCAAGAAAATTCGCCAAAGTGTGAAGAAACGACAAAAAGAAAAAAATCAAATAATTGGCGTTTCTTCACACTTTGGCGAATTTTCTTGGCGTTTCTTCACACTTTGGCGATTTTTTTGGCGACTACAAAAATTCTCAAAAATTGACAAATCGCGAAAAAAAATCACTAAAGTGTGAAAAAACGACAAAATGAAAAAAAAAATTTTTAATTTAAATTCATTCTTCAGGAAAATATTAGAGTTTGCAGTATCTTTGGATTTTTTTTGTTATCATCACATCATGATTTCAAAGTCTTGAAAGACATCGAGAGCAAAGTGATTTATCGGGCCTTAGATGAGTGATTGTGACTCTAGGCGTAGGCCTAGTGCACAATACACATAGTAAGCCTTCTTATAAAGCACTTTGCATCGAGATTCGTAGAACCTTTTCTGCAACAGAGGCATCTAAAGTCCGCAGATTCCGAAAATTATGATGCTGAGCTGAGTTGCATAAAACTAGCGCCAAGATCCTGAGATCGCGCGCTACACACCGGCAGTTTGTTTTAGTAAGATCCGACTAGTTGAAATTTAGTTATTTATTACATTGAGTGCGAAGTACTCTAGATGTGTCTAGACGAGGGCGATGCACCTGTTCATTCGGAAGCGATCTCAATAAACGGTAGATAAAAAATTGAAAAACGGAGATAAAAAAGGATGGTAATAAACGACCGATAATTTAATTCAATACTACCGATAAAAAATATTAAACTACCAATAGAAATGAGATACACGTCCACCATTTAAGGCGGAGTATTTCTCTGTCTGAAATTTTATTAGCGTGTTATTTTGTAAAAGGACTAATTATTAGACGGTGCGAGAGAAAAAAAATAACTCCTAAGTTACCGACACCGTTCCGGCGCCCGGCTCGCATTGCGGCGCTCTGCTTCGCTCCGGGGCAATAGGTCGGATCGCTCGGCGTGTTAAAACACTTTTTATGTACAATGAAAATTGGTATTCATTTCGCAAAATGAATTCTGTAGGGACGAACTAAACTCGTGCACGTTACATTTTGTAAAAGGATGAATTCCCTAGGAACCAACAACACGCTTTTATGGCGAGAAGAAAGTTAGGAATTGAGTTAAGTTGGATCTCAACTCAAACCTGCAAGTTTTTTTTATGATTCAATCCTGCGATTTTTATCTGCAAATTTTGTGTATTTGTTTTCGCAGTTTGACTGGGCGATTTTTTTCGCGGGTTCAAACCTACGAAATTTTTATTTGGCAGTTTCTATGCTGCGAATTTTTGTAATTCCAAAAATCACTAAAAAATGATATAAAATGATCGTCATAACTACTTGACTATAATGTAGAATTCGCAGGTTCAAGTTCGCCTGTACTTCACATACATACCTTGGCAATGGTACAACAGAATCGCCAAGAAAAATCGACAAAGTGTGAAGAAATGCCAATTAGCTGATTTTTTTCGTTTTGTCGTTTCTTCACACCTTGGCGATTTTTCTTGGCGGTTCTTCACACTTTGGCGACTTATTTTGGCAATTCGTCACTTTTTTAGAATTTTTTAAATCGCCAAAAAAATCGACAAAGTGTGAAAAAACGACAAAAAAAAATCGCCAAAGTGTGAAGAAACGCCAAGAAAATTCGCCAAAGTGAGAAGAAACGACAAAAAGAAAAAAAATCAAATAATTGCCGTTTCTTCACACTTTGGCGATTTTTCTTGGTGGTTCTTCACACATTGGCAATTTTTTTTGGCGATTTACTTTTTTCTTGGCGATTTGACTTTGACGATACTTCACGGGAATATATTTGGTGTCATTGCTGAGAGACCAGTGGAAACAGTTTTTCGATGTTTTAGCTGCAGAGGAATTGTTAGAATTTCGCTGAAATAGTTAAAATATTCCCAGTCTTCAGCTGCCCATATCTCGAACCATCTTTACCCGAAAATACATGCAATTACTTTTCTATTACCTTTCACGACCATGTACATACGTTCCGTATACATGGAGAAATTTCTATTTGAAAAGCGCTTGTTTTCGGTTTCGGATCACCGTCCACTAGCCACACAAGCATCGAGAAACTTTTTTTGAAAGTGGCCTCTAGGGTCCTCACGAGACAAATGTAAAAAAGTCAACTGGAAAATGCGTCCCATTTCGGTAGGTTGTTTTTTCAAAAGAGTCCCTCTAGACACATCTCCGTCAGGATCTTACAAAAGCTCAAAAAAGATGTGGAAGAAGCATTTTCCACCTTTCCTTTTCCACGGTGCGTAGAAACGTGCGGTCTCTCGGTCTAATAATGCAGATTTACCTCGAAGGTGTTTCATTTCATTAAAAGCTCCGACTTTTGAAGGTGTATGCCAGCATGGTGGAAGAAGTTGCCCACTTGTTCACTGTTTTAGCATTTTTTTTTTTTGTAATTTTGAATTTTAAATTTATGAAAATGGCAATTTTTCTCATCAGTTTTTTTGCAATTAGTTTACTCAAACCACTCACGCCAGTAAGGGAAATTTTTAAACAAAAAAAAATGAAACAATTGCGTTGATCTCGACCGAACCAAAAAAAAACCGCCAAAATTTCATATTTGTTGCGACAAATATTAAACACAGCAGAGTGTTACCTACTTGAAAGTGACACGGTCACACCGGATGATGACCAAACAAAAATAATTTAACGAAAAAAATTGGGTGAAAACTGTCTCTTTTTACCTTTCTCTTTTTGTACTGGGTATAATTCACGCCAAGTTTAAATGCTTCATTAATTCAACGCGTTGTAAAACGAATTTCTGTTCCCTACGGACTCCGTGCATCGTTTACATTCCTAATAGTCTAGCGCCCATTCATTTTCTTGTAAAAATGCGTCGACCACTTCTTTCATTGAAAAATTTGGAATCAGTTGATCTTGGGTCAACTGTACCCTAGTTACACTGCAAATGGAATGGAAAAAAATGCGATTTAAATTCATCAGATCTCGAAATCATTTTTCTAACTTACGGATCGAAGTGGCCGACCCTCTGCAGATGCTCTTCGATGTCTTTTCGTTCATAGGTGATACCTGATGGTGTTATTACCGGATCCTGTAAAATCTCGAAGCTGATCTTGCCGCACAAATAGTCTGGAACGTCTCGCTTCTGTGAGTTAAATGAACGATCGTTAAAGTAAAATTGGTTTTGGCGTTGCATTCGAGGAATATACTTACACGTCGATTATCGTCGATTTTGGCAAACATGTTATTTAGCTCCGTTATGTGGTTTTCCTGTAAATGAACAAACGATTCCATTAACACAGTTGAACTGAGGTCATTATAGAGGTCTTGACATTTCCATTTAGATTCTGGATGACAATAGATAATCAAATAGGTCGGCAATCGACTGACGTTCAAAGAAAACGTTTTTCTGACACAAGGACATCGACTCATCGTCAAACAATCACGAAATTGATTCATTATAAAGAGAGTTAGTAGAAACATCGTTATCAGTCGATATCGGTCGTTCACCGATAGTCATCTCTGCGAAAATAAAATAATTTGTCAACAATCAACCATAAAATTTGAAATGCGCGCTAGCAATTTTATCAGCCATCGGAAACAATAATCGTTCTGATAATTGCAATATCAATTTTTACGGAATTCGATGCACACGGAAATTCAAACAATCCAACGGTATGGAATGACCCAAGGGTTGTATATGAGGAGGTTACGCCGATCGCCAATTTTTCACTGGGACTGTGTCGCAAAAGAAAACAGGACGCCTATCGGTACCTCTAACTATATTTCAGAACTTCAGTACGAAATTTCGACTGAACTGAAATCGCGCTACAAATTTTTATAAAATTACAGCAAAGTTTGCAAACCTTTGTTCGTGGCATCGCGTGTTTCGGATGTCGATTTCGATCAATACAAACCCCTACAACGTTTTACCGTTTGAACGTTTTACCGTTACAACGTTTGAACGTTTTACCGTTACAACGTTTGAACGTTTTACCGTTACAACGTTTGAACGTTTTACCATTACAACGTTTGAACGTTTTACCATTACAACGTTTGAACGTTTTACCGTTACAACGTTTGAACGTTTTACCGTTACAACGTTTGAACGTTTTTCCGTTACAACGTTTGAACGTTTTACCATTACAACGTTTGAACGTTTTACAGTTACAACGTTTGAACGTTTCACCGTTACAACGTTTGAACGTTTTACCGTTACAACGTTTGAACGTTTTACCGTTACAACGTTTGAACGTTTTACCGTTACAACGTTTGAACGTTTTACCGTTACAACGTTTGAACGTTTTACCGTTACAACGTTTGAACGTTTTACCGTTACAACGTTTGAACGTTTTACAGTTACAACGTTTGAACGTTTCACCGTTAAAACGTTTCATCGTCACAACGTTTCAATATAATATCCCACAAAAGGTATCTAACATGACAAACGACTTCGACTTCATCCATTTTAGTTATCTCCTTGGCAGAAAAATCTTATTTACGGATTTGTTACTAGGCCTTCGTGTCTCTCATAAGGCCATGGAATTTAACCTATGGCGAAAGATGGAGTTTCTGTTTGTCTGTCGTACAGGACAAGCTGACAATTCGACAAGTCTGACACGATAGAACGCAGAATGTAAAACACTGACACCGTAAGCATACGTGTCGAACCCGCACTATATGCCCTCAGCAAAAAATTATTTTAAGTTGAGCAAATTCTTCTTTTGCACTCGCAAAAAAGTCCATCAACCTCACTCGCCAAAAATATTTCATTTTTAATTCTTTCATGCGCTTGCACACAACCGAAGAGTAGAATAATTCCAACAAACAGCATCGCTTTGTCTATCAAAATGTCGTGTCTTGCATGGAACATCTATTTAAAGAAACTCTGGTCATCGACTCTCATTCGAATTGTCAACATGATGCCGTCAAAAATTCCTACGTAACCCTGAACAATGCAACCGTCAACAATGCAACAACAATCCCCTACGAATTCTAAATCCCATCACCGCATTTATGCAATAATGCGGAAAAGCGCATCATATCGACAAAAATAGTCAGGCGATAAATGGTTTATCGATTTTGGTTTAACGCGTTACAACAAATTAAATTTTTATTTCCATATTTGAACGCATTCCAACTGCATGCAGCGCCGTGCATAACAAATTAACGACAATAAAAGAAAATATCGAAATCGCTACTCACACTTTCCGTTACAATCGATGACGACTGTTCCTCGATGGCTTCCTCATTGAGCGATTCATCTAATTTCAATTTAGCTATCCGGCTCTGCATATCATCGTTTATTAATCTAAAACACAGACAAAGTCTCGTTTTCATTACGACACCAATCGAATACCGTAAATGCATCCCACCAACCTATTGACGTACGTCTGCAATTCGATTTCCTTGCAAATTCGTTTCTCTTCTTGTACCGTAAAGCGTTTCTTTCTAGCTAGTCGCAGTTGAGATGCAATGTCATCGCCGAAATTACGTCTTTGTTCTTTTGCTAGATCACAGGCTGGATACGCGGGATGGAAAATGATTTTTGTGTTTTGTGTTACGAATCAACTGTCAAAATCACAGGCGCAACCAACCTCTTTGTAAATGCTTAATCGCTTCATCGTAACATTCCAGTTCAAGAAGACTTTGACCCAAAAAGAAGTGTCCTTTCACTAATGTCTGGTCCAAGTCCAGTGCTTTGCGACAATCTTGACAGGCCAGATCCCAACGCTTCAACTTTAAATGGCAAAGTGCTCGATTTGTAAAATAGGTTGGTTTTGCTGGATTCTTTATCTGAAGAATGAAAAATGCAGCGCAAATAAATTCGACGTCAATCGATGGTGTAAAGTTCATGCAGTGGATTTTCGGATATACTCACAATGGCTTTTGTGTAACAGCCAATTGCATCATCGTACTTTCTCCTTGAAAACAGTTTGTTGCCTTCATCCTTTAAATCACTGTCACTGCACGAAAACAAACGGAAAAAATCATTTCTTCACAATAACCTGACACTGTCACAAAATCATATTTACCTTAGATTTGCCGTAGAATAGATATTGTTCTTGCTGCCCATTATTTTCACTGAATATCTTTTAGATTTTACAAGTACTTCCTTGATAAATTCACTTTTACCAATGCACGAACATTCTGGAATCTGATTCGCTAAGAAACGAATTTAGTGGATTCTGATCAGAAGACTGAAAAGCAGATGATTTCTACGATGATTTGGTTTTGGTAAATTTGGAGACCATCTTGAAATTTCATCGAAGAGTTGACATTTCGAAAATGAAATCATTTGATGACGCTGTCTCCCTTCTTCTGTTATATCAAAAAAATCGGTATTCGAATAGAGAAGTGGTGAAAGCATAATCGAGGAGTATCTGCCGGTGACAAAAAGGTTAAATCAAATCAAGGATGGTTATGGTCTGACGTACCTAGAGAAAGGTGCAATTGAGGTGTCGGAATGGATAAAAGAGGCTTGTCGATCGAAAGTGTGTGACTTTCCTGGGAACTTGACTGTAGTGGAAACGGTAAAAGGAGAATCCGGAATGATCAAAAAGGATTTGAACAACAAACAGTGGAAACACTTAGCCGACAACATGATTGAGGAAGAATATAGAGATTTTCACAAAATTTACACGGATGCTTCGAAATTGGACAACGACAGAGTGGGGATAGGCATTACGGATTTGAGGAGAGTGAAGTCTTGGAAAAGACTGTCGGACTTATTCCAAATTACAAATGCCGAATTGGTGGCGATACTGAAAGCGGTGCTGAAGGAAATGGATCTAGAGAAAGGAGTGATTCTGACCGACTCACTCAATGGATGTGACTGGCTCAACCGAGACAATTACCTAGTACACTTGATCAGAGAAGGTAAAAGGATAGTTATACAATGGATCCCCAGTCACGTTGGAATCGAAGGAAATGAGGAAGCAGATGACTTTGCCAACAGGGGCGCTTGCCTCTCCACGATATCAGAGATGAAAATCACGTATTCTGACGTACTGAGCACGATCAAAAAAAAAGCATTCGAAATATGGAATGAAGACTACAGATACTCTGCCACGCGTAAGGGACAGAAACATTTCGCAGTACAAGAGAAAGTGTTGAAGAGACCCTGGTTCCATGGTACGAATCTGAAAGGGATGGAAGTGAAAATCCCGTCGCGTCTTAGAACGTTCCATGGACTTTGCGGAGTTAAGAAATTTTGGTTCAAATTGGTAGAAAGTGAACTATGTGACAGGTGTCAAGTGCGGAACGATTTAGAACACATAATGATGAAATGTGAAAAATATGAACGGATTCGGACGAAGTACGATTTTAGTGAAAAGTTTGACAGTTTAGTCGATGTGCTCAAAGTGATTGAAGTGGAAAAGTACAGATCGCTGGTTATGTTACCGAGAAGCACAGTTAGATTTCTAATTGTCGTTGATTTCAAGATACGCCCTGGCTTGCATACGGCATAGGACTTCGCCACAAAAGCAGAGACAACAACAACAACAACAACATCACTAGCTGCGTTTTCTGCGGTTGTAATGTCTTTCTGGTCTTGTTTAATTATTGTTGGTACAAATACTAAAGATTTAAAAGTGTCAACTGTCGATCCTCCACTTATTTCCACTTACACTTTTGCTGAAAGACTCGTTTTGACTTTGCCGCCAACCATTTTTCAAATTCGAATCCATCACTAAACGGACTCACAATTTTTGAAAGGAATGTGTCGATCAAAATTCGACAAAATATCGACATCACCGCGTGAGCACCACATTTGTTTGTTGATCGTAGACCGGATTCGTCGGAGCTGAAGTTTATTATCAATTTTTAATAAAATATCCTCAGTGAAGCTACACCAGCCGAGAGGTTTCATTCCACTTTTTAAAAACCGAAAATTTTTGATACATCAAAATGGTGAGTACACAGAAATGGTCAAGAATGAAATTGTATCAAAAGCCTTGGAATGTCCCTATGGTTAATCCTGTTCAATCAAACTATGATAAAATCGGATTTAATTGTTAATCATTCCGTACCAGTTCAGTTTCATTCGTGAATCAATATTTGTTGAAGTAGCTCCAGATCAAACGAAATTTATGGTCAAACGTTTCACCAACCTAACCTCACCTTTCTTCATTTACAGACAGAAGAAGTAAATCCGAAGGCATATCCACTCGCCGATCCCACATTGACAACCAAAATAATGAACCTGCTGCAGCAAGCCCTTAACTACAAGCAGCTGCGTAAAGGCGCCAATGAAGCAACCAAAACCCTCAACCGCAGTTTGTCCGAATTTATCGTTATGGCTGCGGATGCCGAACCTCTCGAAATTCTGCTACATTTACCTCTGCTATGCGAAGACAAAAATGTTCCGTACGTCTTCGTGCGATCCAAACAGGCACTAGGCCGTGCTTGTGGAGTGTCACGACCAATCGTTGCATGCTCGGTTACTGTCAACGAAGGATCACAACTGAAAAGTCAAATTACGACCATTCAACAGGAAATCGAGAAGTTGTTGGTGTAGATGTAAGAATTGGGTTTGACTGAAACCTTTTTATTATTTTTTAAAAAATTGTAAGAGTATTTTACAATGGAAATGTTCATCATTTTGAATAAAACTGCTTAAAAGTTCGGAGTGCATTGCTTTCTAATTGTTGACGCTCGGTTCTGTGGATTGTCAGTAGCTGGGGAATATTTGGATGTTTCGGAGATGACGAGAATCAAGGCTGATGAACGCAGTCACATTTTTCGAATATGTCTGAAGCTAAAGCAGCCGGTTGGTCTTTAAATTTAATGAAAGTAGTGGTACTTGACTTCAGGCCCGCACTGGTTACCAAAAGGCGCTCCTGTTAAATGTAGGAGAAGACGCTTAGAGTGAAGCTCTTTTGAAGGGCGACAATATAGCAAATTCATTAAAATTATTTAAGGCGCACCTGTGTTTTTCCAAGTAGCCTGTGTGGGCCCGCCCGATCTAATGGCTGTAATCATTTTTAGCCCCGTACGAAGTACAAAGGGGCTTATAGGATTACGATGCCGTGTGTAATTGATGGAATTCGAAGCAGACGGTAAGGGCAAAGTGTTTGCCTATGTTCATAGATAACTAATCCGGAATAAAAATTTTGTCTGTCCGTCTGTCCGTCACGTCGATATCTTGAGTAAATCAAATCCGATTTCAAAATTTTTTTTCCCTGAAAGATAGTCAAAATAGTGAGGCTAAGTTCGAAGATGGGCATATTTGGGTCGGCCCTTCGTGAGTTAGGGCCGCCTAAGTGCTTTAAGGTCTTTTGGGGATATTTACGGCAAAAAAACGATGGAAATGCAAATGAAACGGCAAAAGATAGGTATTGTCAATACCAATCCAGGAAAAAAAAGTTTATTAAAATCGGGTGAATGGACCGTGAGTTAGGGCCTTAGAAATGAAAGGCTACTCGGCCCTAAGTGTATTTTGCATATAACTCGAGTAAATTTCATCCTTTTTTCGTAATTTTTGTTTCATTTGAAAGGTAATCGAAGCCCGAATATAATGTGGCGAAAAACGTTTTAAATTTGGGTCCTTGGACTGAGGCCGCTCCTCGGCCCTAAGTGTATTTTGCGAATAGATCGAGTAAATCTCATCCAATTTTGCTAGTTTTTGTCTTATATGAAAGGTAATTGAACACCGAATAGAATGTGGTGAGAAAAATGTTTGAAATTTGGGTCCTTGGACTGAGGCCGCTCCTCGGCCCTAAGTGTATTTTGCATATAACTCGAGTAAATTTGATCCGATTTTCCTAAATTTTCTTTCATTTGAAAGGTAATCGAACACCGAATAGAATGTTGTTGAAAAAAAATAATTAAATTTGGGTCCTTGGATTAAGGCCGCTACTCGGCCCTAAGTGTATTTCGCATATAACTCAAGTAAATTTCATCCCTTTTTCCTCATTTTTGTTTCATTTAAAATGTAATTGAACACAGAATAGAATGTTGTGGAAAAAAATTTAAAATTTGGGTCCTTGGACTAAGGCCGCTCCACGGCCCTAAGTGTGTTTTGCATATAACTCGAGTAAATTTTATCCGATTTTCCTAATTTATTTTTCATTTGAAAGGTAATCGAACACCGAATAGAATGTTGTTGAAAAAAATCAAAATTTGGGTCGTTGGACTAAGCCCGCTACTCGGCCCTAAGTGTATTTTGCATACAACTCGAGTAAATTTCATCCGATTTTCCTAATTTTTGTTTCATTTGGAAGGTAATCGAAGGCCGAATAGAATACTGTTGGAAAAAAAATAAATTTGGGTCGTTGGTCTAAGGCCGTAACTTGGCCTTAGGCCTCTCAATAAATTAAAATTTTAGGTCAACTTGAAATTTGTGTTACATTTGAAAGGAACGTCGTACGGGGCTTCGTAATTGCGCTATGCGCAATTTCTAAGATGTACACATTTCATAATAATTTGACTTCAACTACGTTTACGGGTGCAATAGGTCTACGGTCAAAGTAGGGTGACAGACGCACTAGGGTCACGTACGCAATAGATATACGGGTTCGTACGGGGCTCAGTCGCAGCAAACGCTCCGACTGTTCTGATGGCTCGTTTAAGTGCACATTTTCCTCTCATGATCTCTTTAATGTACACGGTCTCTCACATCGGTACGATTATGATGCAGTCTGAAGTCGCGTTTGAGAATACTTTCACCAAATTAACGAGCATTTTCTGTCGATGTAACAAATTTCAAATATTCTGCCACTCTTATTTGACACATTTTGACAGCTGTCAGCGCTCCAGATTGTTATGTTTTGCTCTCAGCAAGTGATTTTTTGTACGACGATTTCACGGTTGTGTAAGCCGGAAAGAAATCAAATCAAAAAGTGCTAGCTCAACCATTCTCTACATCGATTACCCACCATCGGAACTATTGAGTATAATTGAAATCCCGGTTAATCAATGCGATACCTTCCCGTTCCTTCATCTAACTAAAAAGTTGCATATGAGTCGCACTCAACTCTCGTTCTTGAACATTTTATGATGAACAACATCAGGCAACTGAAAGAATCACAACGAGAGGCTCATCCAGGATTTAGTAGCTATTTAGAGTGCATGACACGGTCATTGTTCACCGGACTATCGGCGTTTGTTTTGGGTAAGTTGCGTCTTCTGATTTGAAAAATTCGATGATGATGGCGGGGTGCCCTGAATATTGGGCAAGATATAGTCGTATCTAACATTTTGTGCCATCATTACTGAAAAAATCCTTCTGTCGCTTATTGTTATGTCTCCACTTTAACACTGATCACAACCTGTGCCCTACTGCAGCTTTCTCTGGTACATACTTCGGACAGAAATTGGTGGCCCAAAGACTGCCGTATACCCAAAAAACATATATTCTTGTATCGTCTGCGGTTGCGGCTGCTGCATCATATAAAATTACGAGTGATCGAACGAACGCTTGCCAGGCGGCTTGGATGGCAGCAGAGGATAAACATACAGCATTAAAGGACACAAAAATCGAATAAGGACACAACTGAACCAGACGCTGCACTATGAGGATGTTACGCAGCATATGCCAGCTGGCTTTTCATCAGCAGACCTTCCAAACTTTGCTCAAAGTTCGTCCGATCTTTCAACCACTCTTTGTGCGATGCAAGTACGTTCAAAATAGTGGAGTGAAAGGTATGAAGGGTCGAAAGTTTGAAATTAATAAAGAACCGGAGGAAGCGAAATACGACGAAAGCGCTTCGAACGACGACGACGACTTATTCGACGACAGCGAATACAATTACATCGCCAATTCGACCATGAACACCACGAAAAATATTTTAAATATTCAAAATGTGGTCGTGCTGCAACCGTTCATCAAATGGGGACCCAGAAAGGCAACAACGAAGCCAGAGTTAGCGTTACAAGAGGCAGAGGCACTAATACGTTCGATTCCGACGTGGACAGTTGAGCACAGCGAGAAAGTGCCATTGGAGTCGTTGGACAAGCAATATTTGTTCGGAAAGGGAAAACTGAAAGAGTTGAAGAATTTGATTCAAGGCCTCAGGAGTAACGGACAACCAGTAAGGGACACAAACTATTTACCTTACTCGATTTGGCTTGAATTTGATTTTCAGGTCACATGTGTCTTTGTCAGCAAGAGTACGTTGACGTACCGGCAAAAACAGAATCTGCAAGCAACCTTTGGGGTTCCAGTCATCGATCGATATTCCATTGTCATTCAGATAATGCGTCTGCATGCTACTAGCATGGAAGCTAAGCTACAAGTGGCAATGGCTGAACTTCCGTATATTTGGTCACAAGTAAAGGATGTCGACGATCAGATCACCAAAAATGTTCGCTTTTCCTTGTCGGATGTTCAGAAGCAAATGCTGAAAGACCGCGAAAAGAAACTAAAAAACGAGCTCGAGCGAGTGCGACGTCATAGGTAAAAAAGAGGAATTTGAATCACATCCAATGCGCCGCAAAGTTGACTAAATTAAAAACATTTTCAGGGGACGACTACGGAAGAATCGACAAAATTTTCCGATTGTTGCCGTTGTTGGCTATACGAATGCTGGTAAAACGTCGCTCATTAAAGCTCTTACCGATGAACAACGCCTGGAGCCTAAAGACCAGCTGTTCGCTACATTGGATGTAACTGCACACGCTGGCCTGTTACCATCGAATTTGAAGGTGATTTACATGGACACCGTCGGTTTCATGTCAGAAATTCCGACCGGATTGATCGAGTGTTTCGTTGCCACGCTGGAAGATGCTATGTTGGCCGACATAATAATCCACGTCCATGACGTGTCGCATGAAAATTATGTCGAGCAAAGGAAGCATGTTGAACTGACTCTGCAGTCACTGTTGGAGAATTCGAGCAACGAAGATCGCGAACGACTATTCAGCAACATCATCAACGTCGGCAACAAGTGTGACCTGATCGAAACGGATGATTTCGATCAGTGGACCGAGGTGGAGAAATTACAATTAATTTCATCGAAAACTCTGACGGGCATCAACGGTTTGATGGAAGAAGTGGAACAGAAAATTTTACTCGCCACCAATCGTAAGAGAATTACTATGCGCGTTGCCATGGGTGGTGAAGAATCAGTTTGGCTGTATAAGAACACAGCCGTTACCGAAGTCGTCGGAGATCCAAACAATGAGCAAAAGTGCTTAATGACTGTCATTATAACGGAGGCGAAATTGCAACAGTTTCGTCACATTTTCGTGGTGGGGAAATGATTCGAAATGGAGACTTGTGTAGAACTCTGTTGTGTGTAAATACAGTTTCAATTCAATGATTAAAATCCAATTAGAAGAAAATGATTGTGAAATTTTCAAATGATTCAATTGAAAAGTCTAGTGTTTCTTCTCACGACCAAATTGGAAATTCATCAGATCATCGAGGACAAAGGGTTTGAAACAATTTTCCTCGCCGTCCTTGAACGGCCATACTAAATCAGACATCTGAATGTCTTACCCCTGACCATCGATAGATCGGATCCGATTAAAACGGTTCGATAAAGACATCTGATCGGTTTTATTCTCACACTTATTGGGATGTTGTTAGCATGCTTTTGGTGAACATTTTGGATTTTGCAATTTAAGGAGAACACTTTCTGTGATTCGGCGCTAAATTTGTGGTCACACAAAAATTGGAGACCAACTTTATGTCAATCTTGATATGTTTGGGACTAAACATATCTTGCCCTTTTTCTCCTCTTTACTCATTGAAGAGTAGGGCGTATCGAATTTTGCAAATTTTAAGGACCGCGATAGCCTGTGTGCGGAAAACGTATATCATCGAAAACTGTGTCCGGGCATGTGGTTGATGAATCCGATGTAGCCATGGAAGAAGTCCCCCCGGGCGGCTTTAAGTTTCCGATGGTCATAATTCGGAAAGTTGATAGTATTTTTGAAAACAATGTTCTAGCGGAATGTAGAGCTTTGAAAACTCTACAAAACTACCGAAGAAACCGATGGTCCAAAAGGTGTCACTGCCAAGATTGCCTAACATCGAAAATGTGACCATGGTAGAGGAGGTCGAGCACTACCAGTACACTAAGCATGTCCCGATCGGATATAATCTTGAAATCACTTTTATAACATTTGTGAATGGAATTTTTAAGAGTGGCCACGTCGCCCACGAAGCAAGTGCAGACACTGCAACCGGTACTGGTGAGTCGAGGACACCTTGGGCAGTAAGTATGCATAATATTCCATGACAGTAGCTGAACTCGAAATCGATTATTTCTCGTTTTTCTCATAAATTCAATTTATTCAGATTTTGTAGTACAAAGAACATCGAAATCACAGATATTTTGTGAAAAGGTTCAGCTACTGTCGTGGAGTATTATGCATACTTACTGGCCAAGGTGTCCTCGACTCAACAGCACCGGTTGCAGTGTCTGCACTTGCTTCGTGGGCGACGTGGCCACTCTTAAAAATTCCATTCACAAATGTTATAAAAGTGATTTCAAGATTATATCCGATCGGGACATGCTTAGTGTACTGGAAGTGCTCGACCTCCTCTACCACCTCATACCACAGGCTAAAAAAAATCATTTGTCTCTCAGGAAATATAAGTCAAAAACCAAAAGGTCACATTTTCGATGTTAGGCAATCTTGGCAATGGCACCTTTTGGACCATAGGTTTCTTCGGTAGATTTGTAGAGTTTTCAAAGCTCTACATCCCGCTAGAACATTGTTTTCAAAAATACTCTCAACTTTCCGAATTATGACCATCGGAAACTTAAAGCCGCCCGGGGGGACTTCTTCCATGGCTCCATCGGATTCATCAACCACATGCCCGGACACAGTTTTCGATGATCTACGTTTTCCGCACACAGGCTATCGCGGTCCTTAAAATTTGCAAAATTCGATACGCCCTATTGAAGAGTATAATCTGAAGTGAATCATAGCTCGCCAATGAACGTAATAATCGCCTTTTCTACCACTTTATACATTCATTCCTGGATCCAATACCACATAGGCGCGTGTGCAAATTATGTTTTCTTCCCGGTATCCGAGTCAAGATTTCCCGGATTTCCCGGTATGCAAAAATGTAAAAGTGACTTCCCGCTACATACATTTCCCGCTGGTTTGTGCAGCTATAGTTCGATTTCCCGGTATCCCAAAAAAAATTTCAGAAATTTTCCGTTATCCTGGATACCACGGATACACATAATTTGCACACGCGCACATAGGTGTTTAAATGGCCTTAGGATCAAATGAGTTGTTTCAGCATCGGTTCTCCAACAAAAATTCTAAATTCACGCAAACAGCAGCAGAAAACAACAAAAAGGCCAAACCTTAGGTCCAAGTAAAGTCAGATCCGCGTAAAAACGATAACGAAAATAGATCGTCCGAGTCTTGTCTTTCCCTAGAGCATCTAAAGAGACCATTTCGTCCCGTCAGTTTTAATAGCCCTCGATTCCCTCAAACCATAAATTAAAACGAACATATTGGGGGAACCCATCAGGGACGACGGCAATACGTGGTACTTTTTGAAACTATATGCGTTCTACGGCAGGGAGGACAACTTTTTCAAAAGGTTTTTGAAAGAAGAGAACCTCAAAATTGTTTGGAGAATATTTATCAAAGCGAGCATGCAATGGCCTATTTCGAGAAATTGGATCTCAAAACCTTTCGAAATTCTAAACAATTCGGAAAATTCTTGTTAATTCCCGGAAAAAAAATCTTGAAAATAGGCGCTACGATATTTACCATATCGGATTTGAATCGTCTGTGATCAGTTTCCGGAGAGACATTTTTCTTTTTTAATTTACCGAAACGATCAGACGAACATTAATTGTAAAAGTTCTGACGTCAGGCCTGTCTGAATTTCGATATACATCATCACGAAAGCATATAGTGCGTACAATCAATACAACAAACTAGCAAGTACGACTGTCGACAGGACTGTCGAAGCTCCATCGATTCCTCCGTAGTTACTTTAATTATTTAGTGAGAACAAGCTTATTCGATGCGATAGATACTGCTTAGGATTCGTTATCCGTATGATGATTCTAACAAGGTCGGGTGTTCGATTTAAAAATATTTTATTTATCAAAAAAATTTGCTATTGCATCGACTGCCTAGGACGATTGTTTTTTTTAAGTACAATTTTTATATAAAAAAAATATTTTCGTTCTCGTCATCTTCAACACAAGAAACGAAGAGTAAGGCACTCTGTGTGTGCATATAAATTAACATTTTGTTCTTATAAAGAATTGTTTCACAACTTTTTGATTTTATCTTAAATTTTATTGCAATTTTACATCGCAATTACGTTTCCAGTTCAAATCTTAGACGAACTATATATAGACAGGAAATTACGAACAAAATTACGTAAAAAAACGTGTCCCCAATATGACAACAGGTGGGTCAAACAATGCCTACATGGATTGGTGTAACATTCTACGTAAAATGGTGCGAAATATGCATTTTATCAACGCACTTCAAGCAAAAGTGCTTCGAGTGACAGCTGCCAAATAGAGTACTATTTCGTATGAAAAAATGTTTCGAGATTTTGTTACAGGCCCAATATTTGCTTAATACACTGTCCCGTTTCAGTACTCTACAGAGTTCCCACGGCTTAGGAAGGCTCCTAAAATTCCTAAATTTTAAAGGCAATTTTAGGAGTATTTTAGGAGATTTGGAAGGTAATTTTAGGAGAATTTTAGGAGGAATTTTTTTAAATGTGGGAAAGGTTGTATAAGTAATTTCCGGAGGAATTTTTGCTCTGTTTCTCATACACTTCGTAAAATACTAAAAATGTTTAAGAAAATTGACAAAAAGTTGTTTTTTTTTTGTCAAAACATATTTTTCCTTATGTAGTTTAATAATTGAAATTTTTATGATTTCCTCTTTTCTGACGCCAGTCTCGACTAACCAGCAACTGATCCTTTATCAGGTTTTTCTTGTCGACTGCGCCTTTCGAATTAACAAGATTCACCATAATTTTGTTTCCATCATTTATCAGCTCTTGTGTACTAAAAAGTTTTTTTCTACTGGATCTGGAGATATTTCTCGATATCGGAAAGTTTTTCTGAACTCGATTTTTTTTTGTGAAGATGCTTTATTGAGATTATCTTCCGCCTCTTTGTTCTTAAGAAGTAGTACCTTCTCGACTTTTTGTTGTTCGAGAAAAGTAAAGTACATTGGAGCACATCTGGAAAATACGTCGATTCATTAGGACGTCAGTGACGTTTATATTATTCAATGTGTCCTTAAACGTTCGAAGTGACACGATAGTCGCATCTTCTAACAAACTGCGATCCTCGATAATGTATTTATTTTCGCTAAATCCACGTTCAGGATCGCTATTTGCATGACTCAAAGAAAGGAGTGTTTTCGCAAGTTGAGTCAGGTTCATACAGAGGTTCAAATTCATTGCCGCATAATTTTGCTGTTTTTACCGTTTTTAGTTTTTCAGTATTATTAAAAAAATTCTTCGAGAGTATGAGCTCATTTTAGGAATTTTAGGAGTTTTAGACGATTTTAGGAGGATTCACGGTGAGCTTGAAAAAAATTTTATTCGACCTCTCGTGGACATGAAAAGTTTCTAGTGGTTTTTGTAGAGGGCGGCACCACGAATAAGAATAACATAACAAGAAAATATTTCGATGGGAAAATTTTTAATTAGATCGATTTTTCATTTTTTTGGAACCTGCGGGAAGCTTTGAAGACTGTTCGGACTCCACTGGTGACTCGTTTGATCACAAAAATATAGTTGCTGTTTAGCCTGAGGTCTAAGCTTTACGGCGAATCATCCACATGTGATAGGGCCTTTCAAATTCTCAGCGACCTAATTTAATGACTTTGCTTCATATAAGAGGTTTGTTGGTAGTCATTTATATCATGATTGGTAACGCTGTAAAGCTTAGATCTCAGGCTAAACACCAACTATATTTTTGTGATCAAACGAGTCACCAGAGGAGTCCGAACAGTCTTCGAAGCTTCCCGCAGGTCCCAAAAAAAATGAAAAATCGATCTCATTAAAAATTTTCCCATCGAAATATTTTCTGGTTATGTTATTCTTACTCGTGGTGCCGCCCTCTACAAAAACCACTAAAAACATTTCATGTCCACGAGAGGTCGAATAAAAAAAAAATTTCAAGCTCACCGTGGATTCGGTCCATTTTATGAATTTTATGAATTTTAGGAGGAGTGGGAACTCTGACTCTATTTAGAGTACCACTCATGCTTGAAGTGCGTTGATTTTACACAAATTTTTATTGATGGCACAATTTATCGTACGAAATGCCAGTCTAGGAATAATTCGTCTAAGGTTCAAATCGTTTCGATGCAATTAAACCGGTAACACACCAGCTATTACAACGAAAACGTAGCAAAATTGACGATCTGAGCAACGCAAAATTGCTCGTGTGTTTTCGGCCTAAGACCTAACACAGCGTTGAGGTAACAAATTTGCGTTTCACTTTGAATTTGAATCGCAGTTGCGATGAAAAGTTTCAACACAAACAACACACGTAACAAAGGTGAAACACATAAAAGGGTTGTCAAGCTAACTTATGAGCATAGAAGAATGAATAACAGTGATCTGAACGAGCCACTACTGTCCATCCATCCATGTTTGTTTCTTACAATTTAGTTCAGCAAAACGTTTCATGTTTTCGACTCAGCCAGTGTTCATCGTGCCTAGTGTGTCGTTTGTATTGAACTCATTTACTAGCTAACCATGAGTATTGAGCATAAAATTAATTATTGTAAATTTGAGGTAGATTATGCTAATACTATCACATCAAAAAGTTCTCTACGACGGAGTAGTGACATTCGATGGCACACATTTTCCGAGATTTGTAAATTTTTCTTAGCAGAGTCGCTAATGTTCAGTATGTTCCCCCACTCTATCGTAGAACTTTTTGCCTATACTTCGTTTATTGCATCACTTTCTGTTTTATCTTAAATATTTTAATTTAGTCTTTTGGTACTTACGCGCCAACCTCACTGTTTTAGAAATGAGAATTCACAGGGAAATAAGAGTCCATTTTAAGAGGACCATCGTTGCTAGTTTGACCAGATATGGTCGTAAACTGAAACGAGTGATATAAGTACTTAAGAAGATTAAGAGATTACGCAATCGCTTCCAAATTTATGTTTTGCCATGTTCTGGACTCGAACTCATACCTTCTTGACATTCCTTCATTATGCCTTAAAACTTCAATTTTACAGCATTGACCTAAGAGGAAAAATGTTTGTTCTGGCACAGCCTGAATGAAATTGAAAAATATGAAAATTTAGTTGAAAGGTTGATCGTGCCTGACAAGGCAGATTTTCGAGTCATCAGGTACGTGAGACCTTTCAACAAAAATTTTATTTTAGAATTTCATTTGGCGACAATTGGACCTTTCTACGATGTCAACTGACTAGCCCACAAAAGGAAAAGTGTTTAGCCAGTTTCCCCCCTTCGCCGAAACTTTGCAAGGCTTTGTTGTGTTTACTTAGGGAAAAAATTGAAAATTGCATTTTTTACAGTGATTTATGGCTCTCGCTACGCTCTGGTCACAAACAACACCCTCGAAATGCAATTTCCACCTTTTCTTCCTTCGTTGAACAAATAACTATTTCGTCTTAGGAAACAAAATGTCATAACTTGAACACCTCAGTCTCCTGAGGAACTGATATGTATGTCGACTCATAGTCCAATTGATAGATAAGGCACTCAGGTCAAAACATTAAATTATGTTGTTCTGAAATGTCCGACGGAAGTGAGTTCATCTGCTACAGCGAACGAATTTTCCGCGGATGAAGCGATGGGAAAAGATACTATTAGAACTACTTAGTCTACGGAATAAATTATTGATGAAGGTAAACGGACCTGCCTGCCCGATCAAATTGTTATACGTCCACCTTACACTGGAACTGAATCCCAGTCAGAGATCAGTTCCATTTTGTGAAAATTTGTGACAAAATTTGGCAAAAAAGCCAATCGAACACAAAACCGTTTGCAATGTCATCGCTCAATCGGTTACCCTATTCAAAATACCCGGGATTGAAGAAGAGATGCTGCGTAAATCCCAGATCTTCCGAACTGATCGTTTGTACGAAATTTTCGTTGCCGTTCGATCGCGACTGGCAGTAATGCTCTAATCGCTGTCCGATCATTTTATGCATATCGTCAAAATGTTCACAGTGTGCGTACGATGCCAGAATCTCGCAGAACACACGAATGTACCAGGAACCAACGTTTCGGTCGCGGAACGTTTCGAATCCTTTCACTGACCCGTAGCATATTTTCATGTCGGAGAAGGCTGGCACATTGTCGCATTGCAAGTTGTGGTTTAGTGTGTCGAATGTTTTGACTTTTATTTTGCTGGAGATTCCCCTGAAAGAATTAGATTTCTTCTAGAGCTTTCACATTGCTGAAGACTGTTAAGTGTTTCTTACCTGCACATCGGGAAAATGAACAGTTTCGGCTTTCGTCTTAAATGCGGACAGCTCCTATTGCTGAATTTTACGATCACATCTTCAATTGAACCATTCGCTCCATCGCTAAACTGAATCATTTGATGACCATCCTTAAAGCAGCCATGACTCAGCACACAAAATACTAAAATTTTGAATGAAAAAAATTGAAATTAGAAAGTCCACAAACAGCAAGTGCACCATACGACGTACCTAAACAGTCAGTCACTCTTAGGTGCCTCGAAACAATCAGCTGCTCAACGAGACACCGAAACTCTTTCAGTGTCAGATCCTCGTAATAAAATATTTGAAACCCGAACTGCTGGAAAAGCGTAATCAGCTGGTCCTTATCCAATATGGCACCATTTCGATGCAGATTCGGCTTATCCCTAATGTTGATAATGTTGACCAGAAAGAGCACACCTCGATTTTTCGATTTCATCGAATAGGAAAGAATTCTGCTGGAACAAAATCGCTCGGCCCTTACCACATTGAATGTTGCATTAACATTCCCAGAAAATGGTTGCAATGGCAGGTCCTCGATGCTGTTTCGACTTGATGCGTTACCCAAAATATTTCCATCCTTCTCCACACGTTTGACTGGTTCGGTCAAATTGCATTGCGATCGGAATGTTCGGATTATTTGATCAGTTTTAGGCTCCTCAAACGATGATAGAAAATCGGCGGCGTCCCAGAAGTTTGACGACTGATAGATCTCCACTAGGACGTTGAGTGCGTTCGTTTCGACTTGTGTGATCTGTCGAAGGAGTTGATCGTGCCGAAGTTTTGTGTCATGCGAGGTTTTCTGAAAGATTAAATTTTTCATTCGTAGAGGCAGTTCGTAGAAATGCGTTTGGGAGCACAAATGAGTCACGATGTGGTTTTGCTTACAAAAATTGGATTACTGTAAGCTCACGACAGAGTACCAAACATAGTATCCAAATACAAAGGTGGAACGATGAGCCATGGTTTCAAAAAGTGACCTAAGAAAAAAGTGAAACAACGAATGAAACCGTCAACGGTTTTGCATGTTGCAACAGCATTTTCTCTAATCCGAACGCGACCCACCGACTGTAAATACTCGGTGGCGGGACATTTCCACACCGCAATATCGTCAGGAACGATATTATCGTTTTTTTGGACGATACTATCGTCTAAAAAACGATACTATCGTCTAAAAAACGATACTATCGTCTAAAAACGATACTATCGTCTTAAAAACGATAATATCGTTTTTAGACGATAGTATCGTCCAAAAAAACGATATTATCGCCCAAAAAATTTTCATACAGGACGATAATATCGTCCAAATTGAAAAATTCTAAAATATTGTCTGGACGATAGTATCGTTTTATTGTCGATATTATCGTTCAAAAAACGATATTATCGTTTTCTGGACGATATTACCGTTCTAGAAAATCTAATGGATATTTTCGTTTTCTGTACGATAATATCGTCCAAAACGATAATATCGTCCTGGGCGATATTATCGTTTTCTTAAACGATAATATCGTCCAGGACGATACTATCGTTTAGAAAAACGATAATATCGCCCAGGACGATATTATCGTTTAGTTTTGGGTGGTAATATTGTCCAGGACTCAATTTTACTCAGAGGTGCAGCAAGAACCGAATTCTCTTCCAAAATATCGAAAAACAATTGTCAGAGGAAATCACCTACACATCAGTGTTTAAAAAAGGCGTTTAGTTCGTCCCTAAATAATTCATCTTTTTACCAAATGAATACATAAAAAGCGTTTTAACACGCCGAGCGATCCGGCCCATTGCCCCGGAGCGAAGCGGAGGGCCGCAATGCGAGCCGGGCGCCGGAACGGCGTCGGAAAATTTAAATTTACGGAACCAAATGAACCTACAAGATTTTGTGTTTCGTCTTCAACAACCATCCAGAACGATAATATCGCCCAGGACGATATTATCGTCTAGAATTTTTATTTTAAATAAATTAAAAACGATATTATCGTCCCAAAAATTATCGCCCAGGACGATAATATCGTCCAAAATAACAATAAACTTGTTCAGAAAAAGAATATAACGATAATATCGTCCAGCTGATATTTTCATCCAGGACGATATTATCGTCAAAAAAACGATATTATCGTTTTTTGAACGATAATATCGTTTTTTAGACGATAGTATCATCAAAAAAACGATAGTATCGTCCAAAAAAACGAAATTATCGTTTAAAAACGATATTATCGTTTTTTTAAACGATAATATCGTCAAGAAAACGATAATATCGTCCTGAAAATATTTTAAAATTTATAATTTTAGACGATATTATCGTCCTGGATGAAATTTTTTTGGACTATCGTTTTTTGGACGATACTATCGTCTAAGAAACGATACTATCGTCCAAAAAACGATACTATCGTTTTTTAGACGATACTATCGTCTAAAAAACGATAATATCGTTCCTGACGATATTGACCGTGTAGTTATGTCGCCTCATCTAAAGTCCGGATTATATTCGAATCTTACACCAGAGAATGAATTCGTCTTGCGTTCTGCCTGTATACCATCGTCAAATTTGGATGAATTGCAACAGTCAACCACATTTTATCACTCTCTTTTGCCTACATTTTATTACGCCTAGACTGACCACCTTCGCCTCACAGAGGAGAATATTATAGTGGCTTAGCTGTGAGCATAGAGTAAACCTCTATGTCTGCAAGTATCGCATTCAAATTAAGACACTTTCTTCTCAAACGTCCCATTGAAAATTATAATGACTCATGTTGCATGAATATCGATAAAAGTCACTGGAAGATTGCCTTACGAATAGTCTTCTGAATATTCGAGAAAGCAGTTTGTTACTGGCAGAAGGCTGAACCATTATTTTCTTCGAAGAAAAAGAGGTGCAGACTTACTACGTACTCTTATCTTTACACCACAGCAAACAACAACAACAAAACACATTTTACTATATTCAACACGCAATCTGTTCTTATCAATGCAATTTCCTTCTTTGTTTAATTAATTTTTGCACTGTTTCTCATCCATCCATTCAAATTCACAACACTTTTTCATTATGGCTGCCGAAAATCATTCAAATTATTGCACCACTAATGTATCAGGTCATTGACCTATGTTAAACCCCACTTATCGTTGACTTACCTCAATTTCATGGATCGTGTCGATGGATAAAATGTTCTTGGATATGCAATCATCCTTCAATTTGTCATAATCGGTCCATTCGATGAGTGTGTCAATATTGGAAATGATAATGTCGCGATGATAGGCATCCATGTTTACTCATTAACACTTTCTAATACAAAGTGCGAAACACAATAAAATGATGGGGTGTCAAAATAACACTGCACAAATGAGTCGGCAAATGAACAATACTGAACAGCTGCAGCCTGCAATCAGGTTGAGAAAAACAAATTCCAAGAGAGGCGCGATGACCGCGACAATAGAAGAAAAGCAATTCCAAGAGAGAACGAATACTGTGTACGTGGCGGCAGTGGCTTTGCACAGATGTTTAGTACGTGTTTACAAACGAAATCCAGTTATTGTTTGAATTAAAAGTGAGTTGTTTGCATATTTTGTCGTTGGTTAAATGTTAAATGTACTGACAGAATGTTGTTGCTTCATATTTTTCAATTTTGTAAATGAGAAAAATTAGAGTTTTCACTCGTTTACATTCTTGTTTCTTTCTACTGTCAAACTGAGTTCTTTCCGCGTTTTGTGCGTTTTGTGACTGGTAAAAAAAAACTGAAAATCATTCCCAGCTGAATAATCTGTAAGTAAATTTTGAAAAAAGGGGACGAAACGAACTGAGAGAAGTGAGGCTGATTTGAATTTAATCATGTCCGGAGCGATAGCGGAGGACTTGACGCAGTCTAACTTCCAAAAAAAGAACGAAGAAATTTTTTTGAGACGCGGCAACTATATATAGGCGAGAATTTAAGTTTCTTTCTTTTGGCCTGTATCACCACAAATCCTATTCTTTCTTATTCGTGCTTCAAATACGAGCAAAACAAGCTATCACTCGACTATGTAGCTTTAAAATTACCGGAGATACATCGTTTTGAAATTGGCACTTTTCATTGAAAATGCACCAAATTGACTTTTCCCAAATAATCAAAATCTTTCAACTTACTCTGTATGTTTCTATCTATCTATCTGTCTATCTATCGACGGTCGATCTCGGAAACTAGTCAGCCGATCTCCATGAAATTTTGCAGGAACCTCAGGGTGGGCATAAAAATGAAATTGTGATACGCCATTACCCCAGGAAAAACCAGAATTTTTTTTTATTGGCCTCGAAGTGGTTTCTGAGTGTGGTTTTCGAGGGTCGGGAACGCGTTTTCGGCTGTAGCTTAGCTGTATTGAAACCTACAGAGGCGTGCGACCCATCAAATGAAAGGTATTCGTAACACGATTCGAACAAAAAAATAAATAAAAAAATCGGGTCAGATTCGTTTGAGTTAGAGTGATTAGAGTGACCAAATTTTGAGCTACTCGAGCGTAGGATGAAAGGACTAATATTTTTTTGGGTTATGAGAGATAGAGAATTACTTTCTTCGGCAAAGTCTCAGAGTTTTACGAGTAGAATAGAGGGGCATATGTGAAAAATGTCGAAAGTTGGAAATGGGTGGGTCAATTATGTTTTTAGTTATTTTGTGAATGGTGGCAGATAGAGAGTTAGTTACTTCCTTCGGCAAAGTCTCAGAGTTTTACGAGTAGAAAAGAAGGGCATTTGTGAAAAATGTCGAAAGTTGGAAATGGGTGGGTCAATTGGGGTTTTAGAGATATTTCTTGAATGGTGGCAGATAGAGAATTACTTTCTTCGTCAAATTTTCGAATTTCGTCAAATTTTCGAATTTCGTCAAATTTTCAAATTTCGTCAAATTTCGAATTTCGTCAAATTTTCGATTTTCGTCAAATTTCGTCAAATTTTCGAATTTCGTCAAATTTTCGAATTTCGTCAAATTTTCGAGTTTCGTCAAATTTTCAAATTTCGCCAAATTTCCGAATTTCTGTTATAAACTGTTATAAAAAGCAGTGTTCTAAAACTTCTAAAACGACTGATATCCCAACAAAAATCTCTTCGAGAAAAGTGTGACGCAGTCTTTGAAGTACAATTTCTAAAATGAATGATATCGCTAGAGTTGACGCACCCAATTTTAGTTCAAACAAGCTGGCTTAGTTTTTCTCATCATCTGCCAAATAATTTTTACCAAAAAAAAAAATTTGACTGGAAACAACCAAAATTTTACCAAAAAAATCTGCGTCGCAAAGTGGCAAATGTTCAGGAACAGACCAGCAAGAAAATTTATCTGCCACATGCGACGCAGTTTTTTTTTTTTGTAAAATTTTGGTTGTTTCCAGTCAAATTTTTTTTGGTAAAAATTATTTGGCAGATGATGAGAAAAACTAACACTTTTCTCGAAGAGATTTTTGTTGGGATTGTTTTCAATTTACTTTGCCGTAATCGCACCATGTTTTCTTGTTTGTTTCACTTCCTTATTAACAAAAAAAATCCAATCTAAAACATAGAACCACATAGCTCCAGTATGTTGATTAACAATTCAAAGGAGCGAAAGGAGCTATGTTTTCTTGTTGACATAGGATATAGCGGCGGATTTTTGTTTACAAACCGAAATGACTCTGTGATATTTTCATGCACGTACAATTAGCCAGTTAAGTTTTTAGTTAATAAGTTGATGCCTGATGAAGCCGATGAAGCTCTAAACAAACTGAGCGAAATATTGCACCAAAATTAAAACTTTTTTCAATCCGTTGCTATATCCCATGTCAACAAAAAAACATTTGTAATCAATTAGGGAGAGACTAATCGATTTTTGTCAAATATCAGCAGAAATTCGAAAATTTCACACCCAAATCACATCCACCTTGAACTTGGTCGAATATGGTTTAACGACGAAAATCGTCGTTAAGATCGTTAATCGTAACATGAGTATTGTCTTTGAAACGTCAAATCACCAAAACAAAAATTTAGTGTTGGTTGTAAAAAATGTAATAATTTCGGTGATTTCGATGTGATTTAATTCAGATTTTGTGCGTAAAATATTTGTCAAATGATGAAACATTTATTATGACCAACCATGTAAACAAACAACAATATTGTCGCTTGGTGTGGGGTGAGTTTCAAAACAGATGACCCAGTAGAAATAAAATGTCGGCGGTAATCTGAAAAATTACGTTTTACCGGAAACGCTTTTCTGTGTACGTTTCCGGTGAAATAAATTAGTGCGAATGGAATCACTTTTGAGGAACTTTACAACGAAAGTAAATGGATACTTATCTACTTTCATTGGAACTTTACTATAACACCATTAGATAGGGGTAGGTCGCATCCCTCATACCTGGAAAATGAGAGAACGACAGTCATTATTAAATTTTGATTTTATTTCTGATTAGCGTAATCTAGATACTATGATATCTTCCCGCACTTCATACAAAATTTTATGCCACGGAGGCATCTAATGTTTGTAAATTTTTCATATTGTGGCGCTGAGTGGTATAAAACATATTTCCCACACTTTTAGCATGTAAGGTAAGGTATAAAATCAACGAACTTCAAGCATGAGTGGTACCAACGCACTTCAAGCATGAGTGGTACCAACGCACTTCAAGCAAAAAAGTGATCAATGTCGACAGCTGCCAAATATTGTACTATTTTTAATGAAATAGTTTTTTTATGGTGTTTCACAGACTCAAGTTTTAGCACCTTATTTAGAGTACCACTCATGCTTGAAGTGCGTTAGTGGTACTCTAAGTAGTGTACTGAAACTTGACATTGTCGCACAACTGAAAAACACTGTAAAAAAACCATGTTACACAAAATATTACTCTATTTGGCAGCAGCTGTGGACTATAGTCGAAAACATGAAGAAAGAAAATTTAATTTGCTGACTAGTCGTCAAGAAAACGCCATTTTCTCATGGCCCATTGAGGAATGAAAATAAGGCAAAACAGAACAAGCGCATGAAAAGTTATTTGTGTATCTGTTGTAGACGGCTGACTACTTTCGACGCCCTTAGTATGTAAAATCCATTTTACATAACTCTGGATAAAAACAAAGTCTTGTTTTCGTGTTTATTAACCTCGGCCTCGCCTCAGATCAACAAAATTCACACGAAAACTCTAGTTTTCATCTTTTTGTCCCTAGTCATGTACTCAAATTTCGAACAGTTTCTTTTTGTGGAGAGGTAGTACTCAAGGTTCTGAAAGAAACTTCGGTAGTACTCACCCTGCCATGTCATTAGAAATGAATTATATTTACAAATGAAACGTATATGAACTAACGAACGCCACTGCTGTTGAACTTTTGAAAATACATTGACTTTTCATTTCCACACACGATATTAAGTGCCTATATGCACCACGAACATTCGACAATCAGTCTCAGTTTCATTCGATATATTTAACCGATGCGGATATTTGATTTATAAAAATTTTGTTTTCGGGCGATTGTCTCTAGTACAAATCGACATTGAATTGGATATACGAAATTTTATAGTGTGTACTACGTTAAATTTTGTAGTGCCTGTGCGTTAGAGGTAACAATTTGTGTAAATTTTATAAATTCGTTGCGGAGCATTTCATTTGACAAATTGAAAAGAAAAAGAAAATTTTTTATTTTGCGCTTGTCTATCGTCATCGCGCAAATTAATGAAAGAAAAGTGTAGACTGGCAATGACTGAGTAGAAAAGTGAATGAGTGAAAAAAAAAAACAAGTTCGGGCTATTCAATGAACTGATGGTTTTATGGTAGGTTAAAATGTCAGACGAAACTTTATTTACATTTCTGCCATAGTAAACGCAACTGAACATTTTCATATAGCGGTGTTATCAATTAAACGTTTTCAATTTTTGTGGTGTGTCTATCCATGTCAACAATATTTATATTTCCATTGAGATGCGTTGAACTTATTAGCTTTTGAATAAGCGCTGAATAATGAAGGTCCAATCACTTATTCGTGCAAATTTCTCACATGTGTAGACTCGGTTGTACCGGGGCACTCAAACAGAAAATCGTAAATTTTTCAATTCAATTCAGAGACGAACAATTGAATGCATTATATTCAGTTATAGAGCTTTAGTGGCTTTACCGTCCGTTATGTTTAGATTACTATATGCAATGTTCAAATTGTATACATGAGCTCGAATCGATGTTAAAATCGTTGAGAGCGCTGCACTTTTGCGTGAGCTCTTTTCAAATGTAATGTTTAGTTGTCTCGAAGGAAATTCTACATAAATGCATAACACACCTGAATAAATAAGGTCTAGGTCGACATTCTGAACTATTTATCGAAACATCTTCATTTTATGTTGTACATAAATACACGTATATCGTGTGGACCGATAGTGAAACAACGCATGCAAAAAAAATGTATTCTGCCAATAAATTGTTAATTGAATTTTATTTTTATTTATTTATGTGAGAACTGACGGCACAGATGGTTTCTTTTTTATGAAATATTTAAATTGGTTTCGATTTAAACAGTTCAGTGTGTTTTAAAAAAAAAGATAAATATAGCGATTGGGTTATATGCATGCTATACACATGGTTTTACAGCGTGTGTCTTTCGTCGATTATTTACATTTTCTTTCTTAGTAAATATTCAACCATCAATGTTTGTTGCTTTATAACGTCTGATCGATATTTTCAAAACGTATATACAAGTAACACGCGTTAGATTTAGGGAAGAAAATGAAACAAGATCGACATTTTTCGGTTAGAGCGCAGCGAGGTTGTCAATCGCTCAAGTTGAACGAAACTTGTTATCATATAAATTACGCGGACCTTCCTATGTGACAGTCCCCAATTCCAACACTTCGGACCATGTCTCAACATAGTTGCACAAAAATCGGGAGAATTTACCTGTTCAAACCGCAGCGTTCGGTTTATGCTCCATGTGTCCCTGTGTTCCTTGAACTAGTTTTCGTTCGGCTTCGAAAGAAAGCATTTAGTGTGTATTCATCCACCGTACTCTGTCCAGTGCTCTATGTGCTTATGTTTCACCCAACCCTTAAACGCTCTGGCGCAAAGTATAGGAATTTGTAGATCAATTCCACACACAGGCATTGAAGAGTCACCACTTACCATTTCGTCGCCTCTTTCGTTTCCTTCAACTCCGGAGTGTGTCGCTACCCATATAAGTGTGATCTGATTTTCTTCGACTCGCTTCAGGTATAATTTTTACACTCGTTCACTAGCTTAGGCATCCTTCGGTAGAACTTCGATCAAGACACGATCAACCTTTCCTAGATTATGTCAGACACCTTCTTCAGTCTCTGGAGAATATACCCCAGCTCCTGAAACTTCGTTAATCTTCGATCCATCCGTAACTCTTACCACCTTTTTCCACGGAAGGCTAGTTGGATAGTTGGATATCCAGTTCGGTCTTCCCGGGAAGATCGCTTCAAAATTTTCAATATATAAAAGCTTGGTGTATCAACTCCCTATAAACATATTTAGAACGATAAAGTAATAGTCGAGGTAATAGTCCAGCTTGAACATTGTTTGTTTGGGCAGTACGATTGATAAATATCAAAATTAATATTCCTATTCGCAGCCCAGGAATCGGACCACCTGAACTGAAATTTAAAAATGTCGATTAAAAGATTAATTATATACTGGAAGTCAGGGTCGAACGGTCAAAAAAGGGTCCGTAAAGTCCGTAACCAAAATAAAATAAAATGGAAAGCTAATGCATGTTTGTGAACACGATAGAGTGGGTAATTCAAACCAATTTCTACAAATTTGGTTTTAAAAGAAACGCTTTTCCATTCTACAGGTCAACTCTGAAAAATGAGATTGATCGTTCGAGGAAACTAGACTAAACTTCTACTGTTTCAATTTTGGGTTAAATCAAGTAAACAATTTTGCCTCCAAGCTGAATCATTGGTCCGATGAGGCGACATAACGACACGGTCAATATCGTCAGGAACGATATTATCGTTTTTTAGACGATAGTATCGTCTAAAAAACGATAGTATCGTTTTTTGGACGATATTATCGTTTTTTAGACGATAGTATCGTCCAAAAAACGATAGTATCGTTTTTTAGACGATACTATCGTCTAAAAAACGATATTATCGTCCAAAAAAAATTTAATCCAGGACGATAATATCGTCTAAAATTATAAATTTTTAAATATTTTCAGGACGATATTATTGTTTTCTTGACGATATTATCGTTTAAAAAAACGATAATATCGTTTTTAAACGATAATATCGTTTTTTTTGGACGATACTATCGTTTTTTGACGATAATATCGTCCTGGATGAAAATATCCGCTGGACGATATTATCGTTATTTTCTTTTTCTGAACAAATTTATCGTTATTTTGGACGATATTATCGTCCTGGGCGATAATTTTTGAGACGATAATATCGTTCTGGACGATAGTATCATCCAGAACGATAATATCGTTTTTAATTAATTTATTTTTTTAAATTTGAGACGATAATATCGTCCAGGACGATAATATCGTTTTTAATTTATTTAAAATAAAAATTCTAGACGATAATATCGTCCTGGGCGATATTATCGTTCTGGATGGTTGTTGAAGACGGCAAATATATATTAAAAATTGGTTCACTTGGTTCCGTAAATTTAAGTTTTATATAGAAAAATTCACAGACTAATTATGAGACGATGCGAGAAAAAAAAAATTAACTCCTAAGTTCCGACACCGTTCCGGCGCCCGGCTCGCATTGCGGCCCTCCGCTTCGCTCCGGGGCAATGGGCCGGATCGCTCGGCGTGTTAAAACGCTTTTTATGTACAATCAAAGTTGGTATTCATTTCGTAAAAAGATGAATTATTTAGGGACGAACTAAACGCCTTTTTTAAACACTGATGTGTAGGTGATTTCCTCTGACAATTGTTTTTCGATATTTTGGAAGAGAATTCGGTTCTTGCTGCACCTCTGAGTAAAATTGAGTCCTGGACAATATTACCACCCAAAACTAAACGATAATATCGTCCTGGGCGATATTATCGTTTTTTTAAACGATAGTATCGTCCTGGACGATATTATCGGTTAAAAAAACGATAATATCGCCCAGGACGATATTATCGTTTTGGACGATATTATCGTACAGAAAACGAAAATATCCATTAGATTTTCTAGAACGGTAATATCGTCCAGAAAACGATAATATCGTTTTTTGAACGATAATATCGACAAGAAAACGATACTATCGTCCAGACAATATTTTAGAATTTTTCAATTTAGACGATATTATCGTCCTGGATGAAAATTTTTTTGGCGATAATATCGTTTTTTTGGACGATGGTATCGTCTAAAAAACGATAACATCGATTTTGAAACGATTTTTTAGACGATAGTATCGTTTTTTAGACGATAGTATCGTTTTTTAGACGATAGTATCGTTTTTTAGACGATAGTATCGTTTTTTAGACGATAGTATCGTCCAAAAAAACGATAATATCGTTCCTGACGATATTGACGGTGTGAAAATGTCCCGCCACCATTGGTCCTAATGTCTCTATTTGAAACAAAAATACGTTCAAAAAGGGGTCACTTCCACTCTCCCGCTCTATACCCATTTATACATCACAGTTTTCATTCTATAATAATTTCCTGCAATTTTCTTTGGAAAAACTACGTAATCTCAATGCCGAAATAATTACCCTATAGCTTTTGCGATAAGAAAAAAGTGGATTTTGAATGGCTACTCAATAAAATATTTCTACAATTGATTGCAAATTACCTCTGCTCAACAAATAATACAAACAATATAAAGACAACATATGAGTATAATGATGCCAGCATGATATCTCCAACCAATTATTTGCATATTTATTGATTAAATGTGTCAGTAAAAACTGTAATTTTATTTTTATGGGGTCAATTGGTAATGTGTTGGCAACACATTGTTGCTAATGTATAATAACCATGCTAGACTTCTAATAATAGAGCAGAAGTCTTAAGTAATGACGGAGATGTTTTTGGCAACTAAACCGCGAAATTTAACAAAGAAGTTCTCTAGTAAATTGAGAGAGGAGAGGCGATATTCCTTCACAGTCAATTTCGTTCAAAAACGGTATTATCATTCGCAAATGTTTCACTAATATCGTCTAAAATGTAGAATTTTAAAGTATTGTTTGGACGATTATTTAAATTTTATCGTTTTTTGAACGATAGTATCCTTTCTGACGATATTGACCGTGTCGAAATATCCCGCCACCCGATCAGAATTAAGCAACAATCTGTGCACGCTGCATGTTGCTGTTCCGGCGTAACGACTTGCAAAAACATTTCTTTATTGCTCTTCCATTTTAATTGAACGGAACATTATTCTTCCGAGAAATTCGCAATTATTGCCTCGACGATTTTATCGAAAAGTATTAACTCATGTTGGTAATGAGCGAAACAATGTACAATTACATGATATATATCGGTTCGATTTAGTGTAATTGAGTTTATCCAATTTGTCCAGATAAATTTCATTGATACGCCCACATTATCAATACTTCTAATTGCTATTTTGTTTTGTATTTTGTATAGTAGTGGCTCATGCAGTAATTTGTAAGATGACAGGCATTCCGCGTAGAGCTATTTTGACGAGCGGACTGTATATATTCATTTCGTGTGTTGTTTGATTTACAATTTATCACAACAACCATGCACACAATGAATTTAAATTTTGTGTGTCCGGTATAATAGATTCCGACTTTTATCATGAAAGTATTTTTGTTTAAAAAAAAATGCGGTTGAGTCACTACGGCCAGAGCCGTAGCTATCTGAGATCATCTGATATTTTCGGTGTCACCATCCTTTTAATCCTTATAAAAAAAGAAGTTTAACCGATTTGTTACAATCAAATTTTCAAGAAAAAAAAAAAACGAAAAATAAGGTAAAAGCAAAATAAAATGATCGAGTTTTATCCTGGAATTACTAAGGGAATTAACTGATTCAAAAAACGCTTTACCATGACTTTGCGAAGTGTCAAGTTAGAGTCAAGCTAAACCAAAGACTTTGACTTTACGAGCAATAGTGACTATTCCTGTGGGCTCTGAACTATGACTTTCCGGAGCAGTTTGACCCTCGGAGAGAAGTGAGAAATAAAATATTTACAATAAACTCATAACATTTTCAGTAGTTGTCTCCTCCCTTTTCGAAGGGCCTTGGATTTGTGGATGATCCCTTGACATATTTTTTGCAATTTAATTCTTAAAAAAACATCTGTAAACGTGAAAAAACTACAAAAACTCCATGAATTTATTGCTCAATTATAACTTGGAAATATTGTCGTATATATCACCTGCACATTTCTATGTTAATTGCGAATTCAATTAGACATTGTTAGTTAATCTTGATGCGTTTTTTTTTCCGCGAGCAAGAGAACAATAAAAAAATCCTTCCTGTTTGCCTGAGACGTTCATACTTTTAGAAGCAAATTTTATTGAACTATCAGGTTTCCTTTTGCTAATTCTTACGCGTTTCAATTTAGTTTTGTGCTAACTGTCGAACTGAGTGGTTATATTGTTGTATCAACGGAATCAATTATTACGAGGTATATATAAATATGATTGTTTGTCTATATACTTGCCGCAATATACTGAATTCAAATTTCTAACTACAGGAAGTAAAAAATTCATAAAGTATTTAGTAATTTGTGATGTAATTCGTTTCTATTCTCTCTTTCGTTGACTAATTGGAAATAGAAACATTTTAAAAGTTTGATTACATTTAAGACTATCTTTAACGGTTTTAAAAGCTCCAAATGACGCGTTAAAAGTAGGCCTGAAGTTATTATGTAATGGTAGAGGCAACATCATCTCAGATAAACTGAACATTTTATTGAAAGATTATGGTTGTTTCCCATCAAAATAAATAAATTTAATAGGAGAAAAGTGGAAAAAATTCAGATTGTAAAGTAAATTGTTAAACAAAATGATTCAACTCTCAAATGTATTCAATCAGTGACAGATTAAGTTGTGAAAACTATCCGTCTAAACTAAATCTCTTTGCTGAAAAGTTAACGAAAAGCTACAGCTGTTTCAATTACTGAATTAATTAATAAATCTCAATCTATCTATCTAGCAGAAAAGTACAGAATAGCCAAGTTATTTGTTTACCGAGAGGAGCGAAAATGATGAAATTCCGCTACAACATTTTTGAAAACACAAACAAATTGACAGTTCAAGTAAGAAAAGTTATATTATCGTATTCGCGCCATGTTCTGACGTCATCGTGATATTCATACTTTGAATTTTCATGAGAAATTCATATTCACCCATTTTGTTGTCTACTAATAAGATCTAGTAATAAGTCAAAGCAAACGTCATATTGCGAGTTGTAGCCCCAACGAAGTGATCTTATACGAGTAATTACCCAAAGTGCCCGCTTGGGAAACAAGGCGCTGTATCGTTGAGTATAAGTGATTTGTTAAAGCTGACGCAATGATTTCCTGTGGAAGTTTTCGTTCTACAAAAGATTTTATTAGCCCCGTACGAAGTACAAAGGGGCTTATAGGATTACGATGCCGTGTGTAATTGATGGAATTCGAAGCAGACGGTAAGGGCAAAGTGTTTGCCTATGTTCATAGATGACGAATCCGCAATAAAAATTTTGTCTGTCCGTCTGTCCGTCACGTCGATATCTTAAGTAAATCAAATCCGATTTAAAAAAAAATTTCCCTGAAAGATAGTCGAAATAGTGAGGCTAAGTTCAAAGATGGGCATATTCGGGTCGGCCCTTCGTGAGTTAGGGCCACTTAAGTGATTTAAGGTCTTTTGGTGATATTTATGGCAAAACAAACGATGGAAATGTAAATGACATGGCAAATGATAGGTATTGTCAATACCAATCCAGGATTTTTTAAAATCGGGTGAGTGGACCGTGAGTTAGGGCCTTAGAAGTGAAATGCTACTAGGGCCCTATGTGTATTTTACATATAACTCGAGTAAATTTCATCCGTCTTTCGTAATTTTTGTTTCATTTGGAAGGTAATCGAAGGCCGAATAGAATGTAGTTGAAAAAAAAATTAAATTTGGGTCCTCGGCCTAAGGCCGCTACTAGGGCCCTATGTGTATTTCACATATAACTCGAGTAAATTTCATCCGTCTTTCGTAATTTTTGTTTCATTTGGAAGGTAATCGAAGGCCGAATAGAATGTTGTTGAAAAAAAAATTAAATTTGGGTCCTTGGACTAAGGCCGGTACTAGGGCCCTATGTGTATTTTACATACAACTCGCGTAAATTTCATCCGTTTGTCGTAATTTTTGTTTAATTTAGAAGGTGATCAAAGGCCGAATAGAATGTTGTTGAAAAAAAATTAAATTTGGGTCCTCGGCCTAAGGCCGCTACTAGGGCCCTATGTGTATTTTACATAGAACTCGAGTAAATTTCATTCGTTTTTCGTAATTTTTGTTTGATTTGGAAGGTAATCGAAGGCCGAATAGAATGTTGTTGAAAAAAAAATAAATTTGGGTCCTTGGACTAAGGCCACTACTCGGGCCCTATGTGTATTTCACATATAACTCGAGTAAATTTCATTCGTTTTTCGTAATTTTTGTTTGATTTGGAAGGTAATCGAAGGCCGAATAGAATGTTGTTGAAAAAAAATTAAATTTGGGTCCTCGGCCTAAGGCCTAAGGCTATGCGCAATTTCTAAAGTGTACACATTCCATAATAATTTTACTTTAACTACATTAACCGGCGCAATAGGCTTACGGTCAAAGTAGGGTGACAGACGCATTAGGGTCACGTACGCAATAGATATACGGGTTTGTACGGGGCTCAGTCGCAGCAAACGCTCCGACTGTTCTGATGGCTCGTTTATTCTAGCTTACATTAATGTATGTAGAGCTCAACCAATAAATAGATTGCGATTTTCACTTATAAATATAGGTTGACAAACAACTGGAAAAGTATAGTTACTTCTCCATAAAAACCATATGGACTGGACAGTTCACTCACAAGTTCCACGTCAACTTTTAATTATAATTGAAAATCGCAATCTCCCTAATATCTCCTCCATATCACAAGTGATGATTCAGTGGTAACAAATTAAGGAAAATCACTTGCTTCATTACTTTTATTAGACATTTCGTTATGAAACATCAACCAAACCAACTAAAAGTAACCTTGATATAAGTAGAGAGTTTCATAAAGTTTGTTAGTTGCATAGAGGACGCAAGGTGAATGCAGGTCGAAATTGTTTCATTAAGCGAGACAAAAAATCTTTGTAAAACTGGAAGGGATTGATGGACGATCCCAGGGGCGTCGACATCCTCCCAATTCAGGTGTGTCAAATCTTAATATTTGCCACTTTTTAAAAATTTGCCTTCAGATTTTTTTACTGTTAGCTTCATCGACGTTGTTGTTTTAAGTAAATTTGGAAATAATTTTTAGAAGAATTGCATGTTCTAACCGATAATAAGTCACTTATTCGACAAGAAAATGTTGTGTGACTGTTGACGTAGACACAATATACTCATAATTTACTCTATAAGTTTTCGCTCATACAAAACCGCGTACAATGTTCAACGAAATTTTTTTTTTAACTTTTAACATTGATTGCCCTTCGCATGTCGTATGTACCGAACATTCAAGATTATTTACGTCGACCTATGTATTTCCCGAGACGACCTTTTGCTACAAATTAATTGCAATTACATTACCTTCAGAAATGCATTTACCTTTTCCAGCAAAAACAAAATGAAGATGTAATTTCATCGAATTAAAATGCCCGTGCTACCATATATATTCATTCGATATTCAAGACTGCATTAAAAATTACGACCATCAATATTGTGTATAGGCTATGCTTGACTCATTGTTTACAAACAAAATTATGTCTGATCCACAGCATAATATTATCTTAAATGTGATTATGAAACAATAATTACCTCTGGTCAGTGTCTTATAATAAAGACAAATATTAAAATGGAAAACAAAAAGTGTGAACGAAAATAAGCAAACATTCTGCTCGAAAAAGCATCGTTTTTATCACGTTTTAACGATTTACTATGATATATATAGTCAGAGAGCGTTCGTCGTATTCAATTTATATTTTAATTAATTTTACTTTCAACTGAAAATTAATTTCGTTGGGGTCATATCGCAGGGTTATGTGACAAAAAACGAATTTTTAATTTTTCCAAGTCCTCATTCGTACACTTTGTTTGAGTATCGAACTTATTCTTATTGCAAAATCTTTCTAGCACAATTTCGGAAGTTTGTTATCGTTTAAAAATCGGTTGTCGATATGTGAACTTCACGCATTGCGCGCGAATTCAATACATTTCATCATCATTCCACATCATCGATATTGCGTAGACTGAATTGATTGAAATTGATGAGTGATGAGTGTTCAATCATTTTATAAAAATTATTGGAAGGCTCATTAATAAAGAAGCGAGAGGAAAATATTTGAATAGTTAAATGCAGAAAGGGAACGTGCAATACTAGCGAATTTTAAGAAAAATGAAATTTCGTTTTATTTTGTTGTATATACTGTCAGATTAGGTCTCTTTCGCATCGGTATGTGTAGCTGTAGTAACCATCTAGATACCAAAATTTTTAAAAGAAAATTAGAAGATAGCGCAATTGAAAAATTGGAATGAACTTAGGGATACAGCCACACTGACAAAAAAGAGTTCAAAATCTCACCTGTAGCAGGTAACTTTGTCTCCAGGTAATCTACAATAGCTGCCACAGCTGTAGCGCCACATACTAAAAATACAGCTGTGACAGATAATGTAGGTTACCTGGAGACAAAGTTACCTGCTACAGGTGAGATTTTGAACTCTTTTTTGTCAATAACAGATAATTTGCAGTTTGTATGGTGTCAGGTTTCGCGTTGATAGTAAGCCGATAAAGTTTCGAAATCGTTTATTACTTTCGTGCGAGATTTTACCGCTTAAACTTAAATACGATGAAATACGAGTCACTATTTTGTTCCGCCTAAGATCCCTTATGTTAACATGTTCACAGATTTCTGGATGGGAAAGTGGTTTTGACGGAATGTAAAGCATTAAGCTAGCTAGTTAGTTTGTTAGTGTAAGTGGGTAGGGGAAATTTCCTAGCACCTATGCCTCTATTGGGCCTGTTGTGCGCAGGGCCTACTTTTGGAAATTTTGTCCAAAATTTCCAAAAACTGCGAACATTTAAAAACCGAATCTTTCCAAAATTTCGAACGGTTTTGGCAACTCGTTAACTCAGCCTTGCGTTTTAGGTGACTCTCAATTATTTTGATTTATTCTTGACACTATACGTCAACAATCATTTTATTTTTTAAAAGAAAAGATCGATTTTTTACTGGCTGCGTCATTATTGTGAGCAGTCTTTTTTTTTTGCTCAATAAAATGAAGCATTGAGAGCCGGCTAAAACACAAGGCTGAGCTCAAAAGTTTCCAAAACCGTTCGAAATGATCGAAAAATTCGGTTTTTGAATGTTAGCAGTTTTTGGAATTTTTTGGCAATTTTATGGAAATTTTGGTAAAAATTTCCAAAAAAAAAATCCAAAAATAGGCCCTGGTTGTGCGTACTCCCACTGGACTATCTAAAATCTAGAAATTCGATTAAGAAAGTCCAGGACACTTTGTGGAGGTAAACTCCAGATGTTATTGTGAGGCAGGATATATGCGCCAAGTGATGTCGATCGAGGTAGTGCAAGGGAAGTGCTCCATTGATTTGATATCGCCGTGGACAGTGAGGGTTATCCACCATTTTGAATAAATGTTTGAGACCGCTGTGTCCCGTTAACGCAGCTGTGATTCTTCTAATGTTTCTTCTGCTTAGAATATCCGGTATTGACAGCGCAACTCGCATCACTGAATGACAAATCTTTATCACTTGGACTACATTAGAGATAAGGTATTTTGAGTTTTTAGGGTTGATTTTAATACTTTCTTTTAAGCATGAAGCGTGCTGACCAGAGGTTTTTAAAAGAGATTTGCACCCAATTTTTGATAAGGCTTTGAAAGTAAGATAGCTCTTGTTTAAGTACGGGTTCGGTTCCAATAAATGGGGCTGCTGCTCCGGTTTTTGCAAGACGATCGGCCAGTTCATTACCGCTGATAGTACTGTGTCCTGAAGAGCACGCCAGTGTGACCGAATTGGTGGTAGTGAGCCGATTAAGGTTATCGGAACAATAAAGGACAATGGCTGAGTGTAGTTTATATGATCCGATAGCTTATAGTGCACTTTGGCTATCAGAGCAGAACCAAATAGTGTTGTTGTTATTACTTGTATTGTCTTCTAGCATGATTTAACATTGCGAAAAGTTAGTCTCTATTGGCGTGAAAATTCGATATTTTTGTCAAGTTAATAAAACTTTGATCGACACGATTTTCTTCGAAAAATGAGCTATAATTGATCCAAAGAAATCTGTCAAGTCTGAATTTATCAACATTGTTGAAGAAAAAAACATGATTCTACTGGCTACGACGCGTAAAAAAGTGTATCTCATTTCCCACTCATCATCACCATGTACTCTACTCTTGTGTGATTGAATACACAAATATTTGCTTGGAAAAAGGTAAAATTCGTCGTGTGCTTGTGTTTACATTCATTGCAAGTGGAATACAATTTTTCTTCACAACATACATGTACATGTGTGTATGTTTGTTGCAGACGATATGGCCTTCCTGCTGTAAAATCACTATTATACGAATTTTATGAGAAGCTAATGGATACTCGACCAGTGTCTGCAATAAAACCGATTGTTAAATTATTTGTGTGGTTAGTTGTGGTTGAACATTCGTCGGGCGAGTAGCACAAATAATTTAACGTCTGAATTATTGCCAAACATACACGTGTGTTGATTGGTAACGTAATAAGAGTGTTTTTGTTATGAAATTGAAACGTTTTTTTTCTTTTTGTCGTGGTGTATATACATAACATATAACATACGCTTCGGTTGGCTCGATTGAAAATGTTCTTATGCTTGAAAAGTGAATGAACTGCATCTGTGTTACACAGCCACTAGTTTTCCATAAACAAAGTCCAGAACAAGTTTTTTTGTTAGCAAATTTATTTTTTTTTTGTATAATTGTGTGACCTCGATGGTTGCACAAGTGGTTTGATTCCGAATTTACGGAGAATTGAGACGCATTTCCACATCGTCTTTCGCTTTTATTTCGCTTTTATTTCGCTCCAAGTGTTTTAACATCTTGTTTTTTTTTCGCGAGGCATAAATTTGTTAATTGAATTTCGTTGGACATAAGATCGCATTTATGCAATCACATTCAAGGCGAAAATTGGAAATCTAAAAATTTTGTTTACAAAAAATGTAATATTTCAGATGTTCATCTGTATAATAGAGATAGACCCACCGTTCGTTGTGTATTATTATTCAAATTAACTTTTTAACCAGCGAGAAGTAATCGCCGTGTAATGTTGAAGAAAGAAGTCAGAGAGCCATTCAATAAACACGAAAACCCACTGCCTTCGAGATTTTGAAAATATAAAAACTGGTTTTGGACTTAACGTTTGATTAAAATTCTTGATTTCGTCTTATTATATTTAGCACGATATAAATATTACGACAACAAAGACTCTCAATTGAACATTCAATAAAAAACAAATCATCATCAACACCAAATTCATCTTACTCACTTCATTTAAGTGAGCACTTTTTTACATAGTCACACAGAGTAATTTCATCATAACGAAAATGAGTAAGTAAAATTTGTTGAAACGAAATGTTTATATGGAAATTCATGTTTTTAGACATTTTTTTCTTCGTTTAAATGAAAACCCACGGAATATATCATGTGAATGCTTGATAAACTTAATTGTTATTTGCAGCATATTTGCGACTGTTTTTAATTGTTCAGTTGTGATTTTCGTTCCAGCTGGCAATACTTAATGTTTTTATTGTTTTAAAGCAGCGAAAAATGTAGTTATAACGCATCTGTTGCGATGCTAAAACATCAGTCAGTCAATATTTACAATACGAAGAAGTATTAGAATTCGGTGTTCTGGGGCGATTCAATTTTATGATTGCATAACTTGCACAAGTTATTTGTTCTTTGTTCGTTTGTTTATCAGACAACAGTTAATTATTCACTGAATGGAATTTTGTTTTTATCTTCTCGTTCGCTTTTGTTTGTATCAATTTTAACTGTCCATTCACTAAATTGACAATGGAACGAAGTCAGTATACCTATAGCACCTATAGAATTCATAGTTTTCTTGTCACTATTTTTTAACGAAATTATCTTTTTTGTAAATTTCCAGGGGAATTCACAATGTTGTCCAATATGGAAGATTTGCCGTCAATTCAAATTGGCGATGATATTTTACGGTTCGAGCTGAATTCATTGTCGGATTTCGGACGACAAATTGCACAGAAAGAATTGCGCGAGTCAAATGAAATCAAAACGAAAGCTTTGGAAGATTTGAGAGAGCTGCTGAAAGGTGAGTTAACTTGAACTGAAGAAATTTGTCGTCTTTTTGAAACTGTTTGAATGGACACAAATGTGGTGGCATAGTGGTGTCGGTGGAGTGACTGCGAAACACACATCCGTTAGTTCCAATGTCCGTGGTTCGACTGGAGCCACTTCACTTTTTTTTTTTTTTCAAAGTAATGAGTACGGTGCAGTTATTGGAAGAACAGATATCCAGGATGCCGTGAGTTCAAATAACCAAAGATCGTCATTACCGTCCGTCTATGGTTAGTATAATATCGAAGGTAGGCTTGACATGTACGAGTAATTTTGATCTTCCTTCGATATTGTACCAACGTGAGATGAAGGCCTTTGGAGTGATTATTGGAACTCACTGCACCCTAGACACTCCATGCAACAGTAACTGTCCTGTTCGCATTACTTTATTTTCTGAGTCTGCTGCTGCTTTCTGAATAGTTTTAGAATTGGTACCAACGGATGCGTTTTCAGTACTAACGGCACCACCATTCTCCACTATGCTCCTATTTGTGTACCTGTGTTGCCTAATGCTATTTTACGTCGCCAGTGTTGGACTGGCTATCAAGACTTAGTTGCATTTTAAACAAAAAGTGGAAGGTGCAATCTGACCAGTACGACTTCACCGTGTAACTAGCCCGACCCTGTGTGTCGCTGATCAGTTAAGTTGAAGAGTAGAATCATCTTTAGTTAAATTTTCTCTTTTACCTGTGGCATGACCTAAGAAGAGCCAGAATCCTTAATTTCGGATATTCTGTTTTTCGTTCCGAATGCCACGGAATGATCTACTGTTATTTAGTGAAAAATTTAAACAAAAGAATTCTTTTGATTAAAATTTTCCCTTAAGTCTCTTATCACTGCTAAAAATACTAAAATACTAAAAATAGTCGCTGTAACAATTAACCTTTTTTTGTGATTCACAAAGAACCAGCTCAAAATTATAATAAAATGAGAAGCTCACTAAAAACATGTTACAATCGTCGATTGACATCATCGTCTCCTTTATATACCACATGACTATTAACGAAAACCATTGACTACAAATTACCTGCTCAACTGCAAGTCATTTTCACAGCGCAGAAATGTGTTCATTGTTGTTCAATGAGAAGAAGACGAGCTATACTTTGTTGAACAACAACAACAACAAAAAACTGAAAACTGAAAATAATAACAACAATCAATACACAGACAGCTTTACCATCATTCAAAATTTATAGCAAGAACCTTCAAAAAAACCGGTGTTGTGTTACATACCGCGACATTGAAAATAATAATTTTTTGAAAACATTAAAGTGCAAGCGAAGTCAATTACCTCTTCGATTCGAATTTGTTGAATAATTTTTTTGTTGTTTTGGAATTTTTAACTCGCACAAATGCACTTTCGTACCGAAAATCGTGTGACTCGTACGAGATACAAACAAATAAAAAAAAAACGAGCCATCAGAACAGTCGGAGCGTTTGCTGCGACTGAGCCCCGTACAAACCCGTATATCTATTGCGTACGTGACCCTAGTGCGTCTGTCACCCTACTTTGACCGTAAGCCTATGCGCCGGTTAAAGTAGTTAAAGTAAAATTATTATGTAATGTGTACATCTTAGAAATTGCGCATAGCGCAATTACGAAGCCCCGTACGACGTTCCTTTCAAATAAAACAAAAATTTCAAATAGCCCTAAAATTTTAATTTTTTGAAGGGCCTAGTATCGGCCTCAGTCCGAGGATCCAAATTTAATTTTTTTTCAACTACATTCTATTCGGCCTTTGATTACCTTCCAAATGAAACAAAAAATACGAAAAACGAATGAAATTTGCTCGAGTTATATGTAAATACCACATAGGGCCCTAGTAGCGGCCTTAGTTCGAGGACCCAAATTTAATTTTTTTTCAACAACATTCTATTCGGCCTTTGATTACCTTCCAAATGACACAAAAATTACGAAAAACGAATGAAATTTGCTCGAGTTATATGTAAAATACACATAGGGCCCTAGTAGCGGCCTTAGTCCAAGGACCCAAATTTAATTTTTTTTTCAACAACATTCTATTCGGTGTTCGATTATCTTTCAAATGAAACAAAAATTACGAAAAACGGATGAAATTTACTCGAGTTGTATGTAAAATACGCATTGGGCCCTAGTAGCGGCCTTAGTCCGAGGACCCAAATTTAATTTTTTTTTCAACAACATTCTATTCGGCCTTTGATTACCTTCCAAATGACACAAAAATTGCGAAAAACGAATGAAATTTACTCGAGTTCAATGTAAAATACACACAGGGCCCTCGTAGTGGCCTTAGTCCAAGGACCCAAATTTAATTTGTTTTCGACAACATTCTATTCGGCCTTTGATTACCTTCCAAATGAAACAAAAATTACGAAAAACGGATGAAATTTGCTCGAGTTATATGTAAAATACGCATAGGGCCCTAGTAGCGGCCTTAGTCCGAGGACCCAAATTTAATTTTTTTTCAACTACATTCTATTCGGCCTTTGATTACCTTCCAAATGAAACAAAAAATACGAAAAACGAATGAAATTTGCTCGAGTTATATGTAAAATACACATAGGGTCCTAGTAGCGGCCTTAGTCCAAGGACCCAAATTTAATTTATTTTTCAACAACATTCTATTCGGTGTTCGATTATCTTTCAAATGAAACAAAAATTACGAAAAACGGATGAAATTTACTCGAGTTGTATGTAAAATACGCATTGGGCCCTAGTAGCGGCCTTAGTCCGAGGACCCAAATTTAATTTTTTTTTTCAACAACATTCTATTCGGCCTTTGATTACCTTCCAAATGACACAAAAATTACGAAAAACGAATGAAATTTACTCGAGTTCAATGTAAAATACACACAGGGCCCTCGTAGTGGCCTTAGTCCAAGGACCCAAATTTAATTTGTTTTCGACAACATTCTATTCGGCCTTTGATTACCTTCCAAATGAAACAAAAATTATCGAGTTATATGTAAAATACGCATAGGGCCCTAGTAGCGGCCTTAGTCCGAGGACCCAAATTTAATTTTTTTTTCCAACAACATTCTATTCGGCCTTTGATTACCTTCCAAATGAAACAAAAATTACGAAAAACGGATGAAATTTGCTCGAGTTATATGTAAAATACGCATAGGGCCCTAGTAGCGGCCTTAGTCCGAGGACCCAAATTTAATTTTTTTTTCAACAACATTCTATTCGGCCTTTGATTACCTCCCAAATGAAACAAAAATTACGAAAAACGGATGAAATTTGCTCGAGTTATATGTAAAATACGCATAGGGCCCTAGTAGCGGCCTTAGTCCGAGGACCCAAATTTAATTTTTTTTTTCCAAGAACATTCTATTCGGCCTTTGATTACCTTCCAAATGAAACAAAAATTACGAAAAACGGATGAAATTTGCTCGAGTTATATGTAAAATACGCATAGGGCCCTAGTAGCGGCCTTAGTCCGAGGACCCAAATTTAATTTTTTTTCAACGACATTCTACTCGGCCTTTGATTACCTTCCAAATGAAACAAAAATTACGAAAAACGGATGAAATTTGCTCGAGTTATATGTAAAATACGCATAGGGCCCTAGTAGCGGCCTTAGTCCGAGGACCCAAATTTAATTTTTTTTCAACGACATTCTATTCGGCCTTTGATTACCTTCCAAATGAAACAAAAATTACGAAAAACGAATGAAATTTACTCGAGTTCTATGTAAAATACACATAGGGCCCTAGTAGCATTTCACTTCTAAGGCCCTAACTCACGGTCCACTCACCCGATTTAAAAAAACTTTTTTTTCCTGGATTGGTATTGACAATACCTATCATTTGCCGTGTCATTTACATTTCCATCGTTTATTTTGCCATAAATATCACCAAAAGACCTTAAATCACTTAGGTGGCCCTAACTCACGAAGGGCCGACCCGAATATGCCCATCTTCGAACTTAGCCTCACTATTTCGACTATCTTTCAGGGAAAAAAAAATTTTTGAAATCGGATTTGATTTACTCAAGATATCGACGTGACAGACGGACAGACGGACAGACAAAATTTTTATTGCAGATTCGTCATCTATGAACATAGGCAAACACTTTGCCCTTACCGTCTGCTTCGAATTCCATCAATTACACACGGCATCGTAATCCTATAAACCCCTTTGTACTTCGTACGGGGCTAAAAATTTATGACGTCGATCGCGACTCTTACGTTCGTTATTTATATACCACATAAACGATTACAAAACGAGCTGTCGTTAAAGCTGAGGAAAACTTTTATAAAAATCCTATACATTCAATAAACAAAAATTTCTTTGCGTTGTTAGCCTCGACTCTGAGGTTAACCCAGAAACTCGATTCGGTATAATTGTTCCATTTTTCTTTTCATTACATTTGGAAATTTTATTTCTTCAAGGTTTTGCGGTAAACGATTCCGAAATAGTGAGAACCTTCCACAATTTCCGTGAAGCGTTGATCCGCTCAACAAATGAAATTTAAACGTTGCCAGTCTTGTCAACAGCAAACCGATAATGACAAAATTAATCATTTTAAATTGATTTTGGTCGAATCTTAAGTGTAGTTTAGTGTGATCAATAAATATCAAACACTTAAGTCCACATCGTACATCGTTCTAAAAATCTTAAACTTCACAGGATGACTCTAAATAGGCGTTAGAATCGATTTTTGATAGTAGGGCCCTACCTTAGGTCCGGCCCTTCGACACGGACCTAACGATTTTTTCGTTGATTTTGGTAGTATTCAATGCGCTGAACACGATGGTGGTGAAGAAAAAAAAAATTTATGTCGTTTTGCCTGTCAAAATGGCAGCCGAAGTGCAAAATTTTGCACTTTTCAATTGCGTATTATGGGCTGTGGTTGATCGATTTCTGCGCGGTTTGTGCCTACTAAGGGGTAATCGAGGGTGTAGATTCCGAAAATCAAGTTTTTACGGCACCTCACGGTGGAAGAAGTGCCGCAAAATGCGAAAAAACCCGTTTTTTTGGGTACAAAAAATCGTTTTTTTCGTATCCCATTCAACATTTTCCACTTTATTGAAAACGGCTATTATTAATGAAAAGTCTAAAAGACCTTTCAAATGAGCCCCATATCAAGAAAATCCTTGGTGCCGTTTCCGAGCAATTGAGGTTTAAATGTCGAAACAGGGGCCCAACTTTGATCTCAGTACGTCCACAAGATGGCGTCTAAGGCTATAGGTTACTTCGGCAAATGTTTTCTAAATATAAAAAGTTGAGATAGGTCACAGAACAAACGGATTCAAATCGAAGTCACTGGACCGAGATATGAAAAGATTTGTAAACGAAAATTTTGCGACATTCTTCAGTATATGGCGCACTGCATCTTAAATGTAAAAATTTTCGTTGTAAATATATATGTTGATATAGGGCGCACTAATAATTAGAGTGTGAGCGCCACAGCAGTGATTAGGGCAAAACATCCAATATCCGAAGCCTCTGCCTGGAGCGATTATGTGGATTATGTGGATTATGTGTACCTGAAATCTGATAAAGCCTATCGATTGCACAACATTTTGCCATAAATCATAACACTGTTTGTTGCATTCATTCATTTTTCATTCCAAAGCGACATTTTATTATTATTTTTGCAAACAACAACAAAATGTTTTTCGTTTTAAGACGTCAAACGGCAGTGCTAAAGGTATTAGATCAAACTGTGTCAACGTTTCTACGCTTTTGTAGGCGCGAAAATTTAAACAAAAACCAATGCTCGAGATAGATGTACTAAGTGCATTGCGCTTCAATTTTGAGCGTATTTTTGTTAGCGCGAAAATATTCGAAAAGCGAATGGTGTAATAATAACATATTATCGCGTGTGATCGTTCTAAATTTAGTAATGTGCGGTACAGTCTGTCTTTGCAAATTAAATGTGTTAGCAGTCGGCAGTTTAAAACTCATCAACTAAAACATTAAATCATTTTTTATTCGGTTGCAAAAGATTTAAGTGCGTTGCGGGTGGGTCTACATAATTTTTGTATTATGTTGATTGCACGATCTCGAGCAAAATTATAATTGTTTCGACTTACACATAGAAACAAGTCTGACATTATTGAATATAAAATAGCGCCAGTTAGCAAATGTACAGGTGAACTTATTGCATTGGGTGGAGTCGGGTGCAAACGAAATGTTGGTCAAATTAATTAAGAATGAAGAAATTGTTGTGCAATTTAATTCGGCCGTAATAGATCGCCCTTACAAGATTTGTCCTTTTAAAATTTTTTTGCAGAAGCACTAATAGAACAAACTCACCGGATTTGTCGTTTTACAAATCGCGAAGGCGTTTATAGATCGATCTTACCGTATTTTTCCTTCTACAAAATGTAATGGAGACTCTAAACTCTAATAGATCGATCTCACCAGATTTGGCTTTTAGCGAAATCTCTAATAGAACGACCGCACGGGACTTTTCCTTTTACAAAATGTAGCGATAACGCTAACAGATCAAGGTCACAGGATTTGTAGTGAAGACTCCAATAGATCGACCTCACAGGATTTTTCTTTTAACGAAGTGAGGCAAAATCGCTAAAATAGATCGACCTCGCCGGATTTGCTTGTTTACAAAATGTAGTAAAGACGCTAATATATCAACCTCATAGATTTTGTCCTTTTACGAAATGTAGCGAATGCTCTAATAGACCGACCTTACCGGATTTGTCCTTTTACATAATGTAGCGAGAACGCTAAAATAGCCCGACCTCAACGGATTTGCCCTTTTACAAAATGTAGCGAAGGCTCTAATAGACAGACTTCACCGGATTTTCCCTTTTACAAAATGTAGCGGGAACGGTAATAGCTCCAGCTCATTGGATTTGTCCTTTAACAAAAAGTAGCGGGAACTCTAAAATAGCTCAACCTCACCGGATTTTCCCTTTTACGAAATGTATGCTCAATCTCTATAGGGGAGGAGGAATTTAACAAAAGCGTATACTTCATACATTTTGCCGTACACCGTGGGAGAGGGTCTGATAATCATACTTTTTTGCGCAAAATTTAACGAAAATGTAACAAACGCAATTCCTAAATGAAACCTAGAGTGATGGTTAAGGCAGCTATGCTGCCTTCTCGCATTCAGTTGTAGGCATTGGGTGCAGCTAAAATATACTAGTTCTCTAAATAGTTTACTCAAACTTGACAGTTTGTCATACAGCTACAAACACTGTAAAAAACCATTTCATACAAAAAAGTCGGTAGCTGTTGACTATGATCACTTTTGCTTGAAGTGCGTTGGTCGAACTAAATATTACGCATCTGTGTCCAAATGTTTATTTTGACGAGCTGGTGATTGTGATCCCAAGCCGAAGGCGCGGATCATTATCCAACTCGTCAAAATAAACATTTGGACATAGGTGAATGTCATTACTCTTTATGTGTCAATGCAACACACTTTGAGCATGAGTGGTACTCTAAATGGGGTACCGAAACTTGACAGTGTGATCATACAACTGTAAAACACTGTAAAAACATTTGCATGTAAAATAGAGTACTTTCTACAGCTGAACACTTTGATCACTTTTGCTTGAAGTGCGTTGGTTGATGCAAAGATAAACCCAAATTCCCTCTCGGAGCTGATGCATAATGTTAGTCTTACCACACAGAGACATACAAAAATACTCGTTTGTTGTGAAAATTGAAAGTTATGTTAAGTCAGAACAAATTTTGTCATTTCTTGATACCTACAAACTAATCCTTCAGTGCCGTACCTCAGATCCTATTCGATCGATTTTGTACATCTTTGAACATGACCCCACATTATCGTTTACATTTCTCGCTACGGCCCTGAATTCGCAAAGAATTCTACCGATAGTGCTTATACCCCTGAACCGATGAACTATGTGATTTTAAATATACACCTAAAAAAATCTTGTCCAGCTTAGCTGTAGTCTTTGTACGAATGTACTGTACAAATTCGCGACAAGTACATTATGTTAACGTAGCAGTAATATTTACAGCAAAGCTGTATAAATGTACAGTTAAGCGAACGTTGATTCCCTGATCCAAAATTAAAAATTGTACAGAAAATATAGTCAAAATCCACCATTTTTCATTGTTATATTATTTAGTACGTTAAATTATATTAACTAAATTAACTAAATTGAAAAAAAAAAAATGGCGCTAACTGCGGCTAGAACCCATAACCTCCGACACTCTAGTCCACCACCTTACTCATGCGCCAACTCAGAACTTGTGTTTGGTAAACGATATGTCAAAGAGATCTTATAATATCGTACGTCTCCATAGTACTGTTTTTCTGAACATTAATGTTCAGCTGAGCAGTATTGTGAAATTGAACTTCAAAAGTTCTCATATTCTTATTCTGCTGTGCTGTAATGTAAAATGTCAAAATATCGAAAATAATTGAGAATTACTAGAAAAATTTTTTATTTTTTTTAGTAGATTTCGTTAAAATTAATCCTAAATTTGTACCTGTACATGACACAAATTCCACCAATAGAGTGGCTTCTATTCTTAACAAACATTACCCTACTCTATTTATCCAGAACCATGGAAACTTTGTTTTTTTTTTTCTTCGAAAAATGTGTTTTTTCAATTAGTAGTTTTCATTTATTGAAACTGATTGTCCGAACTTAGTCCAAACTAGGCATGCCCTGAAAGTACTTGACTTCAGCTTTCCAACGAGCGCACATTTAGCAGCCGTAAAATGAGTCCGAAAAACATCCTTTTTCGACCTTCTAAGGTCAGCCACTATCAACCAAAAGTGACTAGAGACTATCTGAAGCCTGCTTTGAGATCTAAGGGCAACATTTAAAACCATGTATATATCAATCATAGACGAAATGGGTCCGATTTGGATAGCTGGATTTTCAAAAGAATTCCTCACAACAACTTTTAAAGCCCTTTACCTCTTGAGAAAACGGATTATATTAAGTTGTTGATATCCAAAATAGAATTTATCGTCATTTACAATTATTTTATTGATCAACAAGAAAACAGGACTTTCGTCGGCTTAATTTTCGACGTATTTAGTGGTGGACACAAATCACTGAGCGAGAAGTACCACTAAAATAATTTATTATCGCCCATAAGACTATAACCTCAATATTACTAAGAATGAAAATGTCAGTAGTAACACAAAAAAAATACTTAGGTTATGTTTATATATAGATCATCTTCATAGCCGATTGAAATGTCATCCACGTCAAGAAATGCCATCCCAACGCACTGCTCCTAGCATGAACATAAGAAATATTTGGAGGCTAATGAAGTCACAGTAGGCACTGCGTTTCTTTCGTAAAGATAAAGATAGATGACTTGTTTTCGTTGTATGAGTTAAAACACACAATACAATCAATCTTAAGCGGTAGCTGTCATCACAAAAGCCTCCAAATTGGATATTTGTCAAAGTAGTGTTCATGCTAAGAGCAGTGCGTTGGCCATCCACGTTAAAAAAATTTCATTCACATGAATGAATGAACGAAACATTTAACGAAACTTAAGTGAGGCTACGTTTGAATAATAGTCGGTTCGTGCTTGGATCATTTTGTTCGGCGAAACCGTTGCAAATCTATAATTTGTTTACGAAAATAGTTATTTATGTATAACTCGGTGCGTTAATAAAACGTCAGTTGCACATAATCCGTCTTATTTACATAAAATCTGGTTTCTACATTTAGCGTACTTTAATAGAAATTTTACCGACCCTGAAAATAGTTAGTCATAAATTTTTTTGATGTGATTTCATCAAAGATTCCATCGCATAAGGAATATGAAATGCTTTAAATTGATATCCGGAAGGATAAAAGATGCGAGTAGAGGCATCAGAAAATCTGCTATCTACAACGACAGCTTTTACCGTCAATTACACTAAAAAATATCTTTCATTATTCCAGTTCATTTATTCACCGCTGAATTTATGAATTACGAATAAATCTAGAATTGTGTTGAAATGTCATGCAGTTTTTAGTCTTGATATTATGGAAGTTTCCACGACCCACATTCAATTTGAATTATTCAAACTGTCATTCGTTCAGCTACCACGACTTACATTCAAACTGTCATTCGTTCAGCTATATTGTACATTTTACATCTCAATAGTACTTTGGATCTGTCACAAATCATGTACTGCTCTGCTGTACAAATTCGCGACAAGTACATTTGGTAACTTAACAGTGCAGTAGTACATCTTAGCTGTACATAGTACTGTCATTCCGTTCAACATTCAACAATTACGTAGAATATACAGATATGCTGAAAACTAATGTTCAGCTATGTTGTAAAATGAACAGCAGAGTTACCATACGCAAATATTTTTTTTATAGGTGTATGATGTTGTTACAACATTGTTGTATATAGCAGCAGAGTAAACATCCACCACAAATGAGGAATTTCTATGATTGGATTAATAACAATTTACCTATATGGAAAGGAATCACCATAACGCTCTCTAGCATACATATCTGGTTTTGACGCAGTCAAAATATCACCTGATTTTGACAAATTAACTTTTTTTTTGTGATAGAATTTCCGTGTAGCGCTTTTTTAAAGCAATATCGACAAGCGCAAATTTTAAACTTTCTTTCACCCTAATTGCTCTAGTTAGTTTACTAGAGAGGGTATTCAAATCGTTGTTCAGGACTTTAATCTGTGATATCATCATGGAAAAAAGTGACGCGTGTGCAAAGTGTGAGTGTACAACAAGTTAATCTTGTTGTGGAATAATTAAGATGTATTCTTGGGTGCGATTAAACTAATTAATTCTTTGAAACGTCTGACGTTATCGACTCCACTAAGCTTTGTAGCAAGCTTACGACACGTATTGAGAATTTCATGTCTTATGTGCGAAACAAGCCCATTTTTAGTCACTACGTAGGACAAGTTTTCCGTTTCTTTATTCATTAATTATTCATGAATAATTCGCGAAAGCAATTACACATTCACGGCATTCATTCGATTCAGTTGATTTGCAAAAGTAATTTGTTTGTGCTGAAGTTCCGATAATTTTGCTTTTTTTTATTTTATTAAACTCTGTCCCTTATACGTCATTATATACATCCCGAAAGGCTGTGAAGAGAATTATTAAAAATTGAAAAAAGAAAAGAATTCGAATGATGAAACAAATTGTCCTACTTAATCCATCAATTACATCGATAAATATATTAATTGAAAATAATGACGTCAGTGTCGATGAACAGTAACAGCTTTTGCACCAAGTGCACTGCCTGCAATTCAAATGGTTTGTTATGACAATGATTCATCATATTGCATCATGTTACAAGGTTCAGTTGTTGAGTTGTTAGCGAAATTTGCATGTCGAAACAAATTAAATTGATCGACAACTGCAGTCAGAAACATAGCTAACGCCGACCCGTACGAAACACCTATTCGTATCAAAAGCCTTTAATGTGAAACTCTTCATTTCTCTTACTTCATTTTCTTCTCTGCTGAAAAACTATTCTTCCTTTTAAATCACTTACATTATCCTCTTTGCCTTGTTATCATATACAATTAAATTGCCGGAGGCAATATAGACAGCCCCGTACGAAGTCAAATTTCATAAATTCCTATTTAAACAGCTATATACCGCTATATTTACCTATATTTCACTGTAAATAAACATTTCACAGAGGAATATGCTATTATATAGCTCTATATGCCTGTATATAGCTCAATATAGCTGTATATAGGTATATATAGATGTCCTTATATGGAATCCCTGAAACCCCACACAGATAACAAATTATTTCCATGTTAACAGAAACTCTCTAAGCATCATTTTTCCCACTTTATATCACTTTTAATAAAATCCAATATGGCCGCCGGCAGCCATTTTGTTAGGAGACCGGAAATAGTACCGACGCTTTACATTTGTTAATACCTTTCAAAAAAAAAAATTCATGAAATTCGGTCAAAATTTACTCGAGATATTGACAAAATACTCCACGTTCACTGTACGGCCGAGTAGCCAGATAAGAGCTCACTCCAAGAGACCTAGCTCACGCTCCGGAGAACATAATTTCATAAAATTTTTTTCCCTGATTGGTACGGTCAATACCTATCTAATAAAGCTAAAACAGACGAAATATGTTCAAATGTGGCCGACCTACAAGCAAAAACTGCTTGCCGCCCTGTGCCTGTTCCACACCAAGGGGTCTAACTCACGAGTCGGTCATCCGATTTCCATAAACTTTTTTTTTGTCGATCGGTATTGTAAATACCTTTTATTTGACGTATCAGTTACAAGTGTAACGTTTGAATGTCCGGAGATATCTTCGAAAAACCGTAAAGCACTTATTGGGTCACAGCTCGGGAAGGGTCGATCCAAAATCACTCATCTTCGAACTTAGCCTGTCTTTTGACATTACCAAACGGGAAAAAAAAAGAATTTACAAAATCGGATGCGTTTTACTCAAGTTATCGTGCAGACAGACAGACAGACGGACATTTTTTTTTTCGCGGATTTGGCATCTCTAGACAACCACAATAGGTTTTCCCTTACTCAGGGAGTCCAATTCGACGTGTTACAAACGTATGCGTAAACCTATAAGACCCCAGTACTTCGTACGGGTCTAAAAATAAAATTAATTTTCTAATGTGCTCCAGATGTGTGTGTTCTTGTGACACTTAAACGTAATCAGTTATTGTTCGTACTACAAGAAAATGAACTCGTCCACGATGCCCTTAGTCAAGACAGATCTTTAGCAACCGCACACGTATTGTTTACAAAATTAGGAGGTCAAAAATCGGACAGTGTCCGCTACACTGTATTCATACACTTCTAAAATAATGAAATTTGCAAGTGGACGATTTTTGGCCTTCTAATTTTGTTGTTAGAGAGCTGCTCGTAGAATCAGAAAAAGTGGATTCTATTGGAGAATTTCAAGTTCCCTGAATGATATTGTTCTCCGAGATGTTCATGTGTAATAAATTTGGTTCTTTCTTTTACAGAGGAAAAAGATTTATTGGTGCCATTTGACAACAACGAATGGCTGGTACGATTTCTTCGACCATGCAAATTTTATCCAGATAGTGCACGCGACTTGGTGAGTATATTTAACAGAAAATTAAGAGATTGAGACGATGACAGAGAAAGACTCCAAACATTTTCCTCTGGTCAATATTTTTGAGAGTAAGTTCGTTCGTCGAAATAATATTTCATTTATAGCTGGCTCGGGCTAACTCGCTTGGCAAAACGTCTTTCCAGTGACGATGCCCTCGAAAATATTTCTAAAATTTTCCAAATACAAATTTCTGACTAATATGTTTGCTTCAGTTGATTTACCAGTTGGTCAACTCTCACAATCGAACTGCTTATAAGGCTCCACCACTATCAAGTGAATCAATTGTGTGTGACTGTGAAATCCGTATAAGGGATTGGACCACATGAGAAAACAGCTGAAGCAAATTTAGACACAGATATGGTTTACTTTAACTCTCAAGCTCAATCTAAAAACTAAAATATAAAACGAAAAGTGTAGGAACAAAGATAATTCATGAGAACACGAAATGGAGTGTAATCTGAATATATTTCTGATATTTAGACTCATCATAATGTAAAATGATAGCAGCATTACTTATATACAACCAAATCGGCTGTCTTTCATATCTTGCCTTTTACGGATTCAAACGCCCACGCACACAAAATGTTTCAAGAAATATCGCGGTTTTACTAATTTCGCAGAGATAGTGTCTTGTAAATTGAAGTCAATTTTACATTCTACGCTACATGCGTCGAAAACAGTACTTTACATGTTTCAAGCCCGATTTTCGACGCCTTCAGCATGTAAACTCCATTACATAACTCGTAATAAAAATTAGAAGTCTCGTTTTAGTTTGTTTATTGACCTCGGCTACGCCTCGGATCAACAAAATTTACACGAAAACTCCACTTTTCTTCTTTATTGTACTCTTACTCTTACATGACTAGGGAAAGTAGATTTTTCGTGTGAATTTTGTTGATCCGAGGCGTAGCCGAGGTCAGTAATAATCACACTAAAACAGGACTTTTCCTTTTTATCCCGAATTATGTAAAGTACTATTTCATTGTAGCCAGCTATGAGAATAGTCTTTTACGTAAGACTAGGGATAAAAAGACTAGGTGTAGAGCAAGTAATTTTTGTCGACTGTGTCGTGAACACAATCTCAGTGTCTATCATCCAATCGACATACTGATAAATAACACAATTTTGTTTCACAGATTAAACGCTACTATCACTTCAAAGTCAAACATGCTGACATCTACAATGGCCTGAAGCCATCCAAAGAAGCAAACATTTTCCAATCAAATATTTTAGTCGTATTTCCGAACAGAGATCAATTGGGACGACGAATACTCGTCATCGAGCTAGGAAGTATGCGCCGGTCACGTTCATTGGCCCTATCGAACATTTTCTCATCCAAATAATTTTTTTTTAGAAAAATGGAAGCACAAAGAAGTCAGCCTGGATGAGGTATTCAAAGGATGTGTCATTTTCCTTGAAGCGGCCATGATCGAACCGGAAACCCAAGTGCATGGCGCTGTGGTCGTTTTCGATATGGACGGTTTATCGTTGCAACAGACATGGCAATTTACTCCACAATTTGCTAAACGGATCGTTGACTGGCTGCAAGACGCCGTTCCACTTCGCATAAAAGCTATTCATATCGTCAATCAACCGAAAATCTTTCAAGTCGTTTTTGCCCTGTTCAAACCATTTTTACGCGAGAAGCTACGCAATCGCATTTATTTCCACGGAACGGATCGGCAATCGCTACACAACTATATGTCGCCGAAATGCTTGCCGGCCAATTACGGTGGTACATTGTCGGAGCCGAGAGTGAATGGTGATCAGTGGTACGAATTATTGCTGAAATGTGATGTGGAATATGAAGCAATCAATTCGTACGGATACAATAAGAATGGGATCAAGAAAAAGTAGGAAAAGTGCGTGGAATATGTGTTGTTTGTGTAGTGTGGCGTTGACGAATCAAGTAAAATTAAATTCCTAAACGAGTACCATCACATCAATTTAAGTTATTTTCTAGTTGTAAATGATGAAACCGTTATAGTTTGTTAAGGGGAAAGTTTCGTTTTAAGTTAGCCTTTAGTCGAAACATGGTGATATAAACAATTAAAATTCTCATTTTTAGGTTGAGTGAAATTTCCAAAATATTTTCCAATGAATAGTGGAACGTGCAAAAATAATATTTATCTCTGACACCTAAAATCTTAGGTTATTTCTCCGTTAAAAATCTATAAATTTCGTTAGTTCATAAAAAAAATGATAAATTTACTACACCATAGGCAAGCGTCTTGCCAATATTATATAAATATATGTTGTTGATGCCGAACAGAGAAGAGTACATTCGTGTTGTGGGTGTTTTTATTTTAGGTGATATTCTCATTTCACTTTGTATTCAAATTTGTATAAAATATTTTTGTAATCAAATTTTTTTATTTGTATTCTTATACACACAATTAAGTATAATTAAATCAGGTTTATGTTAAAAAAAACGAAGTCTCTCATTGATTTCTAGTCATTTGAACGCCGTACTCCGGTTTGTTTTTTACTAGACACCACTGGGATAGATATACACATGGTTTGAAAGCAGAGACTATTTTGAGAAATTTATTTCTCAAAAATTTCTCACAATTCTCAAATTTCTCAAAAATTTCTTAAATTTTTCAAATTTCTCAAATTTCTCAAAGATTTCTCAAATTTCTCAAAGATTTCTCAAATTTCTAAAAGATTTCTCAAATTTCTCAAAATTTTCTCAAATATCTTAATAATCTTAAAGAGAATTAAAAACTCAATCCAACCCAAAAAAACGCGGAATATTCTAACCAATCAAGGTTCTACGCTATAGAGCGAAACGTGTAGAATATTAAGAGTAAGATTGTAAGATATGCGAATTAATTATGCATAGAATCTGTTAAAATGAAAATCATCATCATTTATTAGAGAAAGCAAAACGGAAAATCGGAATGTGAAGAGATTGTCTGAACATAACCAAGTCCCGTTATAAACATTTGGTTAATCCATAATGTAACCACCAAGGTTGCATTTGCGCCGCTAAACTTGAAAATCTGTTGCTACTAGCGTTAGCGCTCGCTAGAATGTCATTAAAGAAACAGTTTTCGCCAATCGCGAATCATTTTGCTAATGAGAAATAGAACTTTTCTCTGATCTACAAGAATTGAACAAATCGTCATTTGGCAGACTAAAGAAAAAGATCATTTAAACATTCAACATGTATGGATCCAAAAGTTTACAAACATGCAAAGCAGTTGTCATCGAATCTTAATTTAGCGAAACATTAGCTACCGCTATTAGGATACCGCGGCCGCTACATTTTGATTAGCGAATAACTTTAACAACGTTAACATTTCTGACGAACTAGTTTGTTGAGAGCCAATACCCAAGGCTGGCACCGCTTCTGAAAAGTTCGAGTGGCGATCGCGCTCATACTCTCATTTTGAAAGATGAACGCCAACCTTGCTATACCCTTGACGGAAAGTCAGACATTTTTGGTAAAGTAAATACTTTCATGCATTTTATTCTTTTGATATTCGTTGAAAATTGGAACGTCAAAAAATCAAAAAACAGTGAAAGTTCTGTATTCTTTTGTAAATACTAAACGTTTCACAATCAAATTTCAAAAATTTCGCGTCCGTAAAACCCTTATAATACACCCAAGAATTTATGTGGCGAAAATTTTTGCCCCCCACGGGAAGAAGTTCAGTTGGCCGTCTGATGCTACAATGCATGAAGCCATAAATAACTCTTCTACATAAATCACATTTTTGAACAATACAGAAACTTTAACTCTTACATTAGGTCCTTGATGGAAATCTTTTTGAATATAATACTGAGGAATTTAATTCTGTGCTGAAAAATATTTTTGGAAATTTGTTGCGATTTACTCAAATTATTGGGTTATCGGGAGTTGCGGGAGATGGCGAATGTGTTTCACGAAAACACGGAAAAAACGATCCTGAGTTTACTTAAAAATATTCCGTCGAAGAAGCTGAGGCTTTTATTTGCCTCGGTTAACAAATGCGTCAAATATGCGTGTTTCACATTTGACCACATAATTTTACATTTAAAAGCGCAGTCTACTTTGTCCGATTTTTCAGTAAAATTTCAGTAAATATATTGGATGAAATTTGATGCTGATTTTAATGTGCATGGAAATAAATCAGAACCAGCGATGAAATTTCCATCCGATCCAAATAACTGGACGAAAAATGACATCTTATACGAAAGAATGTGGCAACAGATCGTTATGAATTTAACGCATTTGTTAACCGAGTACTCAAGGCAATGAAAACTTTTTCCAAAACTTATTTTTAAGTAAATCTCAGGATCGTTTTTTCTGTGTTTTTGTGAAACACATTCGCCATCTCCCGCAACTCCCAAAAAATATTACAAACACACATTTAACGTTTTTGATAACATTTCTATACATTACATTTTCTTTTGTAAGACCCTATACCTTACGGTCAATGTTAGTATTAAATTCAGTGATAATCTGTGGCTTCCTTATTTTACGCCATTAAAAGAATACAAACTAGAAACAGTAATCAATTTTTCAAATTTCTCAAAAATTTCTCAAATTTCTCAAAATTTCTCAAGGATTTCTTAAATTTTCCAAATTTCTCAAATTTCTCAAAAATTTCTTAAAATTCTCAAAATTTCTCAAAAAATTTCTCAAAAATAGTCTCTGTTTGAAAGGCCTTTGCCAGTCGCTGAAACTACTTGAACTCAGCTTTCCAAAGAGCCCACACTCACCTGCATCGCTCCTATTTAGCGGCCATAAAATGAGTCTAAAAAACACCCTTTTTCGATCTTCGAAGATCGACCACCAGCCACGGTGAGGCTTAAAATTTTTAGACCCGTACGAAGTACTGGGGTCTTATAGGTTTACGCATACGTTTGTAACACGTCGAATTGGACTCCCTGAGTAAGGGGAAACCTATTGTGGTTGTCCAGAGATGCCAAATCAGCAAGAACAGGTGTGTGGAACAGGCACAGGGCGGCAAGCAGTTTTTGCTTGTAGGTCGGCCACATTTGAACATATTTCGTCTGTTTTAGCTTTATTAGATAGGTATTGACCGTACCAATCAGGGAATTTTTTTTTTATGAAATTATGTTCTCCGGAGCGTGAGCTAGGTCTCTTGGAGTGAGCTCTTATCTGGCTACTCGGCCTTACAGTGAACGTGGAGTATTTTGTCAATATCTCGAGTAAATTTTGACCGAATTTCATGATTTTTTCTTTGTTTGAAAGGTATTAACGAATGTAAAGCGTCGGTACTATTTCCGGTCTCCTAACAAAATGGCTGCCGGCGGCCATATTGGATTTTATTAAAAGTGATATAAAGTGGGAAAAATGATGCTTAGAGAGTTTCTGTTAACATGGAAATAATGTGTTAAGTGTGAGGGGTTTCAGGGATTCCATATATGGACATCTATATATACCTATATACAGCTATATTGAGCTATATACAGGCATATAGAGCTATATAATAGCATATATTTATCTGTGTAATGTTTATTTACAGTGAAATATAGGTAAATATAGCGGTATATAGCTGTTTAAATAGGAATTTATGAAATTTGACTTCGTACGGGGCTGTCTATATTGCCTCCGGCAATTTAATTGTATATGATAACAAGGCAAAGAGTGGATAATGTAAGTGATTTAAAAGGAAGAATAGTTTTTCAGCAGAGAAGAAAATGAAGTAAGAGAAATGAAGAGTTTCACATTAAAGGCTTTTGATACGAATAGGTGTTTCGTACGGGTCGGCGTTAGCTATGTTTAAATAAACGTGTAAGTTAACATCCAGGTATTTTTCATAAGGGAGTTGGGGGATGGAAGTGCTGTTCAAGTAAACAAGTTTTAGCAAAATCCCCTTAGCTGTTCCTGAGAACCAGCACCAGCGACAGCCAGGGCTTGTGAAACAGTGAGGACTTAAGATTTACATTGGAATTGGTAGAGGGACAAATTCTAAGATTTACAGTGTAAAAATTATGGCTCTCAATAATTTCTTCATCGAGCAATTGTAGCTAAAAGTAAAAATTTCACCATTTTAAAAGACTGATATCTCCTTTACAAAGCAACCGGGGAAGCCTTTGAATGATGATCCCAGACAAGTTTTGCGAACCCTTTTGAACAGCGAAAAAATTATTTTTGAATCGAAGTTTTCTGTTACATTTTCAGAAATTGCTCTTTTAGGCTACCCTCGGTGAACTTTGGACGCTTCAATACCTTACTTGTAAGAGTATTTCCCGTCAATTTGGTTGCTTATATGGTAGCCTGGGGCCTCAGCTGTACAACGATACCAAATATGCCATACTTTGTGCTTTACAAGAAATATTGATGAAAAAGGTTTGCATTGAGGTCGCTCTCCTCGCAAATCTAGAGCTATCTAGAGTAATTACCTATTTTCAAGACGACATTACAAATAAATGTCTTTCTTATATCTATCAAACATTTAAAGTGTTACTTTTTCTTAAACATAGCTAACGCCGACCCGTACGAAACACCTATTCGTATCAAAAGCCTTTAATGTGAAACTCTTCATTTCTCTTACTTCATTTTCTTCTCTGCTGAAAAACTATTCTTCCTTTTAAATCACTTACATTATCCACTCTTTGCCTTGTTATCATATACAACTAAATTGCCGGAGGCAATATAGACAGCCCCGTACGAAGTCAAATTTCATAAATTCCTATTTAAATAGCTATATACCGCTATATTTACCTACACTGTAAATAAACATTTCACAGAGGAATATGCTATTATATAGCTCTATATGCCTGTATATAGCTCAATATAGCTGTATATAGATGTCCATATATGGAATGCCTGAAACACCCCACACACATAACAAATTATTTCCATGTTAACAGAAACTCTCTAAGCATCATTTTTCCCACTTTATATCACTTTTAATAAAATCCAATATGGCCGCCGGCAGCCATTTTGTTAGGAAACCGAAAATAGTACCGACGCTTTACATTCGTTAATACCTTTCAAACAAAAAAAAATTCATGAAATTCGGTCAAAATTTACTCGAGATATTGACAAAATACTCCACGTTCACTGTACGGCCGAGTAGCCAGATAAGAGCTCACTCCAAGAGACCTAGCTCACGCTCCGGAGAACATAATTTCATAAACTTTTTTTTCCCTGATTGGTACGGTCAATACCTATCTAATAAAGCTAAAACGAAATATGTTCAAATTTGGCCGACCTACAAGCAAAAACTGCTTGCCGCCCTGTGCCTGTTTCACACCAAGGGGTCTAACTCACAAGTCGGTCATCCGATTTCCATAAACTTTTTTTTTGTCGATCGGTATTGTAAATACCTTTTATTCATTTACAAGTTTAACGTTTAAATGTCCGGAGATATCTTCGAAAAACCGTAAAGCACTTATTGGGCCCCAGCTCAGGAGGGGTCGATCCAAAATCACTCATCTTCGAACTTAGCCTGTCTTTTGACATTACCAAACGGGGAAAAAAAAGAATTTTCAAAATCGGATGCGTTTTACTCAAGTTATCGTGCAGACAGACAGACAGACGGACAGACGGACATTTTTTTTCTTGCTGATTTGGCATCTCTGGACAACCACAATAGGTTTCCCCTTACTCAGGGAGTCCAATTCGACGTGTTACAAACGTATGCGTAAACCTATAAGACCCCAGTACTTCGTACGGGTCTAAAAATAGATAATTACTCTAGATAGCTCTAGATTTACGAGTAGAGCAAAATCCATGCAAATCTTTTTCATCAATATTTCTTGTAAAGCATAAAGTATGGTATATTTGGTATCGTTGTAAAGCGGAGACTCTAAGCTACCATATACGCAACCACATTGACGGAAAATACTCTAACCAGTAAGGTATTGAAGCGTCCAACGTTACCGGGGGTAGCCGAAAAGTGCAATTTCTGAAAATGTAACAGAAAACTTCGATTCAAAAATATTTTTGTTGCTGTTCAAAAGGGTTCGCAAAACTTGTCTGGGATCATCATTCAAAGGCTTCCCGGTTGATTTGTAAAGGATATATCAGCCTTTTAAAATGGTGAAATTTTTAATTTTAGCCACTATTGCTCGATGAAGAAATTATCGAGAGCCTTAATTTTTACACTGTAAATCTTAGAATTTGTCCCTCTACCAATTCCAATGTAAATTTTAAGCCTCACCGTGCAGCAACCAGGTTTAGCTCGACATTATCTGAAGCCTGTTTTGAGCGGTAGACCTTTCAAACCATGTGTATATCGATATCCATCCGAGACGAAATGGGTCCGATTTTGATAGATGGATTTTCAAAAGAAAACCGTTATTCTGTAATATGTTGAACGACATGTAAGAAAAGCCAAAAAGACTACTTGCTTCATCGACTAAAGAATCTTCAAAGTGGTTGCAAGTGATCCCATCGAGTCAATTAGGATTACTACTGGATAACAATTCTGCTAGGATTGCTGTTGGTCTTCCTTTCTCTAGTGCAGATGTTCCGAATATAGTACAGCCCCAGGTATTTCAAGAGATGTTGGCAAATGACGTACGGTATGACTTTGATACCATGAAGTCATGGGAGAACCACTTGATTAATGCCATCGCCGTTGACTTCCAAAACCTTGCTACCCAGGACCCTAATTTGATTTCTGAAAATTTTGTGCATCATTCTGCCGTGATTCTAGAGAAGAGACGATCCAGTAGTATTGATTTGATTTCATCATCGAGCGTGGTTATTCCGAAGTCATTTGTGAACAACGAAAGTAATGGACATTGAATGTCGGTGGTCTTTTGACTCGTTTTGTAAAGTTTTGGAAATTCATTCCCAAAATCGATTTCCAAATAATAGGCCCTGACTGATGAAAACTTTTAGAAAAGATTCTTCAATTTTTGATAATAAAAGTAACAAACATCAAGACTATGGACTTCCTTTACATTTATTCTATTCTACTTTCTGAATTAAATCCTTGGAATTCGCCTTAAATTTGTTTGTTTATTAAAAATTGTAGGACATTTTATCTATTTGTAAAAAAAAAACTCGTGTGAATTATGGTCCTCGCTTCGCTCTGGTCGCAAACTTCACACTGGCTAATACTTGGAAGATTAATTGGAAATTATTTATTTATTTATTTATTTCGTCAATGGCATCCGCCCCCTGACTACTTGCATTTTTACTTTTACAATAAAAGAACAGAAAAAGATTATACATGTCAAGTTGAATGAAAAAAAATAGAACAAAAACATAAATAAAAACATTCACCAACGTCACATAGGAGTGAGTCACGTCTCGTTTGACCAATAACCAGAAAGTCGTCAATAGATCGTTTTCTGAGCCACCTGGAAATGAACGGTTAGTGGTTAGTGGGAGCCAGTCGACTAGACTGGCTCGATTCGGCACAAGTCGATAAGACTCGGAGTTAAGTCGTGAGACCACTTTTTAAAGTCGTGAGACCTAAATAACCTAATCGATACCGATTAGAAAAAGAACCATAGGTCCAGCATATTTGCAAGTGAAATGAAATCAGTCATGACATTTTGATCTTACCATTCAATTTGATTGGAATCTTCAACATTCTAACAGTCGTTTTGAATGAGTTCCGCGGCATACCCTGAAACCAAAGCTGTGAGAAACGGTTAAATTCCAAGCACATGTTATTTATTGGTTCATGGTAACCATACTTAGTCCTGTGTTCATCGACAATGAGTAGATCGTCAGCTCGAGTGGGACGAGGATTTAGAGTAATTCTTCTCGTTATTTCAAATGAATCAAGACCACCACTTAAAAGGTCAAAAGTAAACAATGCACAGGCATTTATCCTGCGTCTAGCAAGCGGTTCAATGTCGATGGAGCAACATCTGTCAATGTAAGGTGGAAGTTTATAGTTCTCGTCACGTCTCACTGATCGTCTGAGTGCAAACATCAAAAACTTCTTCTGAATCGATTCAATCCTATCAATGAAAGTTTCTTGATACGGGTGCCAAACGACCGAAGCATTACTGACGTGATTCGTTCTCATCGAGTAATATTTTTCTTAGAAAATCTGTTGATAAATGGACGAATCGTCTCGCGATAAAGAAAATGTTGTTTCTAATTTAAGTTATTTAGCGAGCTCGATTCCAGGACTTGTCTCAACCCGAGCTGGAAGCTGAAAACCTCTTTTTTCTGTATTAAGCAACGAGGGAATAAGCAAGAAATGATTCACGAAATAAGTCCCATGTCGCCACACCAATGTCATCCATCTAAGGACTCAACGTCAAGCACTTAACCTGTCATACAACTATAATATCCATATGTTATCGATAACGACGACAAAAATAGTGACAAACTCTGAGTAATATGGTCCTTTATATGGTAAAATGCATGTTGAAAAAATTGAAGTACAAGATTTTAAATCAACAGACTAAAAATACTTTGATCCAGGGCCGTAGCTACTAATGGGCTTAGGCGGGCTGGGCCCGCCTTGGAATCTTGCGAGCCCGTCCTGGAACTTCTAGAGTTCATCTGGAAATTCTGTTAACTTAAAGACATATCGATTGAAGTTGATGTCTCTCATATGCCTTATGTATTTATCAACCTAATTCTGTTTGTTCATTTGCTGTGTATATCTTCTAAGTTCATAAAAAAAAGTCTCGCTGCGCGGCTATTTACATAGTAGAGACTTAAAACAATTTTGAGTTTTAATGCAGGACGTTGTATGAAAAACATTCAAGATGCTCAAAACGTTTTTTGCTTCAATCTTTGGCTATCCTAATCCCGAATTACCTTTGATGGACGTGTTGAGACAAAAACTTGCTTAGTTGCTTAAACACGAAATTTTTGAAATTTTTCCTTTTTGAGTCATCAAGTACTTTTGTTCATCTAAATCCTGATCAAGGTTTGAGGGCTCGGAATCGGGTAAATTCAGGTCAAAAATGAATGCTTTAGGTCTGATCTACGCTGAAAGCTGAAGGTCATAAAAGATGTTCAGCGTTCACTTGGCTCAGTAGCTACATTTTTCGCATTTTGAATTTTAAATGGTCGTAAACAAGTAACTTCCAGTGTAGCTACATGACTTTGTTAATGACATTGAACAGCTTTTCTGTACGATTTGCTTTCTCATAAAAAAAAATCGTTCTTGAACTACTAAAACCTGCTTCTAAAGATATCGGATCATGGCAGCGGTTTTCATAGACGAGTTGAGACGGCTGTTGTACCGCTAGAAAATTTTTGGAAGTTTTTTCTCAAAAATTTCATGTTTTTGATTTAAAATATTTCCTCAGCTTTCTGACTTCAAGATCACTGACAAAAAGTAAAAATTTTAGATCAGCCTGTAGTTTCTTGTTTGGAACAAATTGAAGCTATTCAGAGAATTTTGTGTTTCCTTAGTTTCTTCCATCCTTAACAAAGTTCAAGAGTACAATTTTTGGCTGGAAGTAAATTTTTTTTATGAAGCAGTGACTTCAAAAGTTATACTAAAAGACATCACTCTTCTTATTTTGAACTACATTTAACATACAAGCATGGATTTTAAAAAGGCAGTACGTTTTCGAAATCTAATTTTTTTTTGTAGTCAATTCTCAATTCTTTGAGTCTTTCTTGAGGTGATGGCCATTTCTTTAAGTTTTCAATAATGAAAGGGCGTTGTTGCAATAGTGAAGTCTCGGCATCAAATGGCCATCCTGACTGCTGATGTTATGTTCAAAAGAAATCAAATAAAAATTGAAATTGTCTCTATCATTATTACTGAAAAAATTTCGCTCGCTCCGCTCGCGTTGTCACAACTGACTACTACTTTACACAATCTAGTTTTAGTAAACATAAACAAAAATAGTAATAGTATAATAAATTACGACAATCGTTTTAACATCTGCACAATAAACGTAAAGCTTTTTATAAAGTTTCGATCTAAGGGCTTAAGCCCGGCCTGAAAATCTTGTCTAGCTACGGCCCTGCTTTGATCGATAATAGACCCGATTATAATACTGGTCATTTGCTTGCCGTCTGTAGAAGGTAAACCTTAGTCAACTCCAGCAAACATTTTGAAAAACGGATAAAAATTCCTCAAGCTAATATAAGAGGAGAGCTTTGGGAGAGTGTTATGCTATGTCATGTTTTGTTATAGACATTGGAAAGGAGGAGAAAAGAGAGGTTTAAAATTTAAAGAAAATCACGGACGTAATATTGAAAAATGGTTTTCTCAAAATTGCCCTGGATCAGATCTGAATATAAACGTTTCAGTCTCTTCATTTTTCGATTTTTCAGATTCAGATCGGGTAGAATCCGATCTGATCTATCTATCTGAAAATTGTGCATGAACATTTCAGAATAATTTGGATCTGAAACTCTTCTGAATGAAAAAAATCAAATTTTCGGATTTCAGTTTGACATAGATTCCAGATTCAAATCAGATTAAGATTACTTGGAAGACTTATCTGAAGTAGAATCACAAGAACCTGGTGTTGCTTGTTAAGTCTCTACATCTTTTAAAAAATCGTTTTAGGTTAACGAGATACTATACTTTTCGAAAATACCAAAAATGTCAGAATTATGAATCAATTGACTATCTAAATCCATAAAATAGAAACATTTGAATACGTATTTAAACCTGTTATGCTTAGTGCGGTTGCGTAAATTATTATCGCACCATGCACGACGCGTCATGACAAATTTTCAGCGTCGCGGTAAGTGAACTGTATGCATATAATGCAGACCTGTTGTGTGTATATTACTGCGAGTTGTGAAATAAACAGAGTTTGATATTTCCAGTTGAATAGAACCTGCTGTACGAAAATTATCAATTTGACCATACATTCACTGTAGTACAGTAGTGCTCAGAAAAAAAAACCCGATTCATTGAAATGGCACCAAAAATTCGTTCAAATTCTAACAACAAGAAAACCAGTGTGAAAGAAACCAAAACCGCTCAGTGTGTTGAAGTGAAAACTGATCGAAAATGCCGTGACTGCAATCGAATGTACGGAAATGCGTTCCTATATGCCAGCTATACACTAATGGTGCACCAGAAACAAGTCCAGTGTCCCGTGCTCGAATGCTGTCGGAAGCTGAAAAGTACTTCCGGCTTAATGAACCATTTCCGAACCACTCACAAAAATGCTTGCAGCTTGTGTGGACATTCTACCAAAAATAGGAAAGGGCTTCTCGTGCACCTGGCACTCGTTCATGATCTGAAACTCTGCGTCTGTGGCGTTTCCCGACGTGAGCGAATGAACGAGAATTTTGTTTAGATAGAGACTGTGCATGTCCACTAAAATTAAGACTCCTCCATTTTGTGGACACGAATTCAGATTTGTGACGAAGAGCACCCCGACTTCCATTAAGGATCCTAAATTAAACATTTCTTCGGTACACAACATGTATATTTATTGCGAACACTATACAAATCTGATGTAATTAAGCTGGAAGACAAATAAACTTACGGGTCGTACGTTTCTTAATTTACAGGATTTTATTCACATTTTGTACACTACACAATTCGCTTGTGATCAACAATTGTGCATTGGAACTACATCAAATTACGTTCACTGCTTCATTATATCCAGCAAACATTTTCTTGTTCAACTTTTTCGTCGTCCGTCCACTATCATCACTTCAACGGTCAAATCCAATCGACTTTACTTTGGTCGAATTTTCTCATAAAAATATTTCTGCGTCAAATTCTTCCCTTGTAATCGGATGTTGTTGCGCAATTTGTACAAAAAATGAAATTGCTGCAACGCAAATTCGTACAGTTCGTTTTCCATTTTCCAAATGGGAGACTTTGTTATATCACTTATTGTTTTGCTAGTCGGTTGCAGTTTCGATGCCGTCTGTCGCAGATGCGACTTGCTCGAATTCAGATAGTGGTCCAACGTTCCGTTGAATATTCTGCATATTGACGATAATGAGATGATCGACTATCAATTGGCCCCACATCCACAGTAGCTCAATCGGTAGAGCATAGGACTCATACCCAAGAGGTCCCGGGTTCGAATCCCGGTGCAAAAATGCTTGCCTGGTTTTATTCTAATCACTTGGTGATTAAGCACTCGCTATTAGTTATCTAATGGCTGTACGACCGTAACAAAGTCGCAAATTTCAAAGAAATCCAATATTCGATTTCTTCGCAACAATCACGCCATATTGACATAATGTCAATGACACAATTCACAATATACAACAGACTGTAGGATAAGCGCCATCTATGATCGACTAGTCGCTCATTGGGAAAATGCATGAGTCATTAGTGATGGTTGTGGTTGTGTTCGTTGTGTTCGCATACCACTCGTGGCTTAGAGAATTCACAACGTATGGGACGTTTACACGGTCGATTTGTGAACTATCTGAGTCCGGAGAGATATGATGAAAAATCACAATTCATATGATCAAGTGACTTGTGCAATAGCACAACAGGCCCACTAGAGGCTTAGGTGCTGGGCTAACCCCCTTCCCATCCAAATCCAATCCAATCCAATCAATTGGCCCTAATTAAATATATTTACCTCGGCAGTGAAAGTTCCAATAAATTGATGAAATCTTCCATTTGTTCCGTTACACCGACTAAGAAATAATTATTTACTAAATTTTGTTTTGCTTGGTTGAGCGCCCATTCATTGCCTGGGATCCTGGAATCAAGAAAGATATTTTATGGCATGATGTTGAACAGTAATAAGCTTACAAAAAGGGTACAGAGGTCGACAGAAATTGCTTTGTCGTAAAGGCATACCTCCCAATTATATCCTCCGATTTAGTTGTAAAAGTATTTGTAAAAAAAGGGAGTCTGGCAACACTGCAGTCAAGGCTAGATTGTAGGCTAGATATGTCTTTAATCAATTAATTTTACATCATCATTTTTGCTAAAGATTTGAAGTAGTCGCAAAACCAGCTTCAAAGCTTTGCAACTACTTTTACAGCTACTTTTTGATGAAATATAATTTGTTGTCTGATGAAAACCACTGACGAAATCGCATAATTTCCTATCGTTCCCTATTATATGGTCGAACAATATATTTCTTTTAAGTATTTCGTAAAAGGATGAATTGCCTATGGTTGAAAAAATTGCAAAAGTAGTTGCAAAACTACTTTTACAACTACTTCAGCAACCACTTAGTTGGTATTTAGCCTACAATTTAGCCTTACAGTGTTGCCAGTAGGGATTGCAAACCGAACTCGAATTCAAAAACCGCGGTTTCGGTTTTATTCCACTGAAAACTGCGATTAACCGGTTCACCGCGGTTTTTTCAACCCTAAGATCAAAAAAAAAAAAATTCTCTGAATTTCACAGTTTTAATACTTTTTTCGCGTTTATGACGCGGTATTTCATATTTAATTCAATGAAATTAAATGAATTTGTTTGGGAGGGAATTTGGGTTTATCTTTGCATCGACACATAAAATATCTTAAGTTTCTGCAGAAAAACTGGTTTATAATTTCGGAGGATTGCATCTCTTGACTTCGGCGCAGGATCTCCTCATCGAAGATAAACCAATTTTCGTATCACTTAATCTAGAAAGTAATTTTCTACATATAAAAGTCCAGCATTCGAAAATGTTCTCTCAGTGTCAACACTGTCAACATTTAAGTAAATGCTGATAAACGGTCCCTAGATTCGGTCCTCAAACACAGCCATCTTGTGTTTAATAACGTTTTCGATGTTGCGACTACCATTTGTCTACCATGAATGAGTACTGTCGCTAACTTCTGTTTTCTGCCTTATTCGTGCCTTCGGTGCTTCTATTTATCAACTACACATTTCACATGTCATGAGGAGTGCAAGGACCACAACGCCGGCTTCGATTTTTTGAAGTTTTTTATGTTTATTTTGAAATCATTAAAAATGTCAAAATTCCGAGACCAATGTTTTGCACCTCACATAGAGTTACACTCTATGGCACCTCATATCACACATTGCTCATGTCATAATTATTAGGAAACAAGGATAACTAAAATTGGAATTTTTGTTGCTGAACCATGGAAAAGTGGACCAATACAAAAATAAACTGAAGCAACCAATTGCCGATAAAATGAGGAAAATAAATCTATTTTTACAGATCATTTTCATTATTTTATTTTTGGAATCTATTTGGTGATGAATCACTGTGACACACACTCGATAGCACGGAAAGAAATTCACATTTTGAACATACAATCCAATTTTCCACTGGATCGCAATTTTTATTGCATAGCACCCAAATCGAAACAATCGAGGCAAAAAATTTCACTTTCGTGAAAATTGTTTCGTTTTTGTGTTCTGTCGTTTGACAGATCGAACTGAGTAAAGCTAACACCGAGACGTTTGTTTTGCAAAATGAAAAGTTATCGTTACGTTAGGCGGGTATATTTGAATATCGTGCTATGAACATAAACCAGGCCTGAATTTCATTTTGATTACTGCGAAATTTGAGTTTCGTTTTATGGAAACATTTCTCCGTTGAAAAAGTAAGTTACAAGCTGAAGTGAATACTGAGTCAGAAGAGTCGGACTATAGATCATCTTCAAGATAAGGTACTTTCAGACGTAACCTCACTTTAGTTTCGTTAAATGTTTCGTTTATTCATTCATTTGTATGAGATTTGTTTAACGTGGAGGGCATTTCTTAACGTGGATGGCATTTCAAACGGCCTTAAAGATGACCTATTATGCTCACGCTTATACAAAAGTCATATTAGTTTTGACGATTGGATATGATTGAGGGGTCAAAGTTTTCGAACTATTTTTAGCCCCATACGAAGTACTGGGGGCTTATAAGATTAATATGCCGTTTGTAACACGTCGAATTGGAAGCAGACAGTAAGGGTAAAGCATTTGGTTATGTTAATAGATGACGAATCCGCAATAAAAAAAATGTCCGTCCGTCCGTCTGTGACCCCTCTAGCTTGAGTAAATCACAACCTTTTTTGATAATTCTTTTTTTCCCCGATTGGTATCGACAAAAGTAAGGTCAAGTTCGAAAATGGGCATGGTAGGGTCGGCCCTTCCAGAGCTAGGGCCTTATAGGTGCTTTTCAGTCTTTCGACGATATCTACCGAAATACGCACGCAATAGCTGCTTGTGATATATCAAATGAAAGGTATTGACGAGTAGAACAAAGTTGCTAAACATTGTTTTTGGGTAAGATGCAACGTGGGCTTGTTGGGAGAGCTTAAAGGTTGTTACTAGGCCCTAAGTGTTTTTTGCACATAAATCGAGTAAATCTCATCCGATTTTGCCAGATTTAGTTTTTTATGGAAGGTAATTGAATACCGAAAAGAACGTGGCGAAAAAAGTTTCAAATTTGGGCCCTTGGACTAAGGCCGCTACTCGGCCCTAAGTGTTTTTTGCACATAAATCGAGTAAATCTCTTCCGATTTTGCCAGATTTAGTTTTTTATGGAAGGTAATTGAATACCGAAAAGAACGTGGCGAAAAAAGTTTCAAATTTGGGCCCTTGGACTAAGGCCGCTACTCGGCCCTAAGTGATTTTTGCACATAAATCGAGTAAATCTCATCCGGTTTTGCTAGTTTTTGTTTCATTTGAGAGATAATTGAATGTCGAATAGAATGATGGCAAAAAAAGTTTCAAATTTGGGCCCTTGGACTAAGGCCGCTACTCGGCTCTAAGTGTTTTTTGCACATAAATCGAGTAAATCTCATCCGATTTTGCTAGTTTTTGTTTCATTTGAGAGATAATTGAATGCCGAATAGAATGAGGGCAAACAAGTTTCAAAATTGGTCCCTTGGACTAAGGCCGCTACTCGGCCCTAAGTGTTTTTTGCACATAAATCGAGTAAATCTCATCCGATTTTGCTAGTTTTTGTTTCATTTGAGAGTTAATTGAATACCCAATGGAAGGTTGGCAAAAAATTTTGGGTTTCTAAAATAATGTCGTAAATTGTTGGTTTCATTTGAGAGGTACTTCGTACGGGCTTTCGTAATTGCGCTATGCGCAATTTTAGTAAATTGATAAGTTACTATAAGACGTCATAAATAAAAGACAACTTGACCGAATGCTTTTCGCAATTAAATGTTTTTGAAAGGTACAAACGCATCGCTTACCAGTTTCATTTTGTTCTCCAATACGTCTTTAGCTTCGTTTCGTGGCGATTTTTTAGTCTCGTGCAGGGACGCCGACTTGTGTTTGGGAGTAGTGGTGCTCATACAACAAGCGAATCTGGGAGTAGTGGTGCTCTTTCAAGTAAAACTGGAAAGATGTAGTGGTGCTCATCATTCGAGTAGTGGTGCCCGAGCCTCGCTTGTCCTTAGAAGTCGGAGCCCCTGGTCTCGTGTTGAATCATCATCTTCAGTTCGTTGTTCGTATACGGAACACTGACTAATGGATTTGTGCATATGTTTTCTATAAAATCGGATTTCTTCGATTGTTTTTTTTTTTATAAACATTTACGGCCTTTATTCATCAATCAATATCCTCGTTACAAAGATTTACATTAACTCAGATTTCTTCGATTTCTTCGATTGTGCGACCGTCTTCGCTTTGTTTTTGCATAGTTTTTCGAGTAACAATTGTAGTTCTGGTATCTTCCATTTTTCTAAATAATTGTGAAGATCCACCAATGATATCGGTTCCTAAATTGAATAAGAAAAACTGGTATAAAAACATAGCTAACGCCGACCCGTACGAAACACCTAATTTCAAAAACTTTTTTTTCCCTGATTGGTACGGTCAATACCTATCTAATAAAGCTAAAACAGACGAAATATGTTCAAATGTGGCCGACCTACAAGCAAAAACTGCTTGCCGCCCTGCCTGTTCCACACCAAGGGGTCTAACTCACGAGTCGGTCATCCGATTTCCATAAACTTTTTTTTGTCGATCGGTATTGTAAATACCTTTTATTTGACGTATCACTTACAAGTTTAACGTTTAAATGTTTGGAGATATCGTCGAAAAACACTTAAGCACTTATTGGGCCCCAGCTCCGGAGAGGTCGATCCGAAATCACCCAACTTCGAACTTAGCCTGTCTTTTGATAATACCAAACGGGGAAAAAAAGAATTTTAGAAATCGGATGTGTTTTACTCAAGTTAGAGAACGGACAGACAGACAGACAGACGGACATTTTTTTTTTCACTGATTTGGCATCTCTAGACAACCACAATAGGTTTCCCCTTACTCAGGGAGTCCAATTCGACGTGTTACAAACGTATGCGTAAACCTATAAGACCCCAGTACTTCGTACGGGTCTAAAAAATGCAAATTTAAGAAACTATCAATCAAAGAATTAGACTGCAATGAAACCGAAGGATGCATCTCTCTGAGGTCAAAAAATCAAAATTAATTGAGAAAAAAGTAATTAAAAGCGATGAATTGAATATCAAAAATCATATTGACAGATAATAGCTGGAGCTCGTTTGTCACTTAGCAGTATAATGGATCTGAAGAGCACCATTGATTGTTTGGAAAATGCAAGATCTCAATTAAAATCAAAAATTACTACAGTGTATGCTGGATATTTGTTTTGTCGGAACGTAGCTTGTGACTTGAAAGATGTTGACTAAGCGTCGCGTCGTAAGAAAGGTTTCTTTAAACATTTCATAGGTCAGGATATGTTTGTACAGTAACAGTTACGTTCTGACATTGCATTTCAACCATTTGATTCTTATTGAGATGAAAAAGCCGTGAATAGATCTTACAAAAAAATAAACAAAAATTACCGCTTTTGCAACGGTGATTGGCCAGGCGGTGTCGATTTTGTTGATTGCGAAGTCAATTGAGTCCAATGTGGACAATGTGGACAATTAAAACACTCCCGTCCAAGTATGCCTTAAGTCAAACATTTTTTTTTCTCAATTCAGGCTCTAATGTCGTGACGAATGTTTCTTTGAACAATGAGACGATTCGTTTTTCAATGAATTTTAGGTACGGGTCGCCAATATTTTTTGATATGGAGTCTAGGACGTACAAAAAAAATAGTCCCCGCACCTTACTAAACATTGTGACGATTTTTTGTGGTTCTTTTTTGGCTGTATCGTTATTCGCAAGTTCGGTTAATCGATTGATGTCGGCTTTGTTATTGGTCTTCAGTTGCGCCAGCAACTTTTTAAATTCTTCAAAACAAGACATGACAAGCGTACAACAATAATTCGTGCTATTTTATTGATTACACTTTCGTTCACACTTTTCAACAATAGTAACAAAAAATACGGATATCACGAATGTCATCGAAATAAAAACTGAAAGGACGTCTGAATGCCCAACAAAGTCCTAGTAGAAGGGGAATATTTTTCAATGTTTCGGACTCCGTAAAATGTGTTAGTTGAAACAATGAAAATATTTTATGTCAATCACGTAAACGTACAGAGTTGCGGGAAAACAAAAATGTGCCGTGATTTGGTTTTGAATTAGTTCAAAAATAAAATCAATTCAAGTTTTCTGACTTGTTATTCAAAAAGTGAAAATTTTCATTCATAATTTGCAATTTATGAATGAAATTCGGAGTTGGCCAGTAACGCTGTATGTATGCAACGTGAAGATAGTTCCACTTTTGAAACTTTTTGGAAATGGGGTGGCTCGATCTCGTTTTCTAATTTTTTGGACAGCATTCTGCAAGAAGAAAGTTTACTTTTTGTGGGAAGGCTTTCCGTGATAGGAAGATCTATGATTTTTGGGATGGCTTTTAGGAAACATTGTAGATCGACCCTAGCCATCTCCAATTTATGATCTCTTAGAAAACACTCATAAACCATAAACCATAAACGACACGAAAATAAAGGGTGTAAACATCTTTAAGTTATAAGACCCGGAGTAAGTCTTAATCAGATTAGTCGATATTTTCTGAATTACATTTCTTGTGACTTGTATGACTTGTGTGATTCGATATATTTTTACTAAACCACAACCAACATCAGCAACCCTTTTTCTCTGAAGTAAAGATATGGTAGAGATATGAAAAAAAAATCGAATTCTGATGTTGTTATCAGTGTTCGACCAATTGTGCTTATATGCATGTGTTGCACCTTTACTAACATTTATAAGAAAGTCTTTAAGACTACATCCTAGAGAGGTCCCGCTCTGAAGATGATCGCACGCGAAAAAGAATTGCAACTGAGTTGCCCGACTAATAACGAACTAGTGACACCTCGAGTGACACTAGTCTGCGTTAATTTGCTGGTGAAACAATTTAATTTTATAACTATCGAATAATACTGAAATAACATACATCCGATAAAACTAAAATTTTGTTCGATCTAAAATTGGGTGGTCTCCGTTGCGATGCAAAAATTAAGATTTGCACAATTTAGTTTGGTTAATAATAATGTTGACCTAAAAAACGAGAAAGTAGCTATTTTTTCGCCTCATGCTTTTGTTTCGGGGAGAAAAACGTTAAATCAAACCTTACAGACATGAAAAACGTTGTGTTAGCCTCGGGGAGAAAATAGGAAATTCCAACACGGGCGAATTGCGGCCATCGCTTCGCTCAAGTCGAAAGCTTCCTTTCCTATTTTCTTCCCTTGGTTAACAAATAACTAGTTCAACCTTTTCAACCTTTTTCGATTTCATTTTTATCACTCATGACAAAATATGATTTTCGCCTTAGTATTTTTTAACAATTGACAGGTAAAATGCGAATCTTCAGTCGGTTCAGCAGATGATATTTACTTGGCAGCATAATAGTGATGAAAAGTAGTTACTTTTAGTCACTTGTGATGAAAATTAAAGACACCAGGTAACCAGCGAAAAAAAGACCATGCATACGTCACCCAAATCGAGGCATTAGAAAGTTCACTTTTCGCAACAAGTGACGAAAAGTAAGACCTTCCGTTCAAGGCTGCATACTTTGGGGACGTCACGCAGTTTGCCATTTTATTAGATAATACACACCACATCTGATGATTTTATGTAAAGAAATTCACCACATCATCAAGACGACGAGAATCATCACAAGAGGTGAATTTTTGTATGAAATCGGCCATTTTATCATCAACTGTGATGTGTATCCCGCGTATCTGCATCTGCATGACCTCCCCAAAGTATACAGCCATGCTTCCGTTGCCTTTATTGCGAAAAAAGTTGTATACAACTCTGAGATAAATGATTTTTTAGGCACACGATGTGTATTGTCACACTTGACCTGCGGTCTCGAGTGACAATCACATCATTGTCTAAAAAAGCATTTATCCCTCGATTGTATAAATTACTATTTCGCAGCGCCGTTACAGAAATTCCTATTTTTAAATATTGTGTTGATTAATTTTTTACAAAATGTTTTTTTTTCTCATAAATTGGTTTTTGAATGCGAACCATCGATTTCCTATCAAAATTACGCATTATCTTGACGAATTCATAAAATTTAAGCACAGCCCCAAATTTAAATTATCGAACACCTCATTAGCCCAATATCCCATATTGCCCGGAGTCAGAGCAGGCCTAATGAAGTAAACACATTGTTAAGAATGTGTTTTGATTGTTTATCATACAATAAGTGTGTGTTAGTACATCCAGCTGGTGATATTCAGCTGGTGCTAATTCTGCATATATGAAACTTTTAACAATTGTACATATTCTCATTTTCTCAAAATGAGAGAAACGAAGAAAAAGATAATATGTAGCAAATAAGTAAAAATGGGAACATATGAACATAATATTGTGCATGACATACAGCCTGTAAATATTTTTCATTTTTACAGGCTGTACAGTAACCTAGAGTAGGTAATTTTTGTGAAATTTTGGGAATTTTGTGAATTTTTGTGAATTTTGGGAATATTTGTGAATTTTTGGGAATTTTTGTGAAATTTTGGGAATTTTGTGAATTTTTGTGAATTTTGGGAATATTTGTGAATTTTTGGGAATTTTTGGGAATTTTTGGGAACTTTGGGAATTTTGAGAATTAATTCCCCAATCTTAGGGCCTGGTTGACACGTACGGGATCACGTACCCAAACTCCCATAGACGATCTGCGAGCACCCAAAGACATTTTAATGAAAACATTGCCCGGTCAAATTTTTGTAACAAAATTTATTAGATTACTCCTCATCATCGGACATATCTTCGTCAGCATCTCCTTCTTCCTGCTCCATATCATCTTCAGCATTGCCACTGTCTGAGGCCGTTTCGTCATCGACAATCGCCTCAAAACCACCGTCTTTTGTCCAGCAACATTTTATCTCCAAATTGAATGTGGCCATTGGCTTAGCGATTAATTTTAAAACTCTGAAAAAACGAAACATTCGATTATGTCGAAGCAACATTGGATGTTGGCTCATTGTTCTGTGTACCTGGCTTGTTCGGGCGTTAATGCTTTATCCTTGACACAAACTGTGTGCTCTTTATATAATGTAACGATTCCCTTTTCTAGTTTAGTTGGCAGACCATTGGACCTACGAATAATTCGTTAATGACATCATCTCTCCACAAATCAGTCATTTCTATTGTTCCCTACCTTCAAGTAAAACAACAGTTTCTGTTGCCACGAAACCACTTCTTGCGTAGTTCTGAGACCATTCTATAACTTCTTCTTTTCACCTTTCAGTGAATAGTAAACCGCATTGACCCTGCAACCGTTTAGCTAGCTGATGATTGAATCAAATATTTAGATAAAATGAGATAAAATGAGATAAAAGGAGATGCGGAGGCACATTCATCATCTATACCTTATGTAGATCCACTTCAGGTTCATCACTTTCTGATTTTCCGAGTCCCAGCTGCATTATCCGATTTTTGCCGAAAATGAATCGCGAATTTTTCTTCCACTCCTGTCGGAGGTCTTTCAGTAGGTTGTTTCGCATATGTCGTACGGAAAACATGAAAATGTTTGGATACTTTGTAACACAGTTGCGAATGTCATCGACTATCTGTTGTTTCCACTGTAGACCTTTTCGCGTTGTTTTTGTCAACGAGACTAAAACAAGATTTTCGTTTAGTTTCTTCGTCAAGTAAAATGTACGGCTAAATACTGACCTTTCTTATCTCTCTTTGATCTAGGCATCACGAATTCAAATCAATTAAATCGGTTAAAAATGCGAGCTTCGGCAGCACAAGTTTCAAGGCACTTCGGATCGAAAGGAGGTCGGTATTGTCGCCAACATAGCTTTCTTGAAATCCACCTTGTCCCAATTAGCCTCCATTTGTTCAATTTGTTCGGTTGATATATTTAGACCCAGCTCCTGGATTACAATTACAAATCATATTTTGTTATTTACTTGACAAGAAAGCATTCAATTTCAGCACTCACCTGCTCCCCTTTAGCCAGCATAATCCACAACTTGCGCCAAGTGGAAAATTTGTGCTGATCACTGAAAATGTACAGCATTTCTTTGCTAGCATAGCGTGTGCTCAACGGGGACACTCATAGGTGTTATGATTGCTTTCCATTTTTATTTTCTCGTTTAGTATCCTCCCAAAATCCTTAGGAAGTTTCTCTGGCAAAATCGACTGTAGTTATAGAACTTCTGTGCAACTGTTACGACTGAAAGTCAATTTCAGTTGATAACAGTTAGCAAAGCAACAAACAACGTTTAATGGAATAACAAAGAATGACGTAAATTCGTTCCAAAAACGTTTTTTTCAACTCTTTATAGAAACGAGCTAAAATAAACGTTTTTTTCAACTCTTTATAGAAACGAGCTAAAATAAACGTTTCTTTCGACTCGTAATACAAACGAGCTAAAATAAACGTTTTTTTCGACTCGTTATACAAACGAGCTAAAATAAACGTTTTTTTTCGACTCGTTATACAAACGAGCTAAAATAAACGTTTCTTTCGACTCGTTTTACAAACGAGCTAAAATAAACGTTTTTTCGACTCGTTATACAAACGAGCTAAAATAAACGTTTCTTTCAACTCGTTATACAAACGAGCTAAAATAAACGTTTTTTTCGACTCGTTATACAAACGAGCTAAAATAAACGTTTCTTTCGACTCGTTATACAAACGAGCTAAAATAAACGTTTCTTTCGACTCGTTATACAAACGAGCTAAAATAAACGTTTCTTTCGACTCGTTTTACAAACGAGCTAAAATAAACGTTTCTTTCGACTCGTTTTACAAACGAGGTAAAATAAACGTTTTTTTCAACTCTTTATAGAAACGAGCTAAAATAAACGTTTCTTTCGACTCGTTTTACAAACGAGCTAAAATAAACGTTTTTTTTCAACTCTTTATAGAAACGAGCTAAAATAAACGTTTTTTTCGACTCGTTATACAAACGAGCTAAAATAAACGTTTCTTTCGACTCGTTATACAAACGAGCTAAAATAAACGTTTCTTTCGACTCGTTATAGAAACGAGCTAAAATAAACGTTTTTTTTCAACTCTTTATAGAAACGAGCTAAAATAAACGTTTTTTTCGACTCGTTTTACAAACGAGCTAAAATAAACGTTTCTTTCGACTCGTTTTACAAACGAGCTAAAATAAACGTTTCTTTCGACTCGTTTTACAAACGAGCTAAAATAAACGTTTCTTTCGACTCGTTATACAAACGAGCTAAAATAAACGTTTCTTTCGACTCGTTTTACAAACGAGCTAAAATAAACGTTTTTTCAACTCGTTATACAAACGAGCTAAAATAAACGTTTCTTTCGACTCGTTATAGAAACGAGCTAAAATAAACGTTTTTTTTCAACTCTTTATAGAAACGAGCTAAAATAAACGTTTTTTTCGACTCGTTATACAAACGAGCTAAAATAAACGTTTCTTTCGATTCGTTTTACAAACGAGCTAAAATAAACGTTTCTTTCGACTCGTTATAGAAACGAGCTAAAATAAACGTTTCTTTCGACTCGTTTTACAAACGAGCTAAAATAAACGTTTTTTCAACTCGTTATACAAACGAGCTAAAATAAACGTTTCTTTCGACTCGTTATAGAAACGAGCTAAAATAAACGTTTTTTTTCAACTCTTTATAGAAACGAGCTAAAATAAACGTTTTTTTCGACTCGTTTTACAAACGAGCTAAAATAAACGTTTCTTTCGACTCGTTATACAAACGAGCTAAAATAAACGTTTCTTTCGACTCGTTTTACAAACGAGCTAAAATAAACGTTTTTTTCAACTCGTTATACAAACGAGCTAAAATAAACGTTTCTTTCGACTCGTTATAGAAACGAGCTAAAATAAACGTTTTTTTTCAACTCTTTATAGAAACGAGCTAAAATAAACGTTTCTTTCGACTCGTTTTACAAACGAGCTAAAATAAACGTTTCTTTCGACTCGTTATACAAACGAGCTAAAATAAACGTTTCTTTCGACTCGTTATACAAACGAGCTAAAATAAACGTTTTTTTTCAACTCGTTATACAAACGAGCTAAAATAAACGTTTCTTTCGACTCGTTATACAAACGAGCTAAAATAAACGTTTTTTCAACTCGTTATACAAACGAGCTAAAATAAACGTTTCTTTCGACTCGTTTTACAAACGAGCTAAAATAAACGTTTTTTTCGACTCGTTATACAAACGAGCTAAAATAAACGTTTCTTTCGACTCGTTATACAAACGAGCTAAAATAAACGTTTTTTTCAACTCTTTATAGAAACGAGCTAAAATAAACGTTTTTTTCGACTCGTTATAAAAACGAGCTAAAATAAACGTTTTTTTCGACTCGTTATACAAACGAGCTAAAATAAACGTTTTTTTTCAACTCTTTATAGAAACGAGCTAAAATAAACGTTTTTTTCGACTCGTTATACAAACGAGCTAAAATAAACGTTTTTTTCGACTCGTTATAGAAACGAGCTAAAATAAACGTTTTTTTTCAACTCGTTATACAAACGAGCTAAAATAAACGTTTCTTTCGACTCGTTATACAAACGAGCTAAAATAAACGTTTTTTTTCAACTCGTTATACAAACGAGCTAAAATAAACGTTTCTTTCGACTCGTTATACAAACGAGCTAAAATAAACGTTTTTTTTCAACTCGTTATACAAACGAGCTAAAATAAACGTTTTTTTCAACTCGTTATACAAACGAGCTAAAATAAACGTTTCTTTCGACTCGTTATACAAACGAGCTAAAATAAACGTTTTTTTCAACTCTTTATAGAAACGAGCTAAAATAAACGTTTTTTTCGACTCGTTATAAAAACGAGCTAAAATAAACGTTTTTTTCGACTCGTTATAGAAACGAGCTAAAATAAACGTTTTTTTTCAACTCGTTATACAAACGAGCTAAAATAAACGTTTCTTTCGACTCGTTATACAAACGAGCTAAAATAAACGTTTTTTTTCAACTCGTTATACAAACGAGCTAAAATAAACGTTTCTTTCGACTCGTTATACAAACGAGCTAAAATAAACGTTTTTTTTCAACTCGTTATACAAACGAGCTAAAATAAACGTTTCTTTCGACTCGTTATACAAACGAGCTAAAATAAACGTTTCTTTCGACTCGTTATACAAACGAGCTAAAATAAACGTTTCTTTCGACTCGTTATACAAACGAGCTAAAATAAACGTTTTTTTCAACTCTTTATAGAAACGAGCTTAAATAAACGTTTTTTTCGGCTCGTTATACAAACGAGCTAAAATAAACGTTTCTTTCGACTCGTTATAGAAACGAGCTAAAATAAACGTTTTTTTTCAACTCTTTATAGAAACGAGCTAAAATAAACGTTTCTTTCGACTCGTTACAGAAACGAGCTAAAATAAACGTTTCTTTCGACTCGTTATAGAAACGAGCTAAAATAAACGTTTTTTTTCAACTCGTTATACAAACGAACTAAAATAAACGTTTCTTTCGACTCGTTATAGAAACGAGCTGAAATAAACGTTTCTTTCGACTCGTTATAGAAACGAGCTAAAATAAACGTTTCTTTCGACTCGTTATAGAAACGAGCTAAAATAAACGCTTTTTTTCAACTCGTTATACAAACGAGCTAAAATAAACGTTTTTTTCGACTCGTTATACAAACGAGCTAAAATAAACGTTTCTTTCGACTCGTTATAGAAACGAGCTAAAATAAACGTTTCTTTCGACTCGTTATAGAAACGAGCTAAAATAAACGTTTCTTTCGACTCGTTATAGAAACGAGCTAAAATAAACGTTTCTTTCGACTCGTTATAGAAACGAGCTAAAATAAACGCTTTTTTTCGACTCGTTATACAAACGAGCTAAAATAAACGTTTCTTTCGACTCGTTATAGAAACGAGCTAAAATAAACGTTTCTTTCGACTCGTTATAGAAACGAGCTAAAATAAACGTTTCTTTCGACTCGTTATAGAAACGAGCTAAAATAAACGTTTCTTTCGACTCGTTATAGAAACGAGCTAAAATAAACGCTTTTTTTCAACTCGTTATACAAACGAGCTAAAATAAACGTTTTTTTCGACTCGTTATACAAACGAGCTAAAATAAACGTTTCTTTCGACTCGTTATAGAAACGAGCTAAAATAAACGTTTCTTTCGACTCGTTATAGAAACGAGCTAAAATAAACGTTTCTTTCGACTCGTTATAGAAACGAGCTAAAATAAACGCTTTTTTTTAACTCGTTATACAAACGAGCTAAAATAAACGTTTTTTTCGACTCGTTATACAAACGAGCTAAAATAAACGTTTCTTTCGACTCGTTACAGAAACGAGCTAAAATAAACGTTTCTTTCGACTCGTTATAGAAACGAGCTAAAATAAACGTTTCTTTCGACTCGTTACAGAAACGAGCTAAAATAAACGTTTCTTTCGACTCGTTATAGAAACGAGCTAAAATAAACGTTTCTTTCGACTCGTTATAGAAACGAGCTAAAATAAACGTTTCTTTCGACTCGTTATAGAAACGAGCTAAAATAAACGTTTTTTTTCAACTCGTTATACAAACGAGCTAAAATAAACGTTTCTTTCGACTCGTTATAGAAACGAGCTAAAATAAACGTTTCTTTCGACTCGTTATAGAAACGAGCTAAAATAAACGTTTCTTTCGACTCGTTACAGAAACGAGCTAAAATAAACGTTTCTTTCGACTCGTTATAGAAACGAGCTAAAATAAACGTTTCTTTCGACTCGTTACAGAAACGAGCTAAAATAAACGTTTCTTTCGACTCGTTATAGAAACGAGCTAAAATAAACGTTTTTTTTCAACTCGTTATACAAACGAGCTAAAATAAACGTTTCTTTCGACTCGTTATAGAAACGAGCTAAAATAAACGTTTCTTTCGACTCGTTATAGAAACGAGCTAAAATAATCGTTTCTTTCGACTCGTTATACAAACGAGCTAAAATAAACGTTTTTTTCGACTCGTTATACAAACGAGCTAAAATAAACGTTTCTTTCGACTCGTTATAGAAACGAGCTTAAATAAACGTTTTTTTCGACTCGTTATACAAACGAGCTAAAATAAACGTTTTTTTCGACTCGTTGTACAAACGAGCTAAAATATACGTTTCTTTCGACTCGTTATAGAAACGAGCTAAAATAAACGTTTCTTTCGACTCGTTATACAAACGAGCTAAAATAAACGTTTCTTTCGACTCGTTATACAAACGAGCTAAAATAAACGTTTTTTTCGACTCGTTTTACAAACGAGCTAAAATAAACGTTTTTTTCGACTCGTTATACAAACGAGCTAAAATAAACGTTTCTTTCGACTCGTTTTACAAACGAGCTAAAATAAACGTTTCTTTCGACTCGTTATAGAAACGAGCTAAAATAAACGTTTTTTTTCAACTCTTTATAGAAACGAGCTAAAATAAACGTTTCTTTCGACTCGTTTTACAAACGAGCTAAAATAAACGTTTTTTCAACTCGTTATACAAACGAGCTAAAATAAACGTTTCTTTCGACTCGTTATACAAACGAGCTAAAATAAACGTTTTTTTTCAACTCTTTATAGAAACGAGCTAAAATAAACGTTTTTTTCGACTCGTTTTACAAACGAGCTAAAATAAACGTTTTTTTCGACTCGTTATACAAACGAGCTAAAATAAACGTTTCTTTCGACTCGTTTTACAAACGAGCTAAAATAAACGTTTCTTTCGACTCGTTTTACAAACGAGCTAAAATAAACGTTTCTTTCGACTCGTTTTACAAACGAGCTAAAATAAACGTTTCTTTCGACTCGTTTTACAAACGAGCTAAAATAAACGTTTTTTCAACTCGTTATACAAACGAGCTAAAATAAACGTTTCTTTCGACTCGTTATACAAACGAGCTAAAATAAACGTTTCTTTCGACTCGTTTTACAAACGAGCTAAAATAAACGTTTCTTTCGACTCGTTTTACAAACGAGCTAAAATAAACGTTTCTTTCGACTCGTTATACAAACGAGCTAAAATAAACGTTTCTTTCGACTCGTTATACAAACGAGCTAAAATAAACGTTTTTTTTCAACTCGTTATACAAACGAGCTAAAATAAACGTTTCTTTCGACTCGTTATACAAACGAGCTAAAATAAACGTTTCTTTCGACTCGTTATACAAACGAGCTAAAATAAACGTTTTTTTCAACTCTTTATAGAAACGAGCTAAAATAAACGTTTTTTTCAACTCTTTATAGAAACGAGCTAAAATAAACGTTTTTTTCGACTCGTTATACAAACGAGCTAAAATAAACGTTTCTTTCGACTCGTTATAGAAACGAGCTAAAATAAACGTTTCTTTCGACTCGTTATAGAAACGAGCTAAAATAAACGTTTCTTTCGACTCGTTATAGAAACGAGCTAAAATAAACGTTTCTTTCGACTCGTTATAGAAACGAGCTAAAATAAACGCTTTTTTTCGACTCGTTATACAAACGAGCTAAAATAAACGTTTCTTTCGACTCGTTATAGAAACGAGCTAAAATAAACGTTTCTTTCGACTCGTTATAGAAACGAGCTAAAATAAACGTTTCTTTCGACTCGTTATAGAAACGAGCTAAAATAAACGTTTCTTTCGACTCGTTATAGAAACGAGCTAAAATAAACGCTTTTTTTCAACTCGTTATACAAACGAGCTAAAATAAACGTTTTTTTCGACTCGTTATACAAACGAGCTAAAATAAACGTTTCTTTCGACTCGTTATAGAAACGAGCTAAAATAAACGTTTCTTTCGACTCGTTATAGAAACGAGCTAAAATAAACGTTTCTTTCGACTCGTTATAGAAACGAGCTAAAATAAACGCTTTTTTTTAACTCGTTATACAAACGAGCTAAAATAAACGTTTTTTTCGACTCGTTATACAAACGAGCTAAAATAAACGTTTCTTTCGACTCGTTACAGAAACGAGCTAAAATAAACGTTTCTTTCGACTCGTTATAGAAACGAGCTAAAATAAACGTTTCTTTCGACTCGTTACAGAAACGAGCTAAAATAAACGTTTCTTTCGACTCGTTATAGAAACGAGCTAAAATAAACGTTTCTTTCGACTCGTTATAGAAACGAGCTAAAATAAACGTTTCTTTCGACTCGTTATAGAAACGAGCTAAAATAAACGTTTTTTTTCAACTCGTTATACAAACGAGCTAAAATAAACGTTTCTTTCGACTCGTTATAGAAACGAGCTAAAATAAACGTTTCTTTCGACTCGTTATAGAAACGAGCTAAAATAAACGTTTCTTTCGACTCGTTATACAAACGAGCTAAAATAAACGTTTTTTTCGACTCGTTATACAAACGAGCTAAAATAAACGTTTCTTTCGACTCGTTATAGAAACGAGCTTAAATAAACGTTTCTTTCGACTCGTTATACCAACGAGCTAAAATAACCGTTTATCATACCTAGGACCCGTCGGATATGAAAAATATTATTCGTACCACGGACTAAAAGTCTTTTTTAGCGGGTCGGCTTCGGCTCTGTCTGGAATCCTCTCACACGCTCACGTTATCGATGTTTTACCTATTGACGTTACAATGAATTTTAATTACTGAACAATGCAAACGTCATTTAAACATCTTTTTATCAACTGATAAAGCATCGATAAAAAGTGGCTGAAATTGGTACCCAGCTTATCAGAACAGGTAAAACTTATACAACCAATGTTGAAATCTAACACATTCGTGATCGTTATTGCGGTCTTATATTTGTGAAAAGGGATTCTGGTGATCAAAAGTATCATCTTTTCAAGAGCTCACCGTTTCTTCAGAAATTCGTCGATTATTGTCGCAGTTTCATCAACTTTCAACTTAAAAAAATATTCTTTTTATAAATTGTTAGGAAACGGCGATTACCTACGGCACGAAGAATCAACAACTTCCTGAAATAACGGTGAGCCCCTGAAAAGACGACAACTAGTCGCTGTATACTTAAGTGAAGTGATTGTCACAGACCAAATCTTGAAAACGCAAAAGAATTTGCAAGTTACATCAACGGTTTAATAATTAGAGCAGTAATGTAGTAACAAGTAACAAAGGTTGGTAAAAATCGTCAATTTCAAAATGTATGAAAATGAATTTCTTCATATGATCTTTCAAAGTTTGAAAGTGAATATCTCGGCCAAATTGAACTTTATGAGGCGTGTGATAGTTCGTTGAACTCGTATGGACGCCTAGATTACGAATAAAATAAGTGGGTAGGGGTAGGAGCGAAGAGGAAAAAGTCAAAAAAGTCGTGTATATATGTTCCTTAGTCCTATGGAAAAAAAATTTTCAGTGTGAACGGACTTGCGTCACGGCCCTTCACTAACGTAGGGCATGATCCTTAGTCCTACGGAAAAAAAAATTTTGAAATTTTTTAGTGTGAACGAACTTTTGTCACGCCCGCTTACTACCGTGCGGGCATGATCCTTAGTCCTACGGAAAAAGTTTTTTTGAAATTTTTTAGTGTGAACGGACTTGCGTCACGCCTGCTTACTAACGTGCTGGCATGATAGTAAAGTTATAAAGTATGTTCAATTTTGGACTCAATTAAAAGTAGAATATGAAAACAAAGACCTTTAGCTAAAATTGTAGCCTTGTAGTCTACACTTGGTAATTTCGTCTTTTATTTTCGATGATATCTTTTTATATTTTTTTTCTCGAAAATGTGGAATGTGCAAATGTGTCAGATTTCAATAAACACTACGATTTAGTATAGTAAAACTAAAAAAAGTGGTACTATTGTAACGCTGCATATATGTAGCGTTACAATAGTACCATTTCTTAAGAAATTAAGAAAAAAAGTAAACATAGCTAACGCCGACCCGTACGAAACACCTATTCGTATCAAAAGCCTTTAATGTGAAACTCTTCATTTCTCTTACTTCATTTTCTTCTCTGCTGAAAAACTATTCTCCCTTTAAAATCACTTACATTATCCACTCTTTGCCTTGTTATCATATACAACTAAATTGCCGGAGGCAATATAGACAGCCCCGTACGAAGACAAATTTCATAAATTCCTATTTAAACAGCTATATACCGCTATATTTACCTATAAATAAACATTCCACAAATGAATATGCTATTATATAGCTCTATATGCCTGTATATAGCTCAATATAGCTGTATATAGGTATATATAGATGTCCATATATGGAATGCCTGAAACCCCTCACACTTAACACATTATTTCCATGTTAACAGAAACTCTCTAAGTATCATTTTTCCCAAGATATTTCTATTTTACTAAAATCCAATATGGCCGCCGGCAGCCATTTTGTTAGGAGACCGGAAATAGTACCGACGCTTTACATTCGTTAATACCTTTCAAACAAAAAAAAATTCATGAAATTCGGTCAAAATTTACTCGAGATATTGTCAAAATACACCACGTTCACTGTACTTCCGAGTAGCCAGATAAGAGCTCACTCCAAGAGACCTAGCTCACGCTCCGGAGAACATAATTTCATAAAAATTTTTTTCCCTAATTGGTACGGTCAATACCTATCTAATAAAGCTAAAACAGACGAAATATGTTCAAATGTGGCCGACCTACAAGCAAAAACTGCTTGCCGCCCTGTGCCTGTTCCACACCAAGGGGTCTAACTCACGAGTCGAACATCCGATTTCCATAAACTTTTTTTTTGTCGATCGGTATTGTAAATACCTTTTATTTGACGTATCACTTACAAGTTTAACGTTTAAATGTCCGGAGATATCTTCGAAAATCCGTAAAGCACTTATTGGGCCACAGCTCGGGAGGGGTCGATCCAAAATCACTCATCTTCGAACTTAGCCTGTCTTTTGACATTACCAAACGGGAAAAAAAAGAATTTTCAAAATCGGATGCGTTTTACTCAAGTTATCGTGCAGACAGACAGACGGACAGACGGACATTTTTTTTTCGCGGATTTGGCATCTCTAGACAACCACAATAGGTTTCCCCTTACTCAGGGAGTCCAATTCGACGTGTTACAAACGTATGCGTAAACCTATAAGACCCCAGTACTTCGTACGGGTCTAAAAAGTGGTACTATTGTAACGCTGCATATATGTAGCGTTACAATAGTACCATTTCTTAAGAAATTAAGAAAAAAAGTAAAAATAAAAAAGTGGTACTATTGTAACGCTCCATATATGCAGCGTTACAATAGTACCACTTTTTTCAGTTACACAAAAAAAGTGGAACTAAAATAGTGAAACTATTGTAACGCTGCATATATGGAGCGTTACAATAGTACCACTTTTTTAGTTGCACAAGCTAGCCGTTTCCAAATTTCGCTAGCTTGTGAAACTGAAAAAGTGGTACTATTTTAACGCTGCATATATACAGCGTTACAATAGTTTCACTTTTTATAGTTCCACAAAAAAAGTGGAACTAAAAGAGTGAAACTATTGTAACGCTGGTGTCAAAAATGGTGTGTGATATGTCAAATGAAAGGTATATTGACGAGACGTAACAAGGAAAATTGCATATTTTCCTACTTATCCTGTTTTCCCGCACCTCTCTCACTATAATGTCTATTTCGAGTAGAGACCATCGCGACAATGTCAGCAACTATATTGGTCCTCATGATTGTAGGAAACACACACTCCGCTAAATTCGTCTCATTTTACTATGCATTCCATTGTCGTGGAGAGCTTTGGATTTTCATGGGTCAAGATGACGTTTTCTCAATGCATGGAAGATTTACTCAATTCGAGGGCAAACTTGTCACACCTAATTCCATTGGCGTCGTTGGTGGGTATCAGTGGCTAAATATGAATGTTTCATCCATTTTGCTATTACTGTAAATCAAGAGATGGTAGCCAGCACTAAGACAACCGTTGACACATTTACCTTCATTGTCGTAACCTTGCTTCTAGTATTTCAAGAAAATAACTGCAAAGTTTGTTTTTAAGTTGTCATTGAACTTTAATCGGTAAAAAAATACAATTCGAGCCACACATCGTCTATATAACAAATAAAAATAGTTGAAACCCCGACACATAAACTTTAACACAATGAACCTCTGTGTTCCAGATGGCGTTGATGGCCCTGAAAAGCAAAATTTTCCAGGCCAATACACAACGATGAAGATCGATGTGAATGTGGAGACCATTTGATTTCCGGTCTTGACTTTTCTATTTCTTTGCTAATATTAAGGCTTCCTAAACTATTACTTATAAATACTGGATTGTGATTGGATGACTGTTCTCCATTCATTTGGTCACTTTGTTCGGGTGGATCGACAACAATTGAGCATTTAAACCGATGACTCGCTGCATTCGTATTCGATAACAATGAACTTTGGCTGAAATTCAAATCGGCAGAACCGTCAGTCGTACTGTGTGGTTGTGATCTGATTGAATCTTCATATGTTGGCACTGGTATATCTGGTTTTTGTTTCTTGGGCTTATCTTTAATGGAACCGAACATTTTCATAATTGTTTGATGATTGATTAACAGGTGGTTGGTGCTTCGTAAGCGTATTTGTTCCAGTGCATCATCGTAGGTGGGTAGTCCCGAAACCAATGTGTAATTTGGTAAACATTCTATGTCGCTACCAAGTCCACCAGGTGTGCTATTTGGCATTCTTAATCGTGCGTCATCTACACCAAACGAAAGAGAAAAAAAATTGGGAAAATTAACATTTGGTTTTCGGAGAAGCTTTTCAATTAAACATCAAACTGACGAGTGACGCCTAACATTGAAACAAGCAGACAGAAATGTGCAAATTCAAAAAACAAACAACTTTGTCACCGACTTCCTATATGCTAATGTTTTTCGAGTGAATGACGTCAACTCGATGAAGGAAGATCTTTTACACTCGCGGTAATACTGTCGCATTTGTCAGGTCAAAGACTTTAAGTAAGCAGTCAGATCCCACCGTTCGTTCATTCAACTACAGATATTTTAATATACGCGTCATGATAGTTACTGCGAGGTCTCTATTCCATTCATTTAATATTTTTCAAATTTGAATTTTTTAAGTGTAAAGGAAACCATTATTGTAACGGTAACAAGGACAAAGTGTACATTTTCTCTAGAGTTTAATTCTACATTTTACGAGAGAATACTCGTAGTAACTCTAGAGTAATCATGTGCCATGGGAGCATTTGTAATTTGAGCATCCGTAATCTCAACCTGTCACATACGGCTATTCATCTGTTATCGATAACGATGATAAAAATAATGACAAGCTCTGGGTAATATGGTCCTTTATATAGTAAAATGCATGTTTAAAAAAATGAAGTACAAGATTTGAAATCGATCGATTAGAAATACTTTGACAAGAATTATTTGTAAACAAACTGTATAAACTTGATTTGATTAAACGAACAATTAAAAAAAAAAAATTACTGGTCATATGCTTGCCGTCTGTAACGGGTTAATTAAAAATAATTTGAATTGCACTAGTAGGAAAACACCCCTACGTTTTGTGTGACGTTGTTACGTAGGTATCGCCACTGAATAAGCTATCAAAAATCACAGAGTCAACAACAGTCCCAAGTTTTTTGCATTCAAATAGCTGTAAAAGAGCTTTTGCTATAGATCACATTCAAGGAAGTTTGAAATGCCATCGACGTTAAAACAAATCATTATAACAGTGTAACGAAGGTGTGTTGGAAATCTATAGTTGTCCCACAGATCAACTGTACTAACTTGACACTAACACTATAGTAAGTGTAGCACAGATAAAACCATAGAAGCTAATGCTTAGTTTCCTCTTACTAAAAAAGTACTCCGTGTGAGAGACAAAATTGAATTTTTTTCAATTTTTTCTTTGTTTTTTTGTCAGCTCGCTCTCTCACGGAATACTTTTTGTTGAGTGCAGTGGACACTTAAAACTGTACTAGATGCCCGAAGTAAAACACTCTGTACACATGAATGAATGAACTAAACATTTAACGAAACTAAAGTGAGTTTACGTCTGAAAGTACCGTAACCTGAAAATGATCTATGCCTACTGGGATACTGAAAGCTCTAAATTATATGAAGGCTGGTACCAAAAGATAGTCGAAAACAAAAAATTTTGAACCCGCCTGATGCAAGATTTAAGACCATCCCTCTGCATAGTTCCATTTCCGAAGTTGTTCACTTTTATGCCGCGGGGACACAATAGAAGAAAATAGTTTCGTGTTCACTTTTGCAATTTTTAGACCCGTACGAAGTACTAGGGTCTTATGCGTTTACGCATACGTCCGTAACACGTCGAATTGGACTCCCTGAGTAAGGGGAAACCTATTGTGGTTGTCCAGAGATGCCAAATCAGCAAGAAAAAAAATGTCCGTCTGTCCGTCTGTCTGTCTGCGCGATAACTTGAGTAAAACGCATCCGATTTTGAAAATTCTTTTTTTCCCCGTTTGGTAATGTCAAAAGACAGGCTAAGTTCGAAGATGAGTGATTTTGGATCGACCCCTCCTGAGCTGGGGCCCAATAAGTGCTTTACGGTTTTTCGAAGATATCTTCGGACATTTAAACGCTATACTCGTAAATGATACGTCAAATAAAAGGTATTTACAATGCCGATCGACAAAAAAAAAGTTTATGGAAATCGGATGACCGACTCGTGAGTTAGACCCCTTGGTGTGAAACAGGCACAGGGCGGCAAGCAGTTTTTGCTTGTAGGTCGGCCACTTTTCAACATATTTCGTCTGTTTTAGCTTTATTAGATAGGTATTGACCGTACCAATCAGAAAAAAAAAAGATTTTGAAATTATGTTCTCCGGAGCGTGAGCTAGGTATCTTGGAGTGAGCTCTTATCTGGCTACTCGGCCATACAGTGAACGTGGAGTATTTTGTCAATATCTCGAGTAAATTTTGACCGAATTTCATGAATTTTTTTTTGTTTGAAAGGTATTAACGAATGTAAAGCGTCGGTACTATTTCCGGTCTCCTAACAAAATGGCTGCCGGCGACCATATTGGATTTTAGTAAAATAGAAATATCTTGGGAAAAATGATGCTTAGAGAGTTTCTGTTAACATGGAAATAATTTGTTATGTGTGTGGGGTGTTTCAGGCATTCCATATACGGACATCTATATATACCTATATACAGCTATATTGAGCTATATACAGGCATATAGAGCTATATAATAGCATATTCCTCTGTGAAATGTTTATTTACAGTGAAATATAGTTAAATATAGCGGTATAAAGCTGTTTAAATAGGAATTTATGAAATTTGACTTCGTACGGGGCTGTCTATATTGCCTCCGGCAATTTATTTGTGTATGCTAACAAGGCAAAGAGTGGATAATGCAAGTGATTTTAAAGGGCGAATAGCTTTTCAGTAGAGAATGAAGTAAAAGAAATGAAGAGTTTCACAGTAAAGGCTTTTGATACGAATAGGTGTTTCGTACGGGTCGGCGTTAGCTATGTTTTATATGGGGAAGTTGTTCACTTCAGCTCTTTACAGTGGCAACTCTTAGAGGCTGGTCTTAAACCTTGAAGGAGGCAAAAACAAAAAAAAAATTGTTTTGGACTAAGTTCACGGACATGTCTACTCGTGAATCACCACAGTCAACAACAAAAATATTTCCCGTATTTGAGATCATTGTGCAGCGAAATTGCGAAATAACGTTACAAGACTTCAATTTAACGAATTTTTTGGTGATAATTGAATCGATACAATGAAACAGATTTGCTTTTACAAGCAATTTGAATAACGTTTCCTTCATTAGCACCTTTACCCATAAATATTGACGCATGTGGCGCAGTTGGTAAATTAGTTTCGTTGTTTTTACAGACGTATTTTTCAGATCGATCGAAATTTAGCATGTGGAGGTCGGAGGAATATTTCATTTTTGCATGAGCTGGGTTTTTCCGGTTGCTTTTGGCTTTTGTTTTTTCTGAAACACAAGGTGTTTACTGGAAATCATATGTCAATTTAGAATTGAATCAACAAATCCTACAGATTAAATTCGAAGGCCTAATGAAGGTCTATCGAAGGTCAAGGAATTTATTTTCTTATTTAGGCGACGAGAGATATATTCCATTTTAGGAAAGTGAAAGAGTGGTACAGTTTTAACGACTCTCCTTACGTTGATCGTTTTGACAACATGTGGAACGATGTGGAACCACTAAAACTGTAGGACGTAGGTCGTCAAACACATATAAAAGAGTCAGAGTCAGAGTATCGCAGTACAAATGTGCTACTTCGCTCGTTTAAAGTGTCCGATAGAAAATCTATTACTTCAATGTTTTGAGGTTTTCCGTTGTCGTAGTGGATCGATGTCTACTCGTTCATAGAATGAGGATGGTTAACAACGGTCTTAAAGATAAGAACCCAAAAAATTGTTCTTTATATTCTTCCACGAATTAGAAATTCAATTGCAACTGTAAAGCATTGTTTTGCTCCAACAGTCCAACACACACACACACTCATTGTATAATAAGTTATTAAACAATCAAAACACAAGAATGTCTTCGATACGCAATACGTGCATCTGCGCACGTAGATGACTTTAACGTATATAGCGCTTTAGTACCTTTGTGTAGCTTGTCTTTGGATTGTTTACTATTCAGAGAGTGTTTGTCTGTGGGTGAATAGGTGAATTCAGCTGGAAAAAAACCAAGCAAAACGAAAATGACTTCGGGAATTACGCATTCGAACCATTTATATATCCTCATGTCAACAGCTATTGAGTCATAGATTTGAATCATTCTTTTCGTCTTAATGGTTCAAGAAAGAAAGCTTTCCGGTTGACTTAACTTAAAAGGGCATGGGAAGACGCTAGGATGTATGTGAATTCTCGATATTTTTTCGCGATTTACTTAAGGAAAACCACAATCCATAAAATGGATTGTTTTAGTAACAACATCTAGTGCTATAAGGATCATGTCCGGAGCGATAGCGGAGGACTTGACGCAGTCTAACTTCCAAAAAAAGAACGACGAAATTTTTTTGAGACGCGGCAACTATATATAGCCGAACATTTCAGTTTCTACCCTTTGGTTTATATCACCACAAAACATATTCTATCATATTCTCGCTTCAAATACGAGCAAAACGAGCTATCACTCGACTATGTTGGTTTAAAATTGCTGCAGATACATCGTTTTGAAATTGGCACTTTTCATAGAAAATGCACCAAATTGACTTTTCCCAAACAATCAAAATCTTTCAACTTACTCTGTATGTTTCTATCTATCTGTCTATCTATCGACGGTCGATCTCGGAAACTAGTCAGCCAATCTCCATGAAATTTTGCAGGAACCTCAGGGCGGGCATAAAAATGAAAATTTGATACGCCATTACCCCAGGAAAAACCAGAATTTTGTTTTATTGGCCTCGAAGTGGTTTCTGAGTGTGGTTTTCGAGGGTCGGGAACGCGTTTTCGGCTGTAGCTTAGCTGTTTTGAAACCTACAGAGGCGTGCGACCCATCAAATGAAAGGTATTCGTAACACGATTCGAACAAAAAAATAATTAAAAAAATCGTGTCACATTCGTTTGAGCTAGAGTGATTAGAGTGACCAAATTTTGAGCTACTCGAGCGTAGGATGAAAGGACTAATATTTTTGCGATTATGAGAGATAGAGAGTCACTTTCTTCGGCAAAGTCTCAGAGTTTTACGAGTAGAACAGAGGGGCATTTGCGAAAAATGTCGAAAGTTGGAAATGGGTGGGTCAATTGGGGTTTTGGAGATATTTCTTGAATGTTGGCAGATAGAGAATTACTTTCTTCGTCAAATTTTCGAATTTCGTCAAATTTTCGAATTTCGTCAAATTTTCGATTTTCGTTAAATTTCGTCAAATTTTCAAATTTCGTCAAATTTTCGATTTTCGTCAAATTTTCGATTTTCGTCAAATTTTCGATTTTCGTTAAATTTCGTCAAATTTTCGATTTTCGCCGAATTTTCAAATTTTGCCAAATTTCCGAATTTCTGTTATAAACTGTTATAAAAAGCAGTGTTCTAAAACTTCTAAAAATTCTAACACCCAACAAAAATCTCTTCGAGAAAAGTGTGACGCAGTCTTTGAAGTACAATTTCTAAAATGAATGATATCGCTAGAGTTGACGCTTTCAGCTTCGTTACGCAAAAATTTTACACCCAATTTTAGTTCAAACAAGCTGGCTTAGTTTTTCTCGTCATCTGCCAAATAATTTTTACCAAAAAAAATTTGACTGGAAACAACCAAAATTTTACCAAAAAAATCTGCGTCGCATGTGGCAGATAAATTTTCTTGCTGGTCTGTTCCTGAACATTTGCCACTTTGCGACGCAGATTTTTTTGGTAAAATTTTGGTTGTTTCCAGTCAAATTTTTTTTTTGGTAAAAATTATTTGGCAGATGATGAGAAAACCTAAGCCAGCTTGTTTGAACTAAAATTGGGTGTAAAATTTTTGCGTAACGAAGCTGAAACCGTCAACTCTAGCGATATCATTCATTTTAGAAATTGTACTTCAAAGACTGCGTCACACTTTTCTCGAAGAGATTTTTGTTGGGATTGTCATAATTGTTAACAGCGTACAGCTTGGAGGTCGTTCTAAAAGTACGTAACGCTAAAATCTCCATTTTAAATACCCTTCTCCTCCCTGTCACGCAAAGTATATTAGATTTAAAAAAAATTAGCCTTTCTTGCGTTACGTAATTTATGAATGGCCCCCTTACACCCAAAATAACGTAAATTCAAATTTGAAGAGCTGATGTCACAGGTAAAACCTATGAAGTATAAAATTACTTTATTTACCTGTAAAAACACATATGTCCCACAATAATCGCTCATTCATTCAATTATGTGGTATAATTCATCGAACAATAAAACGATAGAAAAAAAAAACAAATTTTTCTACATCGATTGCTTCAATGATTGCTATTTAATGCAGTGTCTTATCAAGGCAAGGTTAGAAACGTAGAAACTGTAGACAGGTATCATTTTCATTCGAATCTATTCACTATTAAGTCAGTTACTAACTGGTAAGTCCCTTATTTCCAGCTTTGTTTGATAACTTGTTAAGTGTAATGAGAGAGAAAAATTGCTTTGTGAAAATATGGTGAGACGAGGGAAAGGCGGATATATCTCAAAATGAACTTACGATGTCTCTTCCACTGCTGAAACTTATGATACATGTACCAGGTGCACAACGAGAAGACAATGATAACCATCAGCATGGTTAAAACGATTCCAATCCACATATCATTGACGAAACGCTCATATTCATCGGGTGACATGCCATGCTGATAGTTTGATTTTTCCCGTCCGAATGCAATGCGTTGCAATTCGTGCACGAATAGGGTATAGTTGCTTGGTAAATTTTCTAAATCTAAATCAGTCGAAATTTCGTATTCTATTTTCGTTTCCATGTCTTTTTGTTCGCATAAAAATTGAAGAAATTTTTTTTGTTTCGTTTTCTTAATTAACAAATCGAAAATCTCAACAATTTCAAGAATAGCCGGTTTCACGACCACTTGTGTATCCAAATTATTATCAATTTCACTTCCACACTCATAATATTATCATCATCGCATCTATACACAAAAATTGGAATGTAATTTTATTATCAACACAAAATAAACAAATTATTCGGCGCAGAGCTTATAAATATTGAAACACAGCCCGTCAATTTCAATAATAACAATATTGAATATATATCTCGTCGACACTCGATCGTGGAAAATTAAAAACACCAACAAATCAAGCTTTTAAATACAGCGCGTAAGATCGCGTTCAATATTTCGTCACCGCTTTTAAGATATTGTATCAACCAAATGGAATTTAGTGCACTGCATAATCAACCACACAGCATTCCGAAAACTGTTCATTATTCAACCCAAATGAATTTCCACAGTATTCCAATTTTTCGAAGAAAAAATTATTTTGTTTTCTTCTTCTGAAACATTTGTTATACTCAATTCAGTTACGATTATATGTGCGTCTTCATTGGAATACCTTCACGCGATAACTAACTGCGGTCTCATCAACACTGTATTATACACAAACCGCGCTATATAATATTTAATGAAACACACATCTCTCTATAACAATAATGTATCGATCCCGAGTCGATTAACAAAATTTGAATTTTTAAAAACTCAAAATATTTGCGTTTAAATTGTGTCTTTGTCTTGTTTGTTATTTGTTTGTTTGTTTATTTGGTGTGCATGGCTTCCACATGATGTGTTTGTCTCCGTATTATTAAGCTCAGTCAAGAAATCGAATTAGCATTTTCACCGTTCACACAAAGCGGAAAATTATCTTTTTGTAGAGAACATGTGAAAGAAACACGTTGATGATTATCTTATCAATACCGAACAGACACTACTAACTCATCGACAATTCCGACAAATTAATACCAAACACTCGGCCACATAAGTGTTCAACAACTATTGCAGTTCGAATGTTTGCCCCGCTGCAATGTGTTCCCAGAATTAATTATTAGTTTTAAAGTTGAAGTAGTGTGGTTTTGTGATAAACAACCAATATATATTGATGTGGTATATATAACACAAATGTGTATTTCTCTCTCTCTCTCTACGCCAGTGTCATCGAAACCAGTTTCATTTTTATATAAAAATAATTTTATTCTTTTTAAACGAACCCAACTCGATTTTACAAGATTATTCATTCGTCGAACAGTATCAATTAAGTAAAAAGTTAAAAATAGGAAAATTTCTGTATGAATTTTCAATTAATTGGATGTTTTTGTGTGACAAACATTTGTCAACTGCCGGATGGGCGCTTTCGTCAGAATTATATAATTTCTTACAACAATTCTACCTCACATTGTTGGGGGAAAATAATTCACCGAGATATTGACAATTTATAGCGAATTGATGCGAGTTATTGGAAAGAAAAGAGTGAAACGACTGAGGGGCTATCGATACATTTTTGCGTACTCTCTTTATGGTGAGAGTTTTAAGAAAGAGTACTTTCTAATTCTCGAAGAGATTTCCGATTTTCACTTTCTCTGGAAACACTGTACGTAGATGGAGTTCGCACCAATTTCCTAAACTCTCGCACACACAATTCGCATTTCTAAAATTACGAAGATTTCATCAAAAAAAAAATTGTAACGCTAGATTACTGCCCTAATGCTTGATTTCCTCTTACGCCGTTTAGGCTGCGTTTAGCTAAACCACGCCTCTTTTTTATTGTTTAAGAGTGATATCGCCAAATCTTCAGGTGATTTTTTTAACTTTGGAAACAAGCGGTCTCCGATTTTAATGAGTGATAGCTCGTTGGATTCGTCTTTCAATTCTAGGAAACACGTGTCTTTCACTTTTTCTTAAAAAAAATTGTTTTCCTTGAAAAGCGCTCAAAAGTGAAGACATGCCAGAGGGTACCGAAAACAGTTTTTCGGCAATAACTCAAGAAAAAATTATTTTAAAGGGTTGTAATGTTGTACGATTGTCGGCATTGAAAAGACCTACAGGTGGAGTATACGCACCGCTTGGTGCTAGTTGATCCATTAGAGTTATGACTAGATATATAGTGAATGTTCGAAGAGTCCACCTTCTCTGCAGCTTCGATGCACCACGGAACTGAGTATGGGGTGTTGTAGCTGGCCTCACCCACTATCGTTGCACATATAAATGAATCCAGTACTTTTGGGATGCAAGCCTACAGAAGTCTTGAAAAAAAAGTTGGTGCCAAAATGTAGATTTTTTCCTTCTGTCTGAGGGCCCAACTGCCAGAACAGCGTCTGGAACAGTTCTACGTGAGTAATTTTGGATCGTCTACTATTCCCTTACCGTATACGCTTCACTTTGACTCGAATATAGGTCGTTACAACATATCCAGTGTTAGTAATTCTTGTGAAAAATTATTAAATTTTTCTCGGAGGATTTTAGTCAAATAAAGTGTTAGCGTATAGCAAATGACCTCAGGAGTCCGGAACAGTAATTAGTTTTTCAATTGGACCAATATTTGCTATGCGACAGGAGTTTGGAAAAACGATACGATCAAGTGGGAGCAAACGGTTTTCCAAACTCCTGTCACGTAGCAAATATTGGTCCAATTGAAAAACTAATTACTGTTCCGTAGTCCTGAGGTCATTTGCTATACTAAAATCCTCGGAGAAAACTTTAATGATTTTTCTCTTGCTATTACTAACATTAGATCTGATATATTCGCGACATAGCGAAGCGTTTTTCTATTGATAAGGTGAAAGAATAGTAGACAATAAAAAATGACTGCCATAGTACCGTTCCAGATGCTCTTCTGGCAGTTGGGCCCTCAGAAAGAAGGAAAAAATCTACATTTTGGCACCAACTTTTTTTTCAAGATTTCTCTAGGCTTCCAGCCCAAAAGTACTGGGTTCATTTATATGTGCAACGATAGTGGGTGAGGCCAGCTACAACACCCCATACTCAGTTCCGTGGTACATCGAAGCTGCAGAGAAGGCGGACTCTCCGAACATTCACTATATTTCTAGTCATAACTCTAGTGGATCAACTAGCAACAAGCGGTGCGTATACTCTGCCTGCAGGTCTTTTCAAGGCCGACAATTGTACAACATTACAACCATTTAAAATAATTTTTTCTTGAGTTATTGCCGAAAAACTGTTTTCGGTACCCTCTGGCATGTCTTCACTTTTGAGCGCTTTTCACAGAAAACAAATTTTTTTAAGAAAAAGTGAAAGACACGTGTTTCCTAGAATTGAAAGACGAATCCAACGAGCTATCACTCATTAAAATCGGAGACCGCTTGTTTCCCAATCACCTGAAGATTTGGCGATATCACTCTTTAAAAAGAGTAAACGGAGTGCAAACTGAGCGTAAACGGCGAAAGAGGAAATCAAGCATAAGTACGATCCTCGCAAGTTGCGTATTTTTTTTCCGTCAATGGGCGCGAAATTACTCAGGAATTTACTCATTACAAAATCGCTACTAACTAAGGACGACACTCATGACATTACTCAATCTACCGATCTATTGAAAGATGATTGTGAAACTCGTAATTTTCCATAATGCAAACCTTGTGAATGTCTTATTATCATCTGTTTTACTCAGCAATAGGAATAAATGATGGAATTTGTTTATGTACTGTCCGTTTGACAAGTGGATCGCCACGGTTCAGCAGGGGGTTTTGAACATTTGTTTTTTACACGTTTGCACACGTGCTCTTGTCAGATTCTTTTTACGAAGGTTACGCTGATTATACTTTGTGAAAAAGGCCAATACCTTGCAAATATGTCACATCTTGGAAAGAATTTGACACTGCAATATCTGCAACATGAAAAAACTAAATGTTCGAAACCCCCTGAAACCCCGTGCTTCCACCTACGTAATATACAGAAACTAGGTGAGCCAATCTTAATTTATAGTGAGCTGTATGATGTGCTTCCTTTATTTACCAAAATGTTTGTTCAAACCACTGAAGTAGTAGATTTTGTATCACAATGATCTACAATGATCAGAAATTAGTCATAACTCACCATGTGTTATAAGTTCAACAAGGTTGCCGCTGAATATAAAATGAAAAAGAGAGGACAAGTTTCACAGATTCTGAGACTTAATTAACCGATCAATTCGCAGACATCTATAATCTGGAGGACATCTTCGAGACGGTATTTGTGAATGATCGTTGTGAATACCTCAGGAAGGAAAGAATGGTATAATGACGAGCGAGTAACGGCTGTTCGAAGTTAAGAAACTATCTGATTTCGTATGTCACGTGAAAGTTCAATTTTGACTTGACAGATGATGAAAGGTTGACCAATATGAAGATAGACAATTACGTCTTGAGCAACCTTTCTACGGGAAGTCGATTAATGTTCACACGAACGTAAATACTTTCGTCAAGTTGCTCCTTCACATCACAGCTCGGGTATTATTTGCTTACATTCATTAGATAAAATAGAAAATAATTGTTCATATTGATGCTATGCATACAGCCAGTAGATGTAGAAGCAATAAAGCCAATTTCTTGTTAAAACATTGCACCTAATACAAAGTAAATCTCATCATTGTTATTACCTTATCATAATGATCCGTCTATGGGGACGTTGGCTGTATTTGATTAATGTATTTGATTAATAACGTTTATGGCGACGGGTCGTTGAGTTTTAATTGAAACGGAATTGATGAGTAAACGCACAGCTAAGGTCTCGTTGGGAGCCATGACACAGGTACCTCTAAAATCGCTTTTCCAGATTGAAAATTATTGAAACATTCTAATGCTAACATTATGGGACGCTTAATGCTCGGAACAGGTCAGGTTAACTTGAAGTCTATCTGAATCTGCTTCGATAAATTTTGACCTGAAACCTTAAACATAGAAATGAAGGCAGCAGGTCCGATTTCAGGTTGACGGGAATTTTTAGGTCTTTTTTCTTTTAGAAAAAAACCCTGTTGTGGACACTTCATCTGTCCGTCTGTCTGTCTGTCCGTCCATGTGTCTGTGTCACAAATAAAAAATGAGACGATAACAGCCTTGATTCAAAATTGCAATGCTACTATGAGCAAATCAACACCAGGCAAATAATAATTATTTGTTATCTGATAACCGATCGCTCATAGTTAGCATTGCAATTAGAAAATTTGGTAGTTGGTAGTTGGACTACCAAGGCTATAATTGACCACCAAATGTAATTTTTGGGGAGGAGATGTTTACTATTCGAGAACTACGCACCGACTGACGAAATTATTCTACATGCTCGCCTATTTATAAATCGAAAACTTGGTAGTTGGTAGCTTTGGTAGTTGGTAGTTGCGAGCTGGATTGACATTCAAAATTGCAAAGCCACCATGAGCATATCAACACCAGGCAAATAATAATTATTTGTTATCTGATCACCGATTGCTCACAGTTAACATTGCAATTCGAAAATTTGGTAGTTGGTAGTTGGACTACCAAGGCTATAATTGACTACGAAACGTAATTTTCGGCAGAGATGTCTACTATTCGAGAGCTGCGCACCGACTGAAAAAATTATTCTGCCTGCTTGCCTATTTAAAGCTTGAATTTTTGGTAGTTGACTACCAAACTGGTAGTTGACTACCAAACTGGTAGTTGACTACCAAACTGGTAGTTGACTACCAAACTGGTAGTTGACTACCAAACTGGTAGTTGACTACCAAACTGGTAGTTGACTACCAAACTGGTAGTTGACTACCATACTGATAGAGAGGTGGTAGAGATGTTAACTGTTTGAGAGCTGCACACCAACTGATGAGATTATTTAGGCTGCTTGCCTATTTATAATTCGATAATTTGGTAGTTGACTACCAAACTGGTAGTTGAATACCAAAATGGTTGTTGAATAGTTGAGTTTGGTAGTTGAATACAAAATTGGTAGTTGACTACGAAACTGATAGAACGAAGGTGGCGATGTTTACTGTTCAACAGCTGGATATCGACTGAAGAAACTATTCTTCCTGCTTGCCTATTTGTAACTCACGTATTTGGTAGTTGGTATCTCGAGAAGTGAGAAAATTGAGAGAAAGAAAAAAGACCTCACTAGGCTTATAGCCGGTCTATTCTTGTTTAATCTGAAACCTAACCGTGAACCTTGAAAAAAATTTGTCAAGCCAGGTTCTGGTCAAGGTCAGGTTTTCTCATAAAATATGCCTGACCTATCCAGTAGTTCGGGTCATGTTTTCTTCTGAAATAACGCTTCCAGGAAGCTTTCCACAGAGTATCAAATAAAACCAAATGAATTTGTCGAACTCATTCTCTGTATATTTTCTCACAAAATGACTCACAGATTTCATTAGAATTGCACACGTTCGTGAATTATAATCAATTTACAAAATTTAACGAATGATGTCCAGCGACTGGATTTTTGTTGATTCACTGGAAAAGAGAATATAATTTCACTGTCAAATTGCCGTCAATTCAATTTTCTTTTAACGAAATGAAGTAGTAGATTATCAGATTTGAACAAATATTTGGAGTAATCAAGAAAATTTCATTAGTCCGAACATATGCTTTTCATCACAGGAATTCATATCGATTAAACAAAAGCTCAGAAACTTACGCTGATCGTATGGCCCCACATCTGTTCATCGATCGTGTCAGTCACTCCATATTGACCTGAAATTCGGGAGTTCGGATATGATTAGCAACCGGTTTATGGTGAACAGAATGTTAACTGGATTTAGTTCGGACAATCAGTTGGTGGTGCATGAGTCTTTAATCATGATTGGATCATGGATTTATCTCATTTTTGTCATCATTCGTAATTAATTCTCTCACATGAAGTAAGACAGACAAAAGGGCAAACACCAGAAAAATAGCAGCAGCCAAAGGGATTAGTTAAAATGTCTGAACAGATGGACCGAGTGCCGCGCATAAGGCAAAGGTTTGAAACCAATGGATATACTGTTGAACTACACAGAAGTGCCGAATTAGATTGAAATTTGAAAACAAATTTTTTTATTGAAAGGCCTGTCGTTGTTGACGAGTTCAATAAATTTTGAGTTGTCAGGCAGGAGTCTCTTCAATCAAAATTAAATTTTGAAATTCCAATCTTACGTTGGAACCGACTGAGATGTACGACACTAGGGCCACCCCCGCTGTGTTAGTAGCGTTACAATGACAGCTTAAAAACGCCGCGCATTCGGTTATCATTGGATGAATTTACTTAGGTCGCCGAAAGAGACCACGAATTTTATCGCTTAAGACGTCAAATTACTTACCTCAAATTGCCACCCTATGAACCAATCGTGCATCGTGACTCGACCAAACATCATCCTGAAAGAAAGAATGAGACAGACGTTAGTGTGGCCGATCTACTCAATGAAAATGATGTTTTTGATTAATTTTGTACGTTGATCAGTTGGTGGTGCATGAGTCTTTAATCATAAATTGTCTCATAGATTAATCTCATTTTTGTCATCATTTTTCAGGGGATTCATGGGTGTGCAGTACTGTGCACTGTACGGTAAACATATGTGTATTCTCTAGGTCAAAGATAAAAAGGAAAGTAGGACATGCATACGGACTATGCTGACTGCTGATGGTATTACAAGCTTATAACGAGATAGGTACCGGAAATGATTGAATGATTGATGAAGAAAATAACTTACCGCAATCAGCGCGATACTGAAACCAAAGGGATCCGCGTCATCATGAACCGACCATATTCTTCGTTGACAATTTTCTGCTCAGCCTTACTTTCAACTGACATCTGCAAAATTAACGTGAACGGTTAAAGTGGGACCGACTAAAACAACTTTTCAAAACATTTTTACCGGAGAGGCGAGTGTAACATTCAGATTTGAACAAATATTTTGAGTAATCAATGGATTCATTGGACATTAGTTTTCATCATTTGATTGCAAAGGGCGTATGGAATTTTGAGAATTTTAAGGGTCGCGATAGCCTGTGTGCGGAAAACGTAGATCATTGAAAACTAAGTCCAGGCATATGGTTGATGGATCCGAAGGTGCCCGGGAAGAAGTCCCACCGGACGACTTTAACTTTCAAATGGTCATAACTCGGAAAGTTGAGAGTATTTCTGAAAACAATGTTCTAGCAGGATGTAGAGCGTTAAAAACTCTACAAAACTGCCAAAGAAACCGATGGTCCAAAAGGTGTGTCTGTCGAGGTTTTCTAACATCGAAAGTTCGACATTTTGGTTTTTGACTTTTATTTCCTGAGAGACAAATTATTAACTTTAGCTTTTGGCATGAGGTTGTAGAGGAGGTCGAGTACTACCAGTACACTAGGCATTGTCCCGGTCGGCGATCCATCCGAAACCACTTTTTCAACATTTTTGAATAGACTTTTTAAGTGCACCCACGTCGCCCACGAAGCCCACCTTGGCCAGTAAGTGCACATAATATTCCATAACGGTAGCTGAACTCTTTTACAAAATATTTAAGAATTCGGTGTAGCACATTTTGTCAGGGCCGGACTGGCTCCCAAAAGGCGCACTTGTGCGATGAGCCAAAAGGCGCAAGAAACGGCAAGAAACGAAAACTTATTATTTAGAAAGAATGTAAGCATATGCTTCCTTTCAGCTGTTACTTGCACAAATACTATATATTATTTCGGATACAGTTTGTTATGCTACAGTTGAAATTGTTGAAAGTACTAAATTGTATACTAGACGAGCAGAGCGAGCGATTTTTTTTAATGAACCGTTCAAAGCTGAAATTTTATTGAAAACTTGCTTTGGAGTACAATTAAATTATTAGAAAATTTTTTAGTATTCCTGTGAAGAATCGCCAATATCAAATCACAAAAAAAAGAAATTGCCAAGAAAAATCGACAAAGTGTAAGGAAACGCCAGAAAAGAGAATAAACGCTAAGAAATGTGAAAAAAGCTACGAATGGAAAATTTGTCTTTCTAGCGTTTCTTCACACTTTGACGATTTTTTCTGGTGATGTAACAAATAAATAAAAAATGGTCAATCGACAAGAGGAATCACCAAACGCAAAAAAAATCGTCGAGGTGTGAAAAAATACCAAAATGATTTTTTTTATCTTCACGTTTCTTCTCACTTTAGCATATTTTATTCATTTACAAAACGTAAGCGTTTAGTGCGATCCTAGCAATTTTATCCTTCTACGAAATGTAATATAAAGGCACATCGTGCAGGGCTTATTATTGGGAATTTCAGTTCTCAAAATTCTAAAAATTCTTAAAAAATTCTAAAAATTCTCAAAATTCTTTAAAATTCTTAAAAAATTCTTAAAATTCTTAAAAAATCTTAAAAATTCTTAAAAAATTCTCAAAAAATTCTAAAAAAATTCTTCGAAAATATTTTGCATTTAATATGATTAAATTTTTCGTCTACTTCCTTGACTGAAAGTCAGGATTTTATGACAGATATTTTGAAAATGTTCTACATTGGCATAAAACGTTAAATACGGAAAACGTCCGTACTCTTGTTGCCGCGATAACTCAAGTAATTCTTTATCGATTTTCAAAATTTTGGGCTCATTCGATGGAGAATGAAAATCATGAGGTTAAGTTCGTAGATTAGCAATATTGAAGTAGTGAGATGGGAGTAATTCTATACACAACTTCTTTTCTTTTTATTACCACGACATTTTTTCGTTGGTTGGTAGACTAGTCATTAAGTTCTAGTTCTAGGGTTTGTCATCGCTCGCTGAACCTTCAACTCACAGCTCTCTTTGTTTCTTCAGAAAATTAAATTAATTTTGAGTTTTCTAAACAGTCAGTGAAAATAAAAGAGATTCACAATTAATGATGTAGCAAACAGACCATTCTTGAAAACACCAGCTTATTTAAAAATGGTAAGGGACTGCAATTATTGGAAAATTTAGTCAGTCAAGCGGCCTGACCCACCTAAGAGGTAGGGCCTAGTTTCAAACTCAAAATGGTCTTAACATTAACAATGGTTTTTTGTCGCTTTGACAATGCTTTCATTTGAGTTTGTGAGCGTTTTGTCCAGCTCGTTTAAGATGGGTCGGCACTATGTCAGGGGCGACTTCATCAGTCGAAATCGTATCAGACACAACTTCATCTGATAAAATTGAATTTTGAATTGTTCGATTATATAAACGTAAATGACAAATGAATTGCATGAATTTATCTTTTTACAGCAAAAACAAAAAATTCTTAAAAAATTCTTAAAAATTCCTAAAAATTCTTGAAAATTCTTAAAAATTCCTAAAAATTCTTAAAAATTCATAAAATTCTCAAAAATTCTTAAAAAGTTTTAAAAAATTCTTAAAAAATTCCCAATAATAAGCCCTGACATCGTGAGATCATAGTAATTTTATCATTTTACAAAATGTAACATAAAGGCGCTTCGTAAGATCCTAGCAATTTTATCATCTTTTGTTGATTTGCTAAATCACCAGAAAAAACTAAAAGTGTGAAGAAACACCAAGAAGAATCGACGAAGAAACGCCAAGAATGGAAAATTGGTCGTTCCTCACGTTTTTTGGCGTTTCTTCACAATTTGTCGATTTTTCTTGGCGTTTCTTCACGCATTGCCGATTTTTCTTGTGATTTAACAAGTTAACAAAAAACAATGAAACGCCAAGAAAAATCGCCAAAGTGTGATGAAACGCCAAAGTCTGAAGTAAATTCTGAAGAAATTTTTTTTTTGCGATTTGACTTTGGCGATTCTTTTTGACTGTTTTTTAGGCATAGGTAAATCATAATCATATGAAAATCGACCAAATAGAATTTTTCGTTTAAAATCCCAAAGTTTCTAACTTATTAACGTCGTAAGATTATTTCCTTGACTGTGAGTCAGGGAAAATGTTGGTCACAAATTGTTCACTATTCCTTGGAGCGAAGCGTCTGTTGCAAGGAAAGATAGTTTGTGTATCCGTTTCGTTGGACATTGCGTTCCTGTTCGATAAATCCGACGTTCCCTAATACATGCATGTATGATCAAAAACCTTAAATGCAAGAAAATGTTTGTCAGAATTTAGCAATTCTTTGATAACACGACGGAGATTTAAATTTCCGATGTGAAGTTCGAAGATGGGCTATGACGGACTTGTGACTCGGAGTTATTCCCGACAGAAAATTTGCCTCGTCACTTGATACCTTGAGTAATTCTCAACATATTTCCAACTTTGTTATTCGACGAGGAAAACATCTAAGTAGTAATCTAGGAATTATTCCTAAAAAATTTCTCGAAATGATTTCTTGGTGTTTCTTTGTATGGAATAAAAACGGATTGTTCTATTCAATGGGTTTCATTTTCAATTAAGGTAACCAAAATCGAAATTCAGACAGTCAGTCAAAGAATCTGAACCATCCAAAAAGTCCTACTTCTTGTTGAAATTAACAGTTCAAAATTTTTGGAACCAAATTTTATCATAATGATCAGAGAAGACTCTAAGCGAAGTAAAGAGTTTGTACTGAAGAATGAACTTCTTATTATTTTTAGTAGTAGTAATATTGGTCTTTTCATCTGGAAGATTATATAATTATATTAAAAATATATTTTTTTACCAAAAGTAATAGAGTAATTACCTCTATCAAAAAATGGTTGATTGATAAAATTCCTGAGGTTCGTTAGATTGAAATTGTAATCACATCGAAATTTTTATTTCCAACAAATATAGCTTGAGTAACTATAAATTACTAACGTTCAACAACTCGCAGATCGTATAATTGAACTAGGAGAATCAAAAGAAATTGATTACAAGCTTAACTTCAGATCACTTCAGTTGCCGAAACTATTGTCAGAACTTGTGTGCAACCTCTATCGTGTGCAACCGCAGCTAATTTTTGTGCAACTACACGTTCTGTCAAAAATTAGGCTTGTTCAAAATCAAGTAGACGAAGTATTCACACGCTTAAATTAGCCCCTACGACGCAAGCACCTAAAGAAAACTCATTTATTGCGCCTGAAATCGAAGGTGAAACTGTATTCCGTTGAAGGTTTAAGAACTATTTTCATTAGCGCCGAAGGCGAAAATTTTCGCGTTTTTGAACGAAAAAATATAAAAATTACAATTAGCGCCTTTTACAATTCATAATATGATAATCTAGACAGGCGATACAATAGTACATTTTATTTTTGAAAAGCGCAAAATCCAAAAAGCGCACTTGTGCTTTGCCTAGTTGCCATATATGGCCAGTCCGGGCCTGCATTTTGTACTACAAAATCTGAGAAAGTGAAATTTGTGAGAAAAACAACAAATAATCGTTTTAATTAGTTATTTGACCCACGAACAGTAGTAAGAAGTCGATTTCGTTGCAAATACACATTTTTCGATATTTTTACAAAAGGTTGAACTTCGTGGTATACCCTGTCAATATAATGTGCTACATCGAGATCCCAAATATTTTGTAAAAGATTTCAGCTACTGTTATGGAATATTATGTGCACTTACTGGCCAAGGTTACCTCGACTCAGCAACACCGGTTACAGTGTCTGCACTGGCTTCGTGGACGACGTGGGTACACTTAAAAAGTTCATTCATTAATGTTGAAAAAGTGGTTTCGGATGGATCGCCGACCGGGACAATGCCTAGTGTACTGGTGGTACTCGACCTCCTCTACAACCTCATGCCAAAAGCTAAAGTTAATAATTGGTCTCTCAGGAAATAAAAGTCAAAAACGAAAATGTCGAACTTTCGATGTTAGAAAACCTCGACAGACACACCTTTTGGACCATCGGTTTCTTTAACAGTTTTGTAGAGTTTTTAACGCTCTACATCCTGCTAGAACATTGTTTTCAGAAATACTCTCAACTTTCCGAGTTATGACCATTTGAAAGTTAAAGTCGTCCGGGGGGACTTCTTCCCGGGCACCTTCGGATCCATCAACCATATGCCTGGAATTAGTTTTCAATGATCTACGTTTTCCGCACACAGGCTATCGCGGCCCTGAAAATTCTAAAAATTCGATACGCCCTATTGCAAAGAGGATAACAAAGGGAATTTTATAAGCGATACTCATGAGTCAGAAATCTTGCAAGTGTTCTCCGAACAATTTTTGTGTTCTCATTTGAATTTATCCAAATTTAACACCCAAAATTCTCCCAAAATTTTAAAATCCGAAATGTTATCCTAGCGTTGCTAGACTACTATGCAAGATGTCTGACCCATGGCAATACTAACAATAACAGTAGGTCCATTAACTTACATGGTTTCGTCATTGTAATTGAACAATCGAATTGCACTTCAACGGTACTCAATCTGAAAGAAAATAATTTGAACTGTGAGCTTGATGTGGCCTTTCAAAAAGAATCAAAATACGGCTTTTTTTGGCAAGAAATCAGTTGGTGGTGCATGAGTTCTTAATCAGATCCTTAGATCATAAATTTATCTCATTTTTGTCATCATATTTCTTTGAAGAACAACTGCGTGAAGTAATAGATCTGGTAAGGTAGAGGGAAATTCACGTTTGAAACCACAGAGGTGTGACAGTCAGGCACCATGATTGGACTAATTGATTAAGTTATCACCAGCAACACAAAATACACACAATTCATGATTGGACTTTTTTGGATTTTTTTTAGTTGTTCGCATTGTGAACTTTAACGAATGCGAGACTCGTTAGGAAGGTGAAATTATGAGCGAAAACTCATCGGAAGGTCAGACACTAGGGCGTATCGAATTTTGCAAATTTTAAGGACCGCCATAGCCTGTGTGCGGAAAACGTAGATCATCGAAAACTGTGTCCGGGCATGTGGTTGATGGATCCGATGGAGCCCGGGAAGAAGTCCCCCCGGACGACTTTAAGTTTCCGATGGTCATAACTCGGAAAATTGAAAGCATTTTTGAAAACAATGTTCTAGTTGACACCACATCGACATCACAATTATTTTGTGAAAGAGTTCAGCTACTGTCATGGAATATTATGTATAATTATTGGCCAAGGTGTCCTCGACTCAACAGCACCGGTTGCAGTGTCTGCACTTGCTTCGTGGGCGACGTGGCCACTCTTAAAAATTCCATTCTAAAATGTAAAAAAGTGATTTCAAGTGTATATCCGATCGGGACATGCCTAGTGTACTGGCAGTGCTCGACCTCCTCTACCACCTCATACCACAGCGGTCCTTAAAATTTGCAAAATTCGATACGCCCTATCAGACACTCATAATTTCTTCGATAAGTTAACCTCACTCAGAAGTAAGACCAACACTTAAGAGTGATATCGCCAAAACATCGAACAAAATCAGACATTTTGGGACAAGCGGTCACAGATATTATCGAGTTATAGCTCATTCGATTCGTTGATGCGAGTAAAACGTAGTACTACGTTTGGTGAACTTTATTTTGTTCTCATAGCTCGAGGTCATGAAGTAAGGGTCTGCCAAAAGGGGCCCAAAATCGTTTTCTCGCTATTAGTCGAGTAAAACCATTTTGGGAAAAAAACTTTTTTAGCTACGTTTGAAGGCCTTGAAGAGACGACAATTTTGAGTATAAACACCACCAGGTCCATGTTGACCTGTTGGTAATATCAATGATTTTAGGTGAAAAAATAGATGATTTTCCCAAGTCCCTGACCGGCTCCAGTGACATAAGTCCGAGACATGGTATGTATGGTGACATAGCCTAGCCTCTGTAGTACCATAACATACAAAAACATCCTTGGATAAGTTTCACTGCAAAGGGTTGGAGCGACTTTAGCGGAAGTCCACCCTAAATCGACGAAATTTCACGTCAACATCGGTTGTAAAGCAGATAAAACTCGCTGACTCAGGCAAGCATTATTTACAGACATCGGAAGGATTAATACGGGCGACGGTGATTAGTAATGCATCAACATACCTGGATTGCATACCGACTTCGATTGGCATAACGGTCGCCCCAAAAGTCAGTGTTCAGTTCTCATTTTGCCATCAGATTGCTGAAAGTTAAAAACAAATTTTAGTATTCGGAACAGGACGAAATCGTTTTGCTATTTCAATGTGAGTGCGTAGTCAGATTTGAACAAATTTATTGTAATCATTGGATATCATTAGTCCGAACATAAATTATTTTATTCATCACAAACACAGAGAGGATACGGTTTTTAAATGAACTGCAAATGAATTACTTACCAACGATGATCGAACGTTCATTCATGCTCACGGAAATGGAACCATTTCACTGTAACAAAGAGGAGTAAATTGTTAAAGAAGTGGCCAACACTTAATGTCCAGACGAAATATTTTTTTATTAATTTTGATCAGTTGGTGGTGCATGAGTCTTTAATCATAAATTGTCTCATAGATTAATCTCATTTTTGTCATCATTTTGTCAATTTTTGCGAACTTTTTTATTAAGATACGGTCAGAAATGACGGCGCTCAGAGTTTCAAATTATATGAACATATTAAGACTACAAACGCTTAAGGTGGGGCCCTCACAGTCTGCTGTTTTCATTCCTATCGTTTATTGTACACGGAGGCAAAACGGAACGAAACGGATGACTGAATTTAGACCTAAAATTTCTGCTTAGGGCCACGGCCTGTCATTTGAGTAAAACCTCGCTAAAATTCACTAAAATTCTCTACAAAAAACAGCGAAAATGAGGAATTTTAGCGAATATTTTTCTCAAATAATAGGCCCTGCGCAAGGCACCATAACGCCTTAACATTGCGATTATAAATTTCACAGGCTTAGAGGTATTTAACATAGAGCTTGGTGTAGAAATCGCGGAAAGCATGCTCTTGACTAACCCTACTTTTCACCGATATGACAAAATCTTGTCCGAAATTATCAATTTAAAGCATTCGCTTCTTTTACCATGAAATATTTTCAATCTAAATTTGAAGCGTTACGAATATGTTAGACAACTTACATTTTAGACGAATTAATTCTAACGCCGATGATAAAAATTAAATTCCGAGACATTTCAGCTACCCACTTCGAAAAGCAGATAAAGAGAAAGAAAAAAAAAATCGACACGTTGACAGCAACGACATTTACACATTCCACATACAATCCACATACTGTGAGTTGCCGCGTCTGTATCATAATTCTATCTAAACCCATCTAAAGAACTCGTTCAGGAACTAAAAATTCGTTACCCAAAGTGAAGATTTTGACATATTTTATATGAGAGAAGTGTCAGAATCCTCACCAGTGAAACTTAACGAAGAGTTTCTGAACGAGCTCTTTGAGCGTAAAAACGTAAAAAGGTTGTATGTGACAAGGTTCTGAAAGAGCCTTGGTGTGTGACTGTGTTGTCTTTCAGTTATTAAATTGATATATGTCTGTTCCAAGTAACTGTAAACACGAAATTTGACTGGCCGAACAAACACGATTTCATCCACAGAGCTCGGTTTTCATACAAATATTGATGAGGTCATGTCTCTATGGATGAAATTTGACAGTAATTTGACAATTTGTATGGCCTTGGAACAGACTCATTGAGACGTCAAAACATATCTGAAACGCATTTAACCTTATTTTCTCCATTCAAAAAACCATGAGAAAAAGATTTTTTGTTGACGTTTCGTCTGATGACAGTTCGAAATATCATCATCAGCTGTCATCGTAATCCTCGAGGGAGGATAGAGAGTCTACAAATTGTCGCCATCGTATTCGGTGCGAGTGCCTTAACTTCTGTTCATCCTTTCCCGGGCCTCGCTTCGTTTTTTTTGTCTAATGCTATTTATTGAAGATCTCTCACATGCCAGTAGATTTCTGAGAATAATTCTTCATCATTCAGGTTTCGTTGCAGTAAATCATTTTTCATAACTGACATTTCAGTTAATTTCAGTTAATAATTATGGTCGGAAGTTTGGTCGGTTAAATTACATAATGGACTGTTCATGATACCTATCCGGTTCAGGTGTTTATATAACAGGTCATGACCATTCACTTCTCAGAAATTTGCCACGACCACGACCAGATCTACCTTTTTCTCCATTTGGCCAAAAAGGAGCCATCATGGCTTCATGGTGAAGAATCGATCTTGGTCAGGAATATGTCAGTAAGTTTTATGATTCTTTAATTTGTTTTCTCTTTCACTGTCTACTAGACTCCGATCAATTTTAACTCTGTCTAAATTGTACGGTACATTTCATAGTTCTGTTCCAAGGCCATACGAATTGTCAAAGTTCATCCATAGAGACATAACCTCATCAATATTTATATGAAAACCGATCTCTGTGGATTAAATCGGTATAGTTTGACCATTTAAAATTGTCGCGATGTTTTGTTTTTACACGATGTTACACATTCCTAAACATTCTCATAAGAAGAATTTTGAGGGTTTTCTTGCTTCAAAAAATGTTTTTTTTCTTTCTTCTGCACAGGAATGCCTGACTAATTCAAACTAAACACTGAAAATATTTGCCAAGAAAGCAAATTGCCATATCATCATCTCTCTGAATCTATATCAAGGTAGAGGTGAGTGGGCATACCTAATTTTTATGCCCGCCCTGCCCAAAGCCCAATAATTTAAAAAAAAACATGCCCACGGCGCAGCCAATGCCCAAGAATTTTAAAAAGCATGCCCACTGCCCAGCCCATGCCCAAGGCCCACATCGGAAATTTTCGCAAAAAATTTGAAAATTGTCAATCTGAGGCGAAACTGAGGTTGACAGCACATCGTTCGTGCAAAATTCCAAGGCTGTATACTTGGGGAGGTCACGCAGATACGCGGGTTACACACCACAGTTGATGATAAAATGGCCGATTTCATCAGAAGTGGTGTGTTCCCGCGTATCTAATAAAATGGCGGTCTGCGTGACCTCCCCAAAGTATACAGCCATGCAAAATTCTAGTAAATTGATGATTTGGAAACACGATTTTATGTGCGAAAGCCGTTTTAAAATTTCTTGATGAATATTACATCGTACGGAAAATCTTGACTACACTTAAGACTTAAGTTTGTGGGCTCACACATTTTTGAAAAGTGCCCATTCTGCGCCCTATGCCCACCAAATTGAAAAATGCCCATGCCCATGTCCCGTGGGCATGCCCATGGGCGTGGGCAGCCCACTCACCTCTATATCAAGGCTTGATAATCAACCTTTAAACTTTTCAAAAAAGAAAATTCTTCTTTTACTCAACTTCGTGGGTTTCTTAAGTATAGTTTCCACTTAAAAAGAGCACTCCGTTTAGCCTCCGTCTACATGACAGTTGTAAAATAGAACAAAAGAACTGTCAAGCAAACGGAGTGGAAATTAAATTTATTTCAATTTTTTACTCCGTTTACGTAACAGTTCCTTTGTTCTATTTTAAAACTGTCATGGAGGCTAAACGGAGTGCTCTTTTTAAGTGGAAACTATACTTTAACCTGTTCTTTCCGAATCTAGAATTTAACCTCAGTGTTGAGTTGACAATACGAACTCGCGGTAGAAATTATTCAAATTCCGTGTAAACGGCCGCTCAACTATTCCATCTGGTCACCCATGCACTTCATCGATATTCGAATGTTTTTGTGATTTTTTTCTCTACCTTTTGCTCGTCAATTTTTTCGGGTCGTTCCATTTAATTAACAGGAAAAATTATCGCAATTATTACAATAGAAGTGCATTTATCAGTACCAGTAGTGATTAGATAAATAATTTGCGATAAAACCAATGTAATTTTACTATTATTGTTATCAATCAATGAAACAGTGACTCGAAACGTAAAAAAAGTTAAATGACATTTTATGGGAAAACTCTTTTGTCGGAAAAATTTTCACATTATTGATGTACCTACCTTTGCTTTTTTGTACAGAAAACATTTTTTTTTTGTTTTATGTGTGTCTCAAGCAACTAAAATATTTGTGCAATGATTATCTAAATTAGGTGAGCGATGTTTACATTTCGATCGTCGAGGAAAAATCATTTAGCCAATGCACATCGACCCCACTAACCACTCCTTTCTGCACAGTGTTTTGATTTTGATTACGATGTTAGAAATTTACATTTTATAGTTTTGCAGAATCACAAAGCTCTCTCATCAAACCTATTTTTGGAATGTCCATTTTGGAAAATTTCTAATAATTTAGATTGATCTGCGAGTGTCGATGACTTTGATTTATAAATTTTCGGTTGATTAACAAGCACTTATCCATATTTCGACATCGAGTGTGTATATAGTGGGTATACCACCATCGGGTCATCGGTCATCAAATTGGATATTAAACGATAAATGAATGTTTACGCGAGATCCATTCACTGAATTTTGTTCTTGCTGTTGTGATGAACAAATTCTTTTCTGCTTCACACAACTTCTTTCAATTGAATTTATTATCTTCGCAGTCACACACAGTCATTGTTTTATGTAATTTGACACCCGTTTTGCCTGCATGGCAGTGTTGTGTGTTACTTTCTTTTGAGTGAATTTAAAGAGTTGAAAAATGTGAATGTTGTTTTGGGGGAAGCATGAATTATGAGTTACGCACATCTGAATGGTATAATCTATGGATGTCTTAAGAAATTCGCACTGTAGGCTCCCGATCTCCCCTAGCATCCAATGACATGTCATTTGACAGCTTCATGGTTCTGTCATATCTCAGTTTTCAAAGAACTTTGTTTTGGCTTTTCCCCGATCTTTGAGCGAACATGTCCTCTTATCATACCTTTTTCAGATGTCAGTGCCGTGGCTATGACGGGCTCAGGGAGGGTTGTCATTTTTTTTAAATTCTCTCAAACAAACAAAACAGTCGTCGAAGACGCAAGGAAAGCCGAGAAAGAATGGACGGAAGTGACGGCACTCCCACGGCACCTAATACGATAGTGAAAATTTGTAGACTCTCTATGGATTAAGATGACAGATGATGAACAAATTTTGTTTTGAAAAATCTAGTCTGAGCCCCCATGCACAGACTGCTTGGACCCTAATCATGTAAATCGAAGTAATTCAACGCTGCAAAAAACTGGCAGTTCGCTTCAAATGTAACCATTCTCGTTCCCTAGCTTCGTAGATCGTATAAGGATTGGGAAGTCCGAATGTTACAAGTTCTGAAGTACTCATGCGAAGTCCGTTTGATTTGCATGAACCTAATTGTTGACAGTCGCTGATGGAGTGCTTCAAAATGTGTGACATTTGAAATGTAACTGTGAAGTGCAGCTCGCTCTGTAGTCCTTCGCAACGTTTTAATGAAATGTTTTTCCTTCAAAATGACTGTCCATTTGACTCAGCTAATTAATTAGCAGAACGAAGCTTTTCAAAAACATTTTTCGTTACTAACAACCCGATGTGAGGCGCCAATCGTAATAATTGTCGAAAAATGCTAATTTTCAGGACATGGTTTATGTCAGGAAAAATTTGCTAGACCATGAAGCAGCCGTCTTACGTCAATCCAATTTAACAGCAAAAATGAACGACACAATTTCATTGAACAATGAGGGAGAAGTGCAACAACAACCACAAAATAACCAACAAAATGGATCCATCGTTAAACAGAAACCGCGAGCATTACTTCTATGCCAACCGAATTCGCATCCGTTTCAGGTAGGGAAGCAAAACATTTTACGTCGCTTGATTGGCGTCCAATTGAAGCTTTTTTGTTCGTTCAGCCGCGTAACATAGTATTCGATCCGGCTCAAGAAGTAAAAGTTGGTCGATCCATCACTCGCACGAAGATAGCGGACAACAATGCAGTTTTCGATTGCAAAGTGCTGTCACGGAATCATGCCGTATTATGGTACAAAGATGGCAAATTCTTCTTGCGGGTAAGACACAATTCGATTCATTCGAAAACCATCGAGAATCGAAATGATTCCCTTTCGTTCTATCAGGACACTGGCAGCAGCAACGGCACATTCATCAACAGTCAACGCCTTAGTTCAAATTCCACATCATCCGAGCCATATGAGATACGAACCGACGACATTATTCAATTCGGTGTTGATGTTATGGAAAACAATAAGAAGGAAACACACGGCTGCATCGTGTGCCTGGTGAAACTGTTTGTGCCCGAGGGCGAAGAGTGTAAAACGGCACGAAGTGACGGGGTCAAAATCGAGTCATCAAGGATGATCCCGTCGACGGATCTGTGCCGATTAAATCAATATCTACAAGAGGCTATTCAGCGAGAACAGGTGCTGGAAACGAAATTGTTTAATTTGCAAAAGATTGTGGAAACAACGAGGTAATTTCGGGTTCGGAGTGGCGGTTTGTTGCATACGATGTACTCGTCGGCTTATTCTTTCAGAGAGAATTCCAAATCAACCTGGCACGCAATGATCGAAGAAGATCGACTGCTCAGTCGCATTGATATCCTCGAGAATAAGTTGCTATACCTACAGAAAAACGTCACCGACGACAAATTGCGTGATGATATGATGAAACTGTTGGAGGAGAAATGTGTCTATCAGGTAAGTGCAACCAACGAAAGCACTCTTTCACGATGTCTAATCTCCCCGTCGATCCCAGAATTCTGCCAAAGAAGCGTTGCGCAAAATTTACCAGGAACGAAACGACGCCGTACAAAAACTGGCTACAATGGAACGAACACTGTGCAGCAGCGAAGACGAATGCTCGTATCTGCGTGATCAACTACTGAAAAATGAGGAAAATCTCCAAACGGCTATGACCCAATTGGCCACCACCGAAGAGATTCGCTGCGAATTGACCGATCAGTTGCAACGATCCGATCTGCGCGAAAGTCACAAAGATTTGGAAATTCAGAATTTGTACGAACAGATCAAATTGCAAACGCAACAGTACAAAGAGACGTTGGAGAAGATGGTGAATTTGAACTTCGAAAAGGATCTGCTGCAGGAACGACTCAAGAAATTGGCACCGAAACGACACAACGTCAACAATACGATAATGAGCTGGATGGAAAATTCCAATTTGGCGGGAATGGCCAGCGGGAAGAATATTATGGATGCAATTTGTAACGTAAGTGTCCGTTAATAGAGACTGATAACATGCACACAGCGGGTGCAGATTCTCCTCTTGTATAAACCAAACTTTAGTTGCAATCCATCAACGGTGTTCAGACTTCCATTGTTGCTTAGAGTGTCCATACCTTCCAATAGAGTTTTCCAGTTCGAACAGTAAGCACAGTTTTCGAACAGTTGAGGCTACGGACTACAATTGTGTTATAGCTTACTGGAACACTATGTAACCTTTCGGGTCTGATCTGATCCCAATGTTATTCTGCCAGGGTAAAACGTCTGACTCAGTTTAATGAGCAAGATCTTGTTCTTTTCCTAAAATTATAAATCAATTTGCAAGGTAAACTACCAAGGAGGCAGACACAGGAAGGTCTTTCGACCGGATGTGTCGCGAAGACATGGAGCGAAGAGCTTCTAAAACTCATGAGATTATAGTTAAGGCGTGTAGCAGGGGCAACCACGAATCACTGCAGACTTAGCAATCATTTCCGCTCTACAGAAAAGATCTGTCAATCGATCCTATTTGCTCTGTGTCCTAGTGTAGCAAGTGATAGCGAGACTGGTGTACACATCCTTAATGATTGTCCGTTTTACACCAGCCTCAGGTTTCAAACCTTAGGGTTTTATGAGCTCCAGTAGGAGGATCTCCCATCTTTAGATGGAAAACGCTTCAATGACTTCCTAACGAAACCCGGGAAATTGCACTCACAATGGATGTGTGGAAACAAAGAATCTGGTTTTTTGATTCTCGTTTGAGGAGCCTCCCACAGTCAGCCAATTTTATCTAAGTCAACTTCCAACATTGGTGGAGATGTTGGTTTTGAACATTGATGCACCCGAGGACCGAGTCGCATATACCTTTTAAGGAACGGTAAAGTCACGACTCGTCGAGTGCTCTTGATCTTTAAGAGTGATATCGCCAAATCTTCAGGTGATTGGGGAACAAGCGGTCTCCGATTTTAATGAGTGATAGCTCGTTGGATTCGTCTTTCAATTCTAGGAAACACGTATCTTTCACTTTTTGTAAAAAAAATTGTTTTCTGTGAAAAGCGTTCAAAAGTGAAGACATGTCAGAGGGTACACAGTTTTTCGACAATAACTCAAGAAAAAATTATTTTAAATTGTTGTAATGTTGTACGAATGCCTTGGAAAGACCTACAGGTAGAGTATACGCACCGTTTGGTGCGAGTAGATCCACGAGAGTCACGACTAAAAATGTAGTGAATGTTCGGAGAGTCCGCATTCTCTGCAGCTTCGATGTTCCACGAAACTGAGTATGGGGTGTTGTAGCTGGCCTCATAGAAAAGAATATTTGATGATAAAAAATGACTGCCATAGTACCGTTCCAGATGCGGTTCCAGCTGTAGAGCCCCCGGAAAGAAGGAAAAAATGTGCATTTTGGCACCAACTTTTTTTCCAAGACTTCTGTAGGCTTGCAGCCCAAAAGTACTGGGTTCATTTATATGTGCAACGATAGTGGGTGAGGCCAGCTACAACACCCCATACTCAGTTTCGTGGAACATCGAAGCAGCAGAGAAGGCGGACTCTCCGAACATTCACTACATTTTTAGTCGTAACTCTCGTGGATCTACTCGCACCAAGCGGTGCGTATACTCTACCTGTAGGTCTTTCCAAGGCCCGACATTCGTACAACATTACAACAATTTAAAATCATTTTTTCTTGAGTTATTGTCGAAAAACTGTTTTCGATACCCTCTGGCATGTCCTCACTTTTGAACGCTTTTCACAGAAAACAAACTTTTTTGAGAAAAAGTGAAAGACACGCGTGTTTCCTAGAATTGAAAGACGAATCCAACGAGCTATCACTCATTAAGATCGGAGACCGCTTGTTTCCCAATCACCTGGAGATTTGGCGATATCACTCTTAAGACTTGCGATTTCTGTATGGTTATGTCTTCTAGAGGGATCTGAGTCCTTGAGAGTTGGTTCTGAAGAATTCTGCACCTCCAAGGGAAGGAATTACAAGGACGAATTACAATCAAATTGGCCCGAAATCATTTCATGTCAACCAGTCAGGTCAGGTTACAGTGAGCCTGCAATTTTCATACAAATTATTCAGTTAGTCTGACACTAATTCATGTGTGGTCGAAATCATATGAGATGCAGGGCAAAGGAGGCTCATGTGTTTTCAGCTTAACCTAACTCGTATCATTTGTCGCAGTGAATTTTGCCACTCTCGCTAATTGCGGAGGAACAGTGAATAATAAGGGAATCTAGCGACACGACAACTACTTTGTGACTGTTGATTGTCAATTCTTTCTCATTCCATGATTGCAGGAAGACGATAATGAGCATCCCAGTTTATCGGAGACGCACGAGAAATTATTAGCTTTAGAAAAACAAATTGCCTCATTCGAAATTCAGATCAATGGTGAGTTCAATTTGGCCGCCAAATATTCTCGTTCCATGTTGGTAATTGGTAATTTGTCCGTAACAGGAAGCGACAGCACCACTGAGTCGAACAATCATTTGGAAAACGAAGCACCACTGGTCAGTGATGGAAATCAAAATAATCAACAAAGTTCGGACGCCGTACTGTCGAACCACAGCAGCAACAACGAGGAAAGTAACAATGAACTCAATGTCAAATCGCTGCTAAAGACCACCGTCAATCAACTGAAGGAAATTTGCGAGGAATTGTGTTCGCAAGTGGTCTCAATGAAATCCGACGCCGATGCCAAGGATAAGATCTGCGCGGACGAAATTAAGTCGGAGGTGGACGACGACGAAGACGATGAGGAGGAGGATGATGAAGAGGAAGCCGAAGAGAACGACAAATGCACCAAAACTGACACTGATGAATCTCGTGAAAACATTCAGCTGGTGTCTGAATTGCAAAAGTCTCGCCGTATTATCGCCGAATTAGAGGCAAAACTCAATGCATTTAATGGCCAACCGGGCACACAGAAAGTTACTGTCCAAACCGATACGGACGAACTGATTTTACTGAATGCATTTAACGACTCATGCGAAACGCTCCACCATGCATCGGTGGAAAATCTGACCATACGCAAATACGCAACCGATGCCGTTACACAAACGTCACCGCCGGTGGTGATCGCAACGCCAACACACGATTCTTCCGTTTCCGATGCATCTGGCACGGCCGACCAACCGACACATATCGATTCAGATAAATCTCAACTCGATCATTCACTACCTGATAGAAATTTAGACGTACAATCGGACAGCGTGGCTGATGATATGAAAATGCTATGCGATCCGAACATTGAACGGGAGGAGCAGCTGATCGCATTTAAGGAGCGCTGTGCCGAATTGACCACATCGAATTTGCAGCTGAAAAATCAGATGAACGACATGCAATTGAAATTGTCGAACGGTCACGCAATCATTTCGAATCGGATGGCAATCATTGCACCGATTGCTGTCGCTATTATTTGCTGGTTAATTTTGCCATATTTGTAAACTAAACGAGAAAAAAGGATGAGAGAAATGAAACGCACACCGCGTGTGTCTGGAAGATCTGGTTTATGGATGAAAAACGGAAAGCAGAAATTGAGCGGAACCATTTTCTTTGTTATTTATTAGTGTTGTTACGGAAAACTTATACTTGGAAACAAAACAGAAACAAACGGAGGAGAGAACAATGATGTGCAAAACTCTACAAAAATTTTTAGTTCAATTGTCGCATGGAAATATAGTTTAAGATTGAATGCAGAACACAACTCAGATGAACCACTCATTCGTCCGGTTACAAATTACGGGAATTTAGCATTTTTCTTTCGGGGGACCATAAGAGTTCATGAGTCTTCATTTCCGGATTAGATTTTCGTTTCGATTTTAATTTTGTGTAGTGAATGTATTCATGTTAGGAACATACTAAATTCTCGCTTACTAATTGTCCATCATTCAAGAAAAAAAAAGAACGAAAACGAAAAATGTTTGTAGTTCAATCTCTCATTAAAATGAATTCATTATTCTAACGAAAATTAGCAACTTTTTTTTTTCATTTATTTATTTATAATATATAAAATAACAGCGCGCTGACATACAACCCACATGAAAAATTATTAAATTTACATTTTGCAAAAAAAAACAAAGTTTTTTCTATTTCAACTCTGTATCAATGTCATCTTGGAAAGCAAATTAAGACGAAACATGAAACAATAGCAAGCGAGGCGCGCATTAACAGTAATGGATACTAATAAACGACCGATAAATTAATTCAAAACTACCGATAAAAAGTAATAAATGACCGATAAATATGGTACCGAGAGAAAATAATAAATGATCGATAGGAAATCCACAAGTACCGATAAAAATATTCAAAACTACCGATAATTTTTTACCGATAAAAAGTACTAAAATACCGATAAGTTGGGATCTTTATCGATCGTTAATCACTCTTTATCGGTAATCTATTATTTTCTATCGATCATTCATTATATTCTATCGGTAGTTCAATATTTTCTATCGGTAATTTACTATTTGTTATCGGTAGTCTATTATATTCCATCGGTAATTTATTATTTTTTATCGGTATTTCCGTTTTTTCTACCGGTAGTTTATTATTCTTAATGACCAAATACCGTTTTGTCTCGCCGGGATTTTTTTTTTGTTTATGGGAAATATTCCTCGAAATATTCGGCTCGAAATAAAACCATCTCAATAAAAAATATTTGAGCCAGACAATAATATACTCTTACGGCTCTTACAGCCAAGAAGAAATATTAACAAAAAAAAAACAGAAAGGTCACGATCCCACAATAATAGAGGAATGATACGAATGTGGTAATAGTGTGGTGATGGTGAGGCTCCCAGTCTATAATTTTCAACGGCCCTTTATATATTGCTAGAAGGATTGCGCAAGTGACTTATCTCACTCATAAATCTGATTTTATAAGTTATAAGTCAGATGGTCATAAGTCGTAAGTTATAAGTCGACCCCGTACGAAATCATAGGTATACGTCAAAGTTATAAGTCATAAGTTGGTAGGTATGGAAATTCTGGAAAATTCGTGGAAATTTGTGTGAAATCAGGGAAATTCGTGGAAATTTGCAGAAAATGAGGAAAATTGGGAAGACTCGAGGAAAATCAGATAAATTTGTATAAATTTGAGGGAAATCGGGAAAAATCCCTTAACTAAAAGTCAAGAGTCTTACGTCAGAATGGGCGATAATCGGTAACCAATCGGATAAAATCTGATAATTCGTGGAGACCTGATGTGGTGGGTATAAATGGAAAATCAAAAATTTCATGAAAAGTTTGTCACTGAGATAAGTCGAGTAAATGTCGTCCAAAGCCTATTTTTGGTAATGTTTTAAAGAATTTTCAAGAATTTTCAGGAATTTTAAGAATTCTGAGAAATTTTTGGGAATTTTACGGAATTTTGATGAATTTCTAGGAATTTTCATGAATTTGACCGCAAGAAACAAGCGAATGAATTGGTTTCATTGTACGTGTAAGGAATCATCATGATGAAAAAAACGTAATTTATACTTTTTCACGCCGTGAAATGGTTTTCCTCGCCGATGCTTCTTCGATAACACCTCTATTTTTGGTCTACACACCTATATCGTCCGATCTTCTTGATTTATGTATCAGTAGAGGCGCGTTGGCACAAAAACGAACCCTATTGATATTCATTCCCTGTAGCATCTATCCCTGAGAAATGAGAGAAAAAAAGCTTTGGTCCAAGCCTGTGAACATGGAATTTTTGTCACTGCGATAAGTCGACTATATGTCGTCCGATCTTGGTGATTTATACGTCATCAGACGCGCTTTGGCACAAATACGAACCCTATTGATATTCACCCCTGTAGCATCTATCCCTGAAAAATGAGAGAAAAAAAGGTTTTGGTCCAAAACTCCAAAAAATGAAAATTTTGTCACTGAGATAAGTCCAGTAAATATTGTGCGATCTGTGTTATTTATGTATCAGTAGATGCGTATCAGTTTAAGTAGATCACCACTGTAGGATCTATCGCTGTTTAGGTTCAAAATCCTAACTTTTGTCACTGCAATATGTTCACTGATTCGAGTTATTTATAAATCAGTTGATGCATTTCAGCGCAAACATGTACCCTACTTATAATGATCTCCGTAGGGTAAATGGTTGTTTAGGGCCGAACTCTAATAATTAAAATTTTGTCTATTATAAGAAGAGTCAAACATGACTTGCTTACTTCCAATCTCAATGTTATTTCAAAATTATAGATGGGGATAATTCTCTATTATTGTGGGATCGTGATTTTTCTGTTTTTTTTTTATATTTCTTCTTGGCTATAATAATCCAAAGCCGTAAAAGTACATTATTTTCTGGCTCGAATATATTTTATTGAGTTAGAAAAAACGGAAGTACCGATGAAAAATAATAAATTACCGATGGAATATAATAGACTACCGATAAAAAATAATAAATTACCGATAGAATATATTGAACTACCGATAGAATATAATGAATGATCGATAAAAAATAATAGATTACCGATAAAAAGTGATTAACGATCGATAAAGTTCCCAACTTATTGGTATTTTAGTACTTTTTATCGGTAAAAAATTATCTGTAGTTTTAAATATTTTTATCGGTACTTGTGGATTTCCTATCGATCATTTATTATTTTCTCTCGGTACCATATTTATCGGTCATTTATTACTTTTTATCAGTAGTTTTGAATTAATTTATCGGTCGAATATAATATCCCAATAGTAATACGCTCAGTACCTCTAACACCTCGTCCTCCGTATAATTAACAAAATTATGAATGTGCTTTGGGACCGTTATTTGTTGGGCTTCCTCTTGGCAGAGAACTGATAAGTTGGTATGCCTGTGGCGAGACAGAAGGAATCTAGGGTTAAAAATGGTGTACGGTATGGGAGAGAATTTCATACGAGTTCTCTCAAGAGAGCTCTAGGTGCCAATTTTTTCGACATGCTGCTTCTATCTCGCCACAGGCGTACCAACTTATCATTTCTCTGCCTCTGAGCTTTTTTTTTTACAGAAATTATTCGTACTAGATCATTGATAAAAGAGACTATCAATCAGATTAATCAACGAGCGAAAGGTGTTGTTCATATCACCGAGTGATAAATGATTCTTTTGAAAAACCACATACCGAAATCGGACCCATTTCGTCTGGGATGGATGTATAATGCGTCTGAAACTGAAAGGTCTTCGCCTGAGGAATTCAAAACATGCCTTGAATGTCTCCATCCATCCTTGGTTGCTAGTAGCAAATCGTCAAAGGTCGATAAATGGGTGTGTTTTGGACTCCTTTTACGGGCAAACATTTTACGAGATCTGAATGAGAGTGGTTTCGTTGGATAGCTAAGGTCAATTACTTTCAGGGCATGTCTTTCCGTTGATGTTGCATTCCATATGCCGTGTTTGTGAAGTGAATGTGAAGAAACGCCAAGAAAAATTGCCAAAGTGTGAAGAAACACCGGAGTGCAATTTTTCTTGGTGTTTTTGGGCGTTTCTTCACACATTGCCGATTTGGCGTTTCTTAACGGTAATACTAGGACTTGCAATCAGCAATTTGAGTCGCCACGAGTTCCTATGAGAGGACAGAGATCAACGGTTTTTTTAGAAGCAGACTGAGTGCAGTGCGGATGCAATCAGACATTATTTTAACTTTCTTTTGGATCTTCACGGTAGAAGTGCAATGGAAGGACAGGCTGATGATAATCGACAAAGACTTCTTTTGTGTGGCTTGGATCTTTTTTAAGATGAGGGGAAGCCGAACAGTTGCCCCAGACACTCATAATGTTCGAATGTTACTCTTGAATATGAGAAGTTAGTTTTGACGTTGATCTGGTATTTCCTGTTAATCAGCAAGCAAATGATCTTTATGTACTTTTGCGCTCGTTCAGTCACGAACTTACCGTGGCCATTGAAAACAAGTTTACGGTCAAGAAGTACCTGCAGATATTTCAGTACCATTCAATTTCAGTCAAGTTGAACTTCGGGGGAGGAAAGAACCTCTTTGTTCTACTGCAAAAAAAAACTGCATTCCCTTGCTTAAATTGATTTTCTTTTCACTTTCCATCCACTGATATATTCAACACTGACAAAAAAGATTTGAAAATCTTACCTGTCACAGGTAACTTTGTCTCCAGGTAATCCACATTGACTGTCACAGCTGTACTTTTTGTATGGGGAGCTACAGCTGTTGCAGCTATTGTGGATTACCTGGAGACAAAGTTACCTGTGGCAGGTAAGATTTTCGACTCTTTTTTGTTAGTGAATCCCGGGTAAAAATAAAACTCTCAAAAAATCGAAAAACCTATGCCCAAAAGACAAAGGATTCGAAACCGTGAGTATACGTTTTTCGAACTCAAACGTAACTCTTTCTAACGTATTCATATTAGAGCTATGCAGTACAGTCTATTCTTCTGTTCATTCGGAACCTAGATTGTTTGGACATTTCCCTTTTAGACAAGTGAGTTCATAGTCACACTCGTTAAAATAAAATCGTCCGCAGAAGATCCTCCATCTCAAACATCTCTGTCTCATTTTTTATTCTTTCAATTTTGCATTAAACTTTCGAACGCAACGCAGACGGCAGGTATGTAACTAGGTGCGATTTGATATAAATTTGTTTTTCTGTTTTTAGTTAAAAAAAAATTAATTAAATGATTCGAAACAAATGCAAACTGGTTTGTTTAGAACAAGTTTATTTGAATAAAAATTTTGTCTTAATCGACCTTAACTGAAAAACCTCGTATGTGGTCGCTATCACAACTCTTTCTTACCAATTGAGAGATTCAAAATCTGTCTCCGGTGTAGATGATGCCTTTATTTCATCTGTTACCGACAGTGACGACCAAAGTAAGTAATGATGACTGACCATCGAGACCTTATATACAGCAAAATTTATAACGACAATTGAAGTAAAAGATTTTGTTTCAATCTCTGTGATGATATCTCTGCTGCATACGAAAGTTAATTGCGAAAACTGTGATGCAAGATTTATTTGTTCAATTTTTGTAAACAACTTTTTAATCTTCGAACCAGTAATTCTTGCATCGCTAAGGCAACCGTTAAGGTATCAACGGATAGTCGGCATAGTCTACCTACCTCTAACAAAACTATTTTCTTTATCATAATATGCGCACAAGTCCCAAGCTTTCCGTAAGAAATAACTTTTTGTTGCTTTAGAAATCACTGCTATGAACAGTGCAGACGATAGGTTCATCTAAGTCGCAGTGAATATCGCATTTTCAGTGTAGAAACATCCTAACATTTGTTAGTAAAAGTAAATCGAACTAAAAATGGCCCCAGTCTCATTAGCCGAGCATTTGAGCGATCGTGACAAAATGGTCTTGGAGGCAATTTTTACGCCAACACAAATTGGCTCAGATGTTTCATTCTCATATGACGAAGAACTTCCGGTTGAGCTGAAGGGTAATGTTTGTGCGGCCTGTGAGACCTATTTCGACGAAGTAAAACCATTTACTTCCAGATCCGATCGAAGAATTGAATGAAACTGTTATCGAATCAATGGATTTGGAAGCAAGAGCGATAATTGCTGCTCAGGAAAACCGTTACGACGATGCACTGAATCTATTTGGAAAGGCAATAGACGTGACCCCGGCAAGAGCTTCACTTTACAACAATCGAGCACAAACGATGCGTCTTCTTAACGATGATACAGGTAAGGGAGCTGACAGGGAATTGTGTCAGATTCTCGAAGTGCGTTTTAAGATGAAATCTGCCATTCTACGGAAGTCGGAGAAGCTCTCTAATTCGGTTCCGTTTCTCAGGAGCACTAGCCGACTTAAACACAGCGTTAGAATTGACTTCTCCTGGTAGAACGAAATGCCAGGCTCTGTGTCAACGAGGTTTGCTTTACCGCAAGCAAGAGAAACTCGATGAAGCAAAACTGGATTTTACCGAGGCCGCTAAATTAGGCAGTAAATTTGCGAAGTCACAGGTAGGAAACTCAACTTTGTATTAAGGATGAGGCTGTACGGATCTCCCTTCATAAACAATTCATTCCAGTTGATCGAGATAAATCCGTATGCGGCGCTTTGCAATCAAATGTTGCGTGAAGCTTTTGACAAATTAAAATGAGCCCTGGCGAGTCACGTGACCAGAGCAAGATGCACAACGCTCTCTTGTAAAAAGTTGAAACAAATAAAAATTTTCATTGGGAATTTTCCGTTACACATATGATCGCTCGTCTCTTAGAAAATTAGTGGAAAAATGTCCGAACAAATGCGTCCCTGTCGTTCAATCTTCAAACAGAAAGGTAAGGCCACTATGAAAGTGAACAGCTTTCCATTTCCCATCTCGCTTGCGCCAAACGAGCGTTTCGTCGGTTTCTTGAAGGTACACCCGACCTGAATATGTCAAATATTCGGTCGATCGAACGTAGGCAATGTACGCAGTTTTACTGCTCAACAAATACACCCAAGGCTTTGATATTTGTGTGTTCCATTCGGTGTAGCCTTCGACCGGAATATTTTCGGTAAAGAAATGTTCCAAATCGATTCCCAACAGAACTTTGCCGGAACCGAATGCTGTTACCTGTGCGAAGAAGATTTGGACTATTAACTGTTACAGGCGAACAACAGTCGATTTGTGGAGTTACATTCGTATCACAAAGTTTTTCAACGGTCGCCGAATCACGAGCTTCGCATGCATTGATTAGCTGTTCGGTTAACTTGATGATCTCTTTCTTCCGCACTGCCTCGGAGTCTTGATCTTTGATTGAAATTGAGAATTTTGAATTGACCCAGCGCTGTTATCTCATCTGTTCCTTTTCATGCAAAAGGAGCAGATGGATGCTCGACAGTGAACTAGGGAGCAAGAAGTGGGCACATCTAACGATTTGGTAACATTGCATCATTGGAAGTTCCCACGTTCATGCAGGGTTTGTGTACAGGCACTGATTGGTTACAGTCAATTCAAGTTAAGAATTGTGAAAAGTAGGAAATGAATTTACATTTCAAAGATGCGAAATGCAATTACGTTTGTTTGGGATTATGAAGTACTCGCAGGTTGTGAAAAAAAGGCTCGAAGCAGGTCAAATTACAGGTCTTTCAAAATTAACTCAATCGCATTTGTAGTCGATGTCATGGGCTTTCCATTGTGCAAGTAGCTTACACGCTCCCTAAAGATACATGTGCATCGAAAAGCCATTGCAATCCATGCTGCAAATCTTGTCATTATAGATCAACAATCCTCTACAATAGGGCGTATCGAATTTTTAGAATTTTAAGGGTCGCGATAGCCTGTGTGCGGAAAACGTAGATCATTGAAAACTAATTCCAGGCATATGGTTGATGGATCCGAAGGTGCCCGGGAAGAAGTCCCCCCGGACGACTTTAACTTTCAAATGGTCATAACTCGGAAAGTTGAGAGTATTTCTGAAAACAATGTTCTAGCAGGATGTAGAGCGTTAAAAACTCTACAAAACTGCCAAAGAAACCGATGGTCCAAAAGGTGTGTCTGTCGAGGTTTTCTAACATCGAAAGTTCGACATTTTCGTTTTTGACTTTTATTTCCTGAGAGACAAATTATTAACTTTAGCTTTTGGCATGAGGTTGTAGAGGAGGTCGAGTACTACCAGTACACTAGGCATTGTCCCGGTCAGCGATCCACATTAATGAATGAACTTTTTAAGTGTACCCACGTCGCCCACGAAGCCAGTGCAGACACTGTAACCGGTGTTGCTGTGTCGAGGTAACCTTGGCCAGTAAGTGCACATAATATTCCATAACAGTAGCTGAACTCTTTTACAAAATATTTGGGATCTCGATTGACACGGTATACCACGAAGTTCGGCCTTTTGTAAAAAGCTACTGTTATGGAATATTATGTGCACTTACTGGCCAAGGTTACCTCGACGCAGCAACACCGGTTACAGTGTCTGCACTGGCTTCGTGGGCGACGTGGGTACACTTAAAAAGTTCATTCATTAATGTTGAAAAAGTGGTTTCGGATGGATCGCCGACCGGGACAATGCCTAGTGTACTGGTAGTACTCGACCTCCTCTACAACCTCATGCCAAAAGCTAAAGTTAATAATTTGTCTCTCAGGAAATAAAAGTCAAAAACCAAAATGTCGAACTTTCGATGTTAGAAAACCTCGACAGACACACCTTTTGGACCATCGGTTTCTTTGGCAGTTTTGTAGAGTTTTTAACGCTCTACATCCTGCTAGAACATTGTTTTCAGAAATACTCTCAACTTTCCGAGTTATGACCATTTGAAAGTTAAAGTCGTCCGGGGGGACTTCTTCCCGGGCACCTTCGGATCCATCAACCATATGCCTGGAATTAGTTTTCAATGATCTACGTTTTCCGCACACAGGCTATCGCGACCCTTAAAATTCTCAAAATTCGATACGCCCTACTCTACAAGTCGATTGAGTCAATTCCCTAAACCTTTGCTAGAAAGTCAACAAGCCTCGCAATATGTTCATTGCACATTTATCGCATTTCCATGTCTGCAGTTACCTCTCTTAACCATTGGGGTACCCGGCTGACCGTAGTTGTCTTGCAATCGATTCACATTTTTTAAACTACTGCCCGAACCCTTTTTGAAAAATTTCTGAGCTGCTACGGCTGCGAGAGCAAGTCCCTGAAAATTAAAGAGAAATGTGTCCCACATCAAATACTTGCGGAAACAAGAAATTTAAGTGCGACATGATCTTAATGCATCAAGATCAGCTACAAACCCGTTCAACAAATGTAAACCTAGTGAGGGATTCCTTTGGAAAACAGCCTACCGAATTTGGACGAATTTACCAGTGTGTCTATACCTTTCTAGAGTCTAGAATCCAGGCATTAGAAATCCCAATGGAAAATGCGCCCGATTTCGGTAGGTTTCAAAAGAATCCCTCCGTAGGATTCATTAACATCTATATCGATAGCTATAATCCAACTCCGAGAAATATTCCTCTCATTGCAGTTGGCTACCAATTTTGTTTTTGTCAAAAACCTGAACTTACCCTGAATTTACGCCGTGCATTGAATTTCTTCAGATGGCCTATAGTCTTAGCTAAATGTACCCTTGGTGCCACTACTTCGGGTTGACGGATCCATGGATGTTTTAACGCTTCACTAGCTGTAATTCGTTCATCAGGATTCAATGTTAGCATTCTTTTAACAAAATCTTTTGCTTCCGCCGAAATGGAATCCTTTCTACTTGTTGGGTACTGTTGAACCGATAAAAGAGAAACGTGAACGCTTGTTTCACTAGAACATGGCATAATGTACCGTACATGGTAGACACCAGCCTTGATTTTCTTATTCAAATCATTTTCAGTTCTGCCAACGAAAGGTTCATCACCGATTAGCAACAGATACACTATTATGCGGGTGAAAATGGTATTTATGGAAATTGAGAGCTCTAATCTGTTCCCTTACATATAACACCACACGACCACATATCAACAGGCTTTCCATAGTGGTATCGTTCAAGAATTTCCGGTGCCATATATAAAGGAGTGCCGGCCATGCCGAACCATCCGCGCTCATCACCACGTACCTCCACAGCTAATCCGAAATCGGCAATCTTGATGGAGCTTGGTTTCGTTTTGCTGGTAAGTAAAATGTTTTCCGCTTTTAGGTCACGGTGCACAACCCCATTTTTGTGGCAGAATTTGACGGCTTGCAAAATTTCTTGCATACACTGTGATGCAAGCACTTCCGAGTAAAATTGCAGATTCGTAACGTCATGGAATAATTCACCGCCAACAACTAAATCGAATACCAAGTACAATTGGTCCCTTTCATTAAACGTTTCGAGTAATCGCACTATGTTTGGATGTTGCAATTTACGGCATATCTCTGCCTCGTACAGGACATTCTGTTTGAATGTATCCCCCGTTATGGAAGCTCATCGGTAATGAGAAAAACTATAAAATTACAAATCCTTACTTGCAGATCGACCTTTCCCATAGTTTTCTCTATAATTTTTACGGCGAATTCTTCGCGTGTCCTTTTTTCAATGCAACGCCGAACTGTTCCGAAAGCTCCTTCTCCCAATTTTTCATAGGTTTCATAGTAATTTTTAAACATTTTTTGCAAAACAAAAAAATAATTTTTCAGTCAAACTGAGGGCGATAATTTTGTGTAAATGTTACGGACTACTGAGCTTACATTTGCGTTTGGGGTGGTAATTTTCCGATCGGTAGTGAGCAATTAAATGGTTCTCTCCGTTTACTGACCGGTTACGCTTCAACAAAGGAAGCAATTTTCCGTTTCGTTCCATACTTTAAGACTTGATTTCCACTTACGAAAAAACAGCATCGTTTTGTCTCCGTTTAGCTAAGCCACGCCTCGTTTCTTTTGTTTGTCAACGGAAAGAAAACTGAATGCTTTTTTTGTAAGTGGAAATCAAGACTAAGTATGGTTTCTACTCAACAAAAAGGATTCCGTGAGAGAGCAAACTGTCAAGTAGACAAAGCAAAAATAGAAAGAATTCAATTTTGTGTCTCACGCGGAGTACTTTTTTGGTAAGTGGAAATAAAGCATTGAGCACGAACCACACTACACCCCGTTTACTCCAAGGTTCTGAAAGAACCAGGTTAAGACAACTCTGAGTTGATCACGATGGCGGTGACACACAAATTGCGTTCAGCGGCTACGAAGTTTATATGAAAAAGGCAACGTAACAAAAACAAAATTCCGAATTTTCCTAAAAAACATTTTCTTCAAGTTGATTTAATCGAGATATATGCAAAATACACATAGGGCCGAGTAGCGGGCTTAGTCCAAGAACCCAAATTTTTTTTTCCAACAACATTCTATTTGGTGTTCGATTACCCTTCAAATGAAACAAAATTTAGGAAAATCGGATCAGATTTACTCGAGTTATATGCAAAACACACTTAGGGCCGTGGAGCGGCTTTTGTCCAAGGACCCAAATTTTAATTTTTTTTTCAACAACATTCTATTCGATGTTCAATTACCTTTTAAATGAAACAAAAATTAGGAAAAACGGATGAAATTTACTCGAGTTATATGCAAAATACACTTAGGGCCGAGTAGCGGCCTTAGTCCAAGGACCCAAATTTTTTTTTTTCAACAACATTCTATTCGGTGTTTGATTATCTTTCAAATGAAACAAAAATTACGAAAAACGGATGAAATTTGCTCGAGTTATATGTAAAATACACATAGGGCCCTAGTAGCTTTTCACTTCTAAGGCCCTAACTCACGGTCCACTCACCCGATTTTAAAAAACTTTTTTTTCCTGGATTGGTATTGACAATACCTATCATTTGCCGTGTCATTTACATTTCCATCGTTTATTTTGCCATAAGTATCACCAAAAGACCTTAAAGCACTTAGGCGACCCTAACTCACGAAGGGCCGACCCAAATATGCCCATCTTCGAACTTAGCTTCACTATTTTGACTATCTTTCAGGAAAAAAAAAATTTTTGAAATCGGATTTGATTTACTCAAGATATCGACGTGACGGACAGACGGACAGACAAAATTTTTATTGCGGATTCGTTATCTATGAACATAGGCAAACACTTTGCCCTTACCGTCTGCTTCGAATTCGATCAATTACACACGGCATCGTAATCCTATAAGCCCCTTTGTACTTCGTACGAGGCTAAAAATTGCCGTCATTTTCGGCCCGATTACATGAAAAACATAATATAGCTGAAATTAACTCACTTCGTACTCTAAACAAGGTATTGAAACTTGACAGTGTGTCAAACGAAATAGTATTGAGGGATTTTTTAAAAAGTGGACCAGGCTCCGTTGAAACTTTTTGTTAGCGAAGGATTACTTACATGGGTGGAGGACCTCCACTGTGCAGGTTCAAAAATCGAAAAACGGTGTTTTTAGCCCCGTACGAAGTACGAAGGGGCTTATAGGATTACGATGCCGTGTGTAATTGATGGAATTCGAAGCAGACGGTAAGGGCAAAGTGTTTGCCTATGTTCATAGATAACGAATCCGCAATAAAAATTTGGGCCGTCTGTCCGTCTGTCCGTCTGTCCGTCACGTCGATATCTTGAGTAAATCAAATCCGATTTCAAAAATTTTTTTTTCCCTGAAAGATAGTCAAAATAGTGAGGCTAAGTTCGAAGATGGGCATATTCGGGTCGGCCCTTCGTGAGTTAGGGCCACCTAAGTGATTTAAGGTCTTTTGGTGATATTTATGGCAAAATAAACGAAGGAAATGTAAATGACACGGCAAATGATAGGTATTGTCAATACCAATCCAGGAAAAAAAAGTTTTTTAAAATCGGGTGAGTGGATTGTGAGTTAGGGCCTTAGAAGTGAAAAGCTACTAGGGCCCTATGTGTATTTTACATAGAACTCAAGTAAATTTCATTCGTTTTTCGTAATTTTTGTGTCATTTGGAAGGTAATCAAAAGCCGAATAGAATGTTGTTGAAAAAAAAAAATTAAATTTGGGTCCTCGGACTAAGGCCGCTACTAGGGCCCTATGCGTATTTTACATACAACTCGTGTAAATTTCATCCGTTTTTCGTAATTTTTGTTTCATTTGAAAGATAATCGAACACCGAATAGAATGTTGTTGAAAAAAAAATTAAATTTGGGTCCTTGGACTAAGGCCGCTACTAGGGCCCTATGTGTATTTTACATATAGCTCGAGCAAATTTCATCCGTTTTTCGTAATTTTTGTTTCATTTGGAAGGTAATCAAAGGTCGAATAGAATGTTGTTGAAAAAAAATTAAATTTGGGTCCTTGGACTAAGGCCACTACTAGGGCCCTATGTGTATTTTACACTGAACTCGAGTAAATTTCATTCGTTTTTCGTAATTTTTGTGTCATTTGGAAGGTAATCAAAGGCCGAATAGAATGTTGTTGAAAAAAAAATTAAATTTGGGTCCTCGGACTAAGGCCGCAACTAGGGCCCTATGCGTATTTTACATACAACTCGAGTAAATTTCATCCGTTTTTCGTAATTTTTGTTTCATTTGAAAGATAATCGAACACCGAATAGAATGTAGTTGAAAAAAAAAATTAAATTTGGGTCCTCGGACTGAGGCCGATACTAGGCCCTATGTGTATTTATACTCAATAAATTAAAATTTTAGGTCAATTCGAAATTTGTGTTACATTTAAAAGGAACGTCGTACGGGGCTTCGTAATTGCGCTATGCGCAATTTTTAAGACGTACACATTTCATAAGAATTTTACTTTACCGACGTTTACGGGCGCAGTAGGTTTACGGTAAGAGTAGGGCGACGGACGAACTAGGGTCACGTACGCAATAGATGTACGGGTTTGTACGGGGCTCAGTCGCAGCAAACGCTCCGACTGTTCTGACAGCTCGTTTGTCTATAAATTACTGCCGCTACATACTAAGAAACTTCATGTGTTCATTGGAGAGGTGCTGTCCGGGAGATACGGGGCAAGCACAGATATCTTACATGTTCGAAAATAACAAAAGAAATGTTTCAGCCGAAGAAGGTCGGAAATTTTGATGAACTTCAAAAGGTGATATCTCGCACCTGGCGAATGTTTTTCTTTAGATTAGTGGACTCTTTACTGTTCAATGGAACATTTATAAACAGTCAAACATTATTTATATGAAATCAGTTCGATTGGTAACGATACCTTTCAAGTTCGCGTTTTTAATGTCATTTAATCCCCTTGGTGGATTAACCTTCATTTTACAATTACAGCTTTATTTTCCGACCGACTGGCTACAACATCTAAGTTTTACGTTTATTTTCCCCCTGATCAAACATACACTCTTGCTCTGCCGCAAAAAAGAAAAACAATTAAATTATCAAACATTGCACTTTCACCTGCCATTGTACGCCAATTTATTATTTATCTCATCTGTAGGCATAATGTTAATTGACATCAGATTGAAGACAATGATATGAAATAAAATTAAAAATTGTTGTCTTTAGCATCATAAGTGCGCGCGCGCTCATGGTAGAAGGCATAATTCGAAACATGTATGAAAAATATGCCAATAATTATTCACCTTATTTAACGATTGCATTTAATCACTTTTCATCGGCTTATGCTTTTACGGAATTTAGAGCACCGCACACTTTCCGGGACAATGTGGAATTTCAACAAGCGTTTCAACGACTTTGACCAGACATGAATATAATAAGAATTCTTGTACATAAGACGTACGTACAAGAAGACAATCTTGTTACGGAACACACAATTTCTGAAAACTATATGTACAGTAGTGCGATGAAAGTGTGTAAATGGATTTTCGCACTAGTGCGTAAAAGTGACGGTTGAAAAATGACGATCCCACTACTGTACATAAAATCTGTTCTTAACTTGTACCTAACCAAGATTTTTAGGCGTACGATATCGAGGGGAACATTACCAATGGAAGAAATTACCATGTCCAGTGTGATCTCTAAAGCGACAGCCATTAGTTATTTACGCAACCGAGTGATATACATGCTTTTCTAGAACCTATGCCGCAACTGGGTTGAGAATAATATTTTTTTCGACCTAAGCTAGAATCGTTTCTGATTTTTTGAGCCGCATATAAGCGCTATCCGACTAATAGTTCGAAAAATATTATCAAAAAACCCATTGTCACCACTACCACTAGAAAATGTTGAGGTGTTGCAAAGTCAGCTTCTCTGCAAAGTTTTTTAACATTCCCTAAAGTGCCCATTCCACTTAAAAAAAGTACTCCGTGAGAGAGCCGTTAGAGCGCCGTGAGAGAGCAAGCTGTCAAAGAAAAATTGAAAAAATTCAATTTTATCTCTCACACGGAGTACTTTTTTTGGTAAGAGGAAACTAAGGCTGCGAGCGCACTTACGCCGTTTAGCACTCCGTTTACGAGTGAACAATGGAAGCTCCTCCCACTTTCCATTGTTAAAACGTAAACGGAGAGCTAAACGGTGTAAGTGCGCTCGCAGCTTAATGCTTAGTTTCCTCTTACCAAAAAAAGTACTCCGTGTGAGAGACAAAATTGAATTTTTTCAATTTTTCTTTGTTTATTTGACAGTTTGCTCTCTCACGGCGCTCTAACGGCTCTCTCACGGCGTACTTTTTTTAAGTGGAATGGGCACTTAAGCATAAGTCGAAATCAACCGAGAATCTTTTTTGAACACGTCGTTCACACATTTTAATCTTTTTGAAAAAATTCTCGTCATGGCACATTGACCCAAGGCTGTAAACTTTGGAGAGGTCACGCAGATCGCCATTTTATTAGATACATACGCGGGAACACACCACTTCTGAAGATTTTACATTTAAAAAAAATCACCACGGCGACGAGAATCGTCACAGGAGTTGAATTTTTGTATGAAATCCGCCATTTTATCTTCAACTGTGGTGTGTCACCCGCGTATCTGTATCCAAAGTTCTGAGAGGAAACCTGTTCTTTCAGAACCTTGTCTGTATCTGCGTGACCTCCCCAAAGTTTACAGCCTTGGGTCAATGTGCCATGACGAGAATTTTTTCAAAAATATTATGAAATTATTATGATAATGAAAATCAGTTGAGTAGTACCAGAGATGGAGTAGTTAAGCTATTTTCTTAAGTAATATTGCCTTCGATATATTGTCAAACTCGGCTTCGTCTCGGGTTGGGAATTTTCAAAAGTTCCAATTAGGCCCATGCTATTTTAAAATTATCTATTGCGCTTAACTAATCCCTATTCTGAGCTCTGTAAACGAGTCTTACAAGAGCCCAACATTTTTACCTTCTTTGTTACCAAATGGTCAATCATCGCAGTAAGATTCATTCTCAAAATAATTGATGCGATCGGGTCAACATAATGTTGAACTTATGTTCGGGTGTCTTATTCCACACACATAAGGGAAAAAAGAGAATGAAAAGAGAAAAACAAATTGGCACGCGCCTTGTGGTTTCTATTCTGTTCATGTCCTTGTTTTTTTTATTTCTTCTTTTTTATATTCATGAATTTACATATTATTACGTATAATACTGGATGGTGACTGCATGCTATGCTTGCCAACGAATTATTTATGGCTTTCAACGATTTTTTACACCTGCTTACAAAATACCAATAAAATTTAATATCAAATCACGAAAAGGTGAAAGAACTTCTTCTTTCTTTGAAGATTTTGTTGTTGTTGTTATTTTGGTTGATTTTATCGACGATCATCAAATGCATTTTCCGTCTAAATGCTCTAATGTACGAACGTAAGAGAGTGGCATATAAACACAATTGAGAGGCAACGCATAACATGGACTGAAATTTTGAAGATGAAACAACACCCGAAAAAAATTGACTGAACTTATAGCTTAGCCATAATGAAGAGGCGAATACGAAAAACGGTCTCTCTTTCTTCAATTAAATGGAGCAATTATTCTAAAATGCTCGCAAAAACTCAAATCACGTCCTGGCAATTTTCTCTGAGAGTTGTTTGCGGTTCATCAAAGAAGTGGTCTAATGTAATTACATCAAATAAATATACGAACGTGGTTGCGAAGCAGTTATGTGCAATTTTCGCGTCAGCAATGCCATTACAGTATGTTTTATAGGCCAAATTTAAAAGATTTTTGTCGTGCTTTTCATTTCAAGACAATCATTATCACTCCAATAAGGAAGTGGATTGCACATTCGGATCTGAAGTTATCGTCTCAAATCGCATGCACTTAAAACCGGCGATGATTGAACCGGTTGACGGGTTGCATTATTCGCAGAAAAACACACATTTCAGAAACTAACGATTGACAGAATGAATTGACAACGCAGGTGAGAAAATAGTAACTTTCTCACCTCAGCTGAAACTTCGGAAGCCTTTGCTTTGAAAAACGTCGGGAAAAAGTAGGAAATTCCATTTTTTTGGGTGAATTGTGTCACTCGCTACACTCTGGCGTCTGGCCACAAGCAAAAACCTCGAAAATCTTAACTTTCATATTGTAGGCAATATGGGCAAGCGCAGATGAAGATTGTAGATTTCAATTGGGACCGAACGTGTACTAACGGCTATTGAATCTGAGGCAGAATGGGAATTTCTGCGAGTTGTTTTGGAAAATTATGGATTCGGAAGGAAGTTACATCTTGACGAAAAAAAAATTAATTTCATGATTGCATGACTTTACATCCATCGATACAGTTATCGCGATAGACAGCCAAATGCAGACAGCCGAATGTGTTTTGTCAATTCATGTTGAATTTACAACGGGAACATCTTTACTGTATCGCTTGCTTATTTTCGTTTCGTTGGTAGATAAGTGGAGGATTTTATCACGGCAGTGTAAAATAAACCAGGTAGTAGCAGTTCATTTTTGAAACGTCAAATAAGGGACCTAATACACTGTATGAAAATGAAGTTAATGAACTCAAATGAACACTGACGCAAATTGAAAAATTTTATTCGCAAAAAAAGGCTGCTAAATAATTCAGTTCCCTAGTCAAATCAAGCGCTTCTGCCTGGTTTACTTTACTTTGCCGTGCCTTTATTTATAGAGAAATTTCAACTCATCCAGAGTGAGGGTAGTCCGTTTGATATTCATTAGCATTCATCTCAACGTACTCATCGCTTAAGTTGATGGAATGCTGGCAACGAAACTAAGCTGACCTGAGTAGTCACTAAAAACGAGTTTCTCTATTTTATAAAAAAATTTCTGGTCTTCCTTCCAAACCATCAAACAATGGCCTCGACTCTGGACTAAAGTTCCAACAGTGCAGAGCACTATGTCATCAATCTTTCAATATTATGTTATTCAATGTTATGGTACGAGAGGTGGATGTGAAGCAGCTGCACACGCAACGAGAACATTTGTCAAGAAAAACAGAACAGGTCGAGCAGTAGTCCTGAAGATAGACTTTCGCAACGCATTCAACGAACTGGACAGAGACAAATTTTTGGAAGAAATGCGAACGAATTGTCCCAACATATACCCATTTCTATACCAATGCTACCATCACTGCTTTTCTATGGCGAGGACATGATATGGTCAGAGAACGGAGCACAACAAGGAGACCCATGCGGCCCATTGCTATTTTGTTCAGCAATTCAAGCTACGGTAGCGGCCCTAATATGAGAATTTGTTGTCTTTTATTTGGACGATGGAACCATTGCAGGAGAATCGGAAAACGTGCTACGTGATTTCGAAACAGTCATAAACGAAGTGCGAGCTCTACTTTTGTTTGGAAGTCGACGCGGAGATTGTCAACAAATTCGAAGCGATGTCTCCTGGAATTATAATAGTGAACGAATTAACACTCCTCGGAGCACCGATCACAGACAACGCTTTCGTTAAAGTTTTCAAAGACAAGTTGGATCAGTTAAAGCTTCTCTTCGGAAGGCTTACCAATCTGGATAACTATCAAATTGCGTATTACCTACTGAGAAACTGCCTATCGATTCCCAAATTGGTTTTCCTACTAAGAACGTTACCCACGTGGAACAACATCGAGTCCGAGATTTGGCTTTACCCGCTTTCCTGTTAGTATTATGTTACATTTACCCACGCTCACCATTGACGAAATATCCGGTTACATGGATGGTATTAACGCATGGCAAGAACTGAATCCCGACTCCAGTCACCCAGAACGTCCCCAACTGCAAAAACAATGGGATACAATCCAAATCGACCGTTTGTTCAACGAACTACGCTTCGACAACGACGAAGAAGTGGCGAGAATTTTGACAATCAGAAAACCTGAATCTGGTGCATGGCTTAACGTGCTGCCATCACGGAATCTAGGAACTCTACTCGAAAATAACTCATTCAGGATCATTATCGGACTCAGATTAGGCGTGGATATATGTACACCACACCTTTGTCGCTGCGGATCGATGGGTTAAAATGCAAGAAGAGCGCTGGAAGAGGACCAAGACACTCGGACCTCAACAACACCATAAAACGAACCCTCACCACAGTAGACATTCCAGCCAAATTAGAACCGCCAGGGCTATTTCGAGAAGACGGAAAACGGGTCGACGGAATAAGTTTGATTCCATGGCACAAAGGTCAGACACTGGTATGGGATGCCACTTGTACCGACACATTTGCCCCCAGCAACTTACGTTAAAACACCAGGGCAGCAGGAAAAGCAGCTGATGACAAGGCCAAACGAAAAGAATCCAAATACGGAACTTTGATCGACCGAAATTACCATTTTGTGCCGCTTTCAGTAGAAACCATGGGAACGTGGTGTGAAGACGCAATTAAATTTGTCGAAGAATTAGGAAAGATGATAGAGCTGAAGACTAACGATCCAAGGTCAAAAACTTTCCTCAAACAACGCATAAGTATGGCCATACAGAAGGGTAATGCGGCAGCGGTAATGGAGCATGGAGCCTGTGATTTTGTACTAATGCTGCAATAAATTTTATATTAGAATATTATGTATCCCGGCCCGACACATCAAATCGTAATTTGAACAAATAATCAGCCTTATCATTTGAAATACAATTTAATTTTCCATTCCCTGGTGCTTTGAAACAGGTAAACAAATAACAATTTATTGGAAACAGGACACAATTTCACCGGACGCAATGATTTCGTTTTAAAATCAAATCCAAAACTCCATAGATTTTAGGATCCTAAGCAAGGCTATATATTGTTGGGGATGTAGCGCCAACCGCTTTTTTATTAGATGTAGGCTGCCACCCCACTTCTGATGGTTTTAAATACAAAAGTTGAGAGAGTGATTCAATACATTTTTTGTATTTCGCATAGTTAACTCCGACTGTGACTTCGCTATCTCCCCAAAATTATACTCACTCAAGAAAGACTTAAACGTGATGGGAATGTACACAATTCTCGCTCACTGCACGTAGCAGATTAGTAGAATATTCTGAGTTATTTGCAAACAAACGAGATAACTTCTCGTCTTAATTTTACTACTCGAATCAATCGGAGTTCAAAATTTTGTCTCACCAAATTTAATAGTGATTGAAAACGGTTCTAATGAACGAAAAAAAAAATTGGCGTAACGTACCAAAAAACGGACATTAGTTTTGAGTATAGGGACTCTAGGTGCGGTATAATCAGTGTTCAGTAGAAACTTCAATTAATTTCAGCTCCACTTGATACTGCACCAAATGCAGTTTTGTCATTAAAGTTTCCATTATTTCCATTTTTTTTGCAAAGAAACCGAAATGCTCGTCGGTTTTAGTGAAACATAAATTCTAATTAATTACAATATACCCATCCCTACCAACGCCGCATAACTACAATATCAATTTTCTCCTCGACGTTTCGCTCTGGCTAAAGCATCGTTACGGTTTTCTCGTTTGAAATCTTTTAGAAAAGTTGTTGCTTCTTCCATCGGACGACCGAATATTGTTGCTGTTACTATGCATACTGTTGTGTTCGATGCATTCGCATCCCACACATGAAAATCACTGTCGTTCACATAAAAAGTGCTCCCAGTTGGAAGGATTTCTGGCAATTCGTCATTCACCTGCAACAGAAAGGAATGTCAAGTAGACGAACGAGAACGTTTTCGGATTCATTTTTTTCAGTTATGATTTCTCATGTACCTGAAAAAGTACTTCTCCTTTAACGACATAACCGACAGCCGGTCCTGGATGAGTATGTGCAGGAAGTCCCGTATCACCAGGTGGCATAGTTATTAACAATGTTGTAACAAGAACGTTTGGTCCGACATTGGGAACCACTAATGGTTGGTCGAGAATAGCTGCGACAACATTTTGAACGTGCAAAAATATTTGAATTTTTCTTATGTCACTTGATTCGAAACTTACTCTCGATCTGCAGTCCTTCGGCAATGGGTATACCTTGAAGAAGCAAAAATAAGAATTCGATTTCAATTGTGATGTTAGTGCAAAGATTTACATTCCAGTTGGAAGCATAGCAATACTGTAATTAGTATCAACATTAGGGATTTGATACTTTGCTTATTTGTCAAATCGAAGTTCCCGATAAATAGCCCAAATTCGATAGATATCCACCGACTCTTTCCAAGCGACTGTGATAAGACAGACAAACTATGTCTTAAGTAATGAGATTTACGGCTCTCTCACAGTCTCAGTTGACAATGCCGACTACAGCGACCCCGATAGGACAGCTGCGTCTAATTAAATGCGATTCTAATCTAATGCTGAAGCTAAAGGTCTAAGCATGGAATCATATTCTCAATATAATAAATCGAGTTTCGTTGACGGTGCTAACTTCATTCTAATCAGTAAAATTAGTGTCTATTCGCAACTCTTTTGTTTACAAATGGTGTACTTTGACCGTATTACCTTTTGCTGGTTCGCTGATGGGTCTTAATTACAGCTGTGATTCTATGCAACATTGTAGTTGACGATTGAACGGACACGGTCCATGAAAACATAATCGACTTATAATAGCACATTTTTCAGCAACTTGAATGTAGAAATGAAACGCATAGTCACTATTTATACTAGGTTCCACGTTTTGGTTGGGTCAGGTTTCTTGACTGATATGTTCTTAATAGATTTTTGTAATTGTAACAATAGTATCGTAGATTTATAGCATCTCAAAGCAGCTATTTGTCTCGGTTTGTCATAAATTGTTCGCTCCTTTTATTTTATTGAAAATCAATTTTTAGAATAGACAAAGGCAACTTATTTCTACATTTTCAAACAAAAGATGCTTCAGTATTGTTGTCGGCGAAAAGACCCTGTAAAGAGGACGTATTCCTTGCCTACCTCCTGGATAAAAATTAAACTCGTGTGAATACAGCCCTCGCTTCGCTCTGGCCGCCAAGCTCGCACTCGTTCAAATTTTCTAGATTATAAGACTTTTTTAGCAAATACATCTACTGAAAATTTGCCCTATTTGCTCATGAATAATTCAATTCAATTCAATTCAATTAAACACGCGAAACATCCAAAAAAAGCCGACCAAGCCTCACGTACAATGGTACAATGTACTACATATTCCTAGCAGTCATTTCGTCTACAGTTTTGATGGAAGTAGTAGAAGTAGTGACTAAAGCATCGCGTTGGTCATCCGCGTAAAACCTCTAAGATAGCTAAGCGATTACTACTCAGGACTATGCGATGTCTTTATTATTATTATTATTATCCATTTATTTCAAGAAAAAAATATAAAGGTCACAGTTTCCTTTCTCTAATTATTACATAAAAAAAACATTAAAGCAAACGTTAACAAAAAGAATAAGTCAAAAAAGGAAAAATTAGCCTGCGTAGCTTCAATTCGCAATTTTAACGATTCAAAGAAGCTACGAAAAATGTCTTTGGACATCGACAATGCATCTGGCTAAAATGGTAAACAATTCATTTAAGAGTCAATTCGCCAAAACTTCAACCAAGTTGTATGAAACATGAAAACAAGCCATCAGCGATTTTCGGCGGGTACACAGTAATCGATTCAGGTGATCCTCCTGAGTCATTTGCAACAAAAAAAAAATCCTCGAAATAATTATGTTTTCACGCCAGAAATCATGAAAAAATGTACTGCGCGAGGGTGACCAAAATAGTTTTTGTTGCATATCACCAAGAATACGTAACGCATTTATCTGAAATTATGGTCATTGGTAGAGGTGTTGACGCCGCATAAGCTGGCCTTTAAAACATTTCGAAATTTTTCGTGTATGTGGTGCAGTAGCTATTTTGGGGGAAAAAAATTCCAACTTTTGCAGAGTGTTTTCAAAAAGTTACAACGATAGACTTCGAAGATATGGGTGTCGTTGGGTAGGTAGTGACCTCTACTATCCATGACACCATGAACCTACCGCGGCACGATTTTCATTGAGCTTCAATTTTGATTGAAGTATACTAACACAAAAATTCTCTATAATTCCACTTTTCTTCGCGTCTATTTCAATTTTTCTGACGTATGTGACAATTTTAAATCAGGGCTGCAGTTACTGGCACCTTACGCTTCGGGAAATTTCGTTTAGGGCCTATAAAATTTGAAAAAAAACCAACTGATTCAATTGTGTCATATGTTCCTCGGGTATCTCCAGACTTCCTAGTATGGCCAGTGCGGTACTGTATAAATGTAAAATATGTCGAATTTTTCGTATTCGTACATTTGTGAAAATTTTCCAAATCCTTCCGGTAAGTGGCTAAAGTACAAAATATGATTCTAATATGCTAGTAAACACTTGATACAGTGCCGCACTGGCCATACTAGGAAGTCTAGAGATACCCGAGGAACAAATGACACAATTGAATCAGTTGGTTTTGTTTCAAATTTTATAGGCCCTAAACGAAATTTCCCGAAGCGTAAGGTGCCAGTAACTGCAGCCCTGATTTAAAATTGTCACATACGTCAGAAAAATTGAAATAGACGCGAAGAAAAGTGGAATTATAGAGAATTTTTGTGTTAGTATACTTCAATCAAAATTGAAGCTCAACGAAAATCGTGCCGCGGTAGGTTCATGGTGTCATGGATAGTAGAGGTCACTACCTACCCAACGACACCCATATCTTCGAAGTCTATCGTTGTAACTTTTTGAAAACACTCTGCAAAAGTTGGAATTTTTTTCCCCCAAAGTAGCTACTGCACCACATACACGAAAAATTTCGAAATGTTTTAAAGAACAGCTTATGCGGCGTCAACACCTCTACCAATGACCATAATTTCAGATAAATGCGTTACGTATTCTTGGTGATATGCAACAAAAACTATTTTGGTCACCCTCGCGCAGTACATTTTTTCATGATTTCTGGCGTGAAAACATAATTATTTCGAGGATTTTTTTTTGTTGCAAATGACTCAGGAGGATCACCTGAATCGATTACTGTGTACCCGCCGACAATCGCTGATGGCTTGTTTTTAAGTTGTTCGAAGTTTTGGCGAATTGACTCTTAATCATTTCGGTCACAACCTTTACCGAATGTACTTCACCATTAGGGTGGCTTGTATTTCCATTTTTTTAAAGGCCTGACCCCAGGCTGTACTTAGAATTGAACAAGGAATCCGAAACAGCTTTTTTTTCAAATTTGAAAATTTGATTTTTTCCTTGACTCTAGGCTGAGTTTTGATTTTTGAGGTCGTAGAGCAAGACTGCACACATTGCTGACTGATATATCAAGCATTTGGGATCAGAAGGCATTACTACTAACTGTAGTTAATAGCTTAGGAGCCCAGTTAAAAAATACAATAAGGTCTACGTCTTCACTCGGGCAGAGTGACTCTTTCAGTGTTCTCGACTAAGACATTTCGACCAAAAATTTCAACAAAATAAAATCGACAAATCATGGCATAAAACGTCGTGTGAGGTATTTCTGAACAGATAATCTCATAGGGAATCTAGTGCGGAAAAGTTTTTTGTTAACGAGTTAGAAATACTCTCTCAGAAGCCCTGTTCCTGAAACCCAAAATTGCCAATTTTTTGTTAGAGTTACATAAAGCAACTTTTTAAAATAAAAACAAATTGAAAATACGACCCACCCTATTCACTCTAGCTGATGTAGTCTTATCTATCTAGTTAAATGTTTGTTGTAAGTAACGAAGTAAAAGATTTTGAATATCAATGTGTTGAAGGTACTTAAATCAAAAGAAGAGGATTTGACCTTAGCAACACTCTCCATTTGAAACAACGTTTCGTTCTTGTTAAATTCTCTAACAACTGAACCCAAACACTGTTCAAAATTAGCACGGTTTTAATCAATTAATGTGTGCAACTTTTCAGACGATTAATTTATAAATGCTGCATCATGTTGAATGCCACAAGCAAACCATAACATACCAAAACTACGTAATACTTTGTTTAATACATTAAAAAAAATCAACCAACGATGAAACGAAAATATGATCACCTCTTACAAAATCCAATTTAAACGCACCAATACACTAGCGGCTATCAAAGGGCACGTGGATAAAAACGAATGGCAACAGCTGTGATCATACACACATTATTATATATGGGATTCATAAATGAAATAACGCGCGATGACTGCAAGAGAATAAACGACAACAGATTGTCGGAAAGCATATGTCAATTTCGTTGGTCTTTTACAATAAACATCGGACCTAATTAGAAATCAAGAGCAGATTTATAAAAAAAAGAACGTTTTATGGGTAGGGTGGTGTACATCACAGAATTATATTTTTTTCATTCTTTCAGACGAAGTGATTTTACCTTAACAATAATTGTATTGTCTGGTCCGATGTCTAGTCCTGTTGGTTGGTATACCTACACGAAAGTATTTTTTTTTTTGAAAATAATACTGATGTTCGTTTGTAGGGATAGAGTGAGAACATTTTCTTTATTTTATTAAATAAAGCGACTCACACTGTAATCGTCTCTGACCTATTGTTATTGTTGTACAAATCTTCTAGGTTGTGGAAAGCTTACAAAAATACGGGAAGCGATTGTTGCGATTTAACGGATTTGCTGAACACGGTGCAGTGTGCGCAATTACATTTTTGACGAACAATTTATTATTTGTAATTGAATTACAGGAATTTAAATAGATTGTTATTCCACTTGAATATACTAAATGTAACATGAAATATCTGTGAATGTCAAAATCTTTTACTTCATTTGTTCAAACATTCACTTTGTTATATCATGGGCGCGCGTTAGCATAGCGCCCGTGACGCAAGTCCTATTACTAGAAAAAATTTCAAAATTTTTTTTTTGTCGTAGACCATATATACAGCAAATATTGAAGTTCTGCAATTCAACGACAAATGACTCCAAATTACCATTAAAAAAAAATAGGCGTCCGTACGAGTTCAACGAGCTATCACACGTTCTTGCAGCTTAAAATTTGGCCACGCAAAAAATCTTCCAAGAAGCCACATTTCCATACATTTTGGTCAATTTCAGTACTTTAAATGAAATGAAAAAATCCTACGTTACTTTGTTAGTCCGTCCGTCCGTGTTTCCTATCTTCTAAAGTCTTCTTTAGATTTTGTTGAAATTTTGGGAGTAGATTCTAGTCGTCATTCTAAGACATTCCAGAAAAAAAAATTTGGGTGGAACCGGCCTCGTTTCGGAGCTAGGGCTCCTCGAAGTTCCCATATAGGCCCCATATAAGAACACCTTTAAGTGTGTGTGTGTGGATGGGAACAGATTTGTTCGCTTTTGGTATTTGGTAAGCTCTGCTGGCCTCAATTTTTAGCCCCGTACGAAGTACGAAGGGGCTTATAGGATTACGATGCCGTGTGTAATTGATGGAATTCGAAGCAGACGGTAAGGGCAAAGTGTTTGCCTATGTTCATAGATGACGAATCCGCAATAAAAATTTGGGCCGTCTGTCCGTCTGTCCGTCTGTCCGTCACGTCGATATCTTGAGTAAATCAAATCCGATTTCAAATTTTTTTTTCCCTTTAAGATAGTCAAAATAGTGAGGCTAAGTTCGAAGATGGGCATATTCGGGTCGGCCCTTCGTGAGTTAGGGCCACCTAAGTGATTTAAGGTCTTTTGGTGATATTTATGGCAAAATAAACGATGGAAATGTAAATGACACGGCAAATGATAGGTATTGTCAATACCAATCCAGGAAAAAAAAAGTTTTTTAAAATCGGGTGAGTGGACCGTGAGTTAGGGCCTTAGAAGTGAAAAGCTACTAGGGCCCTATGTGTATTTTACATAGAACTCAAGTAAATTCAAACCGTTTTTCGTAATTTTTGTGTCATTTGGAAGGTAATCAAAGGCCGAATAGAATGTTGTTGAAAAAAAAATTAAATTTGGGTCCTCGGACTAAGGCCGCTACTAGGGCCCTATGCGTATTTTACATACAACTCGAGTAAATTTCATCCGTTTTTCGTAATTTTTGTTTCATTTGAAAGATAATCGAACACCGAATAGAATGTTGTTGAAAAAAAAATTAAATTTGGGTCCTCGGACTTAGGCCGCTACTAGGGCCCTATGCGTATTTTACATACAACTCGAGTAAATTTCATCCGTTTTTCGTAATTTTTGTTTCATTTGGAAGGTAATCAAAGGCCGAATAGAATGTAGTTGAAAAAAAATTAAATTTGGGTCCTTGGACTAAGGCCGTTACTAGGGCCCTATGTGTATTTTACATATAACTCGAGCAAATTTCCGTTTTTCGTAATTTTTGTTTCATTTGGAAGGTAATCAAAGGCCGAATAGAATGTTGTTGAAAAAAAATTTTAATTTGGGTCCTCAGACTGAGGCCGATACTAGGGCCCTATGTGTATTTTACATATAACTCGAGCAAATTTCATCCGTTTTTCGTAATTTTTGTTTCATTTGGAAGGTCACCAAAGGCCGAATAGAGTGTAGTTGAAAAAAAAAAATTGGATCCTCGGACTGAGGTCGATACTAGGCCCTATGTGTATTTATACTCAATAAATTAAAATTTTAGGGCTATTTGAAATTTTTGTTTTATTTGAAAGGAACGTCGTACGGGGCTTCGTAATTGCGCTATGCGCAATTTCTAAGATGTACATATTACATTACATAATAATTTTACTTTAACTACTTTAACCGGCGCATAGGCTTACGGTCAAAGTAGGGTGACAGACGCACTAGTTTTTCCTAAATTTAGCATTTTTAAAATTTTAAATTTCAATTTTTTTTACATTTTTCAAAATTTTTTAAATTTTTCAAATTTTTTTTAATTTTTCCAAATTTTTTTAATTTTTTTTTACACTTTTTAAATTTTGCAAAATTTTGCGTCACAAGTGGCAGATGTTGAGGAAAGTACTTTTTTTTAAAAATAGGCAAGAATATGTCCTAATACGTCTGAACCATCTGCCACTTTGTGACGGAATTTTTTTTTGGTAAAATTTTGTTTCTAGAATTTCTTTGGTCAAATTTTTGCTGTTACAGTTTTTGCGTACAAGCGCAGAATGCGTCACCTCCAGCCAGTGCCTATATTCGCGAAAATATTTTCACGAATTTTCTCAAATTTTCGCGATTTTCTCAAATTTTCACAAAACACTTTTTGCGAAAATTCACGAAAATTTTAGAAAATCGTGAAAATTTGAGAAAAATTGTAAAAATATTTTCGCGAATATAGGCACTGCCTCCAGCGATATCAGTTGTTTTGGAAGTATGCACAGGGACTTGCGTCACTTTTACTCTTTTGAGTGTTTTTGACTGATAAGACTTAAGACCACATTATCCAGAGCTCATCGCCTGTCTCTGTTGTCTGTGAGATCCGGGTTCAAGGGATTAACTGTTCTCTCTTCATCCAAAGGTCACAATATCAACAACAAACGACTAACTTATCGCTCAACAATTTCTTTTAATAATGCCAAAATCCAATTCACTAACATATATATAGTATATTTTTTACTGGTCTCTTGAAGAGACCGACTCTTTCGAATCCCAACTCGGACTGCTAACTTTGGATCGATCGAAAAACTAGCAAAACTCGCTTGACCGAAATATCAAATTCGAACTCGAATGAACTGCAACTGGCACAGATAAATTTTCCGCGAGCGTTGCATTTTATTCGCGAATTACTTTATATGCGCGCCCGGCTCGCATTGCGGATCGCTCGGCGTGTTAAAACGCTTTTTATGTACAATTAAAATTGGTATTGGTTGGACAGTCCAGAATGGATTCGTAAGTAGAAAGTTGGACAGTCCAGAAATAAGACTCGCGAAAAAAGTTGGACAGTCAAGAATTGATTCGTAAGTAGAAAATTGGACCGTCCAGAAATAAGAGTCGAGGAAAAAGTTGGACAGTCCAGAATTGATTCGTAAGTAGAAAATTGGACCGTCCAGAAATAAGAGTCGAAGAAAAAGTTGGACAGTCCAGAATCGGTATAAAATATATTATTTTATTAAAATGGACTGCCCGTTTTAAAGACACGCCTATTTCACTTAAATAAGACACACCTTTAACGTTAACATTTTGAACTTAAATTGAAAAGAGGCGGGTCTTTTCTTCTACAGGAGGCGGGTTCTAAATTTTGGACTTGGACTATCTTCGGACATGTAAATCAATATTTACTTGAATTTACCCGTTACGCGTTATGCAAATCATTAAAACAAAGTTCAATGATACAGGTGAAATGGCCTGCCAATAGCATCTACGAAAGATTTACATTATATCGAAAGAAGTAGTAGATTCGAAAATAAAAAACAAGCGGTTGGGGATCCTAAATATCTGGTAAGACGTACGAAACGCGTTAGTAATCTACTTATTTTCAGAGATAAAGATACAAGGAAAGTTGAAGAATACAAGGAAAAAACAGTTTTTATCATACCGACAGCAGACAGCGAATATATTCAAGTACCGGAAATTACACAAACAAAAAACTTAAAAGTTGAGTCTTCTGACTCCTACAATTTCCTTCAATTCATTGATTTTTTGTTGTTGACTTTTAATTACAGCTTGAGCCTCCGCAAGCTGGATAGATTTTTCAAAGTGTAGTTCTGACATCTTCTCCAAATCTATCTGCAGCTTTTGGATTTGTTCTTTGAAATCTTTTCTGTCCGAGTCAATGAAGGTCGTCAGCCCTTTGTATAAGGCATCGACTTTCATTGACTGGTATGTCGGTTGTGGAGGGGGTGGTGGTGGTGGTCTTGTGGGTGGTGATGCGACTACTGGTGGTTGCGATGGGACTGCTGGGAGTTGCGATGGGACTTCTGGTGGTGGCGGTAGAACAGCTGGCTGATTTCTGGCCGGACTAAAGCCCAGGAGTACCCGATTTTCTTGCAGCCTTGCCAATACACCTGCCATCGCCGGATTCACCAACTTAATTGCGTCGTTGATGGACTGGGCGTTTCCATTGTTAATTTTTTTAAGGATGGTCGGGTATGTACTCCCCATGAGTTTTCCTACCATTACTTTTGTAATTCTGTGGGTTGTTGTTACCAAAGCGATGGCGTCTAGTGCCATTGCTGACGTTCCATTGTTGACTGCAATCTGGTAAGCCTCTCGTCGGAAATCAGCTTGAAGCTGCACCACTTGAATAGGAGAAGTCAAAATTATTCTAGAGAATTACTCAGAGACAGTAAGACGAATCTCGAAAAACGCGCGAAAGTAGCAAAGTATTTTAATGTTTCGTCGTTCAAAACCAAGTCCATTGAAAATAGAAATCCATTGGAAAATGTAACGACGCTTCAAAAGCGAGGGAAAAATTGCTCGGGCAAATTGTGGGACAGGGAAATCTTGCAAAATCAGAGTGTGGACGAATAAAAATTGACAAAGTGTTGTATTGCTTTGACTTGACCAAAATTGTTGAAAAAATTTCTTTTATTCAACGAAGGGCGAACGAAACGTGTTACCGTTTACGATTCGTGACGAAACGTTTTACCGTTTACAATCATAATGCGGACGAACAACAGGACAAAACAATGCTGATTTCGGCGTATCACGCCATCATCAGTGCACCTATGTCTTGCGATGACTATGTGCATATCAGCACGACACAAACGAATTGTATCGATGCTTTTTGAAGTTTGGCATCGCAGCTGTGGGTGGCGCCACGGCTGCCATACTCTGCGCGGTTTTAGTAACAATTTATTTATTGTCACTAAAATTACCGAAAAACAAATTGTCGGATGTGAGAGATCCACAAAAGCTGTATGTGAGAGATATAGCACAAAAAACAAAACAAAACAAAGAGTTTTAACAAATGACGAAAAAGTATATATAATGCTCGTACAATTGAAGTGATTGCTCTCTTCAGAGAGAGAGAGAGGATAGAGAGAGAGAGGAGAGAGAGAGGAGAGAGAGAGAGGATAGAGAGAGAATAAACTATCTGTATTGAAATTTCCAGTGTGCCCATGATACGGAATGTTCCCGGTTGCTGGCTGACGACAGAACACCATGCAACTTCATCACATCGTACATGCCATTGCTAAATAATTCTTCCAAAACGAGTATTCACCGATTGTTCCGTCCTACGTACCTTGCCTTGTCTTCAATTCCTGAGTGGCATATGGGTGAAATTATCCAAATTGCTTTCATCCAGTTAACCAGCTGCATGAAGTGGATATAAAATTGGAAAGGCCAGCGAAACATTGAAGGTCAGCGAAAATGAACTTTGGCATTTCATTGAATTGAACGCAGATCGACTCGTCTCCGCTTCAGAGGACTCTTTAGTCGAAGTGATCGCGGCATCTCGGCATATCAAGTCTTGTCTCAGATTTCGTGCTCGGCATCAAGATTGAATCGTTGGTTGATTCACTGCGATCGAACGGTTGCACCATAAATTACTTGGAAAACAAGGGATGTCTACCACTCGCTATCGGTTCCAATGGTTTGAAGGGTGGCCTTTTACGCATGTCAGCAGAAATTAGTTAAAACTTTCGTGACATCCGTGTTGATGGGAGCACCGTACGCTCCCCAGTCGATGACAATTGAATTGGATCAAGAAATTCCGACCTCATTGTCGTACATTCTGATGACCATTCAACTGATGTCCAAATTGAACATTCACGTGGAAAAGCAGAGTCTGAATCGTTACCTCGTTCCGTGTGGTATCTACGAGAATCCGGCACCACAGTCACAGGTCCATCCGTTGGATCGCTTAAATCCGTTGACATCGACATGGCATCGATGACAGACTCATTAATGATTGCAGCCGTTTCGGGCACATTAGCTTGTGGAGTGACTCAACTCCGAGGCGTATCCAATCAACGTGTAAACGAATGCAATCGAATTGCCGTTATGGTCAACGAGTTGAACAAAATTGGCATTCGGAGTGGCGAGTTGGAAGATGGAATGTGGGTAGAGGTTATCGGTGATTGGGACTTCTGTGAACGAGAACGGTCTGGACAAGTCGACTTTTGAAAAAATTCATTGAAAATCCGATCAATGGAACAATTATTTGCTGCGGTGGCGGAGTGGTGGAGAGTGAAATGGCCCGAATGTTGCTGAAAAACTATGCGAACGTCGTTCACATTGAACGTGAATTGGATTCGATCGTTTCGAATTTGAATCGTGACATCGTCACTGACAGTGTCTACTCAAACAAGATGTATTGTTTGCTTCGTAGTCTGGCACCAAAGACTGCTTAGTATTGTCTTATACTGAAAAATGTATATTAAAGCGACTGAAGTAGTAGATTTTGCTCAACTTAGTGTTTGCCTACGGAGGGAAAAATAACTGTTTGTACTGGTTACTCGATATGCGGGATATACTCGAACATATACTCGAGACTTAGAATACCCTTGTCGTCCTTGCTATATATACATCGTTTCGGCAGAGGTTGTAAAATGGGTGACGGAAGTTCCGATTCTCGAAACGGACGCGATAATTATATTTGTGTAGTGTTGTGCGATTCAAGACATATTCATGGCACTATACCATGCATAATGAATGGTTGTATACAACTGTATGGGTTAGGTGGTTGACAGAACTGGGTCAATTCATCCTTAACAATTTTCGTGTGCTCTTTTTGTGGAATGTGAAACAGAATATTGATTTTAGAGTACATGTACCAAAGATGAATGAATTTGACTGAAAAATATCATGGGCGCGCGTTAGCATAGCGCCCGTGACGCAAGTCCTATTACTAGAAAAAATTTCAAAAAAAAATTTTTGTCGTAGACGCAGGACCATATATACAGCAAATATTGAAGTTCCACAATTCAAATACCAATGACTCCAAATTACCATTAAAAAAAACTAGGCGTCCGTACGAGTTCAACGAGCTATCACACGTTCTTGCAGCTTAAAATTTGGCCACGCAAAAAATCTTCCAAGAAGCCCCATTTCCATACATTTTGGTCAATTTCAGTACTTTAAACGAAATGAAAAAATCCTACGTTACTTTGTTAGTCCGTCCGTCCGTCCGTGTGTCCTATCTTCTAAAGTCTTCTTTAGATTTTGTTGAAATTTTGGGAGTAGATTCTAATCGTCATTCTAAGACATTCCAGAAAAAAAGTTGGGGGGAACCGGCCTCGTTTCGGAGCTAGGGCTCCTCGAAGTTCCCATATAAGCCCCATATAAGAACACCTTTAAGTGTGTGTGTGTGGATGGGTATGGTAGAACAAATTTGTTCGCTTTTCTGCTCGCCTCAATTTTTTTTCCTAAATTTAGAATTTTTTAAATTTTTCAAAAATTTTTAAATTTTTCAAAATTTTTCAAAATTTTTTAAAATTGTCAAAATTTTTTACATTTTTCAATTTTTTTTTAATTTTTCCAAATTTTTTATAAAATTTTTAAATTTTTTCAAATTTTTAAATTTTTTACATTTTTTGAATTTTTGAAATGTTTCAAACTTTTCAAATTTTTTAAATTTTTAACAATTTTGAAAATGTTTAAAATTTCTCAAAAATTTTCAATCTACTAATTCTTCCAAAAGAACTGATATCAGTCAAAAACACTCAAAAGAGTAAAAGTGACGCAAGTCCCTGTGCATACTTCCAAAACAACTGATATCGCTGGATGTGACGCATTCTGCGCTTGTACGCAAAAACTGTAACAGGAAAAATTTGACCAAAGAAATTCTAGAAACAAAATTTTGCGTCACAAGTGGCAGATGTTGAGGAAAGTACTTTTAAGAATTTTTTTAAAATAGGCAAGAATACGTCCGAATCATTTGCCACTTTGTGACGCAAAATTTTTTTGGTAAAATTTTGTTTCTAGAATTTCTTTGGTCAAATTTTTCCTGTTACAGTTTTTGCGTACAAGCGCAGAATGCGTCACATCCAGCGATATCAGTTGTTTTGGAAGTATGCACAGGGACTTGCGTCACTTTTACTCTTTTGAGTGTTTTTGACTGATATAACATTACAGTTGTGGAAATTGAAATTCGCAATTTAGCCAAATTCCCTAGATTGGAATTTTAAAATAAAATAAAGAAATGACAAGCTCTTGCAGCTCCTATCTTATAAGAAAATTATGTTAAGATCATTGAAGTAAAAGATTTTGTACCAATTGAAGTAAAGAACTAAACAAAGTAGTTTGTAACATGGTTCTGAAGGAACAGGTGATGAGAGAAAGGCAATTATATCAACATTTATAGATTGTTATTCCACTTGAATCCACTAAATCTAACATGAAATATATCTGAATGTCAAAATCTTTTACTTCATTTGTTCAAACATTCACTTTGTTATAATAAGACTTAAGACCACATTATCCAGAGCTCATCGCCTTTCTATGTTGTCGATAACAGATGATAATTTAATGCCTGTTAATTTTGTTAAGCAATTATTTAGCATGAAAAACATCTTTTCGGTCATTTAGCCTGAACTTTCTAGTAAGAAAATTGTAAGGTTTCTCTAACTTATACGCTTTAATCACAATACGATATTTGACACCTAAACAGCTTAAAACGTTTTGCAAGGTGCACAACCTTTAAATAAATAAAAATAGAGTTAATTCTGTATTTAATCATGGCTGAACGTTTGTATGTGGGATGTAGTGATGCTAGTCCAATACTATAATCATTTATTACATTTATGGTCTCGTAGGAATTTCGAAGAATGAATAAGTTAATCTACGGTTTGTAACACTTGACATTTCGTACGGAAAGGATGGAATGAAAAGTTCGTCGGATTTCCGAATCCACATTATTTTGGGCACAATTGACTCGACAAAATTCCCATTATTTCAAGAGATTATTTTTTAATTTTAATTTTTAACAAGAGCATTCGGGGTTCAATGTTCGAGTTGTAATTTCCTATTTTCTTCCAGAGGTAAGTACAACGTTTTCCATGTGAGTGTGGTGGATTTTGCCTTATTTTTTCGACTCAAAAAACCATTTCACGCTTTGATGATAATTCGGTGGATAAAATGTCACTCTTGCTTTGTTGACTGTCTCTGTGACCGTGTCACCTTTCTTTTTGATTTGAAGAATTGTGAGACAAATTGATGTTTTTGTTTCGTTGATCATCACTCCATCATTATGACAAACGTTGTGTTCACCTCTGATTTGCTCCACTCTGGCTGCAAAACTTTGCTCTTGTTGGAATTTCCCCATTTCTTCACTCTGTAAACAATTGTATTTTACATGCTACATGCGTTCGAAAACTGTGCTTTTCATGTCTCAAGCACTTCTTTCGACGCCCTCAGCATGTAAAATCCATTACATAACTCGTAATAAAAATGAAAAGTCTTGTTTTCGTGTGTTTATTGACCTCGGCTTCGCCTCGGATATACAAAATTCACACGAAAACTCTACATTTCATCTTTTTATCCTAGTTTTGTAAAATACTATAAGATTACTATGGATAAAAAGATGAAAAGTAGAGTTTTCGTGTGCATTTTGTTGATCCGAGGCGTAGCCGACACACGTAAACGAGACTTTTCATTTTATCCCGAGTTATGTAATGGATTTTAACTGCTGAGGGCGTGGAAAGTGGTGCTTGAAACATGAAAAGTACGGTTTTCGACGCATATAGCACGTAAATAACTATTTCTCTAGTATAGCATTTGTGAAATGAGTTGACAAATCAACGCTGGCTGAGGACAATTTTTTGACACGTTACATTTCCGCGTAAAGTTGAGAGCGTCACTCTAAGCGATATCAGTTGCTTCAGAGGTGCGTAGTGCTCACGTTTAATGTGTATTATACTTTCCTTTCTTATGAAGTTCTGTTTGATAATTAATGTAGAAAATAGCAAATACACCAAATTGACTTTTCCCAAACAATCAAAATCTTTCAACTTACTCTGTATGTTTCTATCTATCTATCTATCTATCGACGGTCGATCTCGGAAACTAGTCAGCCAATCTCCATGAAATTTTGCAGTAACCTCAAGGTGGACCTAAAAATGAATATGTGATACGCCATTACCCCAGGAAAAACCAGAATTTTGTTTTATTGGCCTCGAAGTGGTTTCTGAGTGTGGTTTTCGAGGGTCGGGAACGCGTTTTCGGCTGTAGCTTAGCTGTATCGAAACCTACAGAGGCGTGCGACCCATCAAATGAAAGGTATTCGTAACATGATTCGAACAAAAAAATAATTAAAATCGGGGCAGATTCGCTAGAGCTAGAGTGATAAAAGTGACCAAATTTTGAGCTACTCGAGCGTAGGATGAAAGGACTAATATTTTTTTTGGTTATGAGAGATAGAGAGTTACTTTCTTCGGCAAAGTCTCAGAGTTTTACGAGTAGAACAGAGGGGCATATGTGAAAAATGTCGAAAGTTGGAAATGGGTGGGTCAATTGGGGTTTTGGAGATATTTCTTGAATGGTGGCAGATAGAGAATTACTTTCGTCAAATTTTCGAATTTCGTCAAATTTTCGAATTTCGTCAAATTTTCAAATTTCGTCAAATTTTCGATTTTCGTCAAATTTTCGAATTTCGTTAAATTTTCGTCAAATTTTCTATTTTCGTCAAATTTTCGAATTTTGTCAAATTTTCGAATTTCGTCAAATTTTCGAATTTTGTCAAATTTTCGAATTTTGTCAAATTTTCGAATTTCGTCAAATTTTCGAATTTCGTCAAATTTTCGATTTTCGTCAAATTTTTAAATTAAAACTGTAAACTGTTATAAAAAGCAGTGTTAACTACACTTCTAAAACGACTGATATACCAACAAAAATCTCATCGAGAAAAGTGTGACGCAGATTTTTTTTGGTAAAATTTTGGTTGTTTCCAGTCAATTTTTTTTTGGTAAAAATTACTTGGCAAATGATGAGAAAACCTAAGCCAGCTTGTTTGAACTAAAATTGTGTGTAAAATTTAATTTTTGCGTAACGAAGCTGAAAGCGTCAACTCTAGCGATATCATTCATTTTAGAAATTGTATTTCAAAGACTGCGTCACACTTTTCTCGAAGAGATTTTTGTTGGTATAAGAATTAGATCCAAAACTGAAACGACGTTATCTATTTAAAAAGAAGCGCATCTTGTACCAAATGCTGAACAAATAACTGTAATTAACCTGTTGCAGACGGCAAGCATATGACCAGTAATATTATCGGGTCTATTACTTCCATTGAGCGAAGTATTTCTGATCTGTTGATGTCAAATCTAGTACTTCAATTTGTTTTAACATGCATTTTACTATATAAAGGACCATATTACCCAGAGCTTGTCATTTATTTTATCATCGTTATCGATAACAGATGAATAGCTGTTATAAATTATTCATCCGTTTGTTTTAATAAGTTGATGCTTCTTTCGTCATATAAACAGTCGATCGTAAAAAGAAACCGAATCTCTTTCTTTTAACATTCATTCCGTGCATGGTATATATCTCTATCTTACAAATTTTTCTGTTTTTTTATTGTAATAAAACATGCATTTATACGTATATATGGTCAATCGTTTAGCAATAACATCAGCTAAGGTCGGGTATAATAGCCTGGATTTTATAACAATATTTTGGTTTCGGCTCGCGTCATGTGGAAGATTTGTGTGTTTAAAAAGAGTTTTTGTATGGGAGAGGTGAAGTTTCTGTATGTTCGTATAACATTTGTTACGAGTTTGGTTCACCTGTCCCCCAGTGAAGTACACCAATACCGATATAACCATTAAGAATGCTCCCATACGTACTGTGCCTTGTATTACACGAACGAATTTTTTAACGAAAAAACAATGAACTTTTTCAACTTTTTTTTTAAACGTAGATTTTTATACCCGCACGTAAACTGATGTGTACGGAACGTTGATGATGATTTTTCAGTTTTTCACTTGGCTTGTTGCACCCCGACCCCATATTACAAAAGGGAAGAAAAATGATATCATTAATACGTTCAGGGACCTCTGACTGTATTAATATTTTGTTGTTGTTGTTGTTGTGTCTGTATCATCGTCCCTATGTCTGTCCTTTCGTTAGGCAACTCTGGTGTATTTAAATTATGTTGTAGAACATATATAGAGAGATCGTCCACAGTACCACATACAATTCTGTTCTGCATGGTATACGCATTGTTATAATATAGGCAGCACACGAACGAATCAAAGAATCAGAAAGCAGATGCTTTTAATTGAGTACAAGTAATTTAGCATTTTAAATGAACGAACAAAAAAAAATCCAATCATTTTGTACTGTGTAATCCAACGTATAAAACAATTTATTATGTTCAGTTACTCACCTAATGTTCTCGTTTGAAAATATAGGAAATCGAATTTGTTTTTCTTTCTCTTTCTCGTCGTGTTTGTTGTGAATTTGTTAAATAAGGGGTCAAAGAATTGTGGTGTACAAATTTTTGCCTTGCTTTGTTTAACATAAGGTTAAGTACATAAAGGTGTTGCCGACATGTCGAATACGACAACAGATTTAAAATTCTGAAATGTTTTTTTTTTGTAAAGCTGCGTGATCACCTTATTGCTTTTTTGTGGGTCGTAATCTCCAGGTTGACGGTGTGGAATTTAATGTGTAATATTTTCGGGGTCCCTGCGTGATAGAAAGGGACCTGGAAAGAGCTCAATAATAAGAGAATGAGTAAGGAGTATACATGACACGTTGGCTGGTACTTTGTTGTTCCCAAAGTAGGACCTATATTCGCAAAGATATTTTCGCAAATTTTCTTCATTTTCTCAAATTTTCGGGAATTTTCTTGCAAATTTCCAGACAATTCTGGAACATTCTTGAAAATCTTATGAAATGTTGATATGGGTCCGAAACCGAAAGTTTTTGATTTGAACAATCTTTGGTAAAACTCAGTTGAATGATTTGACTGACGATGTTGATGATCCTTCAATAATATGTTCAAGAACACAACTGTTCTAGTTGAGTTCGTACTGAGCGTCATTCAATGACAAAATCAATTCCATTAAAATTTCTCTCAAGCTATTTATGTTTGCTTGTTACTTCTCATTAATAGAAAATCCCAACAAAAATCTCTTCGAGAAAAGTGTGACGCAGTCTTTGAAATACAATTTCTAAAATGAATGATATCGCTAGAGTTGGCGCTTTCAGCTTTGTTACGCAAAAATTAAATTTTACACCCAATCTTAGTTCAAACAAGCTGGCTTAGGTTTTCTCATCATCTGCCAAATAATTTTTACAAAAAAAAATTTGACTGCCAACAACCAAAATTTTACCAAAAAAATCTGCGTCGCATGTGGCAGATAAATTTTCTTTCTGGTCTGTTCCTGAACATCTGCCACTTTGCGACGCAGATTTTTTTGGTAAAATTTTGGTTGTTTCCAGTCAAATTTTTTTTGTAAAAATTATTTGGCAGATGATGAGAAAACCTAAGCCAGCTTGTTTGAACTAATTGGGTGTAAAATTTAATTTTTGCGTAACAAAGCTGAAAGCGCCAACTCTAGCATTTTAGAAATTGTACTTCAAAGACTGCGTCACAATTTTCTCGAAGAGATTTTTGTTGGGATATCAGTCGTTTTAGAAGTGTAGTCAACACTGCTTTTTATAACAGTTTACAGTTTTAATTCAAAAATTTTACGAAAATCGAAAATTTGACGAAATTCGAAAATTTGACGAAATTTGACGAAATTTGACGAAATTCGAATATTTGACGAAATTTGACGTAATTTGAAGTAATTCTCTATCTGCCACCATTCAAGAAATATCTCCAAAACCCCAATTGACCAACCCATTTCCAACTTTCGACATTTTTCACATATGCCCCTCTGTTCTACTCGTAAAACTCTGAGACTTTGCCGAAGAAAGTAACTCTATATCTCTCATAACTCAAAAAAATATTAGTCCTTTCATCGTACGCTCGAGTAGCTCAAAATTTGGTCACTCTAATCACTCTAGCTCAAACGAACCTGACCCGATTTTTTTAATTATTTTTTTGTTCGAATCGTGTTACGAATACCTTTCATTTGATGGGTCGCACGCCTCTGTAGGTTTCAATACAGCTAAGCTACAGCCGAAAACGCGTTCCCGACCCTCGAAAACCACACTCAGAAACCACTTCGAGGCCAATAAAACAAAATTCTGGTTTTTCCTGGGGTAATGGCGTATCACATTTTCATTTTTATGCCCACCCTGAGGTTCCTGCAAAATTTCATGGAGATTGGCTGACTAGTTTCCGAGATCGACCGTCGATAGATAGACAGATAGACAGATAGAAACATACAGAGTAAGTTGAAAGATTTTGATTGTTTGGGAAAAGTCAATTTGGTGCATTTTCTATCAAAATGACCAACTTCAAAACGATGTATCTCCGGCAATTTTAAAGTTACATAGTCGAGTGATAGCTCGTTTTGCTCGTATTTGAAGCGCGAATAAGATAGAATAGGATTTGTGGTGGCCTATATATAGTTGCCGCGTCTCAAAAAAAATTCTTCGTTCTTTTTTTGGAAGTTAGACTGCGTCAAGTCCTCCGCTAACGCTCCGGACATGATCTAGTAAAGTCCAATTCCTTCGTTTGAATTCTAATACCTGTAGATCGCATGTTCGGATTTAAAGAGAAAATCTCTTACTTGTCTCTAAGTGTGTCTCAAATACACAACGAACTGGTCGCTTCAATAGTTCGTTGGAGCGAATCTACTCCAACAAGAGCGAATATATGGGTGAGGTGTAGCTAACCGTTTTTCCCAACGATACAAAAGATTATTGTTCGAACAGAAACGGAATGTCCAACACAAACAAAGAAATTTCACAAATCTACATTGACCCAAAGAAAAATTGTTTGTGTTTCCGTTTGTGCTGGACATTCCGTTTCTGTTCGAACAATCTGACGTTCCCTAGAAACGTCAACTATTTACAAAATTTTTCGAAACAAAAAGAAAATTCTTATTTTCTCCCCTGAATATTTCCCCTGTCGAAACAAAAGACTTTTTCTCGCTTTAACTGTCAAATATCTTTGGAAAACTTTAAAAAAATCTGTAGAATTTCCATTAAGGCTTACTATCGGGTCATGTCAAACTGAAAATTTCAGGTCTGGTCAAAACTAACCTGAAACTTGAAATTGACCTGTTAAGTCAACCTGACAGGTTTCAGGTTGATCTGAATGACATGACATTAGCGCGTCATATTAGTTAATTGCATGTGTTTGAATGGGTTTATCAATTTTTCGTACAGTCGTACAGAGGTGTAATATAAGAAATTTACTTGAAATAAACAGACACAAATTGATAATTTTTTCAGGTCAACCTGATCAGGTCAGGTCAAAATACAAAATTTTAAATTTCAGGTCAGGTCAGGTCAAGACCTGTTACGTTAACCTGAAAATTCAGGTCAGGTCAGGTCAAACTAAATTTGTTTTTCAGGTCGACCTGACCTGACCTGACGTAAGCCTTATTTCCTTGATTTTCACAAATTTTCTTGATTTTCCCAAACTTTCTTAGTTTTCTCGAATTTTCTTGATTTTCATAAATTTTCTTGATTTTTACAAATTTTCTATTTTTTTTTTAATTTCTTGATTTTCCCAAATTTTCTTAGTTTTTTCCATTTTAATTTTATTTTCTCGAATTTTCTTGAAAATCTTCTTTGAAGGAAAATTCAGGGAAAATTGCAATAAAATTCTAAAAAACATTTTTTCAGAAATTTAATTTTTTATTGCCCTGAAAGTCAGATTGTCAACCCACAACGCCGAGCCACTTGGTATATAAATAACAATTTTTCTTGCACATTTTCATTTATCAACCGTTTTGCGTTATTTATTATTTTAATTTAAAAAAAAGCGACGCGACAGTTGCTTCAGCCGTTAGCTAAATCTTTTTATCCTTTCATTTTAAAACCAAACATGATATAATACCTCTACCTCTACAACAACAAACGGACATATATATCGTTTTATACTGGTTCAGGTGTTACTTTTATGAACATCGTAATAATAAAAATGTTTATGTTTGTTACATCCAACTAAAAGCTTAATAAAATTAGGAGTGAAAATGATGGCATAAAATAATGCTCAGAAATATTTCTTATTAACATGCATCAGCAGCAGCTTGTACACTGAAAGGAAAAGGTACAAATAAAAAATCACACCTGACTATGCACAGTACATAATAAATAAAACAAACGACAAAATAGTTGTAGAGCTAATTAAAAGGAACTTCAACCACTTTTGTGTGGTAAAATGTGTGAGTCTTTTCAAATTTACATCAATAGGGGCAGCGATAAAGTCTGTATATCTAACAGGAGATTATGCATGGGATAGGGGTCTTAGATATTCAATTCATAGCGGGATTATTGTTACCATCACCGCCAATAACAACACCGTATTACAGGCATAATTAGCATATAGTTCAAAGTCGAATATCTCCTGATGTTACATTAACTATCGTTTGTCTACCATTTACGAAAAAAAAAAGTTTTTTTTTTTGATTTCCGATTCCCATAATAGGTGGATTTGAGAACAAAACACCTTGCTTTCCACATCAGTTTTAATAGTTGCAGCAATACATTGAAGAAAATACCACAGCGAAATGAGAAACCTATTAACAATTAATGTCATATTAAAACCAACGACGACGGTTCCCTTCGTAACACACTCAGACTTTTTTCTTTAAAATATCCATGCGATCACCTGCTCTTTTATTAAAAATTCGTATAATTGTTCAACGCGCCGATTTATGAAAAAAAAACGTCTGTTAAAGATTGAGTGGTTTCTTCAGTCTTAATTCGACGTGATAACGGAAAAAATTTTACGTCGTTTTTTTGTTTGAAACTAATTTTATATGGGTGAAGCGACAAAAGGTTCACTGTGCCTGAGATGTGATAGGCAATTGTTCTGCATTTTAATTTAGTGGAAAATGTTTAACGGATTCTAGCCAGTTTAATTGATTGTTGCTGATGACCGCGACGGTAAAATAGAATGTTGTCCATCAAGTTGGAGAGCTATTTAAATTGGGGGATATGATTATGGAGAATCATGAGGTCATTCTTATCCGATCTGAATTTAAAACATCCGAAAAGCGGGAAAGAATTATCAATATGTTTTGCAGAAAAAACGCAATGCGCAAATTACGTAAAAAAAAACATCAGAAGAAGGCTCAGCAGCGTTTTTTCGGTGAATAGCATGAAAGTTGTTATATTATCATGTCCGGAGCGATAGCGGAGGACTTGACGCAGTCTAACTTCCAAAAAAAGAACGAAGAAATTTTTTTGAGACGCGGCAACTATATATAGGCGAGAATTTAAGTTTCTTTCCTTTGGCCTGTATCACCACAAATCCTATTCGCGCTTCAAATACGAGCAAAACGAGCTATCACTCGACTATGTAGCTTTAAAATTACCGGAGATACATCGTTTTGAAATTGGCACTTTTCATAGAAAATACACGAAGTGGTTTCTGAGTGTGGTTTTCGAGGGTCGGGAACGCGTTTTCGGCTGTAGCTTAGTTGTATTGAAACCTACAGAGGCGTGCGACCCATCAAATGAAAGGTATTCGTAACACGATTCGAACAAAAAAATAATTTAAAAAAATCGGGGCAGATTCGTTTGAGCTAGAGTGATTAGAGTAACCAAATTTTGAGCTACTCGAGCGTAGGATGAAAGGACTAATATTTTTTTGGGTTATGAGAGATAGAGAATTACTTTCTTCGGCAAAGTCTCAGAGTTTTACGAGTAGAACAGAGGGGCATATGTGAAAAATGTCGAAAGTTGGAAATGGGTGGGTCAATTATGTTTTTAGAGGTATTTCTTGAATGGTGACAGATAGAGAGTTACTTTCTTCGGCAAAGTCTCAGAGTAGAGCAGAGGGGCATATGTGAAAAATGTCGAAAGTTGGAAATGGGTGGGTCAATTGGGGTTTTGGAGATATTTCTTGAATGGTGGCAGATAGAGAATTACTTTCGTCAAATTTTCGATTTTCGTCAAATTTTCTTAATTTCGTCAGATTTTGGAATTTCGTCAAATTTTCGATTTTCGTCAAATTTTCGAATTTCGTCAAATTTTCGAATTTCGTCAAATTTTCGAATTTCATCAAATTTTCAAATTTCGTCAAATTTTCGAATTTCGTCAAATTTTCAATTTTCGTCAAATTTTCGAATTTCATCAAATTTTCAAATTTCGTTAAATTTTCGAATTTCGTCAAATTTTCGAATTTCGTCAAATTTTCAAATTTCGTATAATTTTCAAATTTCGTCAAATTTTCGAATTTCGTCAAATTTCGTCAAATTTTCGAATTTCGTCAAATTTAGTCAAATTTTCGAATTTCGTCAAATTCAAAAAAATCTGCGTCGCAAAGTGGCAGATGTTCAGGAACAGACCAGCAAGAAAATTTATCTGCCACATGCGACGCAGATTTTTTTGGTAAAATTTTGGTTGTTGGCAGTCAAATTTTTTTTTGTAAAAATTATTTGGCAGATGATGAAAAAACCTAAGCCAGCTTGTTTGAACTAATTGGGTGTAAAATTTAATTTTTGCGTAACGAAGCTGAAAGCGTCAACTCTAGCGATATCATTCATTTTAGAAATTGTATTTCAAAGACTGCGTCACACTTTTCTCGAAGAGATTTTTGTTGGGATCAGTCTACTACTAACAAGTTTGGCGCTTGTCGTGCAACTTACTGATAATACATTGGGACTTCAAAGAAATCTGCAATGGAAAAGCAAGGCGTTTTACGCACTCGCTATTCAGTTACGGTTTATTTTCTGGCCAACACACATATCTCCAGCTATCTTTGCAAGTGATCGTGACCCTATTCAATTTTGCAATACTCTCTCTAGCAAGCAGTCTTCGTTTTGAGGCTGTCAAAATACCAAATTATTCTTTTGTTTGTAGAGTCATGCACTGTTGACGAATTTCTAATTTTACCTGTAAAATATGCAAGCGCTACGTTACATTTTTACCACCTTAATAACTGTAGCTAAGTTGCTAGAGAGGATATTGAATATTGTCATTATCAAAAATGTGAAAGACTTGATGCATCATTGGTCATTGCATCATCAGTCATCACAAGGCAAACTTTCTAAAAACATTTTTAGAAATTTTACAGTGTACTTAACCTGTTGATTTCAAATCTTGTACTTCATATTTTTAACATGCATTTTACTATATTAGGGACCACACTACCCAGCGCTTGTCATTATTTTTGTCGTCGATATTGATAACAGATGAATAGCCGTATGTGATAGGTTAAGACAATAATTTAGAATTTCCCTCAGCTGCTTTACAGCTGGTCCATTTATAGAAACAAAAAAGTTATCGAACGTCTTCGTACGGGTGAAATAGTTACAAGCACGCGCGAGGTAGAAGTAAAAGCGTATAAAGTCTAACGTGCAGCTTTGTTTGTATGAGTCAGATTTCAGATTTTATTATTGGTAAATTTGTTTACCGAATTTACCGAAACTTACCGAAAAATAACCGAAATTTATTGAAGTTTACTTAAGATTTACTGAATCCATTTTTCGGTAAATCGAGTAAATTTTCGGTAAATTTCAGTATATTCGGTAATTGAATTTACCTATAATAAGCCCTGGTATGTGTAAGTCTTATATGTTCCAAAAAAAATTCTAAAAATTTTTCTGTGTTCGTTGGGGTCTGAGTAGATGATTCTTCTCTCAAATTTACGCTTCTCAAAGGTGATACTCATAAATGTTTAGTCTCATTCCAAAGCTGAGTTAACAATCAGTAAACAGGAGTTTTTGGTGTTTCTATTGATTGTCAGTTACAGAGGAACTGTTAAAAGTTCGTCAAATTAGCCAAACTCTTTAGTTTAGGTGAATTTTACCTTTCCCACGAGTACGTAGTTTTCAGGTGCCATTACCTCTCAGGGCACATATAAAAAAGACCGCTGAGAAATCCCTTTGTTCCTTCATTAACATTATGTGCGTATTCGACTGTGGCTCATGCGTCATGTGTCTGCGTCATTTACGAAAAAAAGGAAACAAAATTGAAATTATTTTAAAATTCATTTTTATTCACAATCCGAATTTTATAAAATCTTAACATGTACGAGAATATTAATTACAGTTTGTAACAACAATAATTCTACTTTGCTTAATTAATTAATTAATTGATTTTATCTTCCTTTTCGTTTACTTTGAAAGTAAATTGCTAAAAATGAGAAATTAGTTTTGATAGACACTTTAGTAAATTAAATTTATTCGAAATGAATTTGTTGTGGCTTTTTCCATCTTCTTTTTGTATACATAACATGGTAAAAATAGTGTTTTAAGGAAACTAGAAAAATCATTCACAGGAAATGTAATAGGAAACAGATTTGAAATTCGATTTTTACAAAATGAAATTTTTCAAGCAAAAAATTTAAAAATTTACTAAAAATAATTTAGAGTTTTTGTTTTGTCGTTTATATTCTTAAATCTTTGGTACTTTTAGCTGTTTCAAGATTCATTTATTTGACTAGGCAATGATTTAAGCCTTTTCTTTTATAATACAACAAGTTATATATGTCGGTAACCATTTATTTGTTTGTTTTGTTTTTTTTTTGTATTTTTAATAATTTAAAAGAGAAAAACGAAATGATTTAAGAATTGTCGCTTACTCACTAAAAAAACGAAAAAAAAAATATTTTAACGTTTGTCGGACAAGTTGTCTCGCGGCTCAATCATGTTACATATGAAAATTCCGTCGCGTAAACATCATTTCGGTTTGGTAGGAAATATTTTGGTGAATTTATTTTTTTACAACAATTTATTTTAACGAAGCAAAATATTGCGGTTTGGCCATTGGCCAACAAGCAAAATGTCTTCGGATTTTTCTGTCTCTGCAATTTTGTTCTGCAAATTGTAACACTTTTTTTATCTAAAAATTATTTTTTTAATAAATATTTTAGTTTTAAATAGATCAACATTATAGTTGCGTTCCTCTTAACAATGAACAAATTTGATCGTTGTTGAATACAATTCTCAAACTGACAACAATTTTTTTTACATTTTTAGTTCTAAATTAATTAGGTGCGGAAAGGTCACTCCCCCGAAAGGCACTTACCTCTCTTTAATGAGGTGTGATTTATTTTCGTTTTATTTCAAGATCTTTATGGCATTTATTTCCATTTATGGCCGTGTTTTGTGCAAATTTATAGGCTTCAGACTAGAGTATTTAGAAAATGGCTGCGTAATATTGTTTTACAATAAAATTTGGTGGCTGGCGGATATGTTTTGTCTTGCAAATATTTACTTTAACCGTTTCACCAATTCTTTAAATTTAATTTTGGAAAGAAATGTTCGACAAAAAGAGCGAAACATTGTTCTTTCTTCAGTTTCTGTACATTTCAATGGTTCGAGTTGAGAATATTGTCACCGAATTAAAACGAACATTTCCCGGTGATCGAATCTCGACTGTCGCCGTCTACAAAATTGCAACTCGTTAAATTTACGGAGCTACAGATACCAGTTATACGCTGATATAATTCTATTTCTCAAATATTTCGGTTCGAATTCGAAAAAAAAGCCACTAGTGGAATTAGTGGGTCGTGTCTGGAGTATAGTGGCATTTTTAGATTGCAGTGAAATGATTGGAAAGTAGCAGAATTTTTTTACGCCCCGTGCCACGTAATTTTTTTAAGGACAGCCATGCCCCTCAAGGCGTCACGTCATTTGTAAATGGCTTATAATTTAATGGAATATTGGAATTTTGTGGAACTTAATTTTGTGGAATATGAAATTTTAGTGAATGCGAAATTTTGTGGAATTTGAAATTTTGTGGAAGGTGAAATCTCGTGGAATACGAAATTTTGTGGAATTTGAAATTTTGTGGAATGCGAAATTTTGTGAAATTCGAAATTTTGTGGAATTCGAAATTTTGTGGAATGTGAAATCTCGTGGAATGCGAAATTCTGTGGAATTCGAAATTTTGTGTAATTCGAAATTTTGTGGAATGTGAAATCTCGTGGAATACGAAATTTTGTGGAATTTGAAATTTTGTGGAATGCGAAATTTTGTGAAATTCGAAATTTTGTGTAATTCGAAATTTTGTGGAATGTGAAATCTCGTGGAATGCGAAATTTTGTGGAATGCGAAATTTTGTGGAATTCGAAATTTTGTGGAATGTGAAATCTCGTGGAATACGAAATTTTGTGGAATTTGAAATTTTGTGGAATGTGAAATCTCGTGGAATACGAAATTTTGTGGAATTTGAAATTTTGTGGAATGTGAAATCTCGTGGAATACGAAATTTTGTGGAATTCGAAATTTTGTGGAATGCGAAATTTTGTGGAATGTGAAATCTCGTGGAATACGAAATTTTGTGGAATTCGAAATTTTGTGAAATTCGAAATTTTGTGTAATTCGAAATTTTGTGGAATGTGAAATCTCGTGGAATGCGAAATTTTGTGGAATGCGAAATTTTGTGGAATTCGAAATTTTGTGGAATGTGAAATCTCGTGGAATACGAAATTTTGTGGAATTTGAAATTTTGTGGAATGTGAAATCTCGTGGAATACGAAATTTTGTGGAATTTGAAATTTTGTGGAATGTGAAATCTCGTGGAATACGAAATTTTGTGGAATTCGAAATTTTGTGGAATGCGAAATTTTGTGGAATTCGAAATTTTGTGGAATGTGAAATCTCGTGGAATACGAAATTTTGTGGAATTTGAAATTTTGTGGAATGTGAAATCTCGTGGAATGCGAAATTTTGTGGAATTCGAAATTTTGTGGAATTCGAAATTTTGTGGAATTCGAAATTTTGTGAAATGCGAAATTTAGTGGAATTTGAAATTTTGTGGAATGTGAAATCTCGTGGAATGCGAAATTTAGTGGAATTTGAAATTTTGTGGAATGTGAAATCTCGTGGAATGCGAAATTTTGTGGAATTCGAAATTTTGTGGAATGTGAAATCTCGTGGAATGTAAAATTTTGTGAACTGTGAAATTTTGTGTAATGGCAATTTGAATGATAAATTAATTGGAAAGTGGTTTTCTCTGTCCAAACAAAATATTGTGTTTACACTAAGCATAAATATTGCGCTCGAAAAAACATATCCAAAGAATTGGTACAGGTTTGTCAAGGAGAGCAACTCAATCAAAGCCATTCGTTAAAAATAAATGCTTTACCGTCGAGAAAATATCTTTTTCCTTATCAGTTGTGGTAAAAATTGTTCTATTCGCTAAACTAATTTCTTTTTAAATAGAAAACTAATAATATAATTGGACGGATATTTTATAAGAGCACTTTTTTCTTGATTGCTACAAATTTTGGTTCCGTGTTTTTGTTTCAGTTTCAGTTTTTCTTTTCCTTCATTTTTTTTATTTAGAAAAATATATTTGATACGTTTTGTACAATATTTGGATAACATCAGCTGTGTGTTTTTAATCGATTAAAGTCTATCAATTTAAAAAATGGGAAAAAATAACTAAATTTACAACTAAATTTAAAGCGTTATGCTCACGTTAACAGCTACTGGACACCTCCATTTTGATGTCGGAAAATCGAAACGTGGGTGCCGTTGAACTAACATCCCCGTGCTGACTCTCTCGATGCCGACGCAGATCGACTTTGCGCTGGAATGCTTTGTCACAGTGAGGTGCATTACAGACGAACGGTTTGTACGACGAGTGTTTCCTCATGTGGGTTATTAGATTTGAACTTTGGCTGAAAGCTTTTAAACATACAACACATTTGTGTGGCTTTTCACCTGAAAAGAGAAGAAAAAAAATCTTTTAGTTTTGCCGGGCAATTAAGACATCAGTTTTAGTTGATGTAAATTTTCAGAAAGAAGTAGTCATAATGTCATTGATGATATGACAGATATTACCGGCGAGGAGCAGATAATAGTGAATTTTCTGGCCGGAAAAGCCGATAATATGAAAAGAGTGAAAGTCAAATATCTTTCGAACGAATCAGCTTTTTCCTGCAATTCTTTTTTCCTAGAAAGGTAGATCCTATACCGACATTGCTCGGAACAACTCTTTCTTCTGTAAAATAAAACGGCGTGTCCCTAAAAAGCGACCCTTAACACTTATCAATTTTTAAGGCTATAAATCTGGCCAATCCAATGATTGAAGATAGTTTCGAAAGCTAATTCCGGCATGAACCGATAAGTGATTCCCAAGGTATGAGTCAGGATTCACAAACAATTTAAATTTACGTTTAATTTTGAACACATTTCCTTGGGTATTGTTGTGCTGATTCTTTGATAAAAACTGGGAAATTTTCATCCCGATGATGGAAATCTTCCCTGTTCTAGAACCTTACCAGAATTTTTCTCTTTTTCGTCAATAAATACCATTATTGAGATAGTAAGAGGTCATATAATTGAGTCTTGGGATCAAAAGTAGGTCTCTTTCATCTGTCAAAGAGACGTTTTAAACGTCAAACATTAGAAACTCTGTAAAACGGTCGGTAATTTCGTTAATTCTTCCTTATTTTTTTAAAAATCCAGTTAGTAAAAAACAATTTAAGAAAAATCAACGAAATTACTGACAACTTAAACGATTTATTATGTTTGACGTTTAAAACGTCACTTTGACAGTTGGAATAGACCTACTTTTGATCCCAACGGACTCAATTGATCATTCTCCATCGCGAAATCTAATAGTTACTTCTTCCCTGTTCTAGAGGGACAAGTTTTCTTCAATAAATGCCATTTGTCAGTCCTGTCTTAACGAAAGAAATGTAAAGCCTATTCTCCACTACCCTCCAAATATTTTCTTTGTTAATGCTAGGAGCAGCGCTATGATTGCACCTTTTGTATTTGATAAAAAGGTTTTCGGATGAAATTTTCTAAATATCAAACGAACAAGGCAAAGAGTAATGATAATGAACCGTCTGTATGGGAGAAAAGGATGTGCGAATACGGATATCAATTGAAGAGTCTTAGAGAGTGTGATTAGAAATAAAAGAATTCTTCGTTAAGTAACTAACGGATCAGATGTGGAGTCCAATATGTTTGTACCGATAAAATCAATTTAATCTATTGAACAAAACTATTCGTTGCGTAAACATTGGAACGACAGTCACACTGGAAAAGGACAGGAAATTAAGCTTGTCACTTTATAATTATGTAAATGGATAATAAAATGCCTCGAATTCATATAATAAACAGAGAAAATGCAATTAAATAAATTAAATCAGATATTGTTGTGTTTCACCCAGGCCTATTTTAATACGGCCAGAATGTATATATTGTATGCGCGGACTATATTTGTACTTGTGCCGTTTAATATTTATTTCCTAAATGGATATTAATATCATTTCACTTTATTCACGTTTAGGAAATGAGTATTTATATTAAATGAATTGTCCGTGCGCGGTCTCTTATTAAATATTCAAATTTTATTCGTTTTTAATTGGATTCAATTGTGTATTAGCTTTGTTTAATCTAAATCAAAAATCTTTTTGTCTTTTATATTTTCGATGCATGTGTAGAAAATGTTCTCTATCCAAAATGTAACAAGTTATGTACAGAGTTGGGGCAACACGGCGTATTACATTACTTGACAATAATACGAAGAGAAGAACTAATAAATTAATGTTGACTTTCAATGAGCGCTTTCTGCTTATTGTAATAATAATAGCTCAGATTTGCATGCAGTTTAGTTTTAGTTTTAAAAAAAATCGTTTTTATTAAATGAAGCAACAGCAGAGTGTATTTAAAACATTGTGTGGCTTTTGTCTTGTTTATGCCATAAATAAAATGCATATTTGAGAATTGAATGTGCATTTCTTCGATAATAATAAAAACTTTTATCAGATTTCATTTTGCGCATCGTCTGTGAGCCGATGCTACGACTAAATGGTAAATTGTTGTTGTAGAACATTGTGATATGTGGGTGAATTAACCTCCGTACGTACATTCCATTTACAATTGTACAAATTGTATTTTTGTAAATCTTTGCAAGAAAATCATTCAATTAAAATGTTCTTCTGTGACGCAGCCGTTGTTCATTTACCCAATGCTCAGAGATCGTTTTTTAGATTTGCTATGTTGAGAATGTGAAAAATCTGACCGTAGAATATCGACGCCAATAAGAAAACCTTACGTTTTCAGCAGGGAACAGTTTCCCATTTTTTCACAAATTTTCTCACATTTTTCCAATTTTCCTTGATGATTGCCAGGCATGAGCGCTGCCGAAAATAAGCCGCCGATCAAGCCGCCGCCGGCCATTTTTGAGCAAGCCGCGACGCAGCCGAGCCGGTGCCAAAAACACGGCTCAAGCCGGCTTGAAACGGCTGGAAAATGAAATAAAGATTTCGAAAGGTGAATGGGTGAAATAATTTTGAAAACCGAGATTCCTGTTGATCCTAAGCAGCTCAAGTACTTTTTGAATTTTTTTTACAAAATTAAGAAAATTTTGAAAATTTTCTTGAATTTTCATGAATTTTCCAGAATGGTATATTACGTCCTCGCTTCTAAGTTTGTTGTTTTGGCAAGTAAGACCTTTGCGGAACGAGCCGAAGGCGCACAATCAGTTAATTCACAAATTTGAGAAAACTTTATCGATCTTTGCGAATTTTCTCGATTTTTTTTTCTTTTCAATTTTTACTTGATTTTCGTGAGCTTTCGATTTCTTCTCGAAAACCATTTTCTTAATGAGTTAAATGAGTGCACCGGAGCATGATTTTCCATTTAGTTCAAGTTTTGAGGCAATAAAACTTGACGTGTTAGTGAACCTTAGACTTAGAGACTTGCTTGTAACAAGACCAGTTCCACTTTGAACAACCTCATCTACCTACATTTTCGCTTTCCGTACAATTTCATTTTTATGCTTACTAGTTCATTTTCCATGAATTTATCTAAACGTTTTTATTTTGAAAAAAAAGTTAAAAGGAACCTCCAGCCGAGCCGTTTTAAGCCGGCTCAAGCCGACTTTTTCGCCGCCGCCGAGAAATTTTTTTCGCCTAGCCGCCGCCGAGGTTTCTCCGTCGGCGCTCATGCCTGATGATTGTACTTTTTTTTCCACAAAAAAACATTTTTGGGAAAATATAGAAAAAGTGGGAAAACGTGGGGAAAATGTTTTCCCAAAAAAGTCCCACCGATTCTACTCGATCTGACATTTTACCTGGATGAGTTTTAGACCGCTCCAACGCAACAGCCTAAATCAATCACCTTTTCCCTGACTCAAATTGGCATTGTTAAGCACAATCTTCATCTTGGAAGTTTCTTCTGCTACATATACCGTCCGGTGTACAGAAGAGAACTCCTAAGGATGTAAACTTCTGGTCAGGTTAAGAGATCTATACTACTAGGTAGTGGATTCTTAGACTCGCAGTGGATCGATCGTGGATTGGCTTTGTCTACTCACTCTTTCTCTCTTAAAATGTAGTGATCGACGTTAAGTACAGGTAAAATCACGTCTAGGATAATGTGGTGTAGGCTCCAGAAGTTGTTTGAATATTTCAGAGATTCTAGTCGGTGATTTCGCAAAAGTGGCATCTGCTCCATACACCTTCAACGTCTACATCATCTTTTATCGGTGGTAGCGACGAAAATAAAGGTTCATCGTGTCAGCGAGGTCATTTATTGTAACGTTTATGCTAAAACAATTGAAGTAAAAGATTTTCCATTTTTATTTTGAAAATGCTTCCGATCTGACATTCCAGCTGAATAATTTTTAGACCGCTTAGTAAAAGCTCCAAAGCAACAGCCCAAATCTATCACCGTTTCCCTGACTCAAATTGAAATTGTTCTTCATCTTGGAAGTTACTTCTGTATTACATATACCGCCCGGTGTACAGAAGAGAACTCCTAAGGATGTGAACTTCTGGTCAGGTTAAGATATCTGTACTACTCGGTAGTGGATTCTTTGACTCGCAGTGGATCGATCGTGGATTGGCTTTGTCCACTCACTCTTACTCTCTTATAATGTGATGATCGACTTAAAACGTTAAGTACAGGTAAAATCACGTCTAGGATAATGTGGTGTAGGCCCTAGAAGTTGTTTGAATATTTCAGAGATTCTAGTCAGTGATTTTGCAAAGGTGGTATCTGCTCCATACACCCTCAACGTCTACATCATCTGTTATCGGTGGTAACGACGAAAATAAAGGTTTATCGTGTCAGCGAGGTCATTTATTGTAACGTATATGCTAAAACAATTGAAGTAAAAGATTTTCCATTTTTATTATGAAAATGCTTCCGATCAAAAGCAGTAACAGACTCGATAATTATGTGCTGGTCATATGCAGTTGCTTCTTGCCGTTTGCAAAAGGGGCGTGTTTACTGATTTTGAGCATCCAGGACAAAATTGCAATTTAATGAACAACCCAAATATCGTTCAAAAATAACAAGAAAGAAGTGGGGAAACGCAAGGACAAGAAAAACTTCTTCAAAGAATTATTATTTAGGGAAAAAAAATCAAAAGAACTTGCGATCAGGCATGAGCGCCGCCGAAAATAAGCTGCCGATCAAGCCGCCGCCGGCCATTTTTGAGCAAGCCGCGCCGCAGCCGAGCCGGTGCCAAAAACACGGCTCAAGCCGGTTTGAAACGGCTGGAAAATGAAATAAAGATTTCGAAAGGTGAATGGGTGAAATAATTTTGAAAACCGAGATTCCTGTTGATCCTAAGCAGCTCAAGTACTTTTTGATTTTTTTTTACAAAATTAAGAAAATTTTGAAAATTTTCTTGAATTTTCATGAATTTTCCAGAATGGTATATTACGTCCTCGCTTCTAAGTTTGTTGTTTTGGCAAGTATGACCTTTGCGGAACGAGCCGAAGGCGCACAATCAGTTAGTTCACAAATTTGAGAAAACTTTATCGATCTTTGCGAATTTTCTCGATTTTTTTTCTTTTCAATTTTTACTTGATTTTCGTGAGCTTTCGATTTATTCTCGAAAACCATTTTCTTAATGAGTTAAATGAGTGTACCGGAGCATGATTTTCCATTTAGTTTTAGTTTTGAGGCAATAAAACTTGACGTGTTAGTGAACCTTAGACTTAGAGACTTGCTTATAACAAGACCAGTTCCACTTGCACTTTGAACAACCTAATCTACCTACATTTTCGCTTTCCGTACAATTTCATTTTCATGCTTACTAGTTCATTTTCCATGAATTTATCTAAACGTTTTTAATTTTGAAAAAAAGTTAAAAGGAACCTCCAGCCGAGCCGTTTTAAGCCGGCTCAAGCCAACTTTTTCGCCACCGCCGAGAAATTTTTTTCGCCTAGCCGCCGCCGAGGTTTCTCCGTCGGCGCTCATGCCTGATGATTGCACTTTTTTTTCCACAAAAAAACATTTTTGGGAAAATATAGAAAAAGTTGGAAAGCGTGGGAAAAATGTTTTCCCAAAAAAGTCCCACCGATTCTACTCGATCTGACATTTTAGCTGGATGAGTTTTAGACCGCTCCAACGCAACAGCCTAAATCAATCACCTTTTCCCTGACTCAAATTGGCATTGTTAAGCACAATCTTCATCTTGGAAGTTTCTTCTGCTACATATACCGTCCGGTGTACAGAAGAGAACTCCTAAGGATGTGAACTTCTGGTCAGGTTAAGAGATCTGTAATACTAGGTCTAGGTAGTGGATTCTTAGACTCGCAGTGGATCGATCGTGGATTGGCTTTGTCTACTCACTCTTTCTCTCTTAAAATGTAGTGATCGACGTTAAGTACAGGTAAAATCACGTCTAGGATAATGTGGTGTAGGCTCTAGAAGTTGTTTGAATATTTCAGAGATTCTAGTCAGTGATTTCGCAAAAGTGGCATCTGCTAGATACACCTTCAACGTCTACATCATCTGTTATCGGTGGTAGCGACGAAAATAAAGGTTTATTGTGTCAGCGAGGTCATTTATTGTAACGTGTATGTTAAAACAATTGAAGTAAAAGATTTTCCATTTTTATTATGAAAATGCTTCCGATCAAAAGAAGTAACAGACTCGATAATTATGTGCTGGTCATATGCAGTTGCTTCTTGCCGTTTGCAAAAGGGGCGTGTTTACTGATTTTGAGCATCCAGGACAAAATTGCAATTTAATGAACAACCCAAAAATCGTTCAAAAATAATAAAAAAGAAGTGGGGAAACGCAAGGACAAGAAAAACTTCTTCAAAGAATTATTATTTAGGGAAAAAAAATCAAAAGAACTTGCGATTGAGAACTCGAATTTCGTCCTTCTCAGAAGCCATCGCACTACAAAAACAAAACAAAAAACAATTTCAACCGAAAAAAACACCGCCGATTCGTTTCGAAAGAAAAGACGTCTGTCATATTAGCCTCTAATTTCGTATTATTATCATTCAATCCATTTTTTTGCCAATGAATGGTACGGTTGAGTATATTGACACTTTTTCAATTAAAATAAATAAAATAAAAAAAAAACACCTTTCGGCACCTAGTCTATCACCAAGGCTGAAGATTTAAATTATACTCCGTCAAAATATTTATTAAGCAAATAATTTGCATAACTCGTTACGGGTTTATTTTCAGTCAAATGAAAAATAGAGACAAAATTATTTGGATTTGCATAAGAAAACAATTTTCCTTCAAACACTTGAAAAAGAAAAAAAAATAATTGGAAAATATATGTCATTTTAACCTTGAGTTTGTGTAAAGATCGTGTATCTAATTCAAATATGAACAGTTGAAATTTATCTCGCGCGTGTGATAACAAAAAATTTTTTTTTGGTGGATTTTTTAGCACTTGTACGTAAACACATAGGGTTGCCATACGTTCGAAATGGAAAATATTTTTTTTTTATTTTGTGATTATGGTAATTTTCTGCCATACCATCAGAATAATAACGTCAACTCAAATGTTTTTTTTTTTTATTTTCTCTTTCAAAATAGATTAAACACTTGAACAGACAAGTTTCACTGTCTGTATGATGCATGATAAACGGAATTTATGCAAAGAAATTTGATTTCATATCTAATGGATTACACTAAACTATGTAATAGATTAGGAGTGATTTAGATTCGTTGGAAAGCCACTGTCATTACCTTTCCAACGACACCTAACAAGCGACTGGAAGAATCGCATAGAGTGCATTTGAATCACTTTTGGAAATTTTCGGTAGTTCACCAATTTCCCTAGCAACAGAATCAGATTTCTTCGGTCTGCAAATACCAAGAAATTTTGGTAGAGACAAAATAGAACTAAAAAAAACTTCAATGGTGTGTTGCCTTGAAGTTGGTTGTTGTTGCAAAAGTAACGTCAGCAGCTACATGACAGTCTTACCCTTACTGACTACTGCCTCTCTTTGAAAAATTATTTGAACTTTGACCCTGGTTTTCTGTAATTTTCTAAGTTTTTCGTGGATTTTCTTAAAAAAAGATTTTGAGAAAATTTTAGAAAATTCGGGAAAATTAAGAAAATTCCAGGAAAATCAAGAAAATGTCAGAAAATATTTTCTTTAAAATAGATAGTACAACTACCTGTAAGCTCTTTAATTTTGCCTTGTTTGCGATATTCAAATTGTCCACTAATTTAGTGGCACTAAAGTCGGTTTCAAACATCAGAAAAAATTATTTGAAGAAGCCCATTCAATGAACTAAAGTTATTGCCATAAGCAATCATTAAATATCAATAAATCGGCAACTACCCCGCGACTACTCACGGAATGTATAAGTCCAAATGTAAGATATGATATTTACTCGAGCAGTTTTCCACAATGGAAATTTGGATCACTAACAGTAAAAGAATCATTGAAGTTTCAGTATGAATTTGTTGCTTCATTAAGTGAGAATAGTGGTAATGAGTACGAAAGAAATAGAAGATGAGGATCATATTATGCCTTATTGTTGGAGGATACGAACCAGGGCCTATTTTCAAAATTTATTTCACAAATTTCATTAAATTCATGAAATTTCACGAATTTCACGAAATTTCATTAAATTCACGAAATTTCATGAATTTCACGAAATTTCACGAATTTCACGAAATTTCACTAAATTTCATTTAAGTTTTCCGCAGTGTCATTTATATCAGAATACCATTTATTTCGAAGTTTTTAGCCCCGTACGAAGTACGTATTGCGTGCCGTGTGTAATTGATGGAATTCGAAGCAGACTGTGAGGGTAAAGGGTTTGCCTATGTTCACAGATTTTCTTTCAGTCTGTCTGTCACGTCGATATCTTGAAGATGGGCATATTCGGGTCAGCCCTTCGTAAGTTAAGGGTCGCCTAATTGTGTCAAGGTCTTTCGGGGATATCTACGGCAAAATAAACGATAGAAATGAAATGAAAAGATAGGAATTGTCGATACAAATTTAGGTAAAAAAGGTTTATTGAAATCGGTCCTAAGTGTGTTTTGCACATACATAAATCGAGTAAATTTCATCCGATTTTGCTAATTTTTGTTTTATATGGAAAGTAATTGAATACCATAGTTATTTGTGTGTCTGTTTTGGACTCACTTCGTTCGGACTACAACTCGCGAAATTGCCTAAAATTAATCGTCCAAAACAGACGCACAAAAAAATTTTCATGTAAGGGGTCGAAAACCTAAGAAAAATTTCAAAACTCCCTCCCTCACATGAAAAATAAAATTTTGTTGAAAAAATTTTAAATTTGGGTCCTTGGACTAAGGCCGCTAATCGGCCCTAAGTGATTTTCCTAATTAAGTTTAATTTGGAAGGTAATCGAACACCGAAGAGAAGGTCACACGATGTGGTTATCAAACGAGCGAAGCGTTATCTAGTGACGAAAACAACCACTTTTCGCAATTTGTTGCATAAATAACTATTTCAAGTTTTTTTCCACCGTTTCTTGAACTCACTTTTGCACATGTACATTTTGCACATTTCATGATAATTAAACTTTAACTACGTTTACGGGCGCAATAGGTTTACGGTCAAGTAGGGTGACTATGTTTGTTATCGTTCTTGGATGATAGAGGCAATAGGTGACAGTAGGGTGACAGTCACACTAGGGTCACGTACGCAATAGATATACGGGGTCGTATGGGGCTCAGTCGCAGCAAACGCTCCGACTGTTATGATAACTCGTTTTTATTTAAAATGAATGATTAAATTAAATTAAATTGAGAAAGATTTGAGAAGAATCATTATTTCTGACGTTGTCGCTTGATTAGACTAATCTAGAATATTTTTATTTCTTAATTAAATCGTGAGCTCTTTCAAAATAGATTTTAGTCGTTTAACACACATATATAACAAAGTGTGATCCCAAAAGGGCGACGACCGATCATACCTTACACCGTAGACATTGTTAATTTTTTATATGTAAAAACAATAAAGCGGAGCCAAAAAGCCAAAACTCAACAATGGTTCAACTGCGTTTTCAAGGATTGTGGAATCCGACAACGGAAGGCTCGAATGGTCAAATTTGGATTTGTTGCATTATTTGTAACAACATTTAAAAACCTACAATGATACAAGGTTCTGAAAGAACCAGGTTAAGACACCCACGAAGGCGGGTGACACAAGAATCGATAAACGTACTCAGTACAGATTGTGTGTGAACTCAACTTGAAGAAAATATTTTTTAGGAAAATTCGGAATTTTGTTTTTGTTACGTTGCCTTTTTCATATAAACTTCGTAGCCGCTGAACTCAATTTGTGTGTCACCGCCTTCGTGATCAACTCAGAGTTGTCTTAACCTGGTTCTTTCAGAACCTTGCAATGATAAACAGTGAAACGATCGCTAAAAGTTCTCTTCGTATTTTGTTTCAAAAATCGGTTCCCATTGGATTTTTGCAGAAATTGGATTAATTTCGTGAAATTTACGAATTTCATGATTTTTACAAAATTTCACAAATTTCACGAAATTTCACGAATTTCACGAAATTTCACGAATTTCACGAAATTTCATGAATTTCACTAAATTTCACGAATTTCATGAAAATTTCACGAAAAATAGGCACTGATACGAACAATACCTAAAGTACCAGTAAAGAAACTGATAAGATTAAAAAAAGCTTTTCGTTTAAGCTTTTCAAGCTTTTTGTTTGAGCTTTTTGAGCTTTTCGGTAAAGCTTATATATGCTTTACGCTAAAAAAAAATCATGTGAAAAATTTGAGTCATTTCCCGTTTTTTTTCTCTCTCAATTTTTTTTGCTTAGTTTTGTGCCGCACAACAGAGATGACATTGAAACAAGAACCGAAAATTATTTCTTTGTTACTGTTTTCAAGTCTGACGAATTTTCTAATGAAAAATGTTGAAAAGCTCGTGATTCATCACGAATTGTTCAATATACAAAAAATTTATAAAAAATATTCTCGACAAATGACTAACGAAATTTTCTGATTTTAAATTTACAATTCAGGTCACAGATACAGCAAGGGAACAAAATAATTATTTTAAATCCACAAAAAAAAATTAATTTACCTGTATGAATGTACGTGTGTTTCTTCATATCCGATTTTTGATGAAAACGTTTTCCACAATAGGTACATGGGTATGGCCTAGTATCGCTATGTATTAATAGATGTGTCGACAACGTAGATGATCTTTTAAATGTTTTCGCACATATTCTACACTGGAAATGGAAAGAAAAATGTTTTACACTAAGGTTGATCGTTGTACTTACATTTACATAATAAGTTACACATAACATGCGGTACAGTTTACAAAGCAAAAAAAAAAAACGCAAGAGAACATTTTACGACAAGTGTCACTGGAAAACTTTTATTTTCAGTTGTGATGATGGTATGTGTTTTCAAAGCTGTGACAATTTTGTTATTAAATGTTCTATTAATCATATCGAACGAAAACAGCCTGTGAAAATCACAAGTTTTGTTGACAAAGTCGAGTATCTTTGAATATAAATTCAAGCTTCGCAGTAGATATGATGAGGAATAAAAAACAATTTCTTAGGAAAACAACGTCTAACATCAGAAAAAGGCTGACAATATTTCTGATTTTGTGGGGTAACAAGCCGTTGGTTAGAATTAAGTTTCGATAGTAGGCTTCCTTTCCTTCGTTCAGAATTTTCATTTCACAAATGTTTCACATTGCCCTCAAACAGTACAGTAAACAGTAAGCACTGTGATGTGTATATGTATTCATTTACCTGCATATGATTAAACTAGAATTCTTTAAATTCAGAAATCATTGACCTTACACAGCCGCCAAACATGTCACCCAACATACAGGGCGAAAAAAGCGAAATGCGACATGTTTTCTGATTTCAAAAGAATTTCGTTGAACAAATAAACATCTAGATTTTAACATGTTACAGATGGCTAGCATAATGATCAGTATTATTATCAGTTCTATTACTTCCATTGATCGAAGTATTTTTGATCGGTTGATGTCAAATCTTGTACTTCAATATTTTAAACATGCATTTTTACATATAAAGGACTACATCATACAGAGCTTGTCATTATTTTTGTCACTGTTATCAATAACAGATGAATAACCGTATGTGAACTTTTTGTTAGGCTCCCGACCCGAAGGGCAGGGCTGTATTCCCCACTTGTCAAATAACAACTTGGAACCTCGTAAGTACAATGCTTTACGTGATTAGGCAATATAAATGAAAATGAAACATGCCGTAACACGTGAAAAAAGAAAACCTAGATTTTCATTCGTTAAACAAATTTTGCGTGGAATCAGTTACAAACCACAACATGTAAAATTTCCCTTGTCTATCCCTAAGTATTTTCAACAGATTAATACAGAATCTTTTACTTCATTACTTGTAACACTGATGTTACCAAGGTATTGTAAGAGCACGTCATATAGTGCTTATTTTTGACGCCGCTGTTGATAACGGAAGACGTGAATGTCTGTCAAAGGTAATGCGAAACCTATTGAAACTGTTTACATAAATCAATCTTCGTTAATTGAATGGTTCAGAGTCTGAACTTCAGACTCATACGCAATTAATCCCATTTTCGTTGTTGTCGACTCAATAGCGCAGTGTGTAAGTCGTTAGCCTCACACTGAATTATTGTGCTGAAAGTTCGTAAGTTCGAAATCGCTGACACATTAATAAAAAAATTATTAATGCTATGTGATATACGAATCCAACGAGCGAATACATCAGACACCAATCGCCATCTATCAGCAAATGGTGGGAACAAAAAGCTCTTCAGTCAGCAGTCAGCAAGCGATTTAGTAAGGTGCTTGGCTACGTCGTAGAAGACATTCTCATAGAATTTCTGGTCGGTATTATCATGGGAAAAGCTCTTCAATCAGCAATCAAGCAAGCGATATAGTAAGGTGCTTGGCTATGTCGTTGAAGAGAATGTTCTCAAGGTCTGGGTTGCTGAAATACAGATGTCGCAGTGAACGATGCTACCATCATCAAAATGAGATCCAATCAATGGAATGGAAAAACTCACACACGTTCGGCTGGTTGTCTCTAACAGAGAGACAGTTGGTAACATTTGTCATCAATAGTAATAAATTAACATATAAGTTAAGATTGTACTATAGCATACCAATAAAGGTGTCAAAACATGGTTTCATGCCATGTTTTTTTAAAAAAAAAAAAAAAAAAAAAAAAATTTTCGTTGTTATGTATTGCGCATAAAAATTCAATATCCATTTGATCATCAAGTTCAAACAATAATTCCCTGTATCAATAACAGTAAAAAACTTCAACTTTTTTGGGGGGGTATGAAGATCCGCGATTACATTAAGCTATAGATTATATCCATCCATCCAAGTATTTTATTTAATTATTACTTTTCAAGTTATTAGGTTAGAATTTATTTATTTGATAATACAATTATGAATGTGCGTGTTTGGCCGTAATTATTTTTACTTTGTCGAAACTGAGAACTTATAAGGTATGCATGCAGAGGGGGATGGTACGAAACAAATGAAAATGTGAATTGTTTATTTGTTGTCACTATTACTGTAATTTGTCATTGAAATTGGTGATTCTCGTCGAAATTACAATTGATTTTTTGACCTGTAAGATTAGAGGAGATCTCTTTGTTTCAAGTTCAGTCGCAGCACCGCCGGCTTTAACATACAATCGTAAGCGGTGGCTCGGTGGAGGGACATTTCCACACCGTCAATATCGTCAGGAACGATATTATCGTTTTTTTGGACGATACTATCGTCTAAAAAACGATACTATCGTCTAAAAAACGATAATATCGTTTTTAGACGATAGTATCGTCCAAAAAAACGATAATATCGTTTTTTGGACGATAGTATCGTCTCAAAATCGATATTATCGTTTTTTAGACGATACTATCGTCCAAAAAAACGATATTATCGCCCAAAAAATTTTCATACAGGACGATAATATCGTCTAAATTGAAAAATTCTAAAATATTGTCTGGACGATGGTATCGTTTTCTTGTCGATATTATCGTGCAAAAAACGATATTATCGTTTTCTGGACGATATTACCGTTCTAGAAAATCTAATGGATATTTTCGTTTTCTGTACGATAATATCGTTCAAAACGATAATATCGCCCTGGGCGATAATATCGTTTAAAACGATAATATCGCCCTGGGCGATAATATCGTCCAAAACGATAATATCGTCCTGGGCGATATTATCGTTTTCTTAAATGATAATATCGTCCAGGACGATACTATCGTTTAAAAAACGATAATATCGCCCAGGACGATACTATCGTTTAGTTTTGGGTGGTAATATTGTCCAGGACTCAATTTTACTCAGAGGTGCAGCAAGAACCGAATTCTCTTCCAAAATATCGAAAAACAATTGTCAGAGGAAATCACCTACACATCAGTGTTTAAAAAAGGCGTTTAGTTCGTCCCTAAATAATTCATCTTTTTACGAAATGAATACCAACTTTGATTGTACATAAAAAGCGTTTTAACACGCCGAGCGATCCGGCCCATTGCCCCGGAGCGAAGCGGAGGGCCGCAATGCGAGCCGGGCGCCGGAACGGTGTCGGAACTTAGGAGTTAATTTTTTTTCTCGCATCGTCTCATAATTAGTCTGTGTAATTTTTCTATATAAAATTTAAATTTACGGAACCAAATGAACCAATTTTTAATATATATTTGCCGTCTATAAAAAGGTGTTTATCTACAAGATTTTGTGTTTCGTCTTCAACAACCATCCAGAACGATAATATCGCCCAGGACGATATTATCGTCTCAAATTAAAAAAAATAAATTCATTAAAAACGATATTATCGTCCCAAAAATTATCGCACAGGACGATAATATCGTCCAAAATAACGATAAATTTGTTCAGAAAAAGAAAATAACGATAATATCGTCCAGCGGATATTTTCATCCAGGACGATATTATCGTCAAAAAAAACGATATTATCGTTTTTTGAACGATAATATCATTTTTTAGACGATAGTATCATAAAAAAAACGATAGTATCGTCCAAAAAAACGATATTATCGTTTTTTTAAACGATAATATCGTCAAGAAAACGATAATATCGTCAAGAAAACGATAATATCGTCCTGAAAATATTTTTAAATTTATAATTTTAGACGATATTATCGTCCTGGATGAAAGTTTTTTGGACGATAATATCGTTTTTTAGACGATAGTATCATCAAAAAAACGATAGTATCGTCCAAAAAAACGATATTATCGTTTAAAAACGATATTATCGTTTAAAAACGATATTATCGTTTTTTTAAACGATAATATCGTCAAGAAAACGATAATATCGTCCTGAAAATATTTTTAAAATTTATAATTTTAGACGATATTATCGTCTTGGATGAATTTTTTTTGGACGATAATATCGTTTTTTAATCGTTTCTAAAAAACGATAATATCATTCCTGACGATATTGACCGTGCAGTTATGTCGCCTCATCTGTGGCTCTTATCACTAAAGACTCCACATTTGACATTTGTTAATTCAGTGTTGATGCAATGTTAATGTTAGGAGCAGTAGCTGGAAATACTTCAATTGAAGTAATAGATTCGGTTGGGTCATTTTACGATCTGATTGCCTACTGTAAAATGGGAAATTAATTTTGAATTTGTAATTTGAAATAAAACTGAGTTGAGCAGAGTCTTTTCAACGTTGATTCTTTGGTGTAATTTGTTCATCACCAGTAGTAACTCTTGTGAGGACTGTTGAAGATAGTGTTAGCAATGTCAGGGAATTTTTCTTTGTGAAAATTTTCCCTGTAAGCACACCCAATTCCAACGATGATACAAAATTTAACACTGATTAAATAACATCATTAAATGTTATGTTAATGTAACAATCAAATAGACGAACACGATTTACATGACATAATTTAATATATCACTTCATACTAATTATTAAAATGCCAGCCGAAAGTTCTTGTGGCGTTTTCCGTTGTGTTTTTTTTTTCGCAGGAGGGTAGAGTATATTATACGTACTTCATCACTCAATCCAACAGTGAATATCTAGATATACAAGTGTATTACATCAACTTGTAATTTAATAATTGTATTTCTGTCGTGTCATGAAGATATCCATAAAAATTTGATTAAACACGGACAACGAAACCATCAAAAAATAAAAGTTTTTTTTTTCGGGTTCTGTGTTCCATTAATTGCTCGATTTTATGTTCTACCATAAATTGATTTAATGACGCAATCCGGTCGTTCGTAATGATAACAACAAATTAAAAGGATATTCCGTTTATTTACACAACTAGTCGACAATTTCGGACAAAAACGGACAAAACAAAATTTCCCATTAAATCAAATTTGTAATTTAATCAAAAACCGACACATTTTAATGAAGCTTTCGAGTATGGGCGACCCGCCACGTGCCATGTTGATCGTTTATCTAGTGAATTAAAAGTACAACGGACATAGAGATAATTAAATCAACGGGGTAATGTTTCGTAATTAGGTTTGTTGTTATTGCTTTTAAGCATAATTAAAGTGTGTGGACTGGATGCAATTTGAATCGACCACGTTCCACCAACGTTTCCAGTTCTATGACTATGTGAAAATTAAACAGTTCTGCGTGAGACTCGTATTTCTAATTGAAATTCTTTTTATTCTAAAAATAATTTTCATTTGCGTAAATAGATTGATGTAGGTACATCAGTAGACAATGTCAACCTAAATATTCTATTAATACTCATTCAATACTGCATCAACTTCAATTTGAAAATATTGTTCTTTCTTCGCCATCGAAGAGACAGGCGCTGTTATTCGTAAAACGTTTCACGTTAATTTTCGTGGCTTCACTTCTCTTTGATTAAACTTGTATTTTAACAGATGGAAATCTTGATGATAATTTTCTGTTATTTGAGTCGAGTACATTGACTATTTGGTGGTAACATTGACTGGTAAATTTTGATATTTCCAGCCAAAATTTTGTTAGGACACGTTGAAGCGAAATTCGGGAATTTCGGAACATTTTTTTTGGTTTCAACTTTACGCTCAGAAGAGTTTTAGTTGTAAGATCAAACTGTTAGTGAACGAAATTGGTTGAAATGTACCTACTGCTTTGCCCACGTAAAATAGTCATTTACATGACTAGGGATAAAAAGATGAAAAGTAGAGTTTTCGTTTGAGTTTTTTGATACGAGGCGAAGCCGAGGTCAATAAACACACTAAAACAAGACTTTTCATCTTTTTCCCGAGCTCTGTAATGGATTTTTCATGCTGAGGGCGTCGAAAGTAGTGCTTGAAACATGAAAAGTACGGTTTTCGACGTATGTAGCAGCATGTTAAATCCCATTTTCGTATCTACTCTGTTACTGCTCTTCCTCTCCGTTTCTCTGATTTTTCACTCATATCGTTTGCTATTTAAAATGGCAAAGACAGAAATCAGAAAAATCAAGAAAATCAGCTCGGACACGAAAATGTAATTGTTTTCGTGTGCAAAACAAGACCCCTATAAAAATCCCACAACTTAAAATCAGTTGTGAATCGGTGAACATCTACTTTCTAAAGGTTCTATCCACCTCGGTGAAAGAACTAAATCAAATAGATGTTAGAACTACCAGAGCGTATGAATAAAATAAGCACGTAAAAATGACTTCTTTATTTGTCCTAATCCTCAGGACGAATGAAACAAAAAACAATTTGTTATAACATGACCTAATATGATTACTTTGAATTTATGTAAATGCCTCCTTCAACACTTCTTCTCATTCACATAAATTCCAATTTAAAAAAAATCCTTAATCTTCAGATCCTTCTCCTTCTTCTAGGTCTTCTTCTACTTCTTCTTCTTTTCTTTTCTTCCTTTTCTTATCTTCCTTTTCTTTTCGCGGAGTAGAGTTCAATTTGTAGGCTGATGATATTTCACTTGTAGCAGTTGCAGTTCTTTCTTTTCGTCGTTGGTATTCACCAATCAACTTTGAGCATACAATACCCGAAGTAAGTTCTTTATCACGAGATTCCAACACTGTTGCTAGCGCATCGTAACTATCTGGTAGCGAACTAATTAAAGTCGCACTGAGAATGAATTCTGGTTTCAATTCTTCACCGAGAGCTAACAATTTTTGAAAGAGTTCGTTCATTTCATTGACATGAGTCACCATGTCAACATTTTCTTCCAACTTCTTTGTCATCAATTTTCGCAGGATTGCCACACGACTGTTCGGTGTGTTTTTCTCATGGAATTCCTTGAGTGAGATCCACGCTTCATTCGCACTTTTACAGTTTCTAATATGACCGATTTGATCATCTTCGATAGACAAGGCGATAAGAGCGTGAGTTTTCTCATCTTTTTCCGTCCATGCATCAGTTACTGGATCAGGTTTATCGTCCTTAATGACCTTCCAGCATCCCTTTCCAATGAGCAACATTTCCATCTTGTAGCGCCAATTGAAATAGTTATTTCCGTTCCGTCAACGTTACTTTATCATTCAAATCCATTTTTACTTTTAGATTATTCTTTTCTGGGCCCATAACCTGTTAGAACTACCAGAGCGTATGAATAAAATAAGCACGTAAAAATGACTTCCTTATTTGTCCTAATCCTCAGGACGAATGAAACAAAAAACAATTTGTTATTACATGGCCTAATATGATTACTTTGAATTTATGTAAATGCCTCCTTCAACAATAGATACTCGCAATGGTATAACTCTTGAGTTACGTAAAAATAACGAAAAATTTCTATTCCTTTACTATAGGGAGGGAAAATAGAGTCCTTCGTAAACGAAAACGTCATACTTCACTCGAGAAATAATTTGATATTTCGTATCACGATGAGTAAAAGTACCTCGGGATAAAGCCTTCGGACACTTTTACTCATCTGGATACGAAATATCAAATTCCTTCCATTGTATAGTAATATGCTATGGTTTTCAGCCATTTTCCTATTGTCATAAAATGTCAAACTTGCATTTGCTACCAATTTTCTTTGATTGATTCATTTCACAAGTTTGACATTTTACCCAATGTGAAAAGAGCTGAAAAGAAATTCTTCGTTACTTTACATTGCTATCTAAATCAGCAGAAAGTATGAGAAAACATAGGATGAAAGTGGAGAGAAATTAACGAAAAATTAACGAAAAATTAACGAAAAGTCTTTAATGAGAGGCCCGTTATAGCGAAATTAAGCTTTGATATGTTCAACGAGTCACATTACGTATTCGCAAACTACTGAACCGTGTCTAAAATCAGAAAAAATGAAATTCCTCCAGATTAAGTATAAGAGTTCTCAAATGGCTTCAGGACCCAAAGATGCGCTATTGTAAAAAAAAAAATTGGTTTCAATGTGTCATCTCATTAATTAATACGAGACTTCATTTACCCGAAAAATAAATAATATTAATTCGCCGTCTACGTCAATTAGAGCACTGAAACAACTGAAAAATCTTTAATTAAACTTTGTTGTTTATAATTCTCAACATTTGATTAAACATCCTAAATTTATACCACGTGAAGTCATATATGCTGATTCAAAATTATTTTAATATTTGAAGGTGTTCAAAACAATGCGCAACAACCAAATAAAACTCTCAATTATTTTTCAATGAATCATAATTAATCACGTAAATATACATCTTCAACTTCAATTTCAGTTATCGGATATATAAATCGACGTTCTACCAATATCTAGATACGAAATTTGTATACGCTTTCTGTCCACCAATGATATGGAGCGAGAAGAGTATAAAATGCTATTTATTGGGACCCGAAAAAAATGTAACTATTTTTCCAATAACAATTATTAATTGACGTCACTGCATATGTACACAACAGATAAACAAAAGAAAATATTGTTGAGAAAATCTCATTTATTCAATAAAACACATTCTATTTGAATTGGTATTAAATACTAATCCGATGTTAAAATCAAACAAACCACGATAGAAGATGTGTAAGCCGTTTTTTCCATTTCATCCCACAACAGACCCGAACACACATATCAATATGAATAATATATTAGATCAATGTGACGCCATTAAACTGTTGATATTATGGGTGCTGAAGGTGGTGAATAGTCTATATATATATTGTAACAGTGTTCAGAAGAGACGAAGAAGAAGAAAAAAAAACCGAAAAATGAAATTACATTAAATGCCATTCAATATTTTTCGTTATTGAAACAATTGGTTTTACGAATTCAAAATTTATTTGATTATGTAAATCATTTACCGATATTTATTTTCGAGCACAACGAAACCATTTCTCAATCTACTATATACCTGTGTGTTGTTATATATGTGTGTTATCCATCATCATCATTTTCATTTTCATTTTACAACATAAATTCATTATACCTTGGTATATATATACTATACGCGCATCTATGCTGTGTATATACAGATATTCCCGATGCAGTCATTTCAATCTACAGGTTTTTTTTACTTATACCCCATAATGTCGCCGAACGTAAATATTGATACAAGTGGAAGTGATAAGAATGAAAAGAAGAAACCTATATATCGATATGGTAGGCCATATACATTACGTATACACAAACAGTTTTAACTCTTTATTTTTTCTCGTCTTGAGAAAGATGAAAAACCCGGGAGCTATTATTATTCGTACCACGATATACCATAAATTTGTTGAATTACTATTGTGATTTAAATGAGCCGTTTTGGAGAATGATAATGTTTTGACTTTTAACACTTATTAATAACGTGAAGAACACAGAGTCGAAGAGTAATATAATGACAATATAAATGAAACACACCACACCATTTCTTAATATACCGTAGCCGATATAATTTAACAATACTAATTATTGTTGTCACATATATGTTTACGAACACATAATTTAAAGGCGAAAAAAGATAAAAATGGGAAGTAAAGAAATTTCTAAAAAAAAGAAGAAAAAGAATTAATCTCTTTGCTTTTCTGTTATTTAGTGAATTTTAAGTAGATTCAGTCCACACTCATTTTCTTTTCATTTCGAAAACCGGATGAAGCGATACAATTATTATTTATTATAAATACGATTCATTGTGCTCCAAGCCGGTACGTCTAGACAGTTTAGCGCTTTTTTTTTATGAATATTATTATTACGTTTCTAATATTGTTCACATAAATTTCCAATTTTCATCGCATTTCAACCATTCTTGCCAACCATTCTCATGTCGTTAACAATAGTTGCCGATGTCATTAGAATGGAACGGAACTAAAATTGCGTTTTGGTTCAGTTTTTCTTCGGGATAAATTGAGATAAAGAGTACGAAATGAAGTAAATAAATTTTAAAAACATAGCTAACGCCGACCCGTACGAAACACCTATTCGTATCAAAAGCCTTTAATGTGAAACTCTTCATTTCTCTTACTTCATTTTCTTCTCTGCTGAAAAACTATTCTCCCTTTAAAATCACTTACATTATCCACTCTTTGCCTTGTTATCATATACAACTAAATTGCCGGAGGCAATGTAGACAGCCCCGTACGAAGACAAATTTCATAAATTCCTATTTAAACAGCTATATACCGCTATATTTAACTATATTTCACTATAAATAAACATTTCACAGATAAATATATGCTATTATATAGCTCTATATGCCTGTATATAGCTCAATATACCTATATATAGATGTCCGTATATGGAATCCCTGAAACCCCACACACATAACAAATTATTTCCATGTTAACAGAAACTCTCTAAGTATCATTTTTCCCAAGATATTTCTATTTTACTAAAATCCAATATGGCCGCCGGCAGCCATTTTGTTAGGAAACCGAAAATAGCACCGACGCTTTACATTCGTTAATTCCTTTCAAACAAAAAAAAAAATCATGAAATTCGGTCAAAATTTACTCGAGATATTGTCAAAATACACCACGTTAACTGTACTTCCGAGTAGCCAGATAAGAGATCACTCCAAGAGACCTAGCTCACGCTCCGGAGAATATAATTTCATAAAAAAAATTTTCCCTGATTGGTACGGTCAATACCTATCTAATAAAGCTCAAACAGACGAAATATGTTCAAATGTGGCCGACCTACAAGCAAAAACTACTTGCCGCCCTGTGCCTGTTCCACACCAAGGGGTCTAACTCACGAGTCGGTCATCCGATTTCCATAAACTTTTTTTTTGTCGATCGGTATTGTAAATACCTTTCATTTGACGTATCAGTTACAAGTTTAACGTTTAAATGTCCGGAGATATCTTCGAAAAACCGTAAAGCACTTATTGGGCCACAGCTCGGGAGGGGTCGATCCAAAATCACTCATCTTCGAACTTAGCCTGTCTTTTGACATTACCAAACGGGAAAAAAAGAATTTTCAAAATCGGATGCGTTTTACTCAAGTTATCGTGCAGACAGACAGACGGACAGACGGACTTTTTTTTCGCGGATTTGGCATCTCTAGACAACCACAATAGGTTTCCCCTTACTCAGGGAGTCCAATTCGACGTGTTACAAACGTATGCGTAAACCTATAAGACCCCAGTACTTCGTACGGGTCTAAAAACGGATTTTTAACGAACGGATGCTGGTAACTTCTGTTAATTTATTGATCGTTCTATCAATTCTATCAAATTTTGGCAAAAGAAATTCATTTGAATTCAATGAAAATGTTAGCTGAGTTAATAGAGCAAGATCTATTTTAGACAAATTTTGGTCATTTTTATTGAAACTTAGTGAAACCCTGGAAAAAATTTCACTTATTTATGAGAACAGCCTAACGAACTCCTCAAAATTGGTGAAATTCTAGTGAAATTTAGCTAAACGCCATATAGGGTAAACGTACCAATTCTCGGACAAGGATCAGTCCTTGGGAACCTATTGTTCTTTCATTATTTTTTTTTGTTTTTGAATAATGAGGGAGCAATATGTGTCAGACGACTCATTATAGTCCGAGGATTGGTACGCTTACCCTATATACCCTGTATGGTTTGTTGTTGTTTTTATGACCAGGGTTTACCTTTGGTCAATTTTTGTAATCTAAATCTTACTGAACTTAACACTTAATGGATTTTTTCAATAAAACTATCAAAACTTCACGAAATTGAAACTGGTGAAACTTAGAGAAACAATTTCACTGAACTACGCTCTGCTATAAAAGTCGAATTTTTCAAGTGCACGGAAAAAACGGAAAATGTCAATGTACGTCTGATTCGATCACGATTTACGTGTGAGTCGCAAATACTACATCTCCTACGTAGTATGTACATCGAAGTCGTGAAATTTTACATCTAAATCGTACAATAAACGGCTGAGTGAACCATTGGTTTTGTACATTGTAGTTGAGTGAGGACAAAACCAATGGTTCACTCAGCCGTTTATTGTACGATGCAGACGTAGAATTTTACGACTTCGATGTACATACTACGTACGAGACGTAGCATTTGCGACCCACACGTAAAACGTGATCGACTCAAACGTACATCGACATTTTGTGTTTTTTCCGTGTGGACAAAGAAGGTAGGAGAACTCGGATATCCTTTTTGAATACCCCTTTTTCATCAAATGAATTTCACGGAATTTTTAAATTTTTCTAGACCCCCACCCTTATTCCTTAAAATCGTTGTTAAATCCATCTCGTGCACGTAATCACAGCTTAAGTAAGATCGTTTCATTAAAAACACGGAGACTTAGTAGTACAAAGCCAAAAAAAAAAATTCGTCTGATCCCAACGGAAATCGAAAAGACAACTCGAAATTTTTACAGAATGGAAAACGTCAGAAATGAAAAGGTTTCTATGAATGTGTAATATTTTCACCTGAATTATTTTTGTCTACATGAAGATCTACATGAAATTGTCTAATAAAGAATAGAACTCCCTTCACATCATGACAAATGAACAACTTTTTTGCATCTACAGTGAACGACATCTCAAATGTCTCACTGTCATTTTTTTCAGAGAATGTCATTGTGAATTTGCGCAATGACACAATAAAATTCTCAGAAAAATTTGACAGTGAGACATTTGAGATGTCGTTCACTGTAAATCGAGGCTTTTTTTAGTCTGAAAAAATTTATTTAAAAAAAAAGTTTTGAGATCAAGTTGATATAGCATATAATGATAGCCCAGTAAATTTCGGTGTTGACTCCTTGAATTTACACTCGATTCACCCGTGACCAATTGTTACACATCTTGTATGTAGCATGTGACACACAAAATTATTAATTATTCAATTTCGTGTGGAAAGGCTGAGTAATAGCACAGCGTCTTGAATGAATTGTTTGAACAATTTTTTTTTTCTTTTTCACGACGAAGTACCTATACAACTTTAATAAACTTTTTTTTTCGAAAAACTATTGACTTTTCATTTGGTTTTCAATTAATAATTTTAAGTAAACGAAAAAGTGTGTTCTGCTCATGCTTTACATTTTCGAATAATTGAAAACGGTTTCGAAAGAGTTCAATGCATGTATAGTGAACGAACCTTTTTGTAGTTAATTGATAGGCGCGATATTAGGGCAAAATATGAAAATGTAAATTTTATTTCGAATTCTTGCGCAAGAAACTTACCTGAAAACATCGATGTTCCCGCTTTCGGTCCTCCAGTCTTCCAGCCATTTTAAGATTTTCATTTTTTGCCGTCGAATCCGGTCGTGTACATTCTTTGTCACCAAAAAAGTCATTATTATTGTTAACGATAAAAATATCCGTGCGGTTCTGTCGCAGCATGTCTGTGTTTTTCTCGAAATGCGAAAACAAATCCAAATTTCTTGAACTAAATGGACTGTAAACCGACGGATCACTTTCATAATTTTTCACAAACTCTTTCACATCACTATTCTCACTCCGTCGACAGTGTTTGTTGTTCGACGGACGATCATTATCACCGTCAGCTTTGCGTTTCGGATACGATTTTCCGTCACTTAAACTATTGTCCGATTCGGCCGTTTCCTTTTCACACATACTAGCTGGTGACCAGATTAGGGCGCTAGGTAGATTCCGTGACGATGTGGTACTGATCGATGGTTTCGTTGACAAATTTAAAGGAACATCGTCATCTATGCAAACAAACAACGACCGGTTATGTTACAAATCTATCAAAATCCAAAATCAATTTTTACCAATTTGATCGTCTCTTTCCGGAGTTAATGTGTAGTCTCTAGTTGGTGGTGACTTTGGAGGAGACTGTGATGCCCCATGTGAATATGGAAGAAAAAGAGGAGGCCAAAATAACGGATTCGAATAGAGCAAGGGATTGTACAGAATTGAGATATCTGAAAAATGGGTTCATTGTTATATACACAGTCAGTGGATGAATGGGCGCGATATTTCGGGATGGGTGACACAAACCTCTTGTATTCCATTTGTGGGCGAATGTAGCGGCAAACTGGGATTTTTCCATCAGTGGTAATGTGTTCTTTTCGAGTGATAAGTGGCCCATGATTGGATATTTTTGACTTTGTATGACTGGTGGTGAGGGTGGAGGAGATAGATGGGCCATCTGAAAAAAGGTACAGGTAAATTAAAAGTAAACTCTCGACGAGTCTTACAAGTTCCGCCTGCACCGTTACACACTCACTGAATTAACTAAATGTTAATTCATATTTTAGTAGCTATTATACTGGTTGCTGGTCGGTTATATGGTTCTAGTATTCAAATTGTTGACAACATTACCCCGATCCAAAAATAAACAGAAATAATTTTGTGGAATTTTTTCAATTTTTTTTTTAAATAATTCCTCCCACGAATACCCGAGAATTTGTAGCTAATTCCATTTAATTATTAATTTCATAATCGCTTGAATAACCCTTTATCGATAAAAGTAAATTTCTGAATAATTTATGCCATGTTGATGAAATAAATCCTATTCAAATCAGAACTTCAATTTACCCATATAATTAGTAGGTAGTTGCATAGGTAGCAGTTGGCTTTTTTTTTTCTTCGTTAAGTTGGAAGCGTGTAATTAAACTAATTTGACAACAACTGTAATAAGTTCTTCGGGTATACTATTGTACGTTTAGGCATCAATAATTGCTGCTAATGGCTTTCACTACGCATTGTATAATTAATTAGTTATTATGTGGAGTACGTAAAGTTTCGATAACATTCAATCCACCGAGTCTCTTTTATAACAAATAAGTTTTAATGAGACGAAAAAAGGGTTTGATGTCTATTTATAAACTTTGAGTGGATTAAGTTCATTAAGCTTTCTGTTGAATATTGTGATTTACGTACACATATATCTTCATGTAACATCGATATGCATCGGCATATCTCTCTATTATTGTTATCAGTTAGTTCTTTAGTTGACACTGTTCAATAAACATCTTATTGAGATCACCACTGGTTTTACATATTTTAACAGGTTATGGGCCCAGTTTCTTGTTTCTTGTCTGAAACAATGGAAGTGGGAAATTGTTTCGTGTCAATCAAGGAACCGACCAGTTATCAATTAGCATTGCAATCCGAAGACAGTCAAAAATGGATCGATGCGATGGATGATGAGTTTAACACTTTCGCAGGAGATTTTTCTTTCGAGAATTAAACTCACTCTAAATTCCAGTGTTAATCGGGTTTTTGTTATGGCTAAGTCTTTTGTGGGCACGAGGTCAACTAGCTGTAAATGCACCCTGTTAGATGTACCAGCAAAAATAGATTAGATCTTCGAACTAGATCTCGGAACAGATTGTTCTGACCTGAACTGAATCTGAAAGAATGCGATCTGAAATTTGCAGATTCAGATCAGATCACTTTTGAACTAAATCTGAGTGTGAAAATTTTTGATCGATTTTTTTTGGATCCAGTTCTGATCGGATCGGATCTAAGATTTTTTTAAATGAAAATTTCAGATTAATAGGAAGCTAATCTGATTTGAAATAAATTGAAAAAATTCAAACTTTCAGTTTAATCTTAAAATAAACCAGATTGAACTGATCTGTTTCGGGCCCTATGTCGACCTAATTATAGCTATTTTCATAATAAGGTAGTAAATGGGATTGTTTTGCGCACTAGATGTGAGATTGCCGATACGAGCGAAGCGAGTTCGGCAACACATCGTGTGCGCAAAACAATCCCATTTACTAATGTGTTAGGAACAAGGTTTTATCTCCTGTAATGTCATAATCACCATAAAAAACAAATTTAAAAAATCAAACTGAAACATAAACACGCCGTCACTCATTCATATTCCCCACAAATAAAACACACATCTAGTATACTGTCAAGAATTTGTCAATTTTCAGTGAATAAATGAGAAATTATCGAAGTTTTCCGTGAATAAATGTGAAATTATCGAAGTCAGCCGTGCGCAAATGAGAAATTATCGAAATTTTCAGTTAATAAACGTACGTTCTGTGAATGACGTGTTTAAATCTAGCCCATTTTGATTCTAAAAGTGACACTCAAATTGTGAATATCATGACATTACAAGAGATAAAATATGTTATAGCTACTAAGTCTAAAACTGATCGGAACGCATTTTTTTTTTGTAAAGGGATCAACCATTTTCGATCTTTGGTAAAGGTTAGAGTCTCTGTAATCACGTAATTAACCCCTTTAATTTGCTGTAATTTGTATGAAGATGAATGATATTTTGACCATTCAAACCCTGGGTTCAAAGACCAATCAAAGAAACTTATGTTCAAAAAGCTCGCTTCATACACTTTTTTTGAAGGTTTTGACCGAGACATCATTCAACCTGTTACAGACGGCTGTCATCTGTTATCAACAACGACAGTAATAATAAACGACAAGCTCTGACTAAAGAGGTCTTATATAGCAAAAAGCATGTTCAAAACAAATGAAGTAACTGTTAGTATGCTTGCCGTCTGTGTCAGGTTAAGTGATTTTTTTTACCATGAAGCAGAGTTGGATCGGTTATCCGAAAAACCGAAAATTTCGGTTCGGATTAAACCGAACCGAGAATTTCGGTTCGGATTGAACCGAACCGAAAACTTTGGTTTTGTCGAAAAACAATATGAAATGAAGGCAGACTCGTCAAAATTGATTGATTTCATTATGCACTAACCAAAAAGAAGTAAATGGAGCAATTGCATGATACTTTTATTGAGAATTGAAAATCTCATAAGTTCTTGTCAAATTCGTTTTCTCATAAAAATCGCATGCAATTGCTCCATTTACTTCTTTTTGTTTTGTTCATAATGAAATCAATCAATTTTGACAAGTCTGCCTTCATTTCATATTGTTTTACGACAAAACCAAAGTATTTCAATCCGAACCGAAATTCTCGGTTCGGTTCTATCCGAACCGAAATTTTCGGTTTTTCGGATAACCGATCCAACTCTGCCATGAAGTCATGTTGGCTCACTTTTGTGCAAATGCACAAAATGAAGAAGCTTCATCGTAAAAAATAGATTCGAAGAGTGTCTTGGCCAAAATAATGTGACTAAGTTCTATGGGCAATTATTCCTTGGCTTAATAAATTTTCCTTGAAATGGTAAATAATGATACGTTTCGTACCTAGGACCAAAAGTCTTTTTTAGCGTGAGAGAGCTACATACGCTAAAAAAGACTCTTAGTCCGTGGTACGAATAGTTTCATACTGGACGGAGAAAAAGTGTGACGAAGTCGAAGAGTTATGTGTTTGTGTGAAGTTTGTTTATCCGAGGTGAAGCCGAGGTCAATAATACCACTACTCATACGAAAACATGACTTTTCAATTTTTTATCCACACACAGCTTTCAAACACGTACTACCAAACAAAGACGAAGAAAAACTTTACAGCCCTAGGGTTGTAAAATATGAAAATCTATCTTTCAGTACGGTGTGATATGTGTCAACAATCTCTATAAAAGATTACTAATTAAATGTACTTCAGCATAATTAACAATATCCGTGGTGATCAATCACACGTGCTATACCCATTAAGGTACAGCGAATCATTTTAATACATCGTAATGGAATATCTTTCTTCATGAATGATTAATAATGACCTAGTTCAAAATCGAGATCAATTAAACAAAGTTGGACAGTCAATCGGAACTGTCGACTTTAATTGTTGGTGGAATTATAGATGTAGACGAAATTAATTAGTTAATTGTTTCCTTATCACTTAATTTATATCTTTTGGGAAAGCGGTGGAAGGGAATGAGGTCCTCTTTTTAGTGTTATTGTTGGGTAAAGGATTTTAATGTGATTTTGTTGATTTGTGTGGTGAAATTGGTGAAATTTTTATCCGATTGAATTATACAATCTTAGTGAAATGAAAGATTTTTGGGGTACTAATTGTCTCCAATAACATTATTTTTTAACGTAGGAATTGCATCATTTTTTGTATATATTTCTGGTCGAAGGTAAATGTTTCGAATGTTAACAATAATTTCATTTCATCATTTGTTATCAATAGCGACCATAGGAATAAACGACGAACTCCGGTTAATAACATTTTATATAGCAAAAAGTATGGTGAAACAAATGAAGTAAAAGATTCTTTCGTATATAATATTAGGTCGGTACTTTGAACAAATGAAGGAATAGATTACGTCGCAATATTTTCTCTGAATTATAAATTTTGAAATTTTAAAAGTCCAACAAGTTATTAGGACGATGAGAACTGATAAATCCATGAACCGACGGTTATTCCGATTATAATTGTCGAGTTTAAAAGTTGTTTAATTGTTAAACTTCTTGAACTTACTTTATCGGCAAAATAATCCAAATCCGTCACTTTCGTCGCACAATTGTAATTGAAACCTTCGAATACTTCGTTGACCAAATATTTTTTCGCTTTCATAGAATTCACTTTTTAAACTTAACCAGGTAAAATAAAAAAATCAAAAAATTATTTGAAAATCAAAACTGCCGATTGAAAACAAAATTCTTCTTTTTTTCCTTCATAAAATACAACAGAGAATAAAACACGCCCGTGTGATTCGGTGCCTCGCACCTGACTGAATTCGGTGAATCGTTGAAGATAGAATGAAAGGTAATACGTATATGATATATACCTGGTTGAACATTATACCGCTTGAGTGTTTTTATATTTCTCGATGTTTTAAAGAACATGCGGGCTTCAACCAATACACATTCAGCCATCTCTCTATGTATACCTTTTTCATAGTTGCTGTTTTAATTTAGGCGTCACATCAATGTGTTTTTGATTTCAAAAAAAGAACAGAGAACAAAAAATTAATCCATTTTTATTAATTACGAATTCTTTGTTCGAGAAATGGTTATTATGGGTCAGCTGGTACAAAAAAAAAATTAAATAAAATCTGTAACGGAAAATTGGAAATATTGAATATTGAATGAGAAAAAGGCGGCAGTTTGTGAATATATATTTATCCGGAAGCAATGATACCACTTGCGGTGATGGAACATTAAGATGTCTGTGCTACGATTTAAAGCAGAAGAACATTGCAGTAACACACATTTGTTTCAATTCATTGATGCTTCACTAAATCGATTGTTCGTAGATTCATGCGATGATTAGTACGTATGAATCTAGTACATTAAATACATAAGCGTTCGGGTAGAGTAGCCTCACAGTGCGATTCGCAGAAAATTTGTGACACCTTTTTAAGCATAACATCTGTATCAACTTCGATAAGAATACAAATATTTGCTTCTGTCTTAAAGAATACATTTTTTTAATCGACAGACCGCACATGTTTTAAAATGACCTGATTTTCGGAGGTACTGTTCTTCCCCGCTAATGGGCTAGTATAAAATACGAATAAAATGTAAATTATGTGCAGTTTATTTGCGATTGATGTAGTCATTTTGTGAAAATGTCGAGATTTATTTCGAACGATTACACATAGGAAGTTGACAGTACAAACGTCAACAACAAAATAATTTCGTAATAATTTGCTGAAATCAACAATTGTGCTGCGTTTCTCATCGTAATCTGATTAGTAACATCCTTTGAACAATGGAAAAGGCAGCATACTTGTCGATATTAGTCACGTAAAATTGTTAGTGTGTTTTCAGCAGGATGAACTATTCCCGAACCCGACCAGGACACCATTACCATCCACATCATCGGCGTTTCGTATAAATAAAACAAATGTTTGATCTATTATGCCCAGCCGACTTCACACGCAGTGTCGTCGGCACGAGATACAAGAAATTATTGGAAGTAGAGTATTACTGCAGTTACATATAACGCTGTGAAAGAGACCCAATCCAAATTTTACTATTGTTCTTCTGTCAAGTTTGACAGTACAACAAAAGAAATTTTTTAAATTAGGTGTCATTCGGGTCGCTATGTGTAGTGTAGCGTAGCTAGAGTTAGCCTTGATTTCCACTTACTCCGTTTACGCTCCGTATGGTCTTAGTATACTTTTTAAACAATTAAAAAGAGGCGTGGTTTAGCTAAACGGAGGCAAAATGGTGTAAGTAGAACTCTAGCATTACTGCGTCTACACTGTTCTGATGCAATCCAAAGGCTACCTTTTGTATCGACTCAATTCACTGCGATATAGAAAACCTACTGTAGAGGCGCTACAATTTTTTTAGCACTTTGTTCTTTGTGATAACTTCTATCTGGTAAAATATCCATGAAATGTCATTACTGTTTCACAAAAAATAGAGCACGGACATCAGTGATATTATGACGAAATGTACTAGAATTATACAAAAGTCTATTACATTTGGGCTTAATTTTCACATTGCATTTACCTCCTACTCCGTTACTCTTTTTATTGAGCCTAGTAGCGAGCGAAGCGAACAAATGACCGAAAATGTATGAATTTTCTGTACGTTTTTCGCTTCAACGTACTAGAACAGCGAACATTTTTTGAAAACGCTTCGATCAGCTTTAATAGGTTGTTGAAATGATATAATTTGCCTGAAGAATATAAAATTTGTTGCAACTGGCAATTACGTAATGAGGCTCAAGTAGGAGGTACTTATATCATTCATGATGGGCTAAATCAATGTACGTACACCATATAAGATAAGAATGTCTGTGTCATTGGGAAATGATCATTATCCAATTGAATATTCATGATCATTAAAAATGTAACCAAAACACCTTAAACCAATTGCTACAACAAACAATCAGATTTTATTACCTCTCTAAATGCCTTAATGGTCTCTTCCGAAAAACAATAAAACTAAATCTTTGTTTCAGTTTCCGATTTGAGGACCAGACCGGAAACGAACATATAAAATGCTTTCGTTTAACAGAAAAATGCAAATTTCACACCAGCAATATTCTCACTCATCTTTACGGTATATAATGAAAACGCAGAAACGTTTTTACACTACCACATGCAACAACTCGACGAACGAACGAACGCTTTACATAATATTTGATTTTACCTTTTGCTATTTGATTTATATCACGTTGAACACATACAATGCCGGTATGTATTAGATTTTCTAACATTTTACTTGCTCAAGAAACACCTACTTTATTTTGGTAGAGGGAACGATGGGCGGTTACCTTTTCAAATATGAATGAGCATTTACAGTAATACTCCTTTATATTCGGTGTGTGTGGAGGGTAAGTGAAGCCACAATAATTTGCTTATTTTGTTTAACAACATAAATGGGTGACTGTTAATGACAAACACTGCAGATTGGAAATTAAATTTTATTCTGAAAAAAAAAAATCAAAATTGTTCAGTTCGGGTATATTGACAATATGGACTACTACCATGTCTAATGAATGGATTTTTCTAAATAATACAAATAACGATAAACGACCCGTTCAAGTTTTTAACATGTCACAGACGGCAAGCATATTGACAGTTTTATTATCTCATCTATTACTTCATTTGATCAGAGATTGTCAGAGATTGATATCAGAAATCTTTTACTTAATTTGTTTCGAACATGCTTTTTGCTATAATAAGACCTCATTAGTCAGACCTTGTCGTTTATTGTTGCTGTGGTTGTCGATAACAGATGACAGGACAAACTCGATCTGTTTTTAGTGTTTTTGTTATGGATCTTCTAAGTGAGTAATATATTGTATCCCTTGTGACTTGACCTCGGACTTGACTAAAAAAACATAGCTAACGCCGACCCGTACGAAACACCTATTCGTATCAAAAGCCTTTAATGTGAAACTCTTCATTTCTCTTACTTCATTTTCTTCTCTGCTGAAAAACTATTCTTTCTTTTAAATCACTTACATTATCCACTCTTTGCCTTGTTAGCATATACAAATAAATTGCCGGAGGCAATATAGACAGCCCCGTACGAAGTCAACTTTCATAAATTCCTATTTAAACAGCTATATACCGCTATATTTACCTATATTTTCCTATAAATAAACATTTCACAGATGAATATGCTATTATATAGCTCTATATGCCTGTATATAGCTCAATATAGGTGAATATAGGTATATATAGATGTCCATATATGGAATGCCTGAAACACCCCACACACATAACAAATTATTTCCATGTTAACAGAAACACTCTAAGTACCATTTTTCCCACTTTATATCACTTTTAATAAAATCCAATATGGCCGCCGGCAGCCATTTTGTTAGGAAACCGAAAATAGTACCGACGCTTTACATTCGTTAATACCTTTCAAACAAAAAAAAAATCATGAAATTCGGTCAAAATTTACTCGAGATATTGACAAAATACTCCACGTTCACTGTACGGCCGAGTAGCCAGATAAGAGCTCACTCCAAGAGACCTAGCTCACGCTCCGGAGAACATAATTTCAAAAACTTTTTTTCCCTGATTGGTACGGTCAATACCTATCTAATAAAGCTAAAACAGACGAAATATGTTGAAATGTGGCCGACCTACAAACAAAAACTGCTTGCCGCCCTGTGCCTGTTTCACACCAAGGGGTCTAACTCACGAGTCGGTCATCCGATTTCCATAAACTTTTTTTTTGCCGATCGGTATTGTAAATACCTTTTATTTGACGTATCACTTACAAGTTTAACGTTTAAATGTCCGGAGATATCTTCGAAAAACCGTAAAGCACTTATTGGGCCACAGCTCGGGAGGGGTCGATCCAAAATCACTCATCTTCGAACTTAGCCTGTCTTTTGACATTACCAAACGGGAAAAAAAAGAATTTTCAAAATCGGATGCGTTTTACTCAAGTTATCGTGCAGACAGACAGACGGACAGACGGACATTTTTTTTTCGCGGATTTGGCATCTCTAGACAACCACAATAGGTTTCCCCTTACTCAGGGAGTCCAATTCGACGTGTTACAAACGTATGCGTAAACCTATAAGACCCCATTACTTCGTACGGGTCTAAAAACCTTTAAGAAGTATTAAGCCAAATCCACGCCATTAGTCGTATAAATTTATACGTCAGAGAGAGCTTTTTTCTCCTTTGTTACGATCTGTCAGTTTTTCTATTTTGCGATTTAGTATGGAAATGAAAACTAAAATTGAGATATCTTTGCTGTTTTAAGTGGTTTTTCACATTTTTTTGGACCAAAATGTTTTAAAATGTGTTTGGAATCGATTGACATTAACAAAATAATAAAATAGAAAAAATATTTTCACACAATCTGTTAATTATAAACGATTCCAAACACATTTTAAAACATTTTGGTCCAAAAAAATGTGAAAAACCACTTAAAACAGCAAAGATATCTCAATTTTAGTTTTCATTTCCATACTAAATCGCAAAATAGAAAAACTGACAGATCGTAGCAAAGGAGAAAAAAGCTCTCTCTGACGTATAAATTTATACGACTAATGGCGTGGATTCTTTCGGTGTACTTCTATTGGAAAAGCTTCTTTTGTTCTTTCTCAGAAGCTTTTCCTAAATAAGTCAGTCGAAAGAATGCTAACCCTGAACGAAGAACTAGTCATGTCTTTCGAATAGCAACTCTATTTGACGAATGATCTTAATATTTGACGAGTATGATGCATGATTAAGCTTAATTTATACTGGTTGCACTTTATAGCATGGGTGATAACGTCCGAAAAGTTACAGATTATGCAAAGTTGTGGCACCAATCTAGAAATAATAAGCAACTTGTGAAGAGGTTGCCAAAATTAATGTTTTCAAAATCCTAGAACCACTAAGACGTTATCACTTATCACCTGCGATATAAGCAGCAATTTGTGTTCAGACAATGAATCAATTAACGACAGTGAAGATAAAGCTTAGAAAAGTACGCAGCCACATACATATCAAAGTCTGATGTAGTCTTGCTCTTTTCCTGTATTCAATTAATAACCCAGTAGCTTCTAACTGTATAAATCTTCCAACGAAACAAAAATACTTTTATTGAAAATCATAAATCGTTCAAATTTCCAAATTTCTCATAATTGACAGAGTCTATTGTATTGTGTGTGTGTTTTTTTCCGCATATATTGCATTAGGTATGACAGCAGGCACGCGCAAGCAGCACGCGGAACCAAGCGATATAAAAGAGGGAAATGTATATATATACGAATGTAACGAACAAAGTATCAAATGTGTGTTGGCATCAACGTTTTGTGGCATAATTTGAAAAAGTAACGGATGAACGATGAGCACACATCAACATAATTATACGAAAAAGTCACCCCAAAAGTTAAACGGACCTTTAAATTCTTTAAAATTTAAGTATTTATAAAATGGACTGGGTTATTTGTTGACGTTACAATGAATAGTAATATGGAAAAAGTGCTGCCGCCTTTTTGGTTTAATTCGAACGATGGAGAGACAAAAGAAAAATGTGCGCAATCGACCCCGAATGAATTTGTTGTGATGGATTTATATTTTACCAACGCAAATTTGCCCATATGTGCATTTGTTTTACGGTTTGAAATGGACTAAATCCCATTTTTAATGTTATCGTAGGTATATGCATGATACGAAATACGAATGGAAATTCTTGTACGATTGTAACGTATCCACAGAACGTTGCCGTTGTATAAATTGAGTCAAATTAGCGTGTACATTGCCAACATTTGTTGGTCAATTCGTAATTACATATACCTTTTAATGTTGTACGGGGAGGTGCGGGAAAAAGGAAAAAGTGGGAAAATATGCAGTTTTTCTTGCCTTCCAGCCAATAGCAAAAAAACGATTTTCTTCGTCTCATCAATACCTCTGATTTGACATATCTGACACAATTTTTGATTCAAAACATCCAGAGATGTACTTGAAAAACTTGTGAAAAACAGGCAAAATAAATCAAAACAAAAGCACTGTTCCGTCGAAAAACCACTGGAAACAGGCAAATACGCCAACTGTTTTGAGACTCAACATAAAAAACTTATGAGCTTTAAGTTGTTTCCCTCTGTTTTGCGTGCCCACCTAACTTTCTAGCGTAAAAACGTTGTCGCGACTCAAAACAGAACAGAACTTTGGAGTCATGTTCCCGGAACAGTGTTTTTGTTTCCTTTTGCCTTGTTTCACTAGTTTCACTTGTTTCAGTAGGTATTGACGAGACGAATCCGAATATCAAAGAATTTTAGGAAAGTCATGTTTGTTGATCAGTAGCTATTGACGAGAAAGCAATCAAAACAGCATGTTTTGCTTGTTATGCCAGTTTTTTTACTGGTTTTTCAAACATACCTCCGAATGTTTTCGCTCAAAAATGGTGTGTGATATGTCAAATGACAGGTATTGACAAGACGAAAGAAAATATTTAATTTTCAGGAAAATTGAGTATGTTTGCTAAAACTGCATATTTTTCTACTTTTCCTGTTTTCCCGCACCTCCCGGCTCGATTTATGCTTCAATTGTACAATCGATTTACAAAGGAAGACGAATACCAATACGATAATTTCTCTTAAAAAATTCATAAAATACAGCGAAAGAAACTTCTGCTTCCAACAAAACATTATAATCGTTCACTTTAAGGCCGAATTTCAATGAAGAATGAATGAAAAAAAAAACCACTTCACCTTAACAATTCGATAATATTTAACGATATACAAGAAGAAAAAAAAAACATTTTTTTTGTTAACCGGAGGAATACACCTGTCTTCCAACTGACTTACAGCGTGCGCGTGCCTTCTCACTTTGGCACGTGCACCTCAATTTCAAGTATCCTTTCTCTTCTCCGGCCACGGTTATATACACATATTCTTCAGACAACATATGCACTCTCAATGGCTCATGAATTTAAATATAATAATCTGGAAATTATTTGGGTTATTTTTAGACTGTTGTAGAGATATTTTGATATTCACATTATAATTTGGTGTATAAATGTCTTGAGATTTAAAAAAATTTATAAAAAAAAGAAGTTTAATCGGAAAGAAGATTATAAAATAGAGGCAGGCGGTATGTTGTAAAGTGCGTCTTTTCGTGATTTAATAACAACAAAATTGATAAATGCATTGAGAAGACATGTGTAAAAACACATTACACACATGGAACCATGCAACGGAATTAAAATTCTAGTTCTATTGTGTAGATCGTCAAAAGTGCTTACCAAAGGACATAATACTTACACCCAGGTGAATGATTTGATTAGGATGAAGTTGTCTATGGTAAACTGGTACATTTATTGATGCAAAATCTTTTAATTCATATGTTTTAACACTAAACTTTGTTATATAATAGAAGACAAGTTCAAAGTCGCCGCTAACAGTTGACCTCGTTTTCGAGAACAGATGTTGAACTTTTGAAAGATACCTATTTTTGGTACAAACTCTGATGATGGCCCTGTCACCATGATATACAATCATATTTTCCGAATTGTTGACAGGTACTTTACACGAAATATGTCGTTGAGTCGTTGTGAGAGTGTATTTTGACTAGCTTGTGTAATATGATGGTTCGACTAAAGTAACCAATATTTTCAAATTTTTCATTTATTTCAGCATTTTGAACTGAGCCAACAAAATATCCACTGATTTTCGACCATAATTTTGAGCTATTGGAATTACTTCAGAAAGTCGTTGTTTCTTAAAATTTAGTAAAATTTCCCTTTACAGAATATAAAAAAGTAAAGAAATGGCCAACAAATGACCATAAATGATGTGAATGGTCCAACGTACTCATACTAGAAAATTGTTCGTTTTTAATTTTCCGCTGAAAATGTTGGAATATTCACTTCGAGGGTGTTGTTTGTAGCCACAACTTTCAACTTTTTTTCGCAAGGTAAACAACGCTTTTCGCAACAAATGCTTCCAAAGTTTCAGCGAAGGGGAGAAAAAGACTTTTCTTGAATCGGTTATGAAATAGCTATTTTCCTAACTAGTGTTGAAATATCGCGTCTTCGTCGCCTATTTCCCACGTCATTTAGAGGAATTTCTTATATGTTCCCAGTAAGGTATTTGACAAGCCAAAAAAAAAATTCGCAGCTTGCCTGGCTAGTGTGAGGTGATCAAAAACCGAAAACTTACACTTTTCTTACAGAAATTTCTCGAGATACACGAAACGTACATGATCGTGTGGGATGTCATTAGAAAGGTAATTGCATTTACTTTCAGGGCAAATAGAGCTTACGGAAGTTTGGTTGCATCTACGATTCAATATAAGCACTTAAACATTTCAACTTCTCATAATTCGTCGTAGATACTTCCAAACCCCAATGGGACCCTACTAAGGAACCTATAAGAAGTTTCGGGTCAGACAAGAGGCTTTTTTAGCATGCGTTATGAAAATAACTATCACTTCGTTCGGACTACAGCTCGCGAAATTGCCTAAAGTATACCGTTCATAACAGATGCGTATACAACGTTTCACTCCAAAAGCTTAAATTACAAGAAAATTTCTCGGTCACAAGAACTGACCCACAGCAAAGAACTTGTCGACGTTGTTTTTTTGCTACAAAAATGCAGTGGAGTCGTAATATTTAGTAGTCGGACGACAACGATTCAGGAAAAAAGTAAATTAAAGAAATGATGAAGCAGAACCTTATCCGTCACCATAGAGAGGTACCCACAGATCGCCACGTAGCGAAAACAGACAGCGAATGTATGTGACCCTTTTCTAATATGGATGACTGTTCAACTGAGTACTTCCTCCCACAACACTCAAAGAAGATAGATCAACTTATAACCCCCTTTTTACAATAGCTGACATAACAATTACCTCTCTACCTTTTAAAAAACTGACAGCACAACTTTAAACCATCCATGGGCGAACAGTTCTTTTAACTGGCGGCACGAAAATGTAAATTGGTTTGAACTTTTGTCTTGAATTATTCTTCATTAATTGCAAGCGTTCGTCACAGATTAGGCAAATATTTTCGAAAAATATTAATCAGTTTTTCCTACTGCTGCAATATAAGTTTCAACATCGTAAATAATTTGGTTTGAACTGGCCAACAAAAAACTAACTTTTCATTATAATAAGATGTAACGGATTCACCATATGGCATGGAGAATTTCAATTTAAAAATTATTAGGGAGTCGATTTCGTTAAATAAAATGTGGTTGTGCTTTTTGATACAAAAATGTGTAAAGTAAGGATACCACTCTACTTATATTCCATGTATGTGTTGCGTTTCTTTTATACTGAGCAGACAAATTGTACATCGCATAAAAGGTGAATGATTCAACGACATATTGCGACAAAGTTAAAAGAAATTATTTGGATTTTATCAATTCAAATCTTTTCGACTAACCGCTAGAAATGTCGCAATTTCCACAAAAGAGAAGAATCGTTAAATTATCAGATAAACCAGATTGTGTTCTCTGACATTTGATCTCATCAACGCAAAATTGATCGTATGTTTTGGGCTTAAGAGAAATTGGTGAGCAGCGTGCATTGCATATGTACCACCTTGATAGTACCAACCATACTGAAACTTTCATGAAGAACTATTTGTAAACTTTCTTAAATCCAGTACATAATGAACAGTTAAATGCAGAAATGGCACGTGTTACATTAGAGAATTATATGAGAAATGAAATTTCAAAGAGGTTGACGATGTCAATAGACGTTTTTGGATAAATTAAAAACATCGCCAGCCTAACGTAGCTTAACGAGTGAAAATTCATGTTCCTTATAATTCACTAATGTGACGTGTCCCGTTTTTGAATGTCACTATTCAGTAAGGCTCACGTTTGACAACAAAGCCACTAACATGGAAAAACAACTTTCATAGTCGACAAAAACCGCAAATGTAATTTCGAGCAAAAAACTATAATTTCGAAAATATATTAACCGGTCGATGTAACTCTATAAATCGGCCAATGATTTCACTTACTTTTTCCGGATCGGTTAAATGAACGTGATGGTCTCCATCCACACCATGCACTTCGAATGAAGGATTTGAATCTTTCATCGTTTGCAAAATTTCGTCCATATAGTCCCATTGAGTATTGAAGCCACACTGCAGTGCCTTTATGTAACAATACGGAACGGTAATACTCGAAGCGATTTCAACCCACGATTCCTTAGTCATTTGGAAAAAATTGAGTCTCGTTTTTATGCGATTGTCTCGGATGTAGAAGTATTTGTCAGGATTGAATTTTGATGCTTTTATTCCCCGTTGCAGTAGATATGGCAATGATTCTCTCGTATAGCTGCTGAACGTTCCACCTAATAGTTTTTCTACAGTTGTCTCGTATCTGTAACTGGGTGGTTCTGTACCGGCGATATTTCGCTCGTCTGAAATTAAAATTTCGTTTAGTCCGTTCCGGTAGCCGTCTACGACTAAATGATTCATCGTTGGAATCGGCACTAATGCGTCTATTGCTACAACCATGTCACATTCGTTGCCGAAGGAATAGGCATAAAGAAAACTTATTATAGCCCCCATTGAGTGACCAGCAAGCGATATTTTGTCCCAATTGAATTGCTTGTATATCAAACGTAGTACGTAGATGTAATTGATGTTACTGTAGATCATTCCGTGTGGTAGATGACTCGACTGTCCATGGCCAGGTAAATCAATTGCAAGATAACTCAAATGTCTCGGTAGTTGTGGAATTAAAGGATCAAACGTTCCAGCGTTGTCCTAGAATTATCAATGAATAAGTCTCTTAATTGTTATTCGTTCAATCGTGAATGACAAGCGAATCGAAGTGTAATCATTCAGTCTGTTAGTACTGAATTGTTTTGATCTAAAATCTTTTACTTCATTTGTTTAAACAAATAAACATTTCCATAATCTTAGTGCAACCGCTCATAAATAATTTCTATCGTCGCGTTTTCGATAACAGATGATTAGCCGCTTCAAATAGCTTTCAACAAGACTTTTTACCTGCCATCCATGAAGCATTACGATTGGTCGAATTTGACGTGAACCCCACCATTTCGCTGCTACATGACCCCATGGAACTTTTATAGAAATTTCTTCGACCTTTCAAAAATGGGAAAAAGAAAAGTTTTTACAAAAATTGGCATTGAAAATTCACACTTTACCTCAACAATATGTTCCATTATATTTTTTCGATTTAACAAGCGACAAGTGTTCTCCCTGAGCTTGAACAGACAATCAATGAACGTTTATCAAATCGCTTACAGTTTCTGTTATCTAAAACATTTTCTTAATACGAATGAACGAACTAGATAAGCTTTCCGAAGTAGTAACGAAATGAATGGATTGTGTTGTATAAGGCTACAGTATTCAGAAAACCAGTTGAAAATGTAACGGACGCTCGCCTTTGACATACATGTCTTTACTGCTCGCTCGGAATTCCGAGTGTTAAGAACGACTCATAATAGTTATGACTTTTAAGGCTCGTGTCAATAAAGTAATGACTCTTTTTCCAGGGTTGTATTGAGTAAAACATATCCCCAGTTATTTGTTTGGTGCTAAAAATCTGAAACAAATTCGAATTTAACTAACGCAATTCGCTATATAAATCATGACTGACATAAAATAGACAAAGTTATCAGACCATGACATCCATAAAAAAGAAACGATGTTGTCCAATCTTATCTAATCTGAGATAAAGAAGAGGTTTGTTTCATCTGACGTAGTAATACGCGTTTTTCGGGCGACATCATCCGATTCAAAAGTCATAAACCAATCAAAAATATTTTGAAAGTTCACTTTAAAAAAATGAACCGAAAACATCACAGAATGTAATGGATTAGTATCTCTTCAAGGGCTTATTGTTAAGTAATTTAAATTTTCGCGTAAAATTATTTTTATTGCCTGCCCCATACGAAAGTTGATCATTACATATCATTTTGCCACCCTAGAAAATGATCCATTACATGGTGGGAAAGAATCATAAAACATACTAATAATAATAATAATACTGACATGTTTCTGGCCAAGACGTTCTTTAAATCGGTTTTTCACCATAAAGCCATGATGGCTAATTTTTGGCCAAATGAAGAAAAATGTTGATTTGGTTGTGGCGCCTTCGGCTTAGGATCACAATCTTTTGTAGGATTAAGCTTTTGTAGAACTTAGAGCTAGTTTTTTTTAATAAATCCAACTTGTTTGTTTTAAAAACCAATCAAATTTTCGTAAGGTGGTAAATTAAAAAACGTGCAAGATATCAAAATGTAAATTGAAGATATCAATTGGCTTTTAGAAATATCAAAATAAATATACTTCCCGTTCATAAAATCAAATTTTCAAGCAGTTGTTTACACTTTTCTCATCACCTGCCATTTGTGACGCATTTCTTTTCGCGTGTTTTTGACTGATATCAGCTCTCATCAATAATTAAAATGCAAAAACTAAATTTAGTGTTACAAATAATAAACTGCTGTAGTGCTGTATAAATTTGAAGTACAAACACTAATTTATGAAAGAAAGAAAGATTTGTAATGTGGAAAAATATTAAACTTTTTTCCCCGTCTTGTAATCACAAATACTGGTTTAACCTGTTACAGACGGCAAGCATATGACCAACATTACTATCGGGTCTATTACTTCCATCGATCGAAGTATTTTTAGTCTGTTGATTTGAAATCTTGTACTTCAATTTTTTTAACATCAATTTTTTACTCTATAAAGGACCATAATAACCAGACCTTGTCATTTTTTTGTCGCCGTTATCGATAACAGATAAATAGCCGAAAGTGACAGGGTAAGTTCAAAAATGAGCAAATTCAGTCGATCGGTTTCGGAGATAGGGTCAGATATATGCTATTTTGGAGGGCTGGACAAGGTTTTTTGCATATATTTTCGGAACAGATAATGAAAGCTGCAGGAAAAAAAATTGTCATAATCGGATCACGGTATCGGAAGCTGGAGTCCACGGAGTGGGCGTGGGTCAGGCTGCTCGGTCGCACAGTGAATGTATAGTAGATTTTCCCTATATCTCAAGTAAATTTCATCAGATTTTCATGAACTTTTTCTGTTTGAAATGTAATGACGATCGTAAAGTGGTGGTACTGTCGTTATAGTGCCCTAGTAAAATGGCAGACAGACGCCATCTTGAATTTGTGTATTTTCCCTATATCTCAAGTACATCCGAGTTTGGTGAATTTTTTTATTTGAAAGATATTGACAATGCAGAAATTTCTATATATTACACTCACACATGCTCCACCATCTTCCCAGTTCAAGAATCAGTGGATTTATAAGGATTTCTGAGGTTTTCAAATTTTGACAAACGCCTTACACTGGCACTATAACTGTGTGTTATTTGTATATTAGGGGTGTGCAATGGTTCAGGGATCGAAACTGAAGAGATCCACAAAAAATGTTTGTCTTCCCTAGATGTAAAAAATCAAAGGCAAGAATTTTTTGTTTACCCCCATTTTGATCCCTGAACCATCGCCCACCTCTACTGTGTATTGCGCTGGTGTAATCACCACTAATCGCATGTCTTACACATCTAATTTAATGTGTTTTGGCAAATTAGCCATCCACTTAATAAAATCAAAGCAAAAGTATGGCGATGAATGGGCGCTCCATTTCTTAAACAATTTCATATTGTGGTCGTCATTTATGTGTAGTTTTGCATGTAACGTAATAAGCACTACAAACAGTACCATATCTGAATTATGTCGTTCAGTCGGATTAAACAAAGCAATTTATTCAGAAAATTTAATAGAAAGCGACAAGCGATCATTTATCATTTTGAAGAGGAAGAAACGAACAGAGTTGCAGAACACTGTGACATGATTATAGCTGTACCAGAATATCATACGAATATCGGTACGATTCACTAGGCAACACAGGTTTTGTGCACAAATGGTAATTATTGCATTGGTTAGGTCTCGGTGCCCTGAGAAAGATGACGTCTGTGGTTCCACTTCATTCGCGCTTCACAAAAAATGTAAAAGTATCTAGAGTGCATCTGCGAGTTCAAAGAACCACTCCATATTCCAATATCGAATGAAGACAAAATTTACTCATAAATATCTTAGATAACTGCTCCCGTCCCATTGCTCTTTAATTATTTTTTTGTGAAGTGGCTGCAGCGGAACCACATACACCATCGTGACTAACGGATACGCGTTTCGTACTCAGGGCACAAATTTAACCACTATGCCACAGTTGTGTACATTTCAAAAGTTTCAGATTGTTGGCTTGTGATGTCTTTATGGCCGAATAATCTTAATATGGCTAATTGATGGGCTGCCTAATTTAATTTAACATGATCCAGGTATGCACCACAGGCTTAAAAAAATGTATTCGCAAAAGTTAATGGAATAATTTTGTCGTTCACATCGAAATGTGAACCGTTCACCAAACCCTGAAAAGCAATTTTCATGTTTTGCCTTAAATGTACATATGTTTCTGTAGAAGAAGTTTAATGATAAAATTGACTCCGTTTGTAATCAAAACAATAATAAACATAAGAGTATTGTGCATACTGTTGGATATACACATTCATAACGAACCATATGTGTAGCAAAGGCACAGATTATTTCAATTTCAAACTAAATGCGTTACGTTGGAAATATAACTATAACGAAATTGTTATCTCCGCGCCAGTAGTGAAATTGAATCAGTTTTAGTTTGAACCTAATTGAGTTAAGATTTTGATAGTACTCGTGTCTTGGGACTTTTTTTTTGAACGCATTACAATGGTAGCGCAAGCGAAAATCAATTGGTATTTCGTGGTCATTTTGTTGATTGCCAGTGCTTCTCTCATCGAATCGAAAAGAGGCTTTAGTATTGGTAGAAGCCGTAAAAAGGTAGCCAATCCAAATGTTCGTCGAAACAACCATCAACAATCGGCACCCGATCATGTTCCGAAAAGCCAGAAGCCAGTCGCTACGAACGCTGACAATAAACCAGTTCAATCTCCAGTCGGCCCACCACCAGCTTATCCAGGCTTAGGACATAATTCCGCACCAGCTAACGGCGCACCACCTGCGTATTCACCGTATCAGGCAATGCCTCCCAGCTACTCAGCAGCAACTGGAAATTCGTATTCAAATATTGGAAGAATACCGCCCAGAGGTGGACCGCAAGGGGCTTTTCCAGATGCCACATCATTTCATGGCATTGGCTACGGTCATAACGCTTATGGTGGACCGTCACACACATCTGGACTATATGCGAACAATGGTATGGGAATGGGTGGATATAGTGGTGTAGGAACATACGGTTCTGGTTTCGGTCACGGTTCGAGTCCATTCAGTTTCGGTAATATTTTAACTGGTCTGGCCATATGGAACGTAGCCAGAGGATTCAATTCTTATCATCGTCCACAACACGTTTACATCCATGACAATAGAGAAGTGGTGAGTCAGAAGCCAGTACAAGCGTCCGGTGATGTTTCTCATTCCACTCAAGTATCGGAACAAGCGGTTGGACCAGTGATTGAACCTAGTGAGTCATCAGTATCGTCAACAGAGGAACCATTCAATGAAGTCATGAATTATGTAACCTATCATCCGTCTTTGTTGACTTATGCAGCACATATTGGCTACCAACCGGATTCGGTTCATTATTTTAACGAAAATAGTGGAAGCACTTACACGGAAGCAAATGACATTCCACAAAGTACTACAAACTTAGGACAAGAATCAACCGAATATTCGACAGAATACACAACTGAAATGCTGATAGACACATCAACTGCAACAGAAAATTAGGTTTAGTAAAAGTTACGTGAGCTACAAAAATATAATGGAGTGGAAGTGGAAATGTTTTTCTTTTTAATTTTTATCTAAAGTTGGATGTGGTAAAACACTTAGTGTGCTAATGAAATCAACGGTATGGAAACAGTACCAAAAATAACACAAAATTTGAATTCACGAGTATATTATGACACCAGTTTCCCAAAATGTATCCAAATTTCGTTCATGTCGTTAATAATTGCTAATTTTCATAAATTCTTTTATTTTCGTGACGCAAATTGAATTCAAGTGATACGACGCAAAATAATGATGACGTAAGGAATTACATTAAGATCAATAGAATGGAACCAAAGACTAATTTTAATAACAGAAATGATTCCAAAAGTGTAGCTCTATCTGTGCCTTCTTTAATATACAGTGAATCTTATTTATATGTTTTACATTGACTTAAATTTAAATTAGGATTAAGTCAACGTTTTGTACGTTATCTAAGCTATGAAACAGCTTCTCGACAGTGACGACAAAAATGAGCTCTCATCTCGATGAGCATAGTGTTGTTCTATATAGCAAAATTGTGTCATAAAACGAATGAAGTAATAGATTTTCCATCAAGAACTAGACCTTGCCTTAAGTTAATTTAATCGCATTGAAGGGGTTTGCCGATAAATGCAAACGTGAAAATGTTAATAAATGCAAAAATTAAATTCTTTTGACGGTGACCTCTTCGCAACCATATTTACATAACGTTGCGTTGTCTCTATTTACATGTGGAAATATAAGTCTTGTACATTAAAGTTCGTTATTTACTAACCAATTCAGTTCATACAAAATTATCTCAATCGTTGGCTTGGCAAACATATCGATCCTACATCCCTACAGTAGGGAAAATGTTAAAGGTGATCTGTTCCGAGCGTCATTTTTACCTGTCATATACGGCTATTCATCTGTTATCGATAACGACGACAAAAATAATGACAAGTTCTTGATAATAAGGTCCTTTATATAGTAAAATGCATGTCAAAAAAAATTGAAGTACAAGATTTGAAACCTATTAAAAATACTTTGATCGATGGAAGTAACAGACCTCATATAATACTGGTCATATGCTTGACGTCTTTAACAAGTTAACGAAGGTAAAGGAAGTAGTAGAATTACATAATACTTAATGAAAGTAGACATGTAGTTCTAGATTCAACTCTGACTTATTGTTTTTTCTTAATGTACTCACTGCAGTTAAGTGCAATCAAATTTGAGCCTAAGTTTGTTTCAGCTGAATTTAAGCTGGTTCACTCATACAAACAAAACTGATTATTAGTGTTTATACGGATTTAATAGCACTCACATACGTGCGGTAGCGGTAGAACCGTATAAGCATACATAGCCTGAATGAATCAGCTGAGACTTTCGGTTGAAATTTGATTGGCCTTTCCTGTATTAAATCAATGAAGAATATTTTATTGTGAATTGAAACTGTCTTAATTGAAGTTCAGTGATGTTCTGATTCAAGCGGTTGCCGTACCGTACGTGTCGTTTATTTAACACATAAAGTGTTATTTTTGTTGGTTGGTTCTACCGAAAACGGAACCATTTCGTCTGGCATGGATATACATAAATAGCGTTTGAAGAGTATTTGCCTGAGGAATTCAAAACAGGCCTCAGATAGTCACTAGTCCCATTGGTTGCTGGTAGCAGTCTTTCAAAGCTCGATAAATGGGAGTTTTTCAGACTCATTTTAAGGCCGTTAAATATATGCGATCTGGATGTGAGTGGGATCGTTAGACTGCTGAGGTCAAGTACTTTGAGGGCATATATGGTTTGATAAACACCTACTAATACATGTAAGAAAAAATGATAAAATTGAAGAAAATTTGCTGTCACGAACACTATAACAAACGCAGCATATGAGGCATCAATGGAAAGCTAATGGGATAACGAACTTTAAAGAGCACTTAATCACAAATAAAACAAAAATATCAACGACATAAAAGGCAAAAATATTTGATTTCCCAATCTCTATATTTACACATAAAAACAGTATTACGCACAAGACCAATTTGTCCAATTTACTTCGACGTGGCCACAGCTGGTACATACAAATTAGTTCCAATTGTCCGAGCAATATACTCCAATCTCTCGTTACGCAGTTGCTTTGCCAACGAAATGACATTGTCTTCGGAATGATGTAAGTCTTGTCTCAGCGATTTATTGAACGTATCAAACAACCAAGTTACGGCCAAATTAACATTATTTTGAAACGCGTCCAGCACCCGTTTGGTGTGACTGTAACGAACCGGATTTGCTAGATCTGTGAGCAAGTACAAATTCGCATGCTTAATTGCCGATATTTGTCTTGGTGTGACATGCTTGAATTCCACATGAGGTAGGGCTTTCTGCGAATATTCTAGAGCTACGGTCGATTGAACAACTTGATTACGACAGTCAAGCGCTTGGGATATCCTCTCGTTTGGATTGCTTAAATTAAGGATGGACATTTTTCAACCATTTGGCAAACCAAGATATTTAGTTAAATTACCGAGATGGTTGCACTAAATTCCAACACTCTGCCGCTAAAATAGCACTTTTGGCACTTGTTTTCAACAAATTAGCTGATGTGTTCCACTGCTCTGCAACAGCAGATAGTTTGTCTCTGATTTGACGTGCTACTTCCACTTGATCATCCAGTCGCTGTTCAGTTTTAGAAGTATACGTTCCTCCAGATACTGTTGCTTTAGACGATGATAAATGAGTTAGTTTGTCAACTGAAAAGTCATGTATTCTAGTCATACCTAATAGACCATCCTGCTCTGCGTACAATAAGCGTAAAGTGTTGTAACTTTCTGTCAATGCTTTAGATCTAGATCTTCCATGTTCAATAATATCATTCAATAGCTCTGCTTCGATATTTTCAAGATAGGTTTTGCTAACACTCGCTAGGAACTCTTCATTTTTCGCAGCTTTTTCAATATTAAACGCTATATCACACTGAATGGCTAGCTTTAATTGCAAGCGACAAAATTATAAATTTTTTTTTGATGTTGTTGATCTGACCAGACTCACCTTATGAATGTTAGACTTTTCCATTTTGACTAAATTTTCTCGAAAATCCAACGGATCATTTGGATTTTGTAAAAATGGCTGACTTCTAATCAATTGCTTGTGCTGATCGGACTCTAAAAATTCGATCCATGCGTCCACTGTTGTCAAGCGTGGACCTGGACACATCGCTTCTAATTTACATATTTGTTGATCTAATCGTTTAAATGCTTGGTATACTGTTTCGGACGTCTACAACAGAGAAACAAAAAATCAAAATTATTGGGGCGATGTGACAAATCGTAGATTAGGTATCTGGCTGCAATAGATCTCTGCCGTATGAGAATCGGATAAATTAGAGGCATCTAATGTGGGTAGATGCTGGAATATAATTTTCGCTTATTGTTTACTTATCGCTTCATTCACCGAAAGCAGTAGAAGTTGAATTGATCATCACGATAGAATAATTGAATTTCTTTGAAATTTAACTTCAGTCAGTACTTGTGGCATGTGCAGATGTGGCAGATATAGATGTGGTTCAGCGGCATAGGAAAGGCTAGAGAGATATCGAAGACTCAAGCAACATCGTAGACTACAGGGATTTTTGGGTAATAGTCAACTGTAAAATCACTCATAAATTACGTAAAGCTTTTTCAGTGCTGTCACAATTGAAGGTTTAATCACTCTAAAAATATGAACTAAGTTGATATGTTTTACCCCACATACACCCCTCTAAATGTGAAGTATTTATCGTAATTACATATTATGAATTATCCCAGGGATTCAGGTATTAACAAACTTTACACTGAAACTGGATTTTTGAACTCTTCGTCTCTAGTCTTGTTAGTAATAAATTGCAATTACAGTATTAAGAGAATCAGTCAAAAAACACTTAAAGGGTAAATGTGACGCAAGTCCTCACAAATTAACTGATATCGCTGAGGGTGACGCATTGTGCGTCGTACGCAAACGTTTTATAAACAAAAAATTGACTCAAAAAATTTGTGAAAGAAAATTTTACAACAAGAAATTTGCGTCACAATTGGCAGATGATTCAGTTTCCTTCCGTTTAAATTCTTTCAGTACATTTTTTAACCATTTTCCTAACAATACGTTCCTCAACATCACTTGTGACGCCTTTTTGTAAAATTTTCTTTAACAAAAATTTTAAAGTCAATTTTTTGTTGATAAAACTTTTGAGTACGACGCACAATGGGAAGACGCATTGTGCGTCCGTCGTACGCAAACATCAGTTATTTTGTAAGTAAGATAAAGGACTTGCGTCACATTTACCCTTTAAGGGTTTTTTGACTGATATCACCACTTTTGTAAGTATGTCATTTCGACAACTTCAAAAAACCTTATGGAAATTAAAAAATTCTAGAGAAATCAGTCTGAATCCCAAAATCTAGAAACCAATCTTGGTACACCTCACTTATATCGAAAATAACCCAAATCCATCGAAAAATCTGATGGAAGTTAGGAAGTGCTAGAGGAATCATTTGTCATCCCAAAATTTAGGAAACAATCTTGGAAGAGCTCACTCATGTCGAAAATAATCCAAATCCATCAAAAAATCCGATGGAAGTTAGGAAGTGCCAGAGGAATCATCAGTCATCCCAAAAATTAGGAACCAACCTTGGAACACCTCATTCATGTCGAAAATAACCCAAATCCTTCAAAAAATCCGATGGAAGTTAGGAAGTGCCAGGTGAATCATCAGTCATCCCAAAATTTAGGAACCAACCTTGGAACACCTCAATCATGTCGGAAATAACTCAAATCCATCGAAAAATCCGATGGAAGTTAGGAAGTGCCAGAGGAATGATCTGCCATCCCAAAATTTAGGAACCAACCTTGGAACACCTCAATCATGTCGAAAATAACTCAAATCCATAAAACAATACGATGGAAGTTAGGTAGTGCCAGAGGAATCATCTGTCATCCCAAAATTTAGGAACCAACCTTGGAACATCTCACTCATGTCGAAAATAACCCAACTCCATCGAAAAATCCGATGGAAGTTAGGAAGTGCCAGAGGAATCATCTGTCATCCCAAAATGTAGGAACCGACCTAGTGGAAGTTAATACTTAATGATCCCAACAATTCCCAAGAAATACATCCCAAAACAACACACACCTTTCACCACATTACCATCCATATCATGCAACAAAATATACAAAACACACACATACAAATTGGTTTTTATATGGCATTTGTATGGAGACTTTGGAGAGCTTCAGCTCCCAAGATATGAGTTTTTCCAACTTTTGAACATTCCATTCTTATTTTTGAGCCAATATTAGCCTATAACCAAAATTTCAGGAAAATCTATAGAAACGTTTATTAGTTGCTGGATCCATTTTTCCATATGAACTAATTAACTAACTAACTAACGTAGCCAATTTGAGTTATCTGAAAATTCGAAATTTTGCTTATTCATACAAACATCAATATTTCGAAGTTCAATATTTCGGCCAATTTTAAAGCTGCAGTAACTCAGCTGCAGTAGCTCGTTGAACTCGTACGGATTCCTAAATTCCAGATATCCTAGTTTCAGGGTAGTTGGAGTTAAGGGAGAGAAGTCAAAAAGTTGCTGTAAATATGCTCCGCCGTCCGCAAAATTTTTTTGTTAAAACATTTTTGGTAGTGGACTTGCGTCACGCCCGCTTACTAACGTGCGGGCATGATATTGGGAAATTCTGCTAATTTTGTAATCCGGCCAATTCAGTCATTGTTCCAGCAATCACGAGCCATTATGAAGACACATTGGTAGAAATGGAAATGGTGTAATACGATTTTGAGTGACTTACCCTCGTCCCCTCGATCAAAAGCTATCTAAATACGATACATCGATGGATATACCGCACAATTTCGCAATTTAGATTACTTATTGCCTAAAAACTGAATAACTTTCGAATTTACGAATCGTAATTCAAATAAAGTTACGACGACACGACATAATAATCTAGCTGTTCACATCATCGTAAAGCAAACAACGAGCACGTCGACCGGAACTTGATTAATGATTATGTGTATACCACCGCTGATAATAATCAAGATTTTTATCATCACATTATTGTATGGTATACAATGTAGAAGTTGCTTGTGTGGTTTGAGAGAGTTTTTGGGAATTTGTGGCCCACACATTTACACATCTACAAACTGCAGGCATGCACAACAACGTAATTCTGATGGTGAGATTTTAGCCATTGCGGAAAAGCTTTGTTAAAGCTTTCAAAGGGCATATTACATTCGACAAGATAATAAAATTGATTGAATGTGATTTAATGACGTGTGTGCCACTAAAAGCTATTAACATACAAAAAACTGTGATTGATGAATTAATAAAATCGGAAACACCGTAGCTTTTACTGGCTGTGCAATGCTTTGGACTGTGTATGCTCATGTTCAGAGTTATTTGATTACCATCGTTACACATCATTATACCTCTATTTACCCATTACAACCAAATGTATACGCTGTGAGTGCGATCAAACGAAAAAAACTCGGATTTTCGAAATTGATACGTTGATTGGTAACACAATAATATTCAAATTGAGATTGAATAGTTTTAGGCAAGGAGCATGCAACCTTGTTAGTCTCTCAATGATTTACTGTAGACACGCTTCGAAATACATACCACACAGTCAATGGGAAATCGAGAAACTATTTTGTGACATATAGGAATCAAATCTAACGGTTATGAGCCGCTATTAGTGAAATAAATGGTCAAACACAGAGACTTTTCCTAGGACAATTCACAATCGTAAGAAAATTACATTGGGTCCAGGACCAATGGGTCCTACGAACTTATATGAGAAACAATCTCTCTGTCTCTCTCTTTGGAGATTCAAAAAAGGCGCCACTCCATTAGGTTCCAATGTGAATCAAGCATAGGTCGTATTCTCTTATATAGCAAAATTCTTGTTAAACAAATGAAGTAAAAGATTTCGTAACAATCTGTTCAGAATGATCAGTTATAAAGATTCAAAGGAAGGAAGTGATAGACCGGATTACTATCCTGGAGCAAAGTTTGCGATGTTTGAAGGACTTTAATGAGCTTGGCTACGATATCTTTTCAATAAAAAAGCATTCGCCGCACTGCACAAATTGTGACCAAGTAAATGTTCAACAATATTCGTTTAAAAAAAAAAAAGCAAAGCGCAACAAAATATTGAAATTGAATCAGGTCACGACGCTTCAGGTGTAATATGTATGTGTCACCTGAAGTGATAATCAAGCGTATAAAAATGTATTACTTTGGCATACAAATCAATAATAAAAAATGTTCATAGAACAACACGGATAACCTTCATGCCGTTCATGGCCATTTGTGTAGCTAATAAATGTTCTGGCACCTCGTCGACTGGATTTTTCTCACTTCGAGACACACCACAACCCATATCTACAGTTCCATTCACCAAATTATGTTGATGTTGCTGGACAATCGTATTATCGTTCGAAATGTACAAAAATAAGTCTCATTCAACCAACTTTCCTGATGGGTGAAATTATCGCGTTTTTTAGTGGAGCGTAAAATATCAATGCTCATGTCCGTGCGAAGGATATAGCGAAACTATTTCAACTGGAATATTGAATGTATGTCGTAGCTTAATTCATTTTCTGATTTATGTGGCGTGATTATGAGAATAGTTAAATGAATGGACTTCAGCAAAAGTTTATTCACTTTGTTTAACTTTTGTGAATGTGTAATACGTGAGTGCTACTGGTGTTAACTGCAGGTGTATTATATATTGTATAAACGGTGCTTCGACAATAGTAATTTATTAAAATTGCACTAATAGACCGTGTGAAGTATAAATAATTTATTTTTAATTGATTTAGATTATTATTCTGTAGAACAAAAGTGCGTACAGAATATCTTTAAAATGTCTACTTGATTTTATATCTCACTTTGAAAGCTGTAATTTGAATGAGACTAAAAGGATTTCCGAACCATTCTAATTCGTTCTAATTGGATTCTTACTAAGATTCTAATAAGTGGGATGGCATCGGGATGGCAAGAATATTTTTCAATAATTTCTATTAAAAAAATTAAATATTTTTTTCAATGGTTTTTATGGTAAATCTTTATTTTATTAAAATATGAAACTTTTTTCTAAAAATCGCACACGGTCTATTAAGGTAGGTACCTGGTGTATATCGATTTTCGAAACAAGTTTTATTGTTACATTTGTAAAACTGGGTGGCACATTTTTATTATACTCACCTCGCACATCCTTCATGTTTTCTCGAATCATTTCTTGTAACTGGAAAAATAGCCTTACATAACTAGCGATGAAAGGTAAAAAGTCGGCTCGGATCAACAAAATTCACGTGTAAGCATGACTTCTCATTTATATCCCTTATGTACACAACTTTACATGCTACATGAATCGAAAGCCGTAATTTTTAAAGTTGAAAAGTTACGTTTTCTGGTGTTTATTAACCTCGGCTTCGCCTTGGCTTAACCAACTTCAAACGAAAACTCGACTTTTCAACTGTGTATCCCTTGTAATGCTTTAATATATGATTGTGCACCTCTGTGTTACGTTCTGATCCGAAGGAGTGGTATGTAATCCAAATTTTCAAAATAATCATTTTGAAACCACCTCCAAGAAAGGAGGGCAGTTCAGAAATTCTGAATCAGAATTGAGCACATACTGTTTGTAAGACTAAATCCCAACAAGAACCTCTAAAAAGAAAAGTGTGGCGATAGCCTTGTCTAACTTCTAAAATGAATGATATCGCTGGATGTGTCGCTTTTACCTCTACGCGCAAATAGTTGACTTCATGTAGAAAATCAAGTTACAAAATTAGCGACACTTAATTGGCAGATAATTTTGACGATCTTCGATTTGACAAAAATCAAAAATTTGACTAAATTCGAAAATTTTACAAAAATTAAAAATTTAACGAAAATCGAAGATTTAACGAAAATTGAAAATTTGACAAAATTCAAGATTTGCAAAACTCAAAAATTTGACAAAATTCGAAAATTTGACGAAGTTCGAAAATTTAACGAAAATCGCAAAATTTAACGAAAGTCGAAAATTTGACGAAATTCAAAAATTGGACAAAATTTTTATAAAAACCACACATGCAATTACACCAAAAACTCACACCAGCCATTCTCAGTGCGAGGAGCCCGAGTTTCACTTATTACAGGATCTCTATCTACCCACCCACTTGGTCGGTTTGTGTAGTTTCTATTCCTCATTTAAGCTATAATACAACGTCAGAGTATCCATACATCCAGAAATATAATACAACAACCGTTGACTACTTTCCAATATTGCCCGTCGATAGATAGATAGATAGAAACACAAATAGTAAGTTGAAGAATTTTGATTGTTTGGAAAAAGTCAATTTGGTCCGCTACCGCTCCGTCCATGATGTCAGTAGTTCTCGATTAAAATTCTTTAAAATTGCCCTAATATGTCCATCCTCAAATTTAGCTCCTACTTTATAAATATTTTTCAGGATTTTTTAAAAATTGAAATCGCACTTTACTCGAATTATCGAGTTAATTGTAGGCATAGAAACATATGTCAATTCTCATTGTTACAAAGTCGAAGTCGAAATCTATAAGACCATGTGATTCGTACGGGTCTCAGAATGCTTTACAGATGGTTTAAAGGTGGCTGCTCATTTGTTATCGACGATCAGGACAAAAATAAGCGATAGCTTGGGTCGCTTATATCACACTGTCATATGGCTTGGGTTTTCACATTTTTGTGTTACAACAAATTAAGTAAAAGATTTTGCATCGAAATCTCAATCTATTATATCGACAGATGTTTCAGACTCAAATAACTACTGTGATTATAATATGCGTATCTTTTGTGAAAGATTAAATAACAATAAAAGAGCAATTAGGTAATAACCGCATCCAACCAGACCGCACAAATCTCTTATCTAATAGCTTTGTGTTGGAAGGAATGACTTAACCGTTTTCTTATTACAGTTTAGGAAAGTAAATATCCACCAAGTCGAGACAGACGTTTTTCTTTTGTGATTCCTTTCTGATGGTCGTAAATCATTGCTGAAATGTATGTACTCGTCGTAGTAAATTCTTTTTAATAAATCACTCTGTAACCTTGTCATATGTATTTAACATATAAACGTAATCTACAAGTGATACTGGTACTCAGTACTTAAGAGTAGATGGAATGAGATAATTTCAAAGATAATTAAATTCGTTAGGATCAAGTCACAGTCTCCAGTCTTAGTTGTTACTTTCCATTCATTCGGGAGCGAGCATCGAAACTGAATCAAGGCGTTCCGGTCATTGTAAAACGCGTTTAATGATAGTTGCATTCAGTTGAAAAGTGAGAAAATTTAATGATAAAATGGCACAAAGCAATGACTCCGCATCCGATATCTTGTCCGCGGTCGTTAACGGTGAAAATGCAACAGTTTCGAATTCGTTAAATTCTCAGCGTCTGGCAATGCAATTTTCAACGATCGATTATGTGTTATTTGTCGGAATGCTACTGTTGTCGAGTCTCATCGGAATTTATTATGGTTTTTTGGCGAAAACGAAGCAGAACACGGTGAACGAGTATCTATTAGGTGGAAAGACAATGCATATCGTACCGATAGCTATGTCGTTAATTGCATCGTAAGTGCTCAATAATGATTAATTGAATCATGGTGATCGTGGTTAAGGTGAAGGGTGATAGTCATATTTCAGGATCTACTTTGCTCGGTGTTCCTGTTGAGATCTACACTCACGGAACACAGTATTGGATGTTTATAATGCCGGCGCTGGTGGTGAGTACAGTTTTGATTTCCACAAACACTGAAGTTCACAACAAAATTCAGAATTAGACAACATCTCTGGGATTAGAAAACATTTTCCTTAACGCAACTCGAATTAAGAAAAGTTGTTTCGTTGCTTCAGTACCTCTATGTCTCAACCATAGAGGTAGACTACCTAGAGAGGAATTATGACCCGAAAATCATTGAAAAATTATATCACCCACACCACTAACACGAAAACGTCAACTTTGCTTTATTTTGACGTTATGGGTCCCTTTACTTTTGACATTAAGAGTCCCTTTTTACTGTCTGTACACGAAGCTGTCACACACACATTTCAATATATGATTTTTCATTTTAATTTGTCAGTTTGTTCTATTGAGAGGACACTTGGTCTCAACCCTTCATACAATGAAAAATTAAAATTGAAAAAATTAACGTTCAAATTAAGGCTAAAAATAGTTGCACCGCTTTCAAAAGCTAGATTTACCTGAAAGTTGAAGTCAGGTAATTTTAGAAAAACAACCTTACCTGACTCGAACCTGTTATCATCTGTGCAAAAACTTCCGTGTCATCTGTTTTCGATAACGATGACAAAATCAATACATAAACTCTGGCTATTGCGATGTTATATAGAAAAACATTTCCTAAAACAATTGAAGTAGAAGAATATATCTTGAGCTGTTGAAAATACTTGGATCAAAAGTTGTAATAGATTCGATAATTTTGTTGGTGACCAACGCACTTCAAACAAAAGTGCTATTAATGACAGCTGTCAAATAAAGTACTATTTTGTTTGAAATTTTATACCCACTCTTTTTACAGTGTAAAATTTTGTATGTATCCCTGTCAAGTTTCAGTACCCTATTTAGAGTACAACTTTTGATTGAAGTGCACTGTGGTGACATGTTTTCCGTCTGCAACCGATTAACAACAAATTCAATTTCAGGTTGCAGTTTCGATGATTTATGTTTACTTGCCGGTATTCCATGATCTCCAATTAACATCTTGTTACGCTTATTTGGAAAAGAGATTCGACAAGAATGTCAAGATGATGGCCAGCACGGTATATGCCGTCCAAAACATTTTATTCATCCCTATAGTCATGTACGTGCCTGCATTGGCCTTGAGCCAAGGTAAGTTATTTCATGTGGATGAATGAGGATTCCACATTGTGAAACAAATAGGTTCCACTTCCTCACATTTCTCTATAAATGTCAGTGTGGATCCGCGTAATGAAAATATGGGATGGGATGATTTTACCTAAATTTTACATTAGATTTTTCTAAAGCATTTTGTTAGCGTTAAAGCTGATTTATTGCGCTCATTGTTCATTTTCCACATATTGATCCAAGCAAGTAAACAAAGTGTCGTCTAATTTTAGAATTAAATTCTTATCTTTCAGTGTCTGGCACCAGTCTATATATCATTGTACCGATGATATCTGCAATTTGCATTTTTTATACAACGATTGGTGGTTTAAAGTTGGTTCATGGAAAACATTTTATTTTCAATTTGATTTCTCATTCGATCAATTTTTGTTTTTAAACAGGGCAGTGGTTATGACCGACGCGCTACAATTCGTTTTAATGATAATCGCCATTCTAGTTATAATTTGTTTGGGAATGGCTGAGGCTGGAGGTTGGACAAACATTTGGGAGGCAGCTGAACGGGGTAATAGATTACAGTTTTTCAAGTAAGTTTCGGTTCAATGAATAGTTTCCAGTTCTTTACCATTCTCCAAATGTAGCATGGATCCGAGCCCGTTTACAAGGACTTCCTTTTGGATAGTTCTTTTTGGACTGTCGACCACTTGGTCTGTATTAATTCTGTAATGTTGCAGAGACCGATTTGTTATCGTAGAAAATGTTTTCTAGGGTGTCAAATCTAGGGGTCAGTCAAAGTTGCATTCAAAAGTTTTTGGCCGTTCCCAATTTACAGAAAGCCAGAAGGTACGAACATTCTCTATTCTACGGAGGAAATTCAATAGTCAATAGCTAGCTTTCCTAGTAAATTACAGCTATATAACGAGACATGTACGCACACGAGTGCTTGCACCTCAGTGGTAGTACATCTCTCGTTCTATATTTCATATAGCTTTATATAAAATAATTTTTGACCGTTAAAAATTTGAATTTTGCATGAAAATTCATTTTTATTTTCGTTGTTACGTTGGATTTCCACACAAGCCTGTCTGTCAAAATTATTTTTATAAAAAAATGCAGCTGTACTGTTGGTGCAAATTTCGGGTTATGATCATTTACTGTTATAAATCGCCATTACCTCACCAATACACTCTTAACGACGAGTGGAAGAAAAACGTGGATGGAATTTTATGTGTTGGTCACACTGATGTTGAGCTATTTAGATGTCAAATTGTATGAGACGATGGAATGCAACGATGCAGCGCCGTTTATACCATTTTGACATATAACTAGCCCAAAACCAGTGTGACCAACACAGTTTTTTTTTTTGTACCACGAATATTGAAATTTGTCCGAAATATCACTATTTCATTTTTGGACCTGCGATATTCGAGGACAATTAAAAAAAAAAAATTTTTTGCAAAAAATGACGGCGATCTGTCTAATACTTCCACCACCCGCAAAACCGATCGCTAAACTAAAACAAACAATCATTTCAGATCAGTTTTCATTTTTACCGTTGGACTGATAGTTGTTAAAAGCTTTTGTTGTTTTACTGGTCTGGTCATGTACGCGCATTATGAAACATGTGATCCAATTACGACGAAAGCGGTCGAAAAAAATGATCAGGTAAACAGCTAGAAATGAGCGTCTTAAGAATTTTTGTAAAGGATTTTATTGCCTGTCCCATGCGAAAGTAGACCATTACATGGTAGTTTGCACCCTGTGAAAATAACACATTACTTGCAAGAATAATTAAGGTGAATTTTACGAATCAATTTCTATGTGATAATCAACTTTTGCGTGAAAGTGGCAATTAACCAGAATTTGGCTGCTGCCATTAAAATAATTAGTTCGGAGACAATCTTGTGATACACCAACGCACTTCAAGCAAAGGTGCTTCGAGTGACACCTGCCAAAGAGACAAAATTTTCCGGATTTTTTTTACAGTGCCAAAATTGGTTTGATACACCCGTTTCAGTACACTATTTAGAGTACCACTCATGGTTGGATAGCTCACTCGAGTGTTTGCTTTTACAACAAGACTGTTACCTCCATGTAATGAATTACTTTCGCAGCACACCATCTAATGTACTATTAAAACCCACTAACTTTAACTTCAATCATTGCTGGCGATTGCAATTTAATTCATTTAACATGAGATATATTACGATACGATACGTAAACGTGTTTGAAACCCATGAACATCCATCACCGATTGCAATGGTGAAAGTTTAGTTTACCGGTCATTCCAGATTCTTCCTTATTATGTGGTTGAAGTGGCTGGTTCGGTGCCGGGAATTTCAGGATTATTTATCGCAGGAATATTTTCGGCCGCACTTTCAACAATGTCGGCAAGCTTAAATACAGTCGCTGGAACTATTTACGAAGACTTCTTAAAGCACAGGTATGTTTTACTCGTATTCAAATCTCTGTAGCTTTTACCGCAATTTAATCGTTTTTTCCCAGAAATCCGAATGCTTCGGAGAAAACGGCTAGCAATATTATGAAGGTACATGATCCAATGCACATTGTGTTTGTTAATAATGTTGTTAACTCATCCCCTTATCTCTAGATTATTGTAGTCGTATTGGGATTGGTTGAGATGTGTCTCGTTTTCATAGTGGAAAAGTTAGGTCCTGTGTTTCTTGTTACACTCGCTTTAAATGGGACTACAACTGGAGCATTGCTTGGAATGTTTACGATGGGCATTATATTCAGGAAGGCAAACACGAAGGTAACATTGACCAAACGGACGTGCAGTCACACCTTCTGAACAATCTATTGTTTCAGGGGGTCTTATGGGGAACAGCAGCTTCGGTCCTTCTCCTTAGCGTCATAGTAGTTGGATCTTTTAGTGTACCAAGTAATAACTCAACTTTACCTTTACGAACCGACGGTTGTGATGAGGATCTAATCAATGGGTTGTAAGACCAATATTCGTTTACGGGGTAGGCTAGCCGATTATTATCGTGTTCGATGATTTTAGAAATATCACCACAACTGCAATGACAACGCATGACGAAGGATTTTGGTTGTTCCGAATCAGTTTTATGTATTTCTCTCTCATTGGGTTCATTACGGTGATCGTCGTCGGATATCCGGTGAGTCTACTTACAGCCGACGATTCGATATTGGACGAGCGGCTTTTGACGCCATTTATGCGCAGCAAAGAATACAAAGAGAAAGCTAAGCTGACCGATAGACTGTTCGAAGCGGAATATGCACAGATTGAACAAAAAGAATTTGAAATGAAAAATATGGAAAAATAAAATTGAGAAAAGAAACCATTCCATGAAGTAGTTGGCTAACGCACTGCAAGAATGAGTGATCGTGGTGACAGCTGTCAAATAGAATACTATTTTTTATGAAAAAATTTTCAACATTTTTTACAGTGTCAAAATCTGTATATAACACTGTCAGTTCCAGTACTCTATTTAGAGTACCACTCAAGCTTGAAGCGCGTTGAGTTGGCCTAAGAAAGCTTGCCCATTACTTAAGCCTAACTAGTATTAATGTGAATTTGCATTTGCTGGACAAAATACGAACCCTGAAGTTCAATGTCTGAAGAGGCAATTCGAAAACTTACAGCTGGATAACGGTTTTTGCTGTAGCGAATAAAACAAAATGAAATGTCAACGAAAATGATGAGGTTATACACGACATCTGCATGGTTAAATTGGGCGTTAAGTCCACTATTCAATTATGCCATCAGTTTTCCTGCACTGCATACCCCCAAACGACCATTTGTCCAAACATTTTATTTCCACAAAAAAATGTACAAAAATTTTCATGCGATGTTATGGTTATGTTGGTGGAGTGTACGAGGTCCGTCTGTAGTATGGTTAAATTAGGCAAGGTTCTGAAAGAACAGGTTAAGACACATCTGAGTTAATCACGAAGGCAGTGACACACAAATTTTGACAAATAGGTGCTATTTATTGAACATACTCATAACAGATTGTTTGAAGTGTCAACTTGAAGAAAGAAAAAAGGTTTTTATCAAGTTGACATTTCAAACAATCTGTAATGAGTATGTTCAATAAATAGCACCTATTTGTCAAAATTTGTGTGTCAGCCGCCCTCGTGGGTGTCTTAACCTGTTCTTTCAGAACCTTGGAATTAGGCGTTAAGTTATGTCAATTATGTCGTCGTGCAACGCAGGGCCTATCTTTGGAATTTTTTTGGAAATTTTTTCCAAAATTTCCAAAAACCGCGAACATTCAAAAACCGAATTTTTCCAAAATTTCTAACGGTTTGGCAACTCGTGAACTCAGCCTTGCGTTTTAGCTGACTCTCAATTATTTTGTTTGATTCTTGACACTATCCGCTATCAGCTTTCAAATAAAGTCGATTAATTTGAAAGTTGAGAGAGTCAATAATTAAACAAAATCATTGAGAGCCAGCTATTCTTTATTCATTTAAAGTCGGCTTTATACAAGTGGACTATTAGTATTAATTGTACAATAGAAAAGTTAAGTTTACGTTAACAAAATAAAAATGTTGAGTCAAAATTAGAAAAAATAAGAAACAAACAAGAGACAGATTATCGCAGAAAGCTTGTCAAAAGAGGTAGAAATAGTTGATGTTAGGCTGGCACGATCATAGTTGAACGAATGAACCAAAAGTTGAGTCAGGTAGACGAAGCAGAGCGGTACGAAACTGAGCGTGTGGCAGAGTCGGATCGATCGAAGATGATGTGGCGTTGAACATTTTACAGGCGTTGTTGAATGGTGAATTAGTGACGCGACCATTCCGACAGCCTTTGATGTAAATAATTCCGTTGTTTTTGAGTGCTCTCGTTGTGAACGTTATTTGAGAACGAAGACTCGGCGAGTTGATTTTCCCGGTAAGCAGCGAATGAATAAACGAAACACATGCATTCACCCTTCGACGGATCAAAGTTTGCAGACCGAGACCGAGTTTGCTAAAACACAAGGCTGAGCTCAGAGTTGCCAAAGCCGTTCGAAATAATCGAAAAATTCGGTTTTTGAATGTTCGCAGTTTTTTGAATTTTTTGGCAATTTTTTGGGAAATTTTGGAAAAATATTCCAAAAAAAATCGAAAAATAGGCCCTGGATCAGGGAGCATACCAAATTTTTTTGTGAAGTGCGCCACAGGTTCAAAATCATTGTCGTCTCGGTCGATATAGAAGTTGATGTGAACGAAAGATCAAAACGAAATTAGACATTTATTAACGAAATACACACACACACATAGAAGTTTGACAGATAAATTTTCCATTGATGGAAGTCGTTCTTTCTTTTCAATTCGTTGCTCGCACGCGTAACTTACCAGTCTCGCGTCGTCGAATAAAAAAAACCTTTTTCTAGAGGAATTTATCCCTATAAATTTTCAATATATTTATTTATGAATTAAGTGTTTAAGCTGTTCGTTTATTGTCAGGTAAATAAACGCGTGATCGTCCGTAAAACATGTTTTTGTGTCATGGAAATTTAATTGATTTTTTTTTTGTACTCCTTCCTATATGTGAAACTTTCTCAGAATTCTGATGAATCTGATGTTTTCATTGATTGTTTCGATGGGATGTCGTCACGTTGAAAATGACAAAAGTGAATGCAATTTTCTTTATGGCTGACGCACTCAGCTAAATGGTGTCCCTAAAAGGAAGTGTACAAAGTGTGTCGATATTGTCTGAGCACATAACCTCACATTACACATTTCTTGATTCACTTGAACGCTATTTCGATCAGTTTTGTAATAGTGGCAAGTGCGAACTTTTTGTGAAATATAAAAAAAATTTTGATTGCTTCGTTCATCAAAAACGTTTCGAATCTGAAAGCATTCAAAGCAATACGAACACAAATTCAGTTCATTGTTGTCATGCACCATCTATGACATTATAAATTGGAACGAATTGCATTCGTGTGATTCGTGTAAATTATGCATACCATACCAGTCTAAATACGTTTTGCAATTTATATAGAAAACTTTGTTTATTTTATCGATCGAGGTATTACCCGAATGACTCTTGTTAGTGCAGAAAACGACGCGGTATTTTTTATTGTGATGTGTCACTTTCGTTCATTGTTTTTTGTTCGACTGAATTACGTTTCGCTTGAAATTCCACAATTTAAATTTCCTTTCTCTTCTCGCATGATTTCAGTAAATTCCTATAGAAATGCCTTCCGACGCAAAGAAACGTGATCAAGCTCGCAAGAAGGAGGCTCAGAAGAAGCGTAATCAAAAGATTATATCTGTGAACGGCGGTTCGACTGATGCGTCCAAAACCAATGGAACCACAAACGGTCAACCGGTTGAATTGACCGAAGAAGGTTGGTGGAATGACATGCCGTGTGCCAAAGCACCTAGCAGGGTAATAGATGTTTTTACACGTCAAATAGAGTAGTATGTTGATACCAATAATACCATTAGCAGCAACCATTAAAGCTACTAATGGTATTATTGGTATAAAAATACTGCTCTATTTGACGTGTAACAACATCTATTACCCTGCTAGGTGCTTTGCGTGTGCCGGTTTTAAATTTCAAATTTTTATTATTTTTTTCTTTGCAGAGCTCCTCTGTGCTAAGCTTGAAGAAGAAGCACGAATATCGGCTGAAGCCCGGTCATGTACGGGTACTTCGGCCGTACATCCCCGATCGCGTGATATCAAAATGTCCAATTTTGCTATAACCTTTTTCGGTTCCGAATTGCTGCAAGACACCACACTCGAATTGAATTGTGGTCGTCGTTATGGCTTAATTGGATTGAATGGCTGCGGTAAATCGTCATTGTTGTCTGTTCTGGGCAATCGCGAAGTGCCGATACCCGAACACATTGACATTTTCCATTTGACGCGTGAGATTCCAGCTAGTACCAAATCGGCTTTACAATGCGTCATGGAAGTGGATGAAGAGCGATTGAAGCTGGAGAAAATGGCTGACGAATTGGCTACGCGTGAGGACGATGAGTCACAGGATCAGCTAATGGATATCTACGATCGCTTGGATGACATGGTACGGGCGCCATACACGTCGCGTAACCATTCTTTTTACTTTAATCATATCCATCTTACAGAATGCCGATCAAGCGGAAATGAAGGCGGCCAGAATTTTGCACGGTTTGGGATTCACCAAAGAGATGCAACAGAAACAGGCCAAAGACTTTTCGGGAGGTTGGCGAATGAGAATCGCTCTGTACGTACCAAATGGGCATTGTGTTCGATTTTGTACTCATTCTCTTTTCTTTGTTCACCCATCCAGGGCCAGAGCGTTATTCGTTAAGCCGCACCTGTTGCTGTTGGATGAACCGACCAATCATTTGGATTTGGATGCTTGTGTGTGGCTTGAAGACGAATTGAGCCAATACAAACGAATTTTGGTATTAATTTCGCATTCCCAGGATTTCCTGAATGGTGTCTGCACCAACATCATTCACATGAACAACAAGCGACTCAAATATTATACGGGTAATTACGAAGCGTTCATGAAGACTCGCATGGAACTGCTGGAAAATCAAATGAAGCAGTACAACTGGGAACAAGATCAAATCGCCCACATGAAGAACTATATCGCGAGATTCGGCCACGGTTCGGCTAAGCTGGCTAGACAGGCACAGTCGAAGGAGAAAACTTTGGCGAAAATGGTGGCACAAGGCCTAACGGATAAGGTCGTCGATGATAAGACGTTGAATTTCAGCTTTCCATCATGTGGAACGATTCCACCTCCAGTTATTATGGTTCAGGTTCGTATAACAATGGTTAGTCCGCGGCAACCATGACGCTAATTTTCCTGATTTTCCTGACAGAATGTTAGCTTCCGATACAATGACACGACACCGTACATCTACAAAAACTTGGAATTCGGCATCGATTTGGATACTCGTCTGGCTCTGGTCGGACCGAATGGTGCCGGAAAATCCACACTGCTGAAGCTGTTGTACGGAGATTTGCAACCAACGTCCGGAATGATTCGGAAAAATTCCCATTTGCGCATTGCTCGCTACCATCAGCATTTGCACGAACTGTTGGACCTCGACGTCAGTCCGCTGGATTACATGATGAAAGCGTTCCCCGAGGTGAAGGAACGTGAAGATATGCGCAAAATCATCGGTCGTTACGGTCTAACCGGTCGACAACAGGTCTGTCCCATTCGACAGCTGAGCGATGGTCAACGGTGCCGAGTGGTGTTCGCTTGGCTGGCCTGGCAAACTCCACATTTATTGCTGTTCGACGAACCCACCAATCATTTGGATATGGAAACCATCGATGCACTGGGCGAAGCTATAAGCGATTTTGATGGCGGTATGGTGTTGGTTAGCCACGATTTCCGGCTGATCAATCAAGTGGCGGAAGAGATTTGGATTTGTGAGAATGAAACGGTTACGAAATGGAATGGCGGCATTTTGGATTACAAGGACCATTTGAAGAAGCGCATCATTAAAGATATAGAAAAGGCCGAAAAGGCGAAAAAGAAATAAAGAGATGCGAGATGGGTGGTGGTCGCCGTTGAGGACTGGTTCTTTAAACTATCTTCTTTGATCGACTCGTTTTTCTTTTAGGTAATTTAAACGGAATTTTCCTTTGGCGAACTTATTTTCGGTCCAAAATTTTTAAATTTTTTTTTTCTATTTTCATTTCGATCAATCAAATACTAAATCCGAATCCGCAACTGTTGAACAATTATCTCTCGGTGATTTCTTTTTTTTTTGGGTTTTTTTTTCTTTTTTTGTTTTTGGCTAAAAGATGACAAAATTACGGACAGAAAAATACAAAATCAATCCATCGATCGTTAAATGTTTCCAAACTTTAATCGTTAAAATCCTACTTATCGCTAGTGTAATTGGAAAAACAAAAATACAAAAAAACCGACTATAGCAAAATGAATGTAGTTACAATAAACAAAAACGTGTGATCTTAATAATTTATTTCCTAGGTCTCTGTTGTTTTTTTTAGGGCTTACATATTTTTTAGGAATTTACTTTAACTCACAATAACACTCTTTCAAGTGAATACAATATTATTATTATACTTTGAGCGACAAACAAAAAAAAATCATTTGTGTTTTACTCGTAGTTGGTATTTTCTCCTTAGCGTACAGTGCAGATAGAGAGTCAAGTAACTGTTTTGCAGCGTGATGATCACGAGGATGATCATCTTTCAGAATGACGAAATGGTCGAAAATTTCTGGTCTACTCATTGTTTTCCGAATTTTCCTCACTTGGTAAGGGTACAGTGCCTCATATCCAGGGAATATTATTAGCAATTTATCGAAATTAACAGAAGTAATAGGGAACGTCAGATTTTCTGAACAGAAAATCTTTTGGCTTGGAAACGGAAATGCAAACGGAAACAAGGTGCTGAAAGAACAGGTTAAGACACGAAGGCGGGTGAAACCATAGAGGTAGACTACCTACAGCAGGCGTCCCACTTTTCCGAAATATCCGAAATGTCCGAAATTTTACACATTTGTCCGAAATTGTCCGAAATGTCCGAAATTTTCTTCAAGATCTGACCGAATTTAAATATTGAAACTTATAAAAGACTCTACAAAAAAAAATCGCCTGCGGCGCGCTTCATACATTTTTCAATTATAATTTCCGTGTACCAATTCTTTGTCTTAAAATTTATATCAACATAGATGAGGGAGTAAATTAATTTTACGTACATATGTACATATGTACAACCCTTTGAATTATTTGAATTAAGATTCGTCCATCAGTCAACAACAGTCATTCGCTAATTAAATAAGTGTTTTACTAAAAACGATTTTGATTAAATCGTTACTGAATTTGTTAAGGGCAGATTCCGCCAATAACGGTCTGTTGAGTTACAATTTTTAAGACTGAAAACTCTAGTTTCAAGAAAAAATCGTAGTTTCAGGCATTAGACTGATCCTTCCTTTATTGCCTCAAAGTGTTAAAAATTTGATCTGAGGTAACTGGTCATACAAAACTATTGCAATTGGCGGAGGTCTGCATTTTCAAACCCATATTCTACGGCGATCTCGTCTATCAAAATTTTTTTTCCGCCAACAACGGATTTGTTCCATAGTTTTTCACGCTCTATCGTGTCCAGCAATTTTTTTTTCGTTCACCATAGAAACTCAGGCGTCCGCTGATAGACGATTTTACAGATTTTAAAATTTACCATCAGCGAACCGGCGAGCCGCTCTTAACTTAAACTACTTTCATTTCACTCGTCACAATCCGAGCCTTCACATAGATATTGTAATAATCGATGAGATAGACACACTCTCCTGGTTTCTTCAGGATAACTTTAACTTCTGAAGGCAGTCAAATTCAAAAAACTCTGCATCCCATATTGACAAATTTTTAAAGATTTTTTATTCAGTAAGGGAACTATCGATATTGTCGAATTTTTTAAGTTACTTGGAACTAAATAGAAAATTTGCCTGACTGTGGCGTATCGAGCTTCGAAAAGTAAAAATACGACTGATGTTTTGAAGGTCGGCGTATTAGGCATCTAGCATAAATTTGAAGTGCGAACAATAGTACATTACTAAACCAGTGTATAGTATGGCGTTTTACTTTACGAGCGAGGGAAAGGGTTTTAACTAGTGAGAGAAAGGCTACATTCCCTCACTAGTAGTAAAGTAAAATACGTTTCTAAGCATTAGTACAAAATTTTTGGAATTGGAGTCGTCTGCGGTAAAAAAGTATGTTGCCTGGAAGTTCAACTAGTTTTATATGAATAAAACCGTTCTAAAACTTTTTCTTTCTTTTTTAAATATTTTGAGCCAGGTTTCAGTTAATCCTCAAATTTAACAATACTTTTAGTAAAACATTTTTCAAGTCCTATATACCAGTTAATGATCAATTCATGTCACGCCAAAATATACTCCAAACAAATTTTTGAGTTTAGAATTTGTCACCAAATTCTGCTGATAAAAAACGTTGAAATTTGGTGAGGGAATGATTTTAAATTTCTCACAGACTATTCCTATTGCGATTCTTTAGTGAAAACTGGAAAACATTTGTCCGAAATTTTTTCTGGAAATGTCCGAAATTTTATACAAATTGTCCGAAATGTCCGAATTTCGGACAGGGCAAAATTTAGTGGGAGGCCTGACCTAGAGTAATTATGACCCGAATTGCTTCGCATTGCTTTATTTTGACGTTTTGGGTTCCTTTACTTTTGACATTAAAGAGTCCCTTTTTACTGTCTGTACACGAAGCTGTCACTCATACATTCAAATATATGATTTTTCATTTTAATTTGTCAGTTTGTTCTATAGAGTGTTATGATGGAAGAGAAGAAGATATTTTGACAAGTACCCCAAGGCAAGTTAAAATAAACTGGTCTTCTGTCCTCTCGCTCTCAACGTACCACGTTGAAAGAGAAGCAAATACTTTGACATGTACCCCAAGGCTAGTTATAATTAACTAGTCTGCGGTTTTCTCGCTCTGATCATAACAGTCTATTGAGAGGGTCCTTGGGCGAAACACAAATTTTGACAATTTAGACGTGTTTTGTTAAACACACCTTTTTATAGATTGTATATGAAAAGAAAACTTGAAGAAAAAAAATTATTTTTATCAAGTTGACATTTCACACAACCTACAATGAGTGTGTTGAACAAAACCTGACTGAATTGTCGAAATTTGTGTTTTACCGCCTTCGTGACACACTCAGAATTGTCTCAACCTGTTCTTTCAGAACCTTGAACGGAAAGGGCAAGTTTGACAGATTTACTGAAAAAAATTTTAATTAAACAAAATGCCGTTGTGTGGCGCATGATCTCAAGAGTCCAGTAAAACAATTGTTTTTTCAATCGGAGCCGAGCGACAAGCCTTTGAAAATGTGATGTTTGTATTGATGATATCAAAGTCTTGTCGTTCAAAATATATTGGTCGGATGGAGAAAACAATTAGTTTACCGGACTCTTGAGATTATGCGCCACACAATGGCATTTTGTTTAATTAAAATCCTTGGAGTCAGAATTTAATTCTGTTTTAGTGAATATGTCAAACTTGCCCTTTCCAATTGCGTTTGTGTTTTCATTTTGAATTTCTTTTCAGAAAATCTGACGTTCTCTAATATTTTCTTAAAATTTTGCTGAATTTCAGTAACTTTCGATAAGTTTCAATATAATGTAAAAAGAGAATGTCAAGAAGAGTGTTCACCCTTCGAGCTCAGTTAAATTAACTGGTTTGTTCCTAGTTAACTGAACTTTTACGTACAAATTTTGACGCATCACCCATAGAGTTACACTCGAGAGGTGGCATGGTGGCGTTGATGCTAATCTGCACCCAAAAATTACATGGGCACCCAGACATGTTTAAAAATGACAGCGCCACCATGCCATCTCTCGAGTGTATATGGTATCACCCATCGAAACCAGTTAAGCAACTGGTCATTCTTCTCTCTTTTACGCTCTTTTAACACTGTATACAGCTTTCAGCTTACGTGATCTGACCCATAAACCATAGTGACACATTTTGAGCTCATTCTTCAAATTTAATTTTCCGTGATTTTTTTTTGGACTGGTGAAATCCACTCAATGAGCTGTCGTTTTTTAAATTTAATTTTATCATGAAACCGTCAAGACTCATTTTGTACAAAATGTAGCTCATGTTGTCTGTTACGTTTTTTACATTTGCCGGCATTAAAATGATTGAAGACTTTTCGGCCAAAAATTTGTCACTCTAAGTTTCAGAGCCTGGAATAGTGAGAACGTTTCACCAATTTTCATGATTTTTCGCTAATTTTCATGATTTTTGTGAATCTTTAAAATCACGGAGATCGCGAAAATTCGTACGATTTCATGCTTTGGCTCAAAGTTTTTTGAGCATTTACGGATGAATTTGCTTCATCTGTTTTTCACTCAAACAAAACTTATACAAATAATTGAATCGATCCAGAAGAAGTTCGGCGAACGGTGAGGCGCGACATGAGCCACAGAATTCCACCGTATATCGACAGGTGTGAATCGATCAACATTGAACCACTAGCTCGACGTAGAGTTAATGCGTGTGTTCTTTTCACTTTTGATCTTCTAAATGGAAATCTTGGCTAGGAAGATTGTTTTAAACCCTCAAGTAAAATGTAAGTAGTCAGGGGGCATGTTGCCATTGATGAAATAAATGAAAGAAAAAAGAAAAATAAAACTACTCACATGTCTTTATAGTGTTTTACCGTTAAAATGCGCGTGCGTGTAACTATTTCATCCGTATAAAAACGTACAAGCACTTTTTTGTGTGTAAGTGAATCAGCTGAAAAACAGCTGAAGCAAATTCACTTCGTAGTTTCACTAACGTCCACTGCAATTTCGATCGATTTTCATGATTTTTGAAAATATTATTTTGTGAGGATTTTTAATGATTTTCATTGGGATGTCTCTACAGTTTTTGTCGGATTTTCAAGAATTTCCAAACATTTTTTGAGAATTTTTAGTGTTTTGAAGATTTTCTTGGATTTTCTTGTTTTCAAATATTTTCAACGGACTTTCCGAGGATTTTTTTTTTTCGCTGGACAGACGCACTCCGACTTGGTTTACTATCTAACGTCATCCACAGAGCCATAACCTCGATGCTTTTCCATACATTTTATCAACATTTTGTTTGCTAGTCTGAGGATGACGTTTGAAATTTCGTTGTTGCACTCGGAACAGACCTACACAATAGAAGGTTGTCTTTCCCAAGGTATAGATACATTATTTTCGATATTTTCGATTCGATTTTGGTTAATTTGTTTGCATGGAAAAGGTGTGTTACCGCGTATACACGGCAGAGTAAAGTTAACCAGGCAAGAGTGGATGTTTGACAAGGGACCTGAATAATCTAGTAGCCCTATATTTTTTGCGAATAAAATTTTTCAATTTATGTCAGCGTTCATTTGAGTTCATTTTCATACAGTGTATTAGGTCCCTTATTTGACGTTTCGAAAATGAACCGCTCCTGCCTGGTTTATTTTACTCTGCCGTGGCGTATATAATAAAATGGCGATCAGCGTAACCTCCCCAAAGTTTACAGCCTCACAATTTACAAAAAGAGTGGCAAATCGAGTTGTTTGCCTCTCGGTTTTTTTTCAAGTAAATTGTCGAAATCATAAATGGAAGTTAAGAAAAATCTTACAACGTAACGTATGTGCTGTTAAGGTAAGGCCCCAAAAAGTGATGACGCTTTCTCTATTATCAGTGGGATTCTTCATAATATGCCAGGTGCCTAGGCCCATTATTCGAGAAATAAAACAGACTAAAATGTTATCCGAAGAATCGTGAGCCTGTAGAAACGCAAAGACTTAACAATATGGTACCTCCGCATCCATTGACATTTAAAGAGCAAGAAGAAGAAGAAGTTGAGCCAAGAGACTCTAAAAACACCATAGAGTATAGCGCGAGCGATTAAAACATGACTTCGATAATTAAATTGCTAGCGATATCTGGATCAAGCGATGAATCGCCACCGTGTTATCTGTTGCAAGTGGACGAAGTAAGAATTTTGTTGGACTGCGGTTGGGATGAGAAATTCGATCCAAATTTTATCAAAGAAATAAAAAGGTAAACATTGCCGGTGCAATGCACACTCTCCCGTCACTGTGGCCTAATACCCTTGATATAATTACTCTATAGGCATGTCCACACCATCGATGCAGTGTTACTCTCATATCCGGATCCATTCCATTTGGGAGCACTTCCCTACCTAGTCGGTAAATTAGGTTTGAATTGTCCGATTTATGCGACCATTCCGGTGTACAAAATGGGTCAGATGTTTATGTACGACCTGTACATGTCGCATTACAACATGTACGACTTTGAGCTGTTTTCATTAGACGACATCGACACGGCGTTCGAGCGGATAATTCAATTGAAATACAACCAGAGCGTTGCGTTAAAGGGCAAGGGATACGGAACGATAACGATAACACCGTTGCCGGCCGGTCATATGATTGGTGGTACGATTTGGAAAATCATTAAAGTCGGCGAAGAGGACATAGTCTACGCAGCCGATTTCAATCACAAGAAGGAGAGGCATTTGAACGGTTGTGAATTGGAGAAACTGCAACGTCCATCACTGCTGATCACCGATGCCTACAATGCCAAATATCAACAAGCCAGACGCAGAGCAAGGGATGAGAAACTGATGACGAATATACTGCAAACGTTGCGGAACAATGGGAATGTTTTAGTGTGTGTGGACACTGCTGGTCGTGTTTTGGAACTAGCTCATATGTTGGACCAATTCTGGCGTAACAAAGACTCCGGCCTCTTGGCCTACTCGTTGGCCATACTGAATCATTTCAGCTACAATGTCATCGAGTTCGCCAAATCGCAGATCGAATGGATGAGCGACAAATTGATGAAAAGTTTCGAGGGCGCACGGAACAATCCGTTCCAATTCAAACACTTGCAGTTGTGTCACAGCTTGAACGATCTGAATAAAATATCCAGTCCGAAAGTGGTACTGGCCTCGACGCCGGATATGGAAAGTGGATTCACACGAGAATTGTTTGTGCAGTGGGCGGCGAATCCGAACAACAGCATCATTATCACATCACGGTATGAGAGCAGATTCACCATTCGAATTGGAACGTCTGTTCACCCAAAATGTTTTCTTTCAGATCGTCTCAAGGGACTCTGGCTCGCGATTTACTAGAAAATGGTGGAAATGGACGGAAAATCGAACTGGATGTGAGGCGACGCGTCGAACTCGAAGGTGCTGAATTGGAAGACTATATGAGAACGGAGGGCGAACGACACAAACTGTCGAAACTGATCAAACAGGATATTGATGACAGTAGCTCGGACTCTGACGACGATTTGGAAATGAATATCATTACCGGCAAGCATGACATTGTCGTGCGGAACGAGAGTATGGCACATTCGGGCTTCTTTAAAACCAGTCGCAAGCAGCATGTCATGTTTCCATTTTACGAGGAGAAGATCAAAAGTGACGAGTACGGCGAGATCATTCAGCTGGAGGATTACAAAATGCTCGACGTTGGTTTTGATGTAGTCATGGACGATAACAAAGAGAACACGCAACAAGTGAAAATTGAGGATATCAAGAAGGAATCGGATAAGAACAAAAATGGTGAGTCATGAGCGTTGTGCCGGCATTTTCACCAAATTACCCTCCATTTCAGACTGCGTCTTGGTTGAAAAGCCAACGAAATGCATCAGTAGCCGGAAGCTGATCGAAGTAAACGCCCAAGTTCAATTCATCGACTTCGAGGGTCGATCAGATGGTGGATCTCTACTACAAATTCTGTCACAACTACGCCCGCGTCGAATTGTGGTGGTTCGTGGTTCACCAGAAAACATAGACATAGTGTCAAAGCATTGCGTCCAGAGCATTGGTGCCCGTGTCTTCACGCCGAAAAAGGGCGACATTGTGGACGCAACAACCGAAACACACATCTACCAGGTCCGATTGACTGAGGCATTGGTGTCGCAATTGTTCTTCCAAAGGGGTAAAGATGCCGAAATTGCATGGATGGACTCGGCGGTGGTGGTGCGCAAAAAGCAAATAGCTGCGGTTGGAGCGACTCTCGATATGGAAGTTGATCAAGAGGAGCCAACGGAAGGTAAAATTTGAAAACAATTTATTGTGAATGCCGTGCTAGCAACGAATACTTTTGCAGTGATCGACGACGAAGACCAAAAGCTACTCACATTGGCACCGCTGGAGGAGGAGGACATTCCGCCACACAATTCAGTTTTTGTCAACGAATTGAAACTGTCGGATTTCAAGCAAATTTTGCAGAAGCACAACATCAATTCGGAATTTTCGGGTGGTGTGCTGTGGTGTTCGAATGGAACGTTGGCTTTGAAGCGGGTAATATTGATTTTCGTTTTGCATTTTCAAGTGGGAAATTCTCATTGAACGTTTCGTTAGGTTGACACTGGCAAAGTAACGATGGAAGGATGTCTGTCGGAAGATTACTACAAAATCCGGGAGCTGCTGTATGAACAATATGCGATCATATAATTGTCAAATAGAGTGGGCCCTGGCCGAACGATGTGAAAGTTTTGTTTTTGTGTCGATTCTTTGTGGTTGTTTGTTGCTCTGGAAGCACTGGATGTACTGGATGCTCTGGATGCTCTGGATGCTCTGGATGCTCCGGATGCTCTGGATGGACCCATACCAGTCCTTTACCTTTTTACATTCTTTTATCAAAATCAAAAATTCAAATCAAAATTCTGTCTCAAACAAGTTTATTGATCTCGATCGAAGACGTTTCAACGAGTAAAAAAGTCGAAAATCTATTCGTCCATCTCGTCTGGAATTTGAGAGTCTTCCACAACTCTGCTCGACGGCACGTAAACTTTGAAAGCGAACTTTGATTTTGGAAACGATCCCTGTAAATAGACCCCGAATATTGCAATCGATTGTAGTCGTCAATCATAACGTTGATTTACCGTATTAATAACGGCACATCCTTGCTGGGTGGTATGAAAACCTTGACTAGGATCTCCGATGACAACCAAATCGGGAAGTGGATAGAGACTGAGCGCTGCATCGAATTGCCAGTATGTGGGAAGCGTAATCTGGCAAAGTGGCGTCAGATTACCTTGACAAATGAGCGTCCGGGCAAACTGAAAGAGAAATTTGATTTTTTGTTACAAAAACGAATTTTCGTCCAATTTTTGTTGCGTCGACTGATTACATGATCTTCCAGTTGTCCGGATTTGGGAAAGTGTATGGTGTTCCGACAGAATTTCGTTACCAAATCGGCTCGACACACGACAATCTGCTGTGTGCAATACTGTAACCGGCATGGATTCGTCGCGAAAATTGCTCGCGGAACCTTTTTCTGAAAGTCTTTCCACAAACAGTTCGGCAACGGAGGTCGTGGTAAAATATTCGCTGTCGCTGGATCGTCCAGTGACGGTACGAACACGATGTCGGTGTCCTGTTTGATGCCCATATACGGCTCGATTACATCGGCTAGTTCAGCTAATTTGGCTTTCAAGGTGAACGGGTTCTCTGACGATTTGATGAATGATCCCATTAGCACGATAGCGCTTGGTGGGCAGCTATTGTATCCGCTAAACAGCATGTTCAGTTTCTCCATAACCTATTGCGGTTTGGAGGTAGAAAATGCTTACAGCACTCTGACGGTTGAGTTCAAATGATTCAGAAATTGTACCTCTCCATTGTCAAGCCAACAGTCCGAAACGAATACTAAAGTCGCATCAGTGTTGGACCGTTCAATCTGTAGCAGCCGTGGAGAACTTTTCAACAAACTTTTCGACCTTCCTCCCCAAGTATTCGCTGTACCGAAATAGCTACGACTCGACTCAGCCATCTCTGGCGGTGGAAAACCTAAGTGATGAGGAAACGCAGATGGTCTGTCTTGGTTTGATCGAACCGCAGAGCATAAACTTACCCAAACCGGACACCTTCAAAATTTCGTCGTTGTACGTTCCTTCAACCAGAACAAAGGAACCTTCGCAGAACAAACCGCTGTGATACTGTGCATTGGACAGATCAAGCTCGACAATTCCAGTAGGATCTTCGATGAATAGCTTTCGTTCACGGATCTGTGTCAGCAAGCCCAAAACGACGACATCCCTCATTTTGGACGCAGCCAAGAGATTTTCGACTCTTCTCAGCTGAAACTTTTTGGCTTGTGATTTGGTACCTTGCACCACCGCCGAGAAGAGTTCGTGCCTGGAGGTCCGTTGCCACAACATGTTGTAGCGATCCGTTAAATAGATCGATTTGATTGTTGCGTCGGGCAGTATGCTTTTGTGTTTGGTGTCCAGAATGAAGTGCTTCCGATCGGTGTCATATCTATAACTAGGCACATCGAACGCGTTGATGACACTGAATACCGTTTCCGATTCGTCTAGACCAGAATTCGAGCATTCCTGCAATTAAAGGGTAGGTCACACGTCTGCTTCCTATCATTGAACATCGACGGAAATTACTCGTATCGCCAATTCAACGTTCGACTTCTCAATCACCGACGATGTCAGTGATTGATTCTGAATGTGATTTAGTATTGTAGCCAACCATTTCTCCCGTTCCGACTCCTTCAGAGTCAACAATTGTTGAGCTAAGAACTGTGATATTTCTCTGAAACGAGCGATTACATAGAGAACACGACCGGAATCGTAACAGAGTCCAGACTTACGATCGGACAACATAGCCACTTAGTTTCAATGCATTTTGAACACGACCTTTATATCGAGACAATTCCATTACGACAAAAAAGTTTGTTTGTTTTTACACACCACATAACACACAGAACTTTGTTTTGGTCGTTTTGACATAAAAGTTTCGCGCCTTTTATCGGACTGTTGTCATCGCTTTTCTTTATTTTGCACTGGCAACAACATGCAGTGACAAATGTTCGACATCTGCCATATGAACAGTAAATTGAATAGACTGTTACGATGAAAGAGAAGAAGATATTTTGACAAGTACCCCAAGGCAAGTTAAAATAAACTGGTCTTCTATCCTGTCGCTCTCAACGTACCACGTTGAAAGAGAAACAAATACTTTGACAAGTAGCCCAAGGCAAGTTATAATAACTAGTCTTCGGTTTTCTCGCTCTGATCATAACAGTCTCTGGAATTTTTACAACAGTAAGTTTGACAGCTACACCTCCAGCAAGTTTTAACTGGTTAGTTTGCCACTACAGTCATGCTTTTATAGAGTGTTATGATGGAAGAGAAGAAGATATTTTGACAAGTACCCCAAGGCAAGTTAAAATAAACTGGTCTTCTATCCTGTCGCTCTCAACGTGCCACGTTGAAATATAAGCAAATACTTTGACAAATACCCCAAGGCAAGTTATAATTAACTAGTCTTCGGTTTTCTCGCTCTGATCATAACAGTCTCTGGAATTTTAACAACTGTAAGTTTGACAGCTACATCTCCAGCAAGCTTTAACTGGTTAGTTTGCCACTACAGTCATGCTTTTATAGAGTGTTATGATGAAAGAGAAGAAGATATTTTGACAAGTACCCCAAGGCAAGTTAAAATAAACTGGTCTTCTGTCCTCTCGCTCTCAACGTACCACGTTGAAAGAGAGACAAATACTTTGACAAGTACCCCAAGGCAAGTTATAATAACCAGTCTTCGGTTTTCTCGCTCTGATCATAACAGTCTCTGGAATTTTTACAACAGTAAGTTTGACAGCTACACCTCCAGCAAGTTTTAACTGGTTAGTTTGCCACTACGGTCATGCTTTTATAGAGTGTTATGATGAAAGAGAAGAAGATATTTTGACAAGTACCCCAAGGCAAGTTAAAATAAACTGGTCTTCTGTCCTCTCGCTCTCAACGTGCCACGTTGAAATAGAAGCAAATACTTTGACAAATACCCCAGGGCAAGTTTTAATTAACTAGTCTTCGGTTTTCTCGCTCTGATCATAAGTCTCTGGAATTTTAACAACAGTAAGTTTGACAGCTACATCTCCAGCAAGCTTTAACTGGTTAGTTTGCCACTACAGTCATGCTTTTATAGAGTGTTATGATGAAAGAGAAGAAGATATTTTGACAAGTACCCCAAGGCAAGTTAAAATAAACTGGTCTTCTGTCCTCTCGCTCTCAACTTACCACATTGAACGAGAAACAAATACTTTGACAAGTAGCCCAAGGCAAGTTATAATTAACTAGTCTTCGGTTTTCTCGCTCTGATCATAACAGTCTCTGGAATTTTAACAACAGTAAGTTTGACAGCTACATCTCCAGCAAGCTTTAACTGGTTAGTTTGCCACTACGGTCATGTTTTTATAGAGTGTTATGATGAAAGAGAAGAAGATATTTTGACAAGTACCCCAAGGCAAGTTAAAATAAACTGGTCTTCCGTCCTCTCGCTCTCAACTTACCACATTGAACGAGAAACAAATACTTTGACAAGTAGCCCAAGGCAAGTTATAATAACTAGTCTTCGGTTTTCTCGCTCTGATCATAACAGTCTCTAGAATTTTTACAACAGTAAGTTTGACAGCTACACCTCCAGCAAGTTTTAACTGGTTAGTTTGCAACTACGGTCATGCTTTTATAGAGTGTTATGATGAAAGAGAAGAAGATATTTTGACTAGTACCCCAAGGCAAGTTAAAATAAACTGGTCTTCTGTCCTCTCGCTCTGATCATAACAGTCTATTTCGATCAAACAGATTATTGTGTCGACATTGACATTAGAACAAAATAATTCTGTCAATTTTGACACTATACGTCGCCCATACGTCCCTCTCTAAATGGCCAGTTAAGACCAGTTAAGGCAAGGCAAGATAAAATAACTGGTCTGAATTATATTTCCTTCTCTATCATCATAACACTGTATTGGCTGGTTCATATAGTTACCATATGGCTCGTTTACAAGTAAGTAGTTGTAAGTAGTAGCCAGGGCCTATTTTACGGAAACATGTTTCTCAGGTTTTTGAAAGTTTCCAAAATGTTTCTGAAAAGTTTCTTAAAGTTTCTTCAAGTTTCTAGAAAAGTTTCCTTAAGAAACTTTAGGAAACATTTTGGAAACTTTCAGAAACTTGAGAAGCATGTTTTCGTAAAATAGGCCCTGGTAGTAGCACAGCAGAGTAAAATAAACCAGGGAGTAGCGCTTTACGTTTTGAAACGTCAAATAAGGGTCCTAATACACTATATGAAAATGAACTCAAATGTACACTGGACATATATTGAATTAATTTTATTACGTAAAAATATAGATTGTTCAGGTTCACAGTCAAATCAAACAGATTACCTGAAGACAAAATTACCTGCAACAGGTAAGATTTTCAAATCTTTTTTATCAATGCAGTGCAGTCGATTTTATTTCATATTACATTCCCCTAGGAGACTACATTCCATCATTTATACCCCAATATATATTGTATACTCTATTACTAGCTGAGGCATGACGTAAAAAATATCGAATATTCAGAGCTGCAAGCACAGGTGTGACCCTATTCAAGCTGTTGATATTATATGTGATATTTTATGTCGAAATGTCTGGCGGTTATATCTGCAAGTGACGAATATCGTCTTGTGATTGGTGTCGTTTGAATACCTTACCCCTAAGATGACTATCGTTCCAAGTCTACATCATAAGATGTGAGATATTCTGTGTATTGGGCCAAAAATTTTAATTTTTCCAGAAAAGGCAGGGTGAGGGATACATATTGTATAGCACTAAATTTTGATGAAAAATTCACGAAAAATATCCTTTCCAGAAATCATTGCGTCGTTGCCAGTACCTTTTTCGATGTGTATACAATAGACAGTAGTAAATTTGAGCGAAAATTGGGAGATTATGGAATTTTCGTATTGTAGTGAAGGAGAGGGCTACGCAATAACATGATCTGCACTGCCAAAATTATCGGTGTAATTTTCGTCTCACATCTCGCCTGAAAAATGTCTTCCCAAAAAATTTAATTTATTTTCCCGTCGTTTTTCCAGTACCCCAAACGTGGGGACAATACTTCAAAAACGAATACAAACGTTGAAAAGATTAGCGCCCCAAGACAGACTTCTACCACGCCAAGTATCTGTAATATGTTCAGTTTTCGTGGAATACGTTTATCGACATTGTCTCTTATCGCTGACTCTTTGTACGGCGCTGTCCATTTCGTCATCAATCCATTTTCATTCATATACGAGATCAAGCCATCCATTGCATCCTTTAGATAAAATCGCTTCGGCAAATCGATAACAATCGGAGCCATAACGATCTTTATGGTTTTGGGTCTGATTTCAGGTTTTTTCCGACGGATTTCATCGATAAGTTGAGTTTCCATTGTTACGTACGCTTCCGTTTCGGTAACGAATTCATATTCAGTACTTCCATTTACGAATATTAGCCTGATGGTAATATCAAAACGTTTACACTGTTTCTCTTTAGGCTGAAAACATACTAGCCATTTCGCATTGCTGAGATCGACAATAATGCTGTAGAACGGAAGCGGCAGCATAATCTTCGGTGTCAGCAACACAAAATTGCTCATGTGATTTCGGTCTAAGTTGTTCAAAAGTTGTTACAAAGAAAACTTACAGCTTTTCCAATCGGTCATAATCGTACTCAAAGAACCCAATGTAAGCGTCGTAGTTCAATTTTATTGAAATCTCTTTCTCAATTAATTCTTCCATGGTTTTAACACTAGCTACCGTTGCATTCGTTCTCATAAAATTGAACAGTTGTCCCTTGTACACTGTCTGTAGAACTAAACATGTCAGCAACCATACCATCAGTATAAATCTAGCAATGCTTCCATTTGGTGTGTAAAAAGCTTCACCAGTCAGAAGCACACGTAAGAAACTGAAATATGGAGTTGGATTCCTTGATCCGACTACGAATTCGTAATACTCTTTTCCGTGGCACTGGAGTAATTTTATTGCGATAACAGTCACCGCCAATGTCACTGACAAGAAGATCCACATTGTCAATGTGAACGGAAAGAAAAGCGTTTCGAAAGAGCTGTACGGTCTCGGATTCGGTACAACAACGAGAATATTGTCGGAGGAATACGATTTCGTACTGCTCATCACCTCTTCAGTGCTATACGAAGAAACGAATCCTCCCACTATCAAATCGTAGTGACGATCAATCTTAAAAGTGGTGCAATTTCAAACAAGTCAGTAAGTAGTTAGATTCATTGTCAGTTTCGTCGAACTTACAATCATGTCCCATACATCGATAACATCTTGACCCCAAAAGACGGAGATATTCGGTCGAAAATTCAGTTTCGTGGCCAGCTCACACAGTAAGTTGTATTCGAAGCCATCGAAGTCATGCGATCCATCTGAATGATTTCTCGTTACGTATATGTACGGTCGGATTGGTGCAACAAGAATCGGTAGTGGGCATTGAAATAAGTTCGCCGTTTTTGAAGGGAAAAGTTCCGTGTCTACGAAATGGCCATTTTTAAAGACATTCCAAATGACTGGCACAATTTGGCTGCAATGAGTTGGAGCGAATGGAAAGTACGTATGCACCAGAAGTGATTCGTTCTTGTGACAATAAGTCAGGATGTTAACGTCCAAAATCATACTACGCCAACAGGCACTAAATGTGGCGACGAGGTTGCTGTTCAGGTCGGAATCTGCGTCGAAGTTTGTGATAGCTACAGTGTAGAATCCAAAATGTTCCAATGACGTGTTGGTAACGCTCTTCAAAATCGACCTTTAATATACGAAAATACAATTTATGGAGACCGTGCGGACTGATGAGCACGGACATTGAAAAAAATCAAATTACCCCAACGAATCGAGCGAATCAATCAAAATTATATTACTGAAGCGCTCCATGTTTCCGTTCAAATATTCGTTATCGTGCAAAATCCATGTGGAAGATGTGCTCCTACCAAGCGCACCGAATACTTTTCGTAGAATTGCACTGTGCGTTGCATCCGTTTTATTACTAGTAACAAAGACATTAGTCGATCGTTGCAAGTAAAATGTGTCGATGATTGATGTCAAAGCTGCGGCCATTAAATCTTCTTGTTCAGTGTTCAGTTGTAGGTTCCACATGGAGCTGACGGAAGTGATTGCACTTAACATCGTATCATGTAGGCGTTCATCGTTACTCTGGACCCCAGAGTTTGGGGAATTCAAATGGGCACAGAAAAGTGTTGACCTTCCTTCGAAATATCATCCCCCGTGTGGAAGCAGAGCAAAATGTTCGATTGTAATCCGACACAACGTAATTCTTTAGTAAAGAATCTTTACACTTATTGAATATTTCAGAGACTTTGCACAATACGTTGTTGTCTATATTTACGAACTTCGTCCGTCGGGAGCACTTATCGGTCTAATTTTGATTTGTTTTCCCGCTAAACATTTTACTAAATATTTTATGAAATCACTCTCTGAGATCTTTATCATAATGATCCGAGGCTGACGTTTCACATTACCTTTTTCCGAGGGGGAAACCACTGGCCAAAAGGGTGGCAAATCAATTTCTTATTCCTTTTAATTACTTCAATTCCAATGAAAGGAAACAATCAGCGAATGAACTGTGTTTTACAAACCGAATAGCCAAGACCTCGGCCAAGACCGAAAACCGATCATTCTTTTTTGCATTCATTTAGTTCTTTCGTTCATCATACTTATCCGTATTTCCTTTCATTTACGTTCAATTTCTTGTATTTCCAGTCAATTCCTTGTAATTCCTATTAATTACCCGATGCTAAGGCAATTCCTTCGAGGGTGTCTAATCAATTACCCGAGTAATTTCCCCCCACCTTTTTCTAATTATAATAATGGAATAATGGAACGGTTCAGCGCTTTCTCATAGCATAATGAGCCATAGGTACAAAAAATGTTATTTAGTCTGAACAGACCTAATGATTCAGTGATAAGGCACATCAATATGAAAACCGACATGATGAGAACCGAATCAGTGAACTTTGATAACTTATTTATCGTAGCAAAATCACTGTTTCGGCTTCAGAGCTCATGATTATAGTGGCCATGACTGCAAAGCACAGTCCATTCACGTGAATAGCTTGTACGAAGAGCTTGAGCTATAGCTCTGTGGATGTTTTTGAGGAAATGCTAAAAGTTGCTAAGCATCTGAGGATCACACCAAAGTTCACCTCTGAAGGATTAAAAAAAATCACCATCGATCACCCTGATTGATCTTTAATTGGTGGTATCTATAAAAATTTGATGATTTTCTTCACAAAAGACACAACGTTCCATCTACTACTAAAAAGTATAATGTTGTGGGTAAGCAGTGATCATCCATCTACATCTACAGATACACTGTATGATTAGCACTGTTCAATGATCTGCACTTCACAATCTTACGATCAGCTACCGGTCGTTTCAAAAAATTTAATTTATTTTCTCATCGTTTTGCCAGTAACCTAAACGTGGGGACAATAGCTCGAAACCGAAAATCAACATTGAAAGGATTAGCGCACCAACACAGACTTCTACCACGCCAAGTACCTGCAATATGTTCAGTTTTCGTGGAATACGTTTATCGACATTGTCTCTTATCGCTGATTCAGTGTACGGAGCCGTCCACTTCGACGTCATTCCATTTTCATTCATGTACGAGATTAGGTTATCCATTGCATCCTTCAGATAAAATCGCTTCGGCAAATCGATAACAATCGGAGCCATAACGATCTTTATGGTTTTGGGTCTGATTTCAGGTTTCTCCAGACGGATTTCATCGATAAGTTGAGTTTCCATTGTTACGTACGCTTCCGTTTCGGTAACAAATTCATATTCAGTATTTCCATTTAAGGATATCAGCCTGATGGTAATATCAAAACGTTTCCACTGTTTCTCTTTAGGCTGAAAACATTCGAGCCATTTCGCATTGCTGAGATCGACAATTATGCTAAACAACGAAAACGCAGCATAATCTTTGATAATCTTGCAACACAAAAATTGCTCCTAAGTTGTTCAAAGGTGTTGTTGTTATAGCGAAAACTTACAGCTCCTCCAATCGGTCATAATCGTACTCAAAGAAAACGTAGTAGCTGTCGGAGACAAGGGGGTAATCACTAGTAAATCAGTAAATCAAGTAAATCACGGTAAATCACAAAAAATTTTGAAAAATTTTTGAAAAATTTTTAATTGTCACTGGATTACATTTCGAAGTATCGTGGCCGTAAACATATAGGATAAATTTCATGAACTAATACAAATTGAAGTAAATAGATTCAAATTTAGTAGAAACTTCATTTTTGATTTACTTGATTTACTGTGATTTACTGTGATTTACCGTGATTTACTGAGCTAGTAAATCAGTGATTACCCCTCGGTCGGAGATCAATTTTATTGAAATCCCCCTATCAATTAATTCGTCCATGGTTTTAACACTAGCCACCGTTGCATTCGTTCTCATAAAATTGAATAGTTGTCCCTTGTACACCGTTTGTAGAACTAAACACGTCAGCAACCATACCATCAGTATAAATCTAGCAATGCTTCCATTTGGTGTGTAGAAAGTTTCACCAGTCAGAAGCACACGTAACAGACTAAAATATGGAGTTGGATTCCTTGTTCCAACTACGAATTCGTAATACTGTCTTCCGTGGCACTGGAGTAATTTTATTGCGATAACAGTCATCGACAGTGTCACTGACAAGAAGATCCACATTGTCAATGTGAACGGAAAGAAGAGCGTTTCGAAAGAGCTGTACGGTCTTGGATGCGGTACAACAACGAGAATATTGTCGGATGAGTAAGATTTCGTGCTGCTCATAACCTCTTCAGTGCTATACGAAGAAACGAATCCTCCCACTATCAAATCGTAGTGACGATCAATCTTAAAAGTGGTGCAATTAAAGAAAGAAGTGCAAACCGTTGAGAGGTCATCGTACATTTTGCTACTATACTAGCTTTCACATGAATGATTCTATTCACAAAAAGTCCACCACTTGTTTGTGCATATTTGAATTCCCCAAACTCTGGGGTCCAAAGTGAACGATGAACGCTTACATGATAACGATGTTAAGTGCAATCACTTCCATCAGCTCCATGTGGAACCACAACTGAACACTGAACAAGAGAAGATTTATGGCCGAAGCTTTGACATCAATCATCGACACATTTACTTGCGACGATCGACTAATGTCTTTGTTACTAGTAATAAAACGGATGCAACGCACAATGCAATTCTACGAAAAATATTTGGCACGATTGATAAGAACGCATCATCCACATGGATTTTGCACGATAACGAATATTTGAACGGAAACATGGAGCGCTTCAGTAATATAATTTTGATTGATTCGCACGAATCGTTGGGGTAATTTGATTTTTCTTTACAATATTTTTAATGTCCGCGCTATCAGTCCACACGTTTAATTTTCGTATATTTAGGTCGATTTTCGAGATCGTTCCAACACATCATTGGAACATTTTGGATTCTACACTGTAGCTATCACAAACTTCGACGAAGATTCCGACCTGAACAGCAACCTCGTGCCCACATTTAGTGCCTTTTGGCGTCATATGATTTTGGACGTTAACATCCTGATTATTGTCACAAGAACGAATCACTTCTGGTGCATACGTACTTTCCATTCGCTCCAACTCATTGCAGCCAAATTGCTCCAGTCATTTGAATGCCTTTAAAAATGGCCATTTCGTAGAAAAGAACTTTTCCCTTCAAAAACGGGGAACTTATTTCAATGCCCACTACCGATTCTTGTTGACACAATCCGACCGTACATATACGTAACGAGAAATCATTCAGATGGATCGCATGACTTCGATGGCTTCGAATACAACTTACTGTGTGAGCTGGCCACGAAACTGAATTTTCGACCGAATATCTCCGTCTTTTGGGATCAAGATGTTGCGAATGCATGGGCATGATTGTACGTTCGACAAAAATGACAATGAATCTAACTACTCACTGACTTGTTCGAAATTGGCAGTCCAACCACTTTTTATAGAATTGCATCGTCACTTACGTATATTTTGATA